>NC_140424.1:33481799-34081799 GCF_965140295.1 Lepidochelys olivacea | reverse complement strand
TCGTGAGCTACAGCTCACTTCATCGGATGCATACCGTGGAAACTGCAGCAGACTTTATATACACACAGAGAATATGAAACAACACCTCCTCCCACCCCACTGTCCTGCTGGTAATAGCTTATCTAAAGTGATCATCAAGTTGGGCCATTTCCAGCACAAATCCAGGTTTTCTCACCCTCCACCCCCCCACACTCAAATTCACTCTCCTGCTGGTAATAGCCCATCCAAAGTGACAACTCTCTACACAATGTGCATGATAATCAAGTTGGGCCATTTCCTGCACAAATCCAGGTTCTCTCACCCCCCTCCCAAAAACCACACACACAAACTCACTCTCCTGCTGGTAATAGCTCATCCAAAGTGACCACTCTCCCTACAATGTGCATAGTAATCAAGGTGGGCCATGTCTAGCACAAATCCAGGCTGTCTCACACCCCCCCCCCATTTTTTTTCCCAGGGACACACACACACACACAAACTCACTCTCCTGCTGGCAATAGCTCATCCAAACTGAACCTGAACAGTAACAGATCTGTGGGCGGGCAGGGGGAAAGATGAGAAGGGGTGGCAAGCATGGAGTTGGGCAAAATTTCGTTTCACCAAAATGTGGGTGCAGATAGGCTTGAGTCAGAAGTCAGAAATAATTATGTCTTAGCATCAATGTCAGACATATTTGAATTTGAAAGATGAATTGGAACTTCTTATGAAGCTTGTGAAATCTCCAAAAGGGAAGCAACATCTGGACCAAGGAAAGCCCCAAAAGGCTGGGGCTAATTCTTTATTCGTTTGCAGATGAGCCACTTATCACTTCCCCCCCTGCTTGTTTGACCATTTCTAGGGGAAAAGATTCCCCCCTGCCCCTCTCCTACCCCATGGGCTGAGGGAGCTGCTATTTTATCTCTCACCATCCCCCTCCCTTCTCCTACCCTCTGGCTCTCCCTTCTCCAGCCAGTCTCAGCTTGCTCTCATATTCTCCCTCGAGCCTCCCCACAGCCCCTCTCCACACATCCCACCCTTTCCTTCTCTTTATCCCGCCACTGAGAGTTTCCCTCTATTCCAGCTCTGTTCCCCTGAGCCCCAGAATTCTCCCCCGCCCCCTGATTTCTGAGTAGTCCCTCAGCATCTCTTCAGCAGCCCCACATCTCCATGGCCCCATCCTGCCTGTGCTTCCCTGTTCACCACCCTCCTGCCCCCTCACACATCGCTGTTAACCCCTCAGTGCCCTCTGGCTCTCAGAGCCCCCTGCCCCTCTTCAGCCCCCTTCCGGCCAGCCCCACTCCCCTTCCCCTAGGACCCACCCCCTTCCCCTGCCGAAGCCCCCCTTTCCATGTCTGCCAGCCCCCCCAACCCAGAGCACAGGGAGGGCGGGCAGCATGTGCTCCCCCACCCCGCAGCACAGGGTGGGTAGGTAGTGCGTGCCCCCCCCAGGTCCCCAGCACAGGGTGGGTGGCATGCAACCACCACCACCACCACCCCCGGCCACCCCACGCACAGGACAGGCCACCTCAGCACCTCCGTTCCCCTCCCTCCCCCAAGCAGCAGGTGGCATGGCCTCAGTGCCTGAGGCCCCCCAGCACTGGGCAGCCACAGCTACGCCAAGTCCTGGCCGCCCTAGCCCCCTCCCCAGCATGCTGCTTCCCTGAAGAGGAGTAGCCTGCCTGGGCTGGGGCCAAGAAGGAAGGGCAAGCAGGGCTTTGAGGAGGAGCATGGGCAGGGCCACACAAGGCTATTTGGGTAGGCACAGCCTTCCCCAGCCTATGCAATGCAACACCCATGCGGGTGTTGTCAAGGTTCCTTCCCCACTCTGAATTCTAGGGTACAGTTGTGGGGACCTGCATGAAAGACCCCCTAAGCTTATTCTTACCAGCTTAGGTTAAAAACTTCCCCAAGGTACAATCTTTGCCTTGTCCTTGAACACTATGCTGCCACCACCAAGCATGTTAAACAAAGAACAGAGAAAGAGCCCACTTGCAGATGTCTTCCCCCCCAGATATCCCCCCAGGCCCTACACCCCCTTTCCTGGGGAAGGCTTGATAAAAGTCCTCACCAATTTGTACAGGTGAACACAGACCCAAACCCTTGGATCTTAAGAACAATGAAAAAGCAATCAGGTTCTTAAAAGAAGAATTTTTTAATTAAAGAAAAGGTAAAAGAATCACCTCTGTAAAATCAGAATGGTAAATACCTTACAGGTAATCAGATTCAAAACATAGAGAATCCCGCTGGGCAAAACCTTAAGTTACAAAAAGACACAAAAACAGGAATATACATTCCATTCAGCACAGCCTATTTTACCGGCCATTGAACAAAAGGAAATCTAATCCATTTCTAGCTAGATTACTTACTAACTTTTTACAGGAGTTCTGAGCTGCATTCCTGATCTGTTCCCCCCAAAAGCATCACACACACAGACAGACCCTTTGTCCCCCCCCCCCCAGCTTTGAAAGTATCTTGTCTCCTCATTGGTCATGTGCTAGCAAGGTTATCTTAGCTTCTTAACCCTTTACAGGTGAAAGGGATTTGTCTCTGGCCAGGAGGGATTTTATAGTTCTGTATACAGAAGGATGGGTACCCTTGCCTTTATATTTATGACAGGTGTGATCTGACCTCATTGGTTTTATTGAGATCGTTACCATTTAAAACACTATTTCAGTTTATCAATTCATTCTGGCTATAAATGATGAGCAGCAGCGTGTTCTCATCGCTTTTCCTTACGCTTCTTTAAGGAAATCGGTTTTTGTACCAAACTGATAAACACACTCTCCTCTTGCAGCATGTGCAGAGGTAGATAGAAGCTGGAAAGTGGCAGCAATTTCTACTCCTGTCATGTGGGGAGATTCGAGTCCTCTCTTAAAGAAACGGCCACAGTCCCACTGAGTTGGAAGTGTCTGTACCAGCAGTCTCCAGCTTTCAGGGTCCCAAGTTATCTGACTCCAGCAAAGATTTTGAAGTGCCCCTTCTTCCTGCTCTTCTTGTGGGCTATAATAAATTGAGTGATGAAAACACTAACCACCCAGCCAACAAACCTTTGTTAACAGAGTTAAGGTTTCCCAGTGACAGCTCAGGCCCTGCCACAATCTCAAGTTCATCAAAACGCTTTCTACTGAAAACCAGGAAATAGAAAGTTAAGGTCCATGCCAGTGCAACCTTCACCCTGCCCCCTGGAGTTGGGAATAGTCACCGAGAATTATCTGCATGCACCCCAGCTGCATTCAATGTGTTAGGTGTAGCTGTACTGAATGGTGAAGAAATCAGTTGGAGTAACTTAAGTGAGCTGTGTCAGGGATCCTTCCCCACTCTGAACTCTAGGGTACAGATGTGGGGACCCACACGAAAGACCCCCTAAGCTTATTTCTACCAGCTTAGGTTAAAACCTAGTACGCTGCCACCTCCCAGCGATTTAACAAAGAATCAGGGAAGAGACCACTTGGAGACGTCTTCCCCCAAAATATCCCCCCAAGCCCTACACACACCCTTTCCTGGGGAGGCTTGAGAATAACATCCTAACCAATTGGTTACAAAATGATCAAAGACCCAAACCCCTGGGTCTTGGAACAATGGAAACATCAGTCAGGTTCTTAAAAGAAGGATTTTTTTTTTTTTAAAAAAAAGAAAGGTAAAAATCATCTCTGTAAAATCAGGATGGAAAGTACTTTACAGGGTATTCAGATTCAAAACACAGAGGATCCCCCTCTGGGCAAAACCTTAAAGTTACGGAAAACAGGAATAAACCTCCCTCTTAACGCAGGGAAAATTCACATAAAACAAAAGATAAACTAATCCGCCTTGCATGGCTTATCTATACTGGTTGCAATATTGGAGACTTGGATTAGGATGGGTTGGAGAAGATGGATTTCTGTCTGGCCTCTCTCAGTCCCAAGAGAGAACAACACATAAACTAAAAGCGCAAACAAAAGCCTTCCCCCAAGATTTGAAAGTATCTTGTCCCCTTATTGGTCCTTTGGGTCAGGTGCCAGCCAGGTTAGCTGAGCTTCTTAACCCTTTACAGGTAACAGGATGTTGCCTCTGGCCAGGAGGGATTTTACAGTATTGGAAACAGGAAGGTGGTTACCCTTCCCTTTATATTTATGACAAGCTGTGATTGTGATATGCGGAGAGCTGGGGATTAGTTTGAGGAGCGTCTCAGAGCTGTGACTGTGATGTGAGATCTGGGTTTGAAGCCCCTGTCATAAATATAAAGGGGGTAAACCCCTTTGAAATTCCTCCTGGCCAGGGGAAAGCTCCTCTCACCTGTAAAGGGTTAAGAAGCTAAAGGTAACCTCGCTGGCACCTGACCAAAATGACCAATGAGGAGACAAGATACTTTCAAAAGCTGGGAGTGTTAGCCGACGGCCAAGGATGTTTGGTGAGGTGCCAGCTATGCCCGTTTATACCATCCGTGACTTTAACCGCTAGGACGCACTGTCCCTTCGCGGCGGGCAGCCCGGGCTAGGCTGACGGATGCCCCAAGGTCCTAACCACCCGTGACTTTAACTGCTAGAGCTCAGAGCTCCTTCGCAGCGGGCAGTCAATACTGACTGACAGGTGCCCCAATGGCAGCACTAAGAGCCTCTCCACACCCGTGACTTTAACTGCTAGAGCTCAGAGCTCCTTCGCAGCGGGCAGCCAGGATTGACTGACAGGTGCCCCAAGAGTTTGCCCCGTGGAGGCGGCACAACTCAACGCTAGGCTCTTAGTACTCTCACCTAATGGCCAGGCTTTAGAGCCAAAACGGCTGAGGTTCTTTAATTGTGTTGGCTGCTTTACAGTAAACCAGAGAAAACAAGTCAGGCTTATGCATAAATGGTTACCAAAATTTATTAAGCTAGATTCTAATCATGTGGTTACAAAATTGCTAGTGCCTACTTATTTAAATGTAGAGATGTTACACACACAAACAAGTTACAAAACTGAAGCCACAATCCCAAAGAAAGAAAACAAAGTATAGAGCTCTATTTCAAAATATGTGTACACTAAAGATAGGAGATCAGGTGTGGGTGCTTCTTACCCTCCTTGCATCTCTCGATTCCAGCGGTGCCAAGCCAGGATCGGTCACTCAATTCCACGGAAAGACGAATAAGGGACAAGGCGTAGGGACCCTCTTAGCTGCAGAAGCCTTGGGAGGCTGTCACTTATCTGACCAGCAGATAGATAGTGAAAAGCACTCAAAAATCATGGTGCTGTAGGTCCCCTACTTATACCTCTGTACTCCTTTATTCTCTTTCTCCTTTCTTATGCCAAATTGAGGCTGGTCTGTCGGGGTGACGCCAGCTTTCGCAAGAGTAGTTTACACTTGCAAAGGAGAGAAACAATAAGTGTCGACTACTGGACATTTCTTTTATCAGGGTAAATATTTTCCCAACTAGGATGTTGGTGTGTGTGCATCACGCTATTTAGTTGGGGCTAAGAGCCATGTCTGTCACAGGGCCTCTGCCTGCTGTGAGCTTAATCCTTGTATCTGTTCCCAGAGGCACATTGTAGCAGCACACCTGTGCTTTCACAGCTTCAAAGGCTGTGCTGGAATATATGTTAAGTGCCCTGTTCCTGCTTCCTCCTGTGTTTCCAGCAATGCTGGTCTGACGGGGGGGGGGGGGGGGGGCTGTCTGGCTACATTCCACCCCCTGATGCACCACACTACATCCCAGATTGCAAGGTGGCGGTGATGCCAGCACCTCTTGCCCTCCTTGGGGAAATCTAGAAATACCCAACAACCAAATTAGAGGATGAGGGTTCGCGGAATTGGTTAGGATCCCTTTTTAGCTCTAGGTATCTGATTTGCGTGGAGGAAAGAGCAGTTTGAATCAAACGCTTCATAATACATAAAGTTACACAAAAAACAATTACAATAATTAAAATGGTTAAAACAGTATTCACAACCGAATGTAAAAACGGGGAGAGGGAGAATCCCAAGTGTTGAGCTAACCATTGCATCCATGAGGTTTGTCCATTCTCAGCCACTGCATGTAGTGGTACAAATTCAACTCCCAGTCCATTGGTTGAATCCAGCAAGGTGCACATCCAGCAATTTGTAGCACCAGCAGCTGAGGCGATGGTTTGGATTGCTCCCCGAAGAGGATGTTCTGGTATTGCCAAGGTGACTGGAGCCAACAGAAGGATCATGAGGGCTTGCAGGAACATATCTCTGGTGGGTCGTGTTCTAGCTAAAAAACTTATTTTAAAACCAAAAGCAAAAATTACACCTGCTATTATAAGTAATGGCAAATATATCAACAGTCCATAGTAGTCTCTAGTGATCAAACAGGTCTGCTGCATGGTCCATTTTGCTGACAGGTTAGCTGGCAGGTTGCTCGGAACCATGGGACCATTCCTGCAATAAATCACATGGTCAGCCGGTCTTGGATGCGATCCAAGCCTCTGTAATGGTTATTAGCCTTTTATCAGCATTTAAGGCACTCCATACACCTTTCTCTTTATAGACGTGCAAAACGCAGGTAAAGGTTCCCAGGGCTGGGTGTTTAATCACAACAGTATCTCCGGGAGCATACTTGGAACTGTGCAGTGGTGTTCTGGCAGGGGAGATAGCTTTCCCTGTAGGGAAGAATCCCCTGCTGATTGGA
Source organism: Lepidochelys olivacea (assembly GCF_965140295.1). NCBI lineage: Eukaryota > Metazoa > Chordata > Testudines > Cheloniidae > Lepidochelys > Lepidochelys olivacea. Next base: position 34,075,221 of record NC_140424.1, on the reverse strand, counting down.
CTTCCTGTAGGAGTCTGTCTGTTGTTTAATCTCTGCACCACTTCGTCCAGTCTGTCTCCCCATGTGCCATCAGTAGGCTTCAAGTGATTCTTTAGCAACCCATTCCAGCGCTCGACCATGCCATTAGATTGAGGTCGATATGGAAGGTGGAAGGTCCATTGGACTCCATGGTTAAGGGTCCATTCCCTTACAAGTTTATTCTTAAAATGCGAATCATTATCTGATTGGATTTCTTGAGGCATTGGGACAATTGCTGTTAAGCGGTTTAGTCCCATAACTGTGGACAACCCTGTTGCCAATCGGGTTGGATATGCAAAACCAATCCCTGAAACAATTTCTACCCCAGTCAAGATGTATTTCCACCTCTGCCTTGTAGTGGGCAGTGGTCCGACATAGTCGACCTGCCAGGTTGCCCATAGTGTTTTTCCATCTCTTAGCCTGGCAAACCTTTGTCCTTCTGCTATATGTTTTCTAGTCTCAGCACAAATAGTGCAGGCTTGCACCAGGTCTCTAGCCTGTCTGTGGGTGATAGGCCACCCCCTGATATGTGCTTGCCGCACTAACTCATCACTTCCTGTGTGTCCTAAATTATCATGTAACCATGAATATAAGCGTTCCCATTCTACTTGTGTGGTAAAGAGCTGGGCAGCTGCATCGGCTAAATTGTTTAACTGTGCAGCTGGGGTATTATTCCTCTGATGAGCTGAGACATGAGACAGGGGTTGTTGCAGGGCATGCTGATATAACCACTTCCAGTATTCCAGTCCCCAGACTGGTTTACCTCCTATTTCCCAGTGGTTATTTTTCCAGTTAGTGATCCACTGAGTGGCACCTGCCCATACCGCATAGGAGTCCGTATATACTGCGGTGGCTCCTGCTTCACAGGCCAGTTTAATTGCAGCCAATTCTGCAAGTTGTGCTGACCCATCAATTTCAGCAGTTAGGGGTGCTGCAGAGGTGTCTGCAGGCGCTGCTGCAGCTTCCTTCCATTTTCCTTTGACCAGCCTGGCACTGCCATCAGTGAACCATACTCCCTCAGGCTTAGAAGGATCAAATGGGGCAGCATCCTTAATGGGAGACTGCTGTGGAGGTAGGCGGTATTCATCAGGCATTCCTACTTTCCATAGGGATTCCTGAATCATAGTGGGGTTTTGTGCAGTGTCTGCACTACCTACCCTGTGGTGTATGTAAAGTGCCCATCTTTGGATAGTCATCTTTTGTGCTACACCAGGTGGTAACTCTTTCCCTTCCAATATAGGTTTAATGATTGGAAGAGGAGTGTGAATTGTGATGTCCTTATCCTGAGTTAATTCCTCAGTTTCTCTCAAGGCTGTGTAAGCTGCCAGAAGCACCTTCTCATAAGGCGTGTAGTTAGCCTGTGACTCTTGCCGTGACTTGGAACCAAACTGAATTGGTCATCTGGGAGCAGTGTCACTTTCTTGCCAGAGAGCATAAGACATTCCAGTGGCTCCCACAGTTAGGTACAAATGGAATGGGGCTTCAGGATGTATGGGACCCAGAGCCTGATGGGTGTGTATCTCCCCTATCAGTTGTCTGAGGGCTTCCTCATGGGCAGGAGCCCATTCCCAGGCAGCACTTTTCTTTAACAAATTGTACAATGGTCTGGCGATAATGGCAAAGCCAGGTACATGTTTTAGAATCATAGAATCATAGAATATCAGGGTTGGAAGGGACCCCAGAAGGTCATCTAGTCCAACCCCCTGCTCAAAGCAGGACCAATTCCCAGTTAAATCATCCCAGCCAGGACTTTGTCAAGCCTGACCTTAAAAACCTCTAAGGAAGGAGATTCTACCACCTCCCTAGGTAACGCATTCCAGTGTTTCACCACCCTCTTAGTGAAAAAGTTTTTCCTAATATCCAATCTAAACCTCCCCCACTGCAACTTGAGACCATTACTCCTCGTTCTGTCATCTGCTACCATTGAGAACAGTCTAGAGCCATCCTCTTTGGAACCCCCTTTCAGGTAGTTGAAAGCAGCTATCAAATCCCCCCTCATTCTTCTCTTCTGCAGGCTAAACAATCCCAGCTCCCTCAGCCTCTCCTCATAACTCATGTGTTCCAGTCCCCTAATCATTTTTGTTGCCCTTCGCTGGACTCTCTCCAATTATCCACATCCTTCTTGAAGTGTGGGGCCCAAAACTGGACACAGTACTCCAGATGAGGCCTCACCAATGTCGAATAGAGGGGAACGATCACGTCCCTCGATCTGCTCGCTATGCCCCTACTTATACATCCCAAAATGCCATTGGCCTTCTTGGCAACAAGGGCACACTGCTGACTCATATCCAGCTTCTCGTCCACTGTCACCCTTAGGTCCTTTTCCTCAGAACTGCTGCCTAGCCATTCGGTCCCTAGTCTGTAGCTGTGCATTGGGTTCTTCCGTCCTAAGTGCAGGACCCTGCACTTATCCTTATTGAACCTCATCAGATTTCTTTTGGCCCAATCCTCCAATTTGTCTAGGTCCTTCTGTATCCTATCCCTCCCCTCCAGCGTATCTGCCACTCCTCCCAGTTTAGTATCATCCGCAAATTTGCTGAGAGTGCAATCCACACCATCCTCCAGATCATTTATGAAGATATTGAACAAAACCGGCCCCAGGACCGACCCTTGGGGTACTCCACTTGATACCGGCTGCCAACTAGATATGGAGCCATTGATCACTACCCGTTGAGCCCGACAATCTAGCCAGCTTTCTACCCACCTTAGAGTGCATTCATCCAGCCCATACTTCCTTAACTTGCTGACAAGAATACTGTGGGAGACCGTGTCAAAAGCTTTGCTAAAGTCAAGAAACAATACATCCACTGCTTTCCCTTCATCCACAGAACCAGTAATCTCATCATAAAAGGCGATTAGATTAGTCAGGCATGACCTTCCCTTGGTGAATCCATGCTGGCTGTTCCTGATCACTTTCCTCTCATGCAAGTGCTTCAGGATTGATTCTTTGAGGACCTGCTCCATGATTTTTCCAGGGACTGAAGTGAGGCTGACTGGCCTGTAGTTCCCAGGATCCTCCTTCTTCCCTTTTTTAAAGATTGGCACTACATTAGCCTTTTTCCAGTCATCCGGGACTTCCCCGGTTCGCCACGAGTTTTCAAAGATAATGGCCAATGGCTCTGCAATCACAGCCGCCAATTCCTTCAGCACTCTCGGATGCAACTCGTCCGGCCCCATGGACTTGTGCACGTCCAGCTTTTCTAAATAGTCCCTAACCACCTCTATCTCCACAGAGGGCTGGCCATCTCTTCCCCATTTTGTGATGCCCAGCGCAGCAGTCTGGGAGCTGACCTTGTTAGTGAAAACAGAGGCAAAAAAAGCATTTAGTACATTAGCTTTTTCCACATCCTCTGTCACTAGGTTGCCTCCCTCATTCAGTAAGGGGCCCACACATTCCTTGGCTTTCTTCTTGTTGCCAACATACCTGAAGAAACCCTTCTTGTTACTCTTGACATCTCTGGCTAGCTGCAGCTCCAGGTGCGATTTGGCCCTCCTGATAACATTCCTACATGCCCGAGCAATATTTTTATACTCTTCCCTGGTCATATGTCCAACCTTCCACTTTTTGTAAGCTTCTTTTTTATGTTTAAGATCCGCTAGGATTTCACCATTAAGCCAAGCCATCAAGCCATTCTCCAAAACCCCAGGGTTCCCAAAATCTGTCTCAATTGATCTTTACTTTCAGGGGAGGGTGGCTGATTTAACTCTTGCACAGTGTCATTAGGCACAGACCTCCTACCTCCCATCCATACAGTACCTAAGAATTTTATCTCTTGGGAGGGACCTTGGCATTTCTCAGCTGGTAACTCTAAATTAAGGGCTTCTAGTGCTCCTTTGATTTGATTCATAGCCTCCTGTACCTCTTCTGAGGTTTTCCCACCTATTAAGAAGTCATCAATGTATTGCACAGTTTGTACATTGGGTGGCAGTATAAGGTCATCTAGGACCTTTGCCAGTGCCCCATGGCAAATAGTGGGTGAGTGTTTAAACCCTTGTGGCATTCGGGTAAAAGTGTATTGTACACCTTTCCAAGTAAAAGCAAATCTTTCCTGGTCAGCTGGTTGCAAAGGGACCATGAAGAACATGTCCTTTACATCTAATACTGCTAGCCAGGGTTTATCCCAGGTTTGTATGGTGTTTACAATATCTGTTATGCTAGGGACTGCTGCAGTTAATGGTCCAGTGTTACTGTTTAGCTTCCTATAGTCTATAGTGAGTCTCCATTTGCCATTTGGTTTCTTGATGGGCCACACAGGAGAATTAAAGCGAGAGTGGGTACGAATTAACATTCCTCGCTGTTCCAAATCTTTGATCAGGTCAGTAACAGGGCTTATGGCCTCGCTGGGACATTATACTGCTTTGTGTTTGTTACTGTTGAGGGTGGGAGAGCAGGCGCGCTGCTAAGTAAGTTTACAGAATAGTGGGGAGGGCTTTCCTCTTCCAGGTGGGTGGCATGAGGAACAGAACTGACTCCAAAAGCCCATCTTTCCCCACTAATCCTTCCCTTCTTTCCTCTTAAAACGTCCATGCCCAGTATGTTGGCATTGCCCAAAATCACCTCATATTTTCGGGGCTGATGGTGGGGTTGCAAGGGGATATCCAGTTTTATCTTAACTAATGGGTAAGTTATGGTACTGCCATTTACTCCTGTAACAAGTACCTGCTTTCGGCCAGTAGGTGGCGAGCCCTGAAAACTTTCTCCCTTAATCATGGACATTTGAGCCCCTGTGTCCATTAAGAAAGGAATAATGTGTTTGTCATTTACAGTTACATGTATCCGGGGGTCTTTTGCTGTTGTTTTCTCCTCTTTGGATTTAAGCTGGTTTATTAGAAGAGGAGATTGACCCCCGCAAGCTAGTTTCCCTGCTCTGGTAACTCTTGCAGTTGCTGCAGCAATGGAGTATACCGGGTGTCTGCAGGTGGGGAAAGAGGAGAGAGCTGCAGAGGTGCACTGGGAGTAGCATTAGTTGTCTCCCAGTCAGCTCTTTTAAAGGTGGTGAATAATTTTAGCCGCTCTGTGGGCAGTCCATTTATCACATCTCTGGGATAACCTAAAGCCAGACATTGTCTCCACAACTTGGCTCTAAGCTCCTTTTCCTCCTGGGTTGGCTCTCACTTGTTTTTATGTCCTTTAGATGGTGCCCCCTTGTTTCCCTGATGTCTCCAAATTCTCTAAAGTATGATGCCAGAAGGTTTAGCAGTGCCCGAAAGGTACTGTTATGTGCTGCAGCTTCTGATCTAAGGGACAGTGCCATAGCCCTGTGGTTACTCGGAACTCCCTTAAGCAGGGGTCTGAGATCATCTACATCTACCTGACCCTCCCATGGGCTTTCATAGGCTAACTCTTGAGGGTTTTGGCCAAGCATGCTAATGACAGCCACAGTTAATAGAGCTGTTTTTACCTCATCTCTGTTGGTCCAGTGCATTACTGTGGATTCATCTCGGTCTGCTGAGTAAATACCTCTTGCCCATCGACAAGCCAGAGACCAAAGTGTTTTAGGGGTGTTCCCCTCTGAGTGTTCCAGGAATATTCCTGCACCTAAGTTAAGGCGCTCAGTTTCTTGGGCTGTCAGGCGTATATATCCACCCCCAGTGTCTCAGAGGCGGACCAGCCACTCTATTATACCTTCCTCAGGCTTTTTAGCAAAATCTTTCTGGATTGTTTTTAACTCCATGGGAGTATATTGGCGGGTGCTAATTTTGGTAAAGTGTGTTGGAGCTTTACTCCCTTTTCCCTTTTTACCTCCCTTCTTTGTTTTTGAAGAGGTGGATGGATAATTGTCATCCCCTTCTTCATCCAGCTCTGCCCCACTCAAATTTTCCTCATGTTCTTCTGATTTGTGATGTGTGATAGCTGGTCTTAATTTTACAGAGGGACCTTCCTCCTCAGAGGAGGGGGACTCATCTGCTGAATCCCAAATGTCTCCATCCCATTCCTCAGGGTCTAGCCAGAGAGCAGTCTCAACTTTTGCCCGGTTGATACTGCGTGTTTTAGTCTCCAGCTTTTCCCTTCGTTCTATCCCTTCTTTCTCAATTAAGGGAAGTAATCTTTTCTGAAGATGTTCCATATCCCTATTCAGTGTTCTTACTCTGGTATCTAAATTCTGGCATTCCTGGCGCAGTGTGTCCCTTTCCTGTTGTAGCCTATTAAATTCTATTGCCAGACTATGATAATCCTTACAGGCAGCTTGCCAAATGTTAGTAAGCAGCCATATACAAGCACCTTTTCCTTTCCCTTTCTTCATCTTGCAGGCAGTTCTCCAGTTACAGAAATGCTGCCAGATCTCTGCTGGTTTTCCCCAATATTTCTCCAGCAGTTCTTTGCTCCACAGAGGATTTTCCCATCCCTCTTGGGTCAAACTTTTCTCTAGCTCAGGGAATTCTGTGGTGTTTATCATGACTGGTTTCATTGTGTTACTGTAGTGCAGCCTATATCACAATCCTGTTCGTGACGCCAATTTCTGTTAGTCGACGGCCAAGGATGTTTGGTGAGGTGCCAGCTATGCCCGTTTATACCATCCGTGACTTTAACCGCTAGGACGCACTGTCCCTTCGCGGCGGGCAGCCCGGGCTAGGCTGACAGATGCCCCAAGGTCCTAACCACCCGTGACTTTAACTGCTAGAGCTCAGAGCTCCTTCGCAGCGGACAGTCAATACTGACTGACAGGTGCCCCAATGGCAGCACTAAGAGCCTCTCCACACCCATGACTTTAACTGCTAGAGCTCAGAGCTCCTTCGCAGCGGGCAGTCAGGATTGACTGACAGGCGCCCCAAGAGTTTGCCCCGTGGAGGCGGCACAACTCAACGTTAGGCTCTTAGTGCTCTCACCTAATGGCCAGGCTTTAGAGCCAAAACGGCTGAGGTTCTTTAATTGTGTTGGCTGCTTTACAGTAAACCAGAGAAAACAAGTCAGGCTTATGCACAAATGGTTACCAAAATTTATTAAGCTAGATTCTAATCATGTGGTTATAAAATTGCTAGTGCCTACTTATTTAAATGTAGAGATGTTACACACACAAACAAGTTACAAAACTGAAGCCACAATCCCAAAGAAAGAAAACAAAGTATAGAGCTCTATTTCAAAATATGTGTACACTAAAGATAGGAGATCAGGTGTGGGTGCTTCTTACCCTCCTTGCATCTCTCGATTCCAGCGGTGCCAAGCCAGGATCGGTCACTCAATTCCGCGGAAAGACGAATAAGGGACAAGGCTTAGGGACCCTCTTAGCTGCAGAAGCCTTGGGAGGCTGTCACTTATCTGACCAGCAGATAGATAGTGAAAAGCACTCAAAAATCATGGTGCTGTAGGTCCCCTACTTATACCTCTGTACTCCTTTATTCTCTTTCTCCTTTCTTATGCCAAATTGGGGCTGGTCTGTCAGGGTGACGCCAGCTTTCGCAAGAGTAGTTTACACTTGCAAGGGAGAGAAACAATAAGTTTCGACTACTGGACATTTCTTTTATCAGGGTAAATATTTTCCCACCTAGGATGTTGGTGTGTGTGCATCACGCTATTTAGTGGGGGCTAAGAGCCATGTCTGTCACAGGGCCTCTGCCTGCTGTGAGCTTAATCCTTGTATCTGTTCCCAGAGGCACATTGTAGCAGCACACCTGTGCTTTCACAGCTTCAAAGGCTGCGCTGGAATATATGTTAAGTGCCCTGTTCCGGCTTCCTCCTGTGTTTCCAGCAATGCTGGTCTGAGGGGGGGGGCTGGCTGTCTGGCTACAGGGGGGTTGAGAAGAAGCCCTTAGGCCTTTAGCAGGGAGACCTCCTCGACCCTTATGGCCTTCCATCTCCTCAACTTAACTAGTGGCCATGCCCTGGGGTCTCCAACAGAGGTAAATAGAAAAGGGGATGTAACCAAAGGTAGATGGGGCCAGACTAACCTGAGCTCTTTCTTTGAGCTGAGAACTGGTTGTTTAGAGAAGGGAAATGCAGCAGATCTAATATACTTGGACTTCAGTAAAGCATTTGATACGGTATCACGTGGGAAATTCTTAGCTAAATTAGAGAAGATGGGGATCAGTACAAGAATTGTAAGGCGGGTAAGGAACCAATTAAAGGGGAGAAGTCTGGAAGCTGAACTATGGGATCGGAGGGAGGTTCCTAATAGAGTTCTTCAAGGATCTGTTTTGGGATCCATCTTCATTAATCTCTTTATTAATGGTGTTAACCCAAAAAGTAGGAGAGTGAGAACAAAACTTACTGATGATTAAAAAGCTGGGAAACATGGTCTGTCCAGAGGGGGTAGAATATTATACAGGAAGATCTGGATGACCTTGAAGACTGGAGTACCAGAAGAAGGATGACATTTAATGGTACCAGGTGCAAAATCCTGCCCTTAGGGTCTAATAAGAAGAATTTCTTCTTGATGCTGGGGGCTCATCAGTTGGAGGCGACAGAGGGGGGGTGAGACCTTGATGTGTTGGTCGATTATACGGTGACTGAGCCACCCATGTGATGTGGCCATGAAAAAGGCAAATGTGATGCTAGGATGCATCAGCTGAGGCACTTCCAGTCGAGACAGAGAAGTACGAAAGTACATGGCCCTGGAGAGCCCTCCTCTAGAATCCTGTGTATGATTCTGATCATTCGAGAAAGATGAATTCAGAGTGAAACAGGTACAGAGAAGAGTTCTCAGGATGATCAGGGAATGGAGGGCCTGTCTTACGAGAGAAGGCTGGGAGAGCTGGGCTGGTTTAGTCTAGCAAAACAAAGGCTGAGAGGGGATCTGATGGCTCTCCATAAATACATCAGGGTAAACACCAGGGAGGGTGGAGAGCTGTTTTAGCTAAAGGACAATGTAGGCCCAAGAACAAAGGCGAATCAACTGGCCAAGAACAAGTTCAGGCTGGAGATTAGAAAGTTTCTAACCATTTGAGGAGGGAGGTTCTGGAACAGCCTCCCAATAGGGGCAAACTTTATTAGTTTTAAGAGAGCATTGGACACATTTGAGTGTGACTGTATGAGAGGGTTGCTTGTGGGATGGGGGTGGACTGGGCAACCCTGAGGGTCTTGTCTGGTATATGTCTTATGGTCCCAAGTCTCTTGCTTCAGCTGGTCACATGCAGGGGTCAGGAAGAGATTTTCCTCGCCAGTGTATTCTGGGTTGGGCGGAGTGTGTGTAAGGCGGGTAAGGAACAGAAAGGAAGCCCTGCTGGAGCTGCGAATGGGTTTGGCTGGTGTGGGGTTGCAATTGGCGTGTTACTAATGAACGGTGAAGCCTTGAGTTATGGAGCTCACTCGAAGTGAGTGCCAAGGAAACCCGCACACCGCCCCGCTGTGTATCCTGTATCTGCCACAGAAGGAGTGAAGAGAATCAAGAGAGCTGTCTGGGGTGACCTAAGGCCAGAACCGCAGGGGGCTCTGGGGTGGGACTGAGGAGTATTCACAAAACTGGGTGAGCAGGGAGCTGCTGGTCGGGATTGAGAGGCATGAGATCTTTGTCTACAGTGAAATGGTTGTCCAATTCGGTTCCTAGTTTGATGTTTTTGCCTTCATCCCTCCACCTGCATGAGCAGCACAAACCTCTGTGCACTTGGCCTCTAACCCAGCCGCGGGGCTCTGTGCTTGCAGATTTCAACCATGCTTCGTACTTTGCTGTGAATATCACATTTCAGCTGCCAATGGGAGATGCTGCCAGGGATTTCTATGGAGCAGCAGATAGCCCAAAACCCAGGGCTCCGACGGAGCCCCAAGACGACCCTGACAGCAGCGACATGGAGGAGATGGAGGTGGAGGAGATGGGAGAATGGGAGAGCGAGGAGATGGATGTGGATTAGAACATCTGGGATTTGAGAAGTGCTGGGTGTGCATATGGCACCATACGATGCACCCACACGAGAGGGGCTTCCTCACCTCTCACTGTTTACAGAGCTAGGCATCTCAGGGGTTCTCTTATATATATTTTATTATTCCTTTCTTCTTTGCACTTACACACTTTGAGCAGATTTAGGAATGAATGAATGTTCCGTTTCCAGTGGTGTCTTCATGCCAACAGCTCTGGGATTCGGACACGATACGAGAACAGTAGGGTAACGTGCATCAAATCTCTTCAATCCAGACAGCGTGATCAGCATGGGCAGCAGGTATCATGGGGCTGTGGGCACTGAGGTTGCAGTGCCCCGGGGCTGGGGTCTCGTCCCCCGACCTCTGCCGTCCAGTGCTGGGGCTGTGGGCTGTGGTGAGGGTGCTTTGGGCTCCTGCGGGGGAGAGGTAGGTAGAAGGGGAGGGAGGGGGGCAGAAGGGGAATGGCGGGACCTCAGGCACAAGGGGAAGGGCCAGGGGCTAGGCTTCCTGGGTGGCCAACTCACTGGCAGCCCGTGCTGATCGGAGAGTAGACAAATGATCGTCAGGCTTTGTGCTGACCAGGTCTAAGTCAGAGCAGCCTTGGGGCTGCTCTAATGTACATTCCGCTCCACATAGGCCCGGGTAAGCTGAGAATAGCTGTACTACAATGCCTTCTGGCCATGGGAAGCAGGGCAGTTGAGGCCTTTCCACCAGCCAGGGAAGCCTCTATCTGCAGGTATCCTCTGAGGGTATTGACCCTGTGACATTGCACTTCATAAGCTTTATAAAAATGTTTAAGTGTGAATATGATATAACTGGAATATGCTTTATGCAAAAGGTCTCTATAAGTTTTGTAATGAGACCTTACAAATCTACTGAGTGTGTTCATCCTATTTGGATGAATGTGTCATTCTTGTATCTGAAATTAGGAATATGAGATATCACTCTGAGGTCCTACTGTAGTTATGCAAAGTGTGGGCCATTAATGGTGGCTTAGAATCTTGATGGCTCCCATTAGCTAGGACAACTGACTGTAGATGGCTCTGTTCATCTGCAAGCCTTCACCACATACGTGCGGGCCAGTCCTGAAAGAATGGAGGGGGGCTCACAGGACATGTGAACATGTCACATGATACTTGAATCCATCTTTAACCTGGTGCTTTTCCATTTAGAAGGAGGAGTGGAAACCCAGAGAGACCGTCAGAGGATTCCCGCCTTGTGCCAAAGATATCAAAGGGGGTGGAACAGAACAAAGGGGGCTGCCAGTCATAAGAAATCCCCGAGTTACCACCTGAGCTGGAACAAGGCTGTACCAGGGGAAAGGATTGGGCCCAGACTGGAGGGAGTCCAGTCTGGGAAAGAAGCTTTTTGGAACATCTCTCAGGGTGAGATTTATCTGTATTCCGTTTCTTAATGTATTAGGCTTAGACTTGCGTGTTTTGTTTTATTTTTCCTGGTATCTTATTTGTTCTGTCTGTTATTACTTGAAACCATTTAAATCCTACTTTTTATATTTAATGAAATCACTTTTGTTTATTAATTAACCCAGAGTAAGTGATTAATACCTGGGGGAGCAAACAGCTGGGCATCTCTCCCTATCAGTGTTATAGAGGGTGGACAATTTGAGTTTACCCTGTATAAACTTTATACAGAGTAAAACGGATTTATTTGGGGTTTGGATCCCATTGGGAGCTGGGTGCTGGAGACAGATGACCTGTTGAGCAGTTTTGGGTTCAAGTCTGCAGCGTTGGGGGTGTGGCCCAGACCTGGGTCTGTGTTTGCAGCTGGCAAGCATGTCTGGCTCAACAAGGCAGGGTTCTGGAGTCCCAAGTTGGAAGGGAAAATGGGCTCAGAGGCAAATTCAGCACGTCAGGTGACAGGGCATTGCAGGTGTTCTCCTCACCCTGGTTGAATGCCTTGTGCGGATTATACCTGGGGGGTGCAGGGGTGGAATGAGCCGGGGACGTCTGCCCGTTTGAGCGATTCATAGCAGGCATACGAGGCACTTTTGGGGGAGCCTTGTCCAGGCCTGCCATGCATGGGTCAGCTCTCTCAAACCACCACCCCTGGCAGCGCAAGCCTGACCTTCCAGCCCCCTGCAGGCCTCGCTCTCTGTGTACAGGTTAGCGATAGACACTCCCAAAGCCTCTGAGCGTCCCTCGGGAGTGCTCAGCCCGTTCCCCAGAGCACATGCAGAACTGTGACTCTAATCCCACAGGCGCGGTCCACAGCAGCTTGTAAGATTCAATTCAGGCCAACCACTCTATTGAGAACACAGCAATTAGATATACAGAAAACAGGAATGAGTTTATTATCAAAGAACAGAGATGCAAGCGAGAGTGAATAAATACTGGTAACACCCATTGTTTCATGTTCTGTGTGTATATAAATCTCCCCATTGTATTTTCCACTGAATGCATCCGATGAAGTGAGCTGTAGCTCACGAAAGCTTATGCTCAGATAAATTGGTTAGTCTCTAAGGTGCCACAAGTCCTCCTTTTCTTTTCGCAAATACTGGAAAGTAATGGTTACATAGGATTTTGTTTTCTAACACTTTCTAGAGCCGGGGTTCTCACAAATTTTTGGCCGCCTCAGAATGAGGCTCTGACAATACTTAACTAACTGTAGGAAAAACAAATAAATAAATTACATGTGCATATTTACATAGGGATTTTTTGCAGACTCAATAATAAATATAAGGTACAGTTGTGTCTTATCTTTACTGGACCTAAACACAGAACAAACCAGTGCTTTGCACAGTCTTGTCTTTTTTGTTGTTCTTTTGCTTTTTTGGTCAAAGGTGGACGGCTGTACAACAATTCTGAACTAAATTTAAAAATGCTTTACATAATAGAAAGGATAATGACTAATAATGAAAGAATGTATCTGCCAATATGTCCAAAGTTTCTTTCACAGACAAAAAAACCCAATCAACATAGCCCAGTAATAATAATGATAACAGTAACAACAAAGAAAATAACAGAACGCCACTAGCCGTCACCTTCAGCCCCCAACTAAAACCCCTCCAACGCATTATTAAGGATCTACAACCTATCCTAAAGGATGACCCAACACTCTCACAAATCTTGGGAGACAGGCCAGTCCTTGCCTACAGACAGCCCCGCAACCTGAAGCAAATACTCACCAACAACCACATACCACACAACAGAACCACTAACCCAGGAACTTATCCTTGCAACAAAGCCCGTTGCCAATTGTGCCCACATATCTATTCAGGGGACACCATCACAGGGCCTAATAACATCAGCCACACTATCAGAGGCTCGTTCACCTGCACATCCACCAATGTGATATATGCCATCATGTGCCAGCAATGCCCCTCTGCCATGTACATTGGTCAAACTGGACAGTCTCTACGTAAAAGAATAAATGGACACAAATCAGATGTCAAGAATTATAACATTCATAAACCAGTCGGAGAACACTTCAATCTCTCTGGTCACGCAATCACAGACATGAAGGTCGCTATCTTAAAACAAAAAAACTTCAAATCCAGACTCAAGCGAGAAACTGCTGAATTGGAATTCATTTGCAAATTGGATACTATTAATTTAGGCTTAAATAGAGACTGGGAGTGGCTAAGTCATTATGCAAGGTAGCCTATTTCCCCTTGTTTTTTCCTACCCCCCCCCCCGATGTTCTGGTTTAACTTGGATTTAAACTTGGAGAGTGGTCAGTTTGGATGAGCTATTACCAGCAGGAGAGTGAGTTTGTGTGTGTATGGGGGTGTGGGGGGTGTGAGAAAACCTGGATTTGTGCTGGAAATGGCCCACCTTGATTATCATGCACATTGTAGGGAGAGTGGTCACTTTGGATGAGCTATTACCAGCAGGATAGTGAGTTTGTGTGTGTGGTTTTTGGGAGGGGGGTGAGGGGGTGAGAGAACCTGGATTTGTGCAGGAAATGGCCCCACCTAATGATCATTTTAGATAAGCTATTACCAGGAGGACAGTGGGGTGGGAGGAGGTATTGTTTCATATTCTCTGTGTGTATATAAAGTCTGCTGCAGTTTCCATGGTATGCATCCGATGAAGTGAGCTGTAGCTCACGAAGGCTCATGCTCAAATAAATTGGTTAGTCTCTAAGGTGCCACAAGTACTCCTTTTCTTTTTGCAAATACAGACTAACACGGCTGTTACTCTAAAATCTGAGCCGTTGCTGTTGTCTTTTCAGCTTGGTTTTTGCATCATTTAACAGCTTGCGCCTCTGAAGCTCACCGTAGTAATTTGGTTCAACTTCCCTTGCACAAGTGCTGTAGGGACGTTGCACGACATACATTTCAATTTGATGAATTTCTCTCTCACACTGCAACTTGTTCAGAAATGGAGTCAGATGGCTTCGGAAACACAGGAAACTGCCTTTCCCCCTGGTGCTTAAGTGTTTCTTTTTCTTTCTATGTTTTGCTTTTCTTAGCAGAAGGTCCCAGAGGAGCCACCTGCTGTCACATTCAAGGTCATTTTCTGGCACTAGATTATCTGAAATACTTTCTGATACCCAGTCAAATTTTAACTTTTTCACCTCCCTCCCCACCCCCATGAACAATCGCAACCTACCCAAACACCATGCAGTGAGATGGCCCATAGCCACTTACAGAGCTACAATAACATGAGATGTAAACACAGTGGTTAGAGGTCTATAAAATCATGAGTGGTGCAGAGAAAGTGACTAAGGAAAAGCTATTTACTTGTTTCCATAACACAAGAATTAGGGGCCACCAAATGAAATTAATGGGCACCAGGTTTAAAACAAATAAAAGGAAGTTCTTCCTCACACAGCGCACAGTCAACCTGTGGAACTCCTTGCCTGAGGAGGTTGTGATGGCTACGACTATAACAGGGTTTAAAAGAGAACTGGATAAATTCATGGAAGTTAAGTCCATGAATGGCTATTAGCTAGGATGGGTAAGGAATGGTGTCCCTAGCCTCTGTTTGTCAGAGGGTGGAAATGGATGGCGGGAGACAGATCACTTGATCATTGCCTGTTAGGTTCACTCCCTCTGGGGCACCTGGCGTTGGCCGCTGTCGGCAGACAGGATACTGGGCTGGATGGACCTTTGCTCTGACCCAGTATGGCCGTTCTTATGTTCTTAGCCAAAGAATACACTTTGTGACTTGAAAGAAAACCACACCTATGTAGCTCAGCTCTGCCGGCATGGTACTATTTAAAAGGGAGCACGCATGAGGATTTATGGCATTTAGAAGACACCTTTAATACTTAACATCTGAGCGATTGTTGGGGCACTTTGGAGGCTCTTGTGGCTGCAAACAATCAGCTGGTGGCTGCATTTGAGAAATGCTGTTCTGGAGTCTAAACGAACAAGGCCTTCCCTTAGCCACATGCTGGGGAAATGAGGTAAGACTCCTTCTCATGAGATCACTCCCTCTCAGCTGCAGAGAAAAGCTTGACAACGTGACCCTGAGTTTAAAAGGTTCAAAAGCAGAAGGCACATACGGAGTTTAAACGAGACACACTTATTGCTTGAGGGCCCCACTGCCTGATTTTGAGATCTTGGCTCGTTCAAGTAGGTGTGAGTTGTATAACTTTCACTTCTAGGAGTCTCATTTTGAGCCCCTTTCAAGTGCAGTCTCTTTTCCCATCTGTCAAGGTTCCTTCCCCACTTTGAACTCTAGGGTACAAATGTGGGGACCTGCATGAAAACCCCCTAAGCTTACTTTACCAGCTTAGGTTAAAACTTCCCCAAGGTACAAACTATTTGACCCTTGGACTTCCACTGCCACCACCAAATGTTTAACCGGGTTTCTGGGAAAATGTTGTTTGGAAACGTCTTTCCCCCCAAAATCCTCCCCAAAACCTTGCACCCCACTTCCTGGGGAACGTTTGGTAAAAATCCTCACCAATTTGCATAGGTGACCACAGACCCAAGCCCTTGGATCTTAGAACAATGACAAAAGCATTCAGTTCTTGAAAAGAAACATTTTAATAGAAGAAACAGTAAAAAGAAAAGGATCACCTCTGTAAGATCAGGACGGTAAATACCTTACAGGGTAATTAGATTCAAAACATAGAGAACCCCTCTAGGCAAAACCTTAGGTTACAAAAAGACACACAGACAGGAATATTCATTCTATTCAGCACAACTTATTTTATCAGCCGTTTAAAGAAATCATAAGCTAACGCATATCTAGCTAGATTACTTACTAAGTTCTAAGACTCCATTCCTGTTCTGTCCCTGGCAAAAGCCTCACCCAGACAGACACAGACCCCTTTGATGTTCTCCCTCTTTCCAGCTTTTGAAAGTATCTTGTCTCCTCATTGGTCATTTTGGTCAGGTGCCAGCGAGGTTATCCTAGCTTCTTAACCCTTTACAGGTGAAAGGATTTTTCCTCTGGCCAGGAGGGATTTTAAAGGTGTGTGCCCTTCCCTTTATATTTATGACACCATCACATACACCTCAGGTTTGCTACAGATCCACTGTCTTCCCATGTAGCACCGTGAGCTGCTGACCCCTTTCTCGTCATTCAGATACGCGCAGTCACCTCCTCCTCTTAAGTGAAACCTGCAACACAGAAGCCAGGGAGCTGCAGTCAGGCAGAGGCCAGGCATTTCACACCAGTCCCAGCCAGGGGAGCCATTCTCCACAGTGCAGGCCTGAGTGCGGAGCAGCTACTCTCCCAGCCCCTCAGGAGCAGAGCTCAGGACAGCGGGGGCTTTGCAGAACCGCTGACTGTTCCTGACCCTCTATGCTGAGCAGCCCACAGGGGTGCTGGAGAATGGACAGTCCCCAGCAGGACAGAGAGAATTTGTTAGACTGATTGTCAAAAGGGACCGGCCCTCTAACAAGAGGGGCAGACCATCACCAGAACCAGACGACTGAGCAGGAAAAGCAGGGGACAGGAGGGATCTCGCCTCCTTGAAACACATGGAGCAGAACCAAGATGACACTGAAAGAAGAAATTGCATTCAGGGGTTTCCTTTTCCGTTGATCTATAACTCTTGAGCTTTCCATTGGGGATGGGGGAAAAAGAGAGTGTTGAAGAAGTTCCTTTGTGAAAGCATGTGTTCCTTGTTTGTAACCCTCACGTGAGTCTCCCAGAGTTCATCTGGTGTGGAGGGTGGAGCTCTAGGGACAACATGCCTCTCGGGAGATTTGGGAGGGTTCAGCACTGGTTTTGGATCCTACAGCAGCTGATCTGCAGGGTCCTACATCCTAAGGAGCATACCAGACAGGGAGTCTGTACCCCAGGAGAGGGCCACAGAGGCCCGAACTCAGGACAGTGTCTGGTAGCTCTTCAGACCCAGTGAGGCTGGAAGCAGGTGGGATCCAAAGGTTGGGTCCAATACAGCAGAATGGGAACTGTCCATTGGGGAGCCCTGACCCAGCGCCAAAAGAGCCTGATTTTTCAAAGTACTGAAGTAACCCAGACCAGAGAAGTGGGGGGGTCTCCATCCCCCTCTAATGGCTGGCCTGCATAAGAGCTTTATCAATGGCGGGGGGTTTCAGTTAAAGAAGTGGATTCTTTCGCTCCTATGGCAGAGGCTCATGCTTCTACTGCTGAAGTCCCAGGGTTCAAGCAGCGCTGGTTTTGTGATCACACTTGGAGCCCACTGAAACCCATCGCGGGGTGTTGGGCAGCCATCACTACTGTACCCCGTTCCCGTGGGAGCCCCAGGCGTCCAGCACCTGTGAACCGCAGGCTCCTTTAACATCGGTGCCTTGTTGCGGATTCAGAGGCCTCACCAGCCAAGTCACTCAAACCTGCCGGCTGCAATCCCCAGCGGGACCTGCACCTGCCATGCAGCGCTCGGCATGCTGCCCTCTCTAGCGGCCACTGTTAACCTGAGCTCCCTGCTGCCTCCTTTCCCCAGCGGGGGTCAGACACCCCAGGGACCTTTCTGAAGAGGGCTGGGGGAGAACAGCGAGTGTCCCAGCTGAAATCCCAGCGCGCTGCGAGGGCATCTCTGGCTATGGCGGGCTCTGTCTCCGGCCCAGCACCGTGCTGCGGGGAGGAGCCGAGAGTTCAGGGACACGCCGGCTCCCATCGGTCTCCGATACACGCAGGACGCGAACGGACCAGGGCCGTGTTTGGTGGTTTCACTAGCACTGAATGGTGGATCTACCTGAGCTCAAACCGCTCAGACACCAGAATCCCAAGCCCAGGGAATTAGTCCAGAGGGGTGAGAGAGACTCACAGGTCCTTGAATTTGGTGCTGTTGGTCCATTTCCAGGGCTGACCCTGTTCCCTCCAGAGGCCGATCCAATTAAATCATCCAATAGATTTTTGCCCCATACCCCTAAATGGCCCCCTCAAGAATTGAACTCACAACCCTGGGTTAAGCAGGCCAATGCTCAAACCACTGAGCTATCCCTCCCCCCATATTGAAGAGTGCTCAGTTTATTTTTTTTGGAGTGGGGGGGTGTTCCCCTGCCTTTTGCAAAGTACAAGATCACCCAGGCAGTATTAACCCTCCCCCTGCACAGAGCAGCCCCACCCCTGTGCTCCCAGTCACCCGCACCCCAAGTCCCCCTGGGCTGGGGGCAGCTGCTGGGTCTGAGCTCTCTGCAGAGACCTCTCTTCTCACAGATCAGCCCCCGCTCACCACAGCAAGGCAGGAGGAGGGAGCGAGTCAAGCTGAAGTGGGAGCGGTCAATGTGAGAGGATCCCCTCTTCCCCTCCTCCTCAGCTGGCTGCTCCTTTCCCATCCCCACAACAGGAGCACTGGCTGGGTTCTCAGTCCCACTCCAGCAGCCAGCAGGCCAGGAGATGCCTGAGCCAGCCCTGCCCTAGACAGAAGCTGTCTCCCTATTTGGGGAGGGGGGCAGCTGAGAATGGGCAATCCCTGTGATCACACACAGACAGTAGGGCCCTGGGCCCAGCCAGGGCTGGCGTTCAGCAGCTGGAAGTTCATTCACTCTGGCCTCCCAGTACGGGAGGGCTCAGAGCTGCTCCTCACCCCGCGGGGCAGAGCCCAGGTCCCACTGCAGCAGCCACCACTGTGCCAAGATCAGTGTATGGCAATTCAAGAGTCTCTCACCATTTCCTGCTCACTGTCGATTCCAGCCAGGGAGGCACCCGGTGCACAGCAGCGGCTCCGGCTGTCGGTCCAGCTCCCTTCCATCTCTGAGAAATAGTAGCATTTCCCTCGGTATCCCATCCAGCCGTCCGGGCACGAGGGGCCAGCAGGGGGGCACAGATCAGCTGATGAAAGCTGAGATGTCAGCACTGAGAATGAGACAGTCACATAGAGGGTAAGAGTTACACCTAGAATTGGGCATTTGACTGGTACAAAAATTGGTCAACTGACCAGTCAAATCTGTCAAAGAGTGGTCAGATATTTTAAAATACCAATTTATCAGAATTGGTTACCTCCCGCCAGGAACAAAAAAGAGCAAGACGTCATTCTCTCCAGTAGGTTTAGCTTTTGACAGATACGGATCTACCTAATTTTTTTTAAAAAATGTACTTCACTGAGTTATTTTAACTCAGAAAAAAAAGGCAAAACAATGAAACCAGGTTCCGGAAAACACAAGTGAGGCTCCAAGATGCAATCCGAAAGGCAGGCTGCCTCCTACCCCCAGGGCTCTCGCTGGAGTATTTGACTGTGGCCAAACAGGCAGTCAGTTGACCGGCTTGCCAAGCCCATTGGGACCCCCAGCTGGGGCTGGACCATGGCAATCAGACGCAGGGGGACGGAGACATTTGTCACTGTAAATTTGCCTGGCAAGAAGGATTCCAGGGACACTCCCAGCCTGCGAGGGACTGACACAGCTCAGAGCATTTCACCCCAGGCACAAGATCAACAGCTGGACGTTCAACCTCGCAACAAACAGCAGGTGAACAACTGAGAAGAACTTGGGAACTTTCACGCAGGGACATGAACGCCACAAGGAGGCGCCAGAAACCACAGCAACCGGAAGTGACCTGTTGCACTGTGGGCCAGGAATGATGGAACTTAATTCACCTCCTACCTGCAGTCTTTTCTCTCCCCAAACACAGCAGCAAGAAAGGCACTTTCTGGAAGCCCTCACGGCAGTGTAAACCTTTCAGAGCCATGAAAGAGCAGCAGTGGGGTCACCCATAAGTGACACCAAAGAGAATTTGAAAGACCTGTCTAGTTGAGAGGAGTCAGACTCAAACCCCTCCAGATGTTTTCGAGCACGTCACTTTTGTTTGCACCACAGTAACCCGGTAACTGGTTTTCAAGCCTTCTCATGTGGCTGGCGCTCAGCGAGGAACAGACACTCTAAGTCTGGAAGAGTTAGGAAACGTGGCAGCGGTGATCAGAAAACGAGCATGTGTTCACCTCACGCACAAGGCATGTCTGACCCTGTAGATTTAACTGTCCAGTGCACGGTAGCCCACACCCCTGCCCTACTGAACTGAGCAGAGAAGTCAGTGACTAACAGTTGATGGCACAGGCTGTCTCCATCATCCATCTCCAGGTCAGATGCCACATGTTCTGCACCTGCAGGTGTGTAACCAACCCTAAGCTCACAGATTCCCACCTTACACAGTGAGAGCCAATGCTGCCCATTGCAATAGCCTGCCATTACAGCAGGGAGCTGGGATTCAGGGCCCATCTGTATCCGAGCAATCTGCACCAGTATAATCACAGTGACGCAGTGACATCAGAGCAAACACCTCCTGGAGATGCGCTGGAGCAGTGCGGCTCGCTCTGGTAACTTCCTGCAGCGAACTGCACCCAGGCAAGCTCCTTTGTGCACCAGTGCAGTGCGTCTCCTTTAGCGGTTTGCACCAATTCAACTGCACAGATGTCATGACATCAGCACAGAGGATTCCTAATGCAGACAGACCTGGATTCAATCCCCTCTGCCAGCTGCTAAACCCTCCTGGGGCCCAGTGATCAGATCCCAGGGCAGTAGAGAAATCCCATCCCCGACAGCCTCCAGCACGCCCTGCCCCAGACGACGGGGGGATACAGCCCTGGAACATGCACCGTTCTGTCGATTGCTCCTTCCGTCAGACACTCTGGGAGGGGAGCCAAGAGGGTCAGGCAGACCCCCCCACCAAGGGCAGATGGAGGGTCCATGGCTCCCTAGAGCTACCCCGGGGCTGTTACCAAGATCCGGCTCTGGCTGGGTAGCAGGGCCTCAGAGCAGCAGCCGGGCCATGGTAAGACGCAGCTGTGGGAAACTACAGACCCTCCCCCTGCTCTGGGCAGGGAGCCTGGGGGGAGGGATACAGACCTGGGCTGCTCTCAGCCCCACACCCCTGGCAAGTGGAGGGTCATCCACAGCTCCCTGCAACTGCCTGGACTCCAGCTGCCAGCCAGAGGTGGGGTGGGGGGACCTCAGGGGGAAGAGGAGGAGGAGGGGCGGGGCCAGTGACAAAAAGTGGGAGGGCCACGCCCACTTCCAGCACCCCAGGCAGTCTCAGTGTCTCTCTCCTGCCTGCCCCCAGGCAGAGATGCCCCATTACCTGGGTTCCCTCCAGTCTCCAGGTGTCCATTGCCATTAACACACAACTCCTACAGCGGCTCTTCGCTCTCAGCAACCCAGCTGCTGGCCCCATTGTCCCTCTCAGCGACACTCAGGCCACAGATGCTGCTGCAGGTGCTGGGCTGGGGTCGACTCCTCTCGGTCTGAGTGGGTCCGATTTGGCAGCAGCAAAGCCGAGGCAGAGGTCCTGGCCCTGGCTCCCCGTCCCTGCTCCAGACTCTCCAGCTGATCTGAACCCGAGACGGACCAAGCAGGACAGGTCAGGGGTGGGGGAGGCCATTTGTGGTTTCTTGTTCCCTGCCCAGCAGCCCAACCCCCTGCCAGATTCGGTGCCATGATGATTAAAACCCCTTAACTCCTATCGGCCCCTCCGCCCCCAGGGCCGCAGAGACCTGATCTCCTACGGGCCCCTCCCACCCATGACAGGCACCCAGCTGGGGGGTGGGGGAGAAGACCCTCCTCACACACACAATCCTCCTAGAAGTAAGTGTGAGTCGGATATCAGAAGGGGAGGGGCTGGGGCTCGAAACAGCCTTGTCCCTGGCCCAGCCCCCTCCTTGAAGGGCGGGACTTGAACCAGTGTCCAGCGCTCCTCTGCCCAGCCCCTCCTTTCCCTTCTGGGGCGGGGCTCTTCCGAACCCCCCCCCCGCTCTTCGGCTCGGGGCCTGCCCCCCGAATCACCCCCCTTTAGCCCAGAGTCCCAGCCCTTCGGCCAAGGACCGGCCCCTGCCACTGCGCTGCCCTCCCCACACGGTCCCCAGGCACCGCCCAAGCCCCACCCCCCCTTCGGAGCCCTGCCCCCGATGCGGTCCCCAGCCCCGAGCCCGAGCCCCACCACCCATTCGGGCTCCGGTCCCTCCCCCTCCCCATTGGTCCCCAGCCCCTAGCCAACCCCCTCTCCGGTCCCTCCCCCTCCCCATTTGGTCCCTGAGCCCGAGCCCCGCCACCCATTCAGGCCAGGGCCCGGGCCCCTCCCCCTCCCCATTCGGGCCCACGGTCCCCCCTTCGCCCCAGTCTGGTGGTGGCTGGAAGCGGCCCCCAAACCCTGCCGCGCAGCGAGCGAGCGAGCCGCCGAGCAGCCAGCAGCACCCACCCACCCGCGGCCCGGACAGGGACACCTGGGACCCGGAGTCTCACCCGCGGGAAGAGCGCCCGGCGCCGCAGCCCGGGGAGGAGCTGAGGTCCCAGCAGCCAGGCGGGCTCGCAGCGGATCCCGCCGGGTGAGTTCGCAGCCGCAGAGCGACCGAAGAGCGAATGGCTTCCCTGTGACCCCCGCGCCAGCTTCATTCCCACGTGGGTCTGAACAGCGGAAACGTCCGTGCCGGGGGGTCACAGCAACAGCGGCTGATCCCCGCCCTCAGCCCCCCCTCCATTTAACCCCTCGACTCCCGGCCGCTCTGCTCCCCACAAACCTTCCCCCTCTCTCCCGGGCTGGCCGGGTGCCCGAGCAGCGTCCCGCCCGGCCCCGGGCAAAGCTCCGATCGGGGCTCAGTCCTCGCCCTCCCTGACCTGCCCGCCCTGCCCGCCCTCCTCCTGAAACCTTGTCCTCCCTCTGCCCTCCCCTGCTCCCCCCACCCCCGACCCCTCTGATCGCTGCTTCCCCCTCCTGCCAGCTCCCCGGGGCCCTTCCATAGGCTCTGTCCTTGGTCCCCTGGGGCTGACCAAATAGTATATAAACACATGGGGCGGGGAGGGTCCTTACTGGTTTGTTTCGGTGTAACAGTGTGTGACAAGGAGGGGGGAGGTCTTGAGAAAAATAAACAAACAAACCAGTAAATGTGACATGGTTTATGGCCAGCCTCCCTCTTCTGTTCTCTTCTCCCTCTGCCCCTCGTCTCTGGGTTGTCTCCTCTGTAAACACAAATTCAACTCCCCTCTCCATGCTGACAACTCACCCATTTGCCTCTCTGCACCAGCCCCATCTCCTGCTGGCCAAATGAACACCTCAGCCTGTCTCTGGGACATCTCCTTGTGCCTACCTACTTGTCAGCTCAAGCCCAACATGGCTAAAGCAGAGCTCTCTGTCTCTCCCCTCCTGTCCAAGCCCTCTCTATTACCTCCTTTCTCCATCGCTGTGGACAACGCCAGCATCCTCAGGCCCATAACCTGTCATCTTCCACTCACACCTCTCTCTAGGTCAGGGGTGGGCAAACTTTTTGGCCCAAGGGCCACATCGGGGTTGCAAAATGGCATGGAGGGCCAGGTAGGGAAGGCTGTGACTCCCCAAGTAGCCTGGCCCCCACCCCCTATTCACCTCCTCTAACTTCCCGCCCCCTGACTGACCCCCATCCCTAACCGCCCCCTCTGGGACACCATCCCCTAACCAACCCCTGTCCCTGAGTGCCCCAACCCCTGTCCACACCCCTGCTCCCTGACAGCCCCCCCCCCCGGGATTCCCACACCTATCCAACCCCCCCTGTTCCCCATCCCCTGACCGCCCCCCCCAGAACCTCCACCCCATCAAACTGCCCCCTGTCCCCTGACTGCCCCTTATCCAACCCCCCCCACCCGCTTACCACGCTGCTCAGAGCAGCAGGAGCTTGCAGCCACGCTGCCCGGTAGGAGCAGCAGGCCAGAGCACCAGCCGCACAGTGAGGTGAGGCCGCAGGGGCGAGGGGACAGCGGGGAGGGACCTGGGGCTAGCCTCCCCTGCTGGGAGCTCAGGGGCCGGCAGGACAGTCCCGCAGGCTGGATGTGGCCCGTGGGCCGTACTTTGCCCACCTCTGCTCTAAGTCCTCACATCCAGGGCTGTGCTTAAGTCTTGTGGTGTTTTCCTGCATAACATCTCTAAGATACAGCCTTTCCTCTCCATCCACACAGCTAAAATTCCCATCGAGGCTCTGATCACATCACATCTCAGTTACCGCCACATGCTTCTCTTTTCCCTCTTCCCTAGCTCATATCCATTCAGAATATTGCTGCAAGCTGCAAAGATCATTCTCCTAGCCCACTGCTTTCACCATGTCACCCCTCTTTGCATCCCTCCACTGGCTCCCCCTTCTCTATTGCATCAAACAGAAGCTGCTTGTCTTCTCTTTCAAGGCCCTTCACGTACTGTCCTCTCCCAACTGGACATCTTTCATTCACCGTACCAAGGTGTTGACTCCCACCTCCAATCGGTCCATGCTGCCAGCAACACCCACTTGTTAAATTTTCAGAAAACCACGTTCATGCTTTCTGCCACATGCCCTACATGCTCGGGAGGAGAGCCCATTAAACATTCGCAAAACTACCTCATTATCCACCTCCAATTCCCAAATCAATGCTCTTCTTTGCCCCGGTGTCTACCAAAAATTCAACAGCCTGTCTCCTGGGGTGCTGAGACCACTGCCTATCATACCGACCGATACACTCTCATTATTTCCTTGCACTCCCCTGTCTGTCTGTCTCCATCTGTCTCTTGTCTTATACTTAGATTGTCAACTCTTTGGGGCAGGGACTGTCTTTTGTACTATTTTGTACAGCACCTAGCACAATCGGGTCCTGATCCATGACTGGGGCTCCTATGTGCTACAGTAATACAAATATCACGGCTAGAGAATGTCACTATTATGGCTTCAGTGCCCTCCCCCCGCACCACCACCACCAAAAAGCAGCAAAACAAACAAAAAAAGTCAACCTCCCAGCTCAAAACGTATTTGTTTACACTCAGCTGGCGAACTCAATGTAAAGTACTAGTAGAGGTGAGGGAGAGTTGTCTTTTACCTTGATGTAGCTAGTCCAGGAATGCTATACGCTCAGCCTGGTATTGACCTGGACAAGTGACACAGAGGTTAAAGCCACCTGTGCCTTGTCTGAAGCACTTATCCTGAAGCATTTACATGAGAGGAAAGTGATCAGGAACAGTCAGCATGGATTCACCAAGGGAAGGTCATGCCTGACTAATCTAATCGCCTTCTATGATGAGATTACTGGTTCTGTGGATGAAGGGAAAGCAGTGGATGTATTGTTGCTTGACTTTAGCAAAGCTTTTGACACGGTCTCCCACAGTATTCTTGTCAGCAATTTAAAGACGTATGGGCTGGATGAATGCACTCTAAGGTGGGTAGAAAGTTGGTTAGATTGTCGGGCTCAACGGGTAGTGATCAATGGCTCCATATCTAGTTGGCAGCTGGTGTCAAGTGGAGTGCCCCAGGGGTCGGTCCTTGGGCCGGTTTTGTTCAATATCTTCATAAATGATCTGGAGGATAGTGTGGCTTGCACTCTCAGCAAATTTGCGGATGATACTAAACTGGGAGGAGTGGTAGATACGCTGGAGGGCAGGGATAGGATACAGAGGGACCTAGACAAATTGGAGGATTGGGCCAAAAGAAATCTGATGAGGTTCAATAAGGATAAGTGCAGGGTCCTGCACTTAGGACGGAAGAACCCAATGCACAGCTACAGACTAGGGACCGAATGGCTAAGCAGCAGTTCTGCGGAAAAGGACCTAGGGGTGACAGTGGACGAGAAGCTGGATATGAGTCAGCAGTGTGCCCTTGTTGCCAAGAAAGTCAATGGCATTTTGGGATGTATAAGTAGGGGCATAGCGAGCAGATCGAGGGACGTGATCGTTCCCCTCTATTCGACATTGGTGAGGCCTCATCTGGAGTACTGTGTCCAGTTTTGGGCCCCACACTACAAGAAGGATGTGGATAAATTGGAGAGAGTCCAGTGAAGAGCAACAAAAATGATTAGGGGTCTGGAACACATGACTTATGAGGAGAGGCTGAGGGAACTGGGATTGTTTAGTCTGCAGAAGAGAAGAATGAGGGGGGATTTGATATTACCTGCTTTCAACTACCTGAGAGGTGGTTCCAGAGAGGATGGTTCTCGACTATTCTCAGTGGTAGAAGAGGACAGAACAAGGAGTAATGGTCTCAAGTTGCAGTGGGGGAGGTTTAGGTTGGATATTAGGAAAAACTTTTTCACTAGGAGAGTGGTGAAACACTGGAATGCGTTACCTAGGGAGGTGGTAGAATCTCCTTCCTTAGAAGTTTTTAAGGTCAGGCTTGACAAAGCCCTGGCTGGGATGATTTAATTGGGGATTGGTCCTGCTTTGAGCAGGGGGTTGGACTAGATGACCACCTGAGGTCCCTTCCAATCCTGATATTCTATGTTTCTATTCTATGTCTCCACTCAGATTTTACATCAAGTTAGCTATCTCCATGTAAACACACTTTTGCAGTGAAGACAATGCCTGGGAGACTCCTTCCTCAAGCCCCTAACTTCTGGTTGAGCTAGAAATTATTTGCAACATTTAAGAGCCCGCTGTTTGAAAGAGGTTAAACACACACAACATTTCTCCATTTTATCTTTGTGCAAATGACAGCACTCTGTGTAGTCAGGTTTCAGAGTAGCAGCCGTGTTCGTCTGTATTCGCAAAAAGAAAAGGAGGACTTGTGGCACCTTAAGACTAACCAATTTATTTGAGCATAAGCTTTCGTGAGCTACAGCTCACTTCATCAGATGCATAAAGTGGAAAATACAGTGACGATGTTTTTATACACACAGACCATGAAAAGATGGGTGTTTATCACTTCAAAAAATTTTCTCTCCCCCCACTCCACTCTCCTGCTGGTAGTAGCTTACCTAAAGTGATCACTCTCCTTACAATGTGTATGATAATCAAGGTGGGCCATTTCCAGCACAAATCCAGGGTTTAACAAGAATGTCTGAGGAACAGTGGGGGGGACGGGGAAGCAATAAACAAGGGGAAATAGGTTACCTTGCATAATGACTCAACCACTCCCAGGCCTAAGTTAATTGTATCCAATTTGCAACTGAATTGCAATTCAGCAGTCTCTGGTTGGAGTCTGTTTCTGAAGTTTTTCTGTTGTAATATCGCAACTTTCATGTCTGTAATTGCGTGACCAGAGAGTGAAGAAGAGTGAAGCCTGTTGATGGTTCTTTAGCCACTTGGATGTGCAGCAGTGCAGCTGCTCACAATGCACATAGAGGCAGGGGTAGGAAAATGGCAGTCCAGCATTAGAGTTACTCATGCCAAGCTACTGGCCAAGCGGCCTGGACATGAGGAGGGAGCAGGGCCTTGTCACATGCACATCTGATGCTCCTGGAAGTTGGTTTGCAGAATCAGACCCCCAGAGAAGCATTCACCAAATCTTTGGAAGCTGTGCACTGCTTCAGGGCAATACAATCAGTCATGTCTCTCTCCCCCCACATCCTCCACATGTGTATTCGTCAAGACCTAATCACCTTTATTTATGCCTTCTCTGTACCCCTCTAACTAGTGCTTCATACACATCCCCGGGGAAGGGGAGGGCAAATGAGTGCACTCCACGCTCAGAGAGACACTGACCTGGGAGCGATTTCTAGACACGGTTGAAAATCTTTTCCAAAGGAAGGATTGTCTGTAGAAAAGTGACTATTTTTGGAATGCAAGGGTTTTTCGTGAAAGATTGTCAAGACTAGGAATTTCCTGTTTTCACAACATTGTTCTGACACTTTTAAAATCAATCTTTTGTTCGCTATATACTCTCTTCCATGCCTCTACCCCCTTTGACCCAAAACCTGAGTTTGTTTAGGGTTAAAGTGGGTGGAGGCATGGCAGAGTAGCAGCCGTGTTAGTCTGCATCTGCAAGACTAACACTGTTTCAGAGTAGCAGCCATGTTAGTCTGTATCCACAAAAAGAAAAGGAGGACTTGTGGCACCTTAGAGACTAACAAAGACATTTGAGCGTAAGCTTTCATGAGCTACAGCTCACTTCATCGGATGCATGCAATGGAAAATACAGTGTGGAGATTTTATATACATAAAGAACATGAAAGAATTGGTGTTGAAGTGACTTCATGGAGAGAAAATATTGGGTATGAAAGGGCTCATTAATCTAGCAGAGAAAAGAATAACAAGACCCAGTGGCTGGAAACTCAAAAGAGACCAATTCATATTAGAAAGAAGGCACACATATTCAACCGTGAGGATGAATCACCAAAGGAACAAACCAGAAGGGGAAGTGGTGGGGATTCCCCACCTTCTGATGTCTTCTAATGAAGACTAGATGCCTTTCTGGAACGTGTGTAGTCAAAAACTAGCTCCTATGCTCTACAAAAAGCATGTGATATGCAGGGGGTCAGATGACATGCTCTAATTGTCTCTTCTGTCCATAAAGTCTGCTAATTTATGAAAAACTGAGCATAGCATGGGGAGAAGTCTCTGATGTTTTACTGTGTTCAGCTTGAGCCCACAATGAACGCTCATTGACAGGGGTGATCCAGGGGAAGCAGCTCAACCATCCAATGTAGCTGGACAGGGGCAGGACATCAGCACTGCAAGGGAGGGGTGGGTGTGGCAGTGACATCACAAGGGCCTTTGGCAGGACCTCAGCCTATTGGACAAAGGTGGCGGGGAGGCGATGATCTCACAGAGAGATCTTGACATCAGCCAGGCAGGACAGGGGTGCAGGACAGGGGCAAGCTCGGAGATCCCTGTGGCTTTGCTTCAGCACGTCTCCTTCTCGAGGTCTCTCCTGGAGGACTGAGAGAGCATTCACTTTCACATTCGTGAGCGCAAGGAGGACCCTCTTCGGAGTTTTCTCCTTTTCTTGTAGTGGTTTTGCTCAAAAACAGACGTTCCTGTATAGAAGGTAAGAGCCTCGGAGAGGTTTGGAACCTGACCAGTCTGATCAATCAGGTGCCAGCTGATTTTTAGGAAAGGAAAACACTAGATTGTGGGGGCAGCATTTTAATTCAGACCTAGGACTTTGTCCCTTAGAATTACTGGGGACAATGGGGTTTCTCCTTTTTGTTTTCCCTTTTCCTGTCTCTCCCTCCTTTCTCGTCTTCTCTTGCATCTTTGTCCTTTTCCCCTGCTTTCCTTTCACTACCAGGACCTGTCTGTGCATGTGGAGTTGGGGATGGGGGGTTGCTCCCAAAGACGTGTGGCTGGAATGGTGCTCGAAGAGTGACTCCCTCCGGTGGTGACCCGGGACATCTGGTAAGGACTCTCAGCTTTCTGCTTCTCAGAGTCTCAGTGCTGATTGGGGGAGCTTGGGGCTATTGTGAGGGAGGAGACTCAGATCCTCCTTACTCTCTTTTAAGACCAAGGAAATAGGCCATAACCAAACATGTATTTGATTGCTCTTGCCGCTTTTCTCCATTCATTGTCTTGGAGTAATTCACGATTCTCTCTCTAATGGGCTAGTTCTTCTAAAATACTTACAAAATAATTAGGTTTAAATAAAGCCAAATGCAACCCCATAGCTTCAGTAACAAAGGAGTCAGGTGGCACCCTACAGAATGGGGGACAATCCGCTGGAAAGCAGCGACCCTGAAAAGGATTTTGGGGCCATAGACGACGAGCTGCTCAGCACGGTCTGTCAATGTGAAACTGTGTTAAAAAAGGTTAAAACCATTCTTGGCTGGATAGAGTAGTGAGAATGGAAAGGGAAGTGAAAGAGCATTGGTGAGACTGATGCTGGAATGTTGAATCCAGTTCTTGTGTCCACATTTTGAATATTATGTTAAAACTATTGGAGAGGGTACAGAAAAGATTCATAATTGAGTGATGGGGATGATGCCTTCTAATGAGACATTGAAAAAGCTCAATCTGTTTAGTATACACAAAAGACAAATGAGAGGTGAGTTGCTTGACTTCATGGAGAGAAAATGTTGAGTATAAAAGGGCTCTTTTATGTAGCAGAGAAAGGCATGACAAGACCCCATGGATGGAAGCAGAAATCAGAAAAAGTATAATGACAATAAGGCCCGGATTTGTAAGAGGGTGATTCGTCATTGGCACAAACTACCAAGAGAAATGATGGATTCTCCAT
Organism: Lepidochelys olivacea; assembly: GCF_965140295.1. Taxonomy (NCBI): domain Eukaryota; kingdom Metazoa; phylum Chordata; order Testudines; family Cheloniidae; genus Lepidochelys; species Lepidochelys olivacea. The sequence goes on along the minus strand of NC_140424.1, from coordinate 34,045,205 downwards.
CTCTTGATCTCTTCGAATAAAGACTAGATGCCTTTCTGGAAAACATTTGAGTAGAAGAAAAGCCCAGCTCTTCTGATATACAGGAGGCCTTAGGATATGCAGGGGATGAGATTAAATGCTCTAACGGTTGCTTCTGGCCATAAAGTCAACTAACTTGTGAAAACCTAATTGCGGCCTGGGGAAGAAGCTCTGTGTTATACTGTGTAGTGGGTGTCATCCCCACAAGGAAGAGTCATTGAGTGGGGTGATCCAGGGGAAGCGGCTGAAACATCCAATGTGGCTGGACAGGGGCAGGACATCAGCACTGCAGGGGAGGGGTGGGTGTGGCAGTGACATCACAAGGGCCTTTGGCAGGACCTCAGCCTATTGGACAAAGGTGGCGGGGAGGCGATGATCTCACAGAGAGATCTTGACATCAGCCAGGCAGGACAGGGGTGCAGAACAGGGGCAAGCTCGGAGATCCCTGTGGCTTTGCTTCAGCACGTCTCCTTCTCGAGGTCTCTCCTGGAGGACTGAGAGAGCATTCACTTTCACATTCGTGAGAGCAAGGAGGACCCTCTTCGGAGTTTTCTCCTTTTCTTGTAGTGGTTTTGATCGAAAACAGACATCCCTGTATAGAAGGTAAGGTAAGAGCCTCGGAGAGGTTTGGAACCTCTTCAGTCTGATCCATCAGGTGCCGGCTGATTTTTAGGAAAGGAAAATATTAGATTGTGGGGGAAGTATTTTATTTCCGACCTAGGACTTTGTCCCTTAGAATCACTGGGGACGTTGGTTTTTCACCTTTTTGTTTTCCCTTTTCCTCTGTCCCTCCTACCTTTCTCTTCTTGCTTCCTTTTTCATTTTCCTCTGCTCTCCTCCCACCACCAGGAGCTCTGTGTGTGGAGCGGGGGCCGGGGAGGTTGTGGGAGGCCCTCACAGAGAGGTGAGACTGGAATAGGGCTCCGAGAATGATCGCCTCGGTGGTGACCAGGGCCATTCTTTGGGCAATTTGATAAGAACCCTTAGCCTCCCACCCCTCAAAGTCTCAACCTTGATTGGCTGAGGAGGGAGCTATTGACAGGGAGGAAACTCTAGTCTTTGTTGTTCTCTTTTATGACCAAGCAAATAAGTCTCTGGGGGGGGCGGGGGGGGTTGTTGTCTGTTAATTAGAACAGGAGTCGGGATTGTTGTCTTCTCTTTCTGGCTCTGTCACCGCTTTGCTGTGTGACACCTTGGGTAGGTCCAGTGGGAATAGGGTCAATTCTCTAACTCCAGGCAGCAGGGAGCCTGGGTGAGATAAGGGATGTTAAGGCCATCTGCGAAGGAGAAAGGGATGTTTCCAGGTGTTGAATGTCAAGAATTCTAAACTTTGCTGAAATGGCTAGTCTCGAGAAACAAGAACTAGTTGGGGCCAAACTTTAACCATTGTTTTTTTAAAGCCCATTCAGGGATGTGAGTCCCAGAGAGCCATGGAGAGGGGGAGCAACTTGCCCAAAGTCCCACAGATCAAGAGGCAGCAATGGAAGCAGGAGTGACCCTCCCTCTCAAAGGCAGGGGGACCAGCCATTAGGGCCTGGTTGCAATTGCCAGCTGTGGAGGGAGTGTGCGGCAGTGGTTAGTGAAGGGGTCGATCCATGGCTCTGACACTCAGTGTGAGCCTGTGCTCCTAGCTGAGGCCCGTTTGGCATCAGTCGAGTTAGGGTCCCATGGCTACAGCTCAGTGGGTTTGGGAGGCTCCAGGAAGGTGTGTAAAGTGCTGGGATGTCAGGATCCTGGAGGCGCTGTCACCTCCGCCCTAGGGCAGTGTTCTGCACCCCCCTGCTGCTGGCTGAGTTTCTCCGTCCCTTGGCAATAAGACAGACTCTTGTTTTCACAGCTAGTCGATCGCCCTAGTGTCATCACCCTGCCTGCTGGCTGGGCAGGGTAACTCCTGAGGTCACTACCCTCTCCAGCCTGCCTTGGGCTTGGAGAGTGAGGAGGAGGGCGTGGGACGTCTGCTGACCCTGAACATCCGCCATCCATCATCCCATCACTGAGAGCAAGTGAGTGGCATTCGGGTTCCCCGGAGGCTTCCCCTGTCTGTCTAGGGAGAGGCAGAAATGGGGAGAGACTATCCGGACTCCTGGCTTCTGTTCCTTCTCTAGCCTGGGTGGGAGAGTGGCCTGGGACGACAGGAGGGGACTGCTTGTCCAGAGGAACCGATGGTCTTTGGGACTGACCCCATTGCTGGAAAAGAATGAGACTTCCTGGCTATTGCAGCAGCAGGGATTACGAGGGGGAACGTTGGGAGAATATCATGCAATGAACTCCTGCCCGTGTGTGTAGATGGCACTCCCTGCACTCCTGTGCGGGCAGACGGGGCGGCTGTGGTTGGAGGAGGGAGGAGGAGGGACGGAAAAGGCCCAGGAGTGAAAGGCTGCCTTGAGCCCAGTCTCACCCCTGCTCCCCGCTTGGTTCCAGGATGGCCAGGCTCCTGCGGATGTTGCGGAGGAAGGCTCTGCAGGTGGCCCCAGAGCCTGAGGGAAGCAGCTTCCGTCTTCCCAAGGGGCAGAGCAAGCCCTGCGTCCCCGCTGGAGGGGAAGCAGCTCCCGTCCAGGCCAGACGGCGGAAGTGCCCGGCCTTCTGGAAAAGGAACCCGGCTCCCGGCGCAGGCGCCGAGCTGGGAGAGGCCCCGACCAGGCCCCAGTGGAGCTGGCCCAGGCTGCGGTTTCGCAGACAGGACCCAGCCCAGGAGGGGCGCCGGGCAGGGTGGCTCTGGGGCTTGTTGTGTGGGCAGCAGCGGCCCCAGGAGCCCAGCCCTCCTTCCCATCAGGAGGCCTCGCCCTGCCCGGTCTCTGAGGCCCTTCCAGCCCCCGCCAGCCAGGAGGGGGAAGGTCCCTGTCCCAGCACGGGCAGCTCAGCATGGGACAGCGGCAGCACCTGGGCCTCTGGCAGCAGCCAGGCCGATGGAGGCCACTGCTTTGTTCCAGGTGAGGAGCCGGGCTGGGCTGAGGGAGGGGTGAGGACGGGATGTGAACACCCTGGTCCCAGATGGTCTCCCAGGGATACGGGGGAGGGGGAGGTCCCCATCCCAGGTGTCTGGCCTGAGCCACGGGAACCCCACGGACAGCAGCAGCCGTCACACAGCTGCCCCTTCCGCACGGGGACCTGGGGGTGGGGGCGTGAAGAGCTGCTGCCACTTTGGTCCTTGCTGCTCCGGGGCTGGGAGAACAGGCACCTGCCCTGGAGTCCTGGCCAGGGGAGGGGGGCTCTGCTCTGGGCTTCTGAAGCTGTTGGGGCCTGAAGGCATCCCTGAGAGGGAGGTTTGGGGCCCGATCTGTCCTGGGTGCCTGAGGTAGGAAGGGGGGTCTTGGATCCTGCTCTGCCCACCACGCCCCTGTCCTTCCCTCCCTGGTGCAGGGACCCCCCGGGATTCGGAGCACGAGGAAGGGGTGCACATGGCCAAAGATGAAGCTGCTCTCAAGGTCATCCGAGAGCAGCTCCAGTGCAGAGATAAGGTACAAATGTTCCCCACCTGGGCTTGAACCAAGATTGCCCTGTCCCTTCCCAGCATCCCCACCCCCTGCCGAGGGTCTTGTCCCTCATGATCCACCACCCCTAATGGGGCCCTTTTACACCCATGATGTGGGACCCCCAAGATGGGGGTGTTTGTCCCACAACAGCCGAGGTCGTTTCCCCCCTCAGGCACTGTCCCACTTCCTGATCCTGCTTGTGTAGGAGTGGTGGGGGATTTGGACAATAGGCGGGTCCCCACAATCCCCCATTGAGGCCTGAGCCCTGGAGCTGGTTTGGGTGGGGTAGGAAGGTCCCTCACTAACAGGTTCTCTCTTGCTATACCCCACTCCCGGTGGGTACAGGATGAGGGGCAGCAGCTCCTGTTCCTTCAGGCCATCTACCCCGCATGTCTGGCTGCACGGGAGAGAGGGGAGGACACGCTGGAGCCGCGCTGCTGCAAGACGGCTGTGGTGAAGAGGATTGTGGTGAGTGAGACACGCCATACGGCAGCAGGAGGGAGGAGAGAGACATGAGTTTGGCAGGGGTATGGCCAGGCTCATGGGTGGGGACTGGGTGGTGTTGGAGGGGGCAGCAGAGGACAAGGATTCCTCGGGCTGAAGACTTGGGAGAAGAGAAGGGAGAAATTGTGAGATTGGTCAGTAGTGGGCAGGGGGGGAATTGTGGGGCTGGAGGACAGCTGAGAGTGGGGGCCAAGGAATCACATGGTCCCAGCTCGGTCATCAGGATGGGGCTGAATGGGGGCAGTTTTGACAGGGAGGAGGAGAGAAGGGGATTGGGAGTGAGCTTTGCAGGAATCTGGGAAGGAGGAGAAGTTTGATGGGCAGGAAGGAATTGGAGGAGTGGGAGGTGGTGGGGGATCCTGCTGGCCATGTGGGGCACTGGCTGTGTCATCTCGTCATTGGGAGGTGTCAGTCGGGCCTGAATCTCACACGCTCCTTTGTCTCTTTTGCGTCTCACAGGAGCTCATCGAGGAGCTTCCCGATGACTCGTCACGCAGCGCCGTCCTCGCCCACTCCCTGGCTGCAGTGGGCTACCTCTGGTACTGAGACAGCCCCACCCCCCCACCCTGCCGGCTCCCCTCACCCCACTGCTGCTCAGGCCCAAGGCTGGGAGTCACCGTCACTGTCCCTCCCAGTTCACCTCCCAAGAGTGGCGCCTCTGGCAGAGATTGTCGGGTGGGAAGGGTCACTCTCTCTTCTTTTCACTCCCATAACATGACAGGGGCCTTGGGGAGGGGCTCACTCCGGGGATCAGATACAGGAGGGGCAGAAGGCTCCAGGGAACAGCAGCTATTCCTGTCCTGCCACTGTCTGTCTGGGACGCCTTGGCCTTGTCATTCCCTAGCTAAGTGCCTCAGTTTCCATTCTTGCCAGCCTGTGCCTCTATCCTTGTGGCTTGGTGTCTGTGTTGGCGACAGTCCCACCCCCATACTGCACAGTCTAATAGCAGCTCCTCTCTCTTGCCAGCACCATGAAACCTGTCCTGGAGCCAGCCCTAGAGACCCACCTCTTGCGAGCTGTCCTTCACTCTGTCTTCACCCTGGGCACGGAGAAGGACACCACCGGCATCCAGGTACCTCCTCCTCCTCCATCCTCCTCCTCTTCCAGAGTAGTCCTTGGTCCCTGCTCTCTTGATTCACTGGAGCTCCAGCTTTAGGGGTGGGGTAGTGGAGATGGAACAAGCTGCAGGCTTGGATCCTTCCCTCCAGCAGGGAAGAGATTACGCCTCCCTGGGGGATTGCTTTCTTTCTTTCTTTCTTTCTTTCTTTCTTTCTTTCTTTCTTTCTTTCTTTCTTTCTTTCTTTCTTTCTTTCTTTCATAAGCCGTGTTTTGCCCAGAAGCCCAGCTTCCATCCATAGCAACTTGGCTGTTTCCTACTCTTCTGCCTAGAAGGCCCTCTGCAGAGACCTGCTAAGCTCATGGATTAAAGGTCCAGGGGTCATCAATTCTTGCGAATTGCCTGCAGTGGGATGTGAAGGAGAGAGGCTGGGAGATGTGTTTGGGAGTCTCCCCAGTGCTTCCCAGAGACCCCTCTTCCCATCCTGTGGCAGGTGTAGGCCCAGGTTCCCTAAGTCTGACCCTTGCTTTGCAGACTCTGCACAAAGTCATCCCAGAGGTCCTGGATGCCATGCTGGGGAACCTGCTGGCAGAGTCCCCAGACACAGACAGGCTCCACTTCATCTTGGAGGTGAGCCCCATTTCACCGTAACTCTGGGGGACTGGTAAGGAGAGACTGGAAGATCCATTTTCTACTCTGTCCTCCTAGCTAGGTCCCCAGTGGGCCGTCCTTGGTCAGTGCAATGTAGTGTCAGGTCCTTCCTTCTTGAGGAACAGAGGAAGGAGCTGGGACTCCAAGCCAGAGCTCTGCCTGGTTCTGCTGAGCACTAAGCACAGGGCTCCTGGCTGTCTTGGGGAGTGAGAGTCTGAAAATCCACCCTTCCCCCTCTCCTCCAACACACAGAGCCCATGAGATTAGGGAGCTAGTTCTCAGAGAAGAGGCACATGCTCCTTCCTAGAGAAACAGGAGGGCCCCAGGGAATCAGCCCTTCCCTCTGATCTGCTCTGAAATTCCTGGGGGGATTGTGCTCTCAGTCACTCCCTACATCCCCCCAAGGATTTGCGTAGCAGGGAAGGTCCAAGGGTTCAGTCTTCTTTCTGGTGAACTGTTCAGGAATCAGGAATTCTGGGAGGATGGGACCAGCCCCGACCCCGAACATTGTCCCAATCTAGAGAGACGCGGAGAAGTTGTGACCTGAAGGGTACAAGCTGCATCCTGGGGGAAAGAATCCCCTTCTAAAGCTCTGCCATCAAGGACTCAGATATTCCCCCCTGCGCAGAATGTCTCAGGCACCTGGGGCTGGAGGCGTGGGGGGCTCATTTGTAAAGCAGGAGCAGCTGGCCACTGAGTCTGACCTGCCTCCTTTCCCCACAGCATGTCAACCTCTGGGTCGTGTCCAGGGTGTCGCAGGAGCGAGCCAGGGCCATCAGGAGCAGCACAGCCCTGCTGAGATACACAGTCACCCTCCCTGAGTTTGACGTAAGTGAGCTCCGAGCCCAGCTTGCTGGCTCCAGGCGGAGGTGGGCTGGCTCCAGCGGGCTGCAGGATCTGCTGCTGCTGCCGGGGCTGTGGCTTAGGAGGGTTCTTCATGGGGAGGCAGAGTCAGAGTAGGATTGAGCTAGGCTTGAGTCAAGTTCTTCTTGTCCTGGTTCAGTGTTGTCCCTGGGCCTTTAAGGGGACCATGCTCCAGCCCCTGCTTGGCATCCCGGGCTCCCTTGGCAGCAGAGCAAATGAAGGCTCGATCTCAAGCTCCTCTCCCCCGGCATCTCCTGCAGAGGGGCTAAGGGGAAGGAGCCCTCTGGACCAGGGCGGACAGGGAGCTGAGAGGAAAATGCTGATGGAGTCCCCTCTGCTCTCCCTTCCATTAGATCTCAGCCGAGTTCCCTCAGATGGGGCACCATGTGGCCCAGCTGGCTCTATTTGTCAGCGATCCAGACAAGGACATCAGCCGGCAGGCCAGGGAGGGGACTTACCGGCTCTACCAACTGCTGCTCCAACAGAGGGGTAAGGAACCCAGCTGGGACACGGAACCCAATAGGGGACTGAGAGTGACCACAGGTTGATAATGGGACCCCAGACCATTTCTCTCAGACTGACCCCAGCTGGAGGACAAGTCTCTCTCTGCCTCTGTTCTTCTCCACTCCACTGTGCAGCCACCAATGGGATTGGAAGGACACAGAAACTGCAACCAAAATGAGGAGAAAAGTCTCTCTCTCTCTCTTTCTTCCAGGCCTGACCATACATGAGGCGGAAGATCTCTGGTGCTACGACTGGCACCAGGACAGCAGGCTGTTGGGCTACAAGAATACAGCCAGAGTGGGGGAGGTAAGGGCACTGTGCCAGGGCATGACACAGCTCAGGGAGTGTAGCTGGCTGGGTTCCCTGCAGTGGAGGCCTCCTGGAGACAGGAAAAGAGCCCGCTCGTTATGTCCAGTTCAGAGTTCCTCATCCAGCAACCAGTGGGACACGCTGGTGCCAAAGGTCCCACACTGAGACTGGGCCATGAGTCTCCTTGTTCTTGTCAGGCTGCAGGTTGGATTCCCCTTGAAGAAACCAAGGAGTTGCAGAGGCCATAGCCAGCAACTAGAGAAATCACTTAGCTCGGGGAAGAGACCTTTGGTCTGTCAGCTCCAACCCCCTCCACACGCACACTCTTCTAGCCGCTGAGGTGCAGGAGATCTCTCTGCTGGAAGCAAGACAGGGTCCCCTGTCATCTCTGTGCCCTGCACAGCAGATTGGGCCTGCTCACACACATTAGAGATCCATTTCCAGCCCATCCTGGCCCCTGCCATAAATTGCCTTCCCGAAAGAGCCACTGGAGGCTTTGGTCCCTCAGCATCTGCGACCTTTTAATAAAGGGGCTTCCCTGAGCCCTGGGACCCTGAAAGCCTCCTGGGGAATGAACTGCCTTGGCCACAGCAGCTCTCTTCCCCACTCTTTGGGGCATGAGACGCCATTGTACCTCCAGGACTTGGAGGCTGGCTCTGGGCAATCTGCTCGAGCCTCATGTCCTCTTGGTTTTAGGTCTTTGGAAAATTCTTCTCCGTCGGGCAGAGAAGATCCTTCGTGCAGACAGCTTTGCTGGCCATCTATGACCCCCTGCTGCGTGTCAGCCAGGCTGGGCTGGTGCTCGTCTACTCCCTCCTGGGGGAAGCCCAGCAACTGATGGGGGACACGGTAAGCAGCTGCAATCGACTCAGAAGCTTGGCGTGGGGCCCAGGGCCTCCTTCCCATCCTCTTGCCATGCGCTGGCCTGGTAGCAAGGAGCCTAGTGGGGACTTCTGGACTTCATGGACTTCTGTTCTTAGGATGTGGTGCTCTGCTATCACTCCTGGGAAGGACAGGAGAGTCCCCTAAGTGCCCTCTGGGAACCTTTCCTGCCCCACAGAGCTGCACCCATTTCCCCAGGATCTAGTGTCCATGTCACCCCAGCCACCATTGAGAGTTGCTCCCATCCCTGGCAGCCTGGGAGGCCAAGGACTGAGTGGTGATGGTGACTGACTGAGGCACATGGGCGTGGGAAGCTGGTCTTGCTGCTGGTAAGGCTGGACCCGCTCTCAAGAGATTGGGAGGATTCAGTTGGCAGGGGTTGCTGACCTGCCTCGTTCAACAGGGCTGCCATCCTGTGGTTTCAGCTTTTGTCACTGGGGTGTGTTGGGGAAAGGTCTCAAGCTCCCCCCATCCCACTTCACTGCTGCCAGAATTCCTCCCGCCCCCCACCACCCTTCTAGAGCCCCCTCCATGCCCTACCTGGGTGGGAATGGAGGTAGGGGTGGAAGAGAGGGTTCTCCGAACTTGAGCGGTGTCCCCAGGTGGGTTGGAGGTGGAACAGCTGTCACGGGCACTGATGGGGAGGTGGCAGGAGCTCACCCGACAAGGAGGGGGGTTGGCACTGGAGGTCACGAGAGAGGACAGCAAGCCTCCATCCTGGGGGTCAGGAGGGTGAATCTACCACTCAGACATGAGCAGCTGCTGGGTGGAAATGATGGTGCTGGTTCCAGGTGCCCTTCATCCTCCCTGATTCCTGGGGAGTGTCTCAGTCTCTGACATGTTCTCGTTCCCCTGCAGCACGAGGATGTCACAGCCAAGGTCATGTGCCAGCTTCACATCATCCGGCACTTGCACCAGATGCCCGAGGCGCTGCAAGGGCTGTGGCTCATCTGACGCTCTTCAAGGTTCCCCTCCCTGTTCAGCAAGTCCCGCTCCCTGCTGCAGGTACTGCTCTGTCTCACTGTAAATGCCAGGCTAGTGGAAGCGGAAATGGAGGCCCTGGCATTCGCAGAAACTCTCTCCCCTCTCTGTGGAGCTGTGTCCTTCCCTTGGCCCCCCAAATTCCTTCATCTGGGGCAGGAGCTCTTTCCCTCACACCCATATCCCTCCCCTCTTTCCTTGATCTCACCCCCATCCCATTCCCCGTGCTCCCAGGCAGAGATCTTCCTGCCCCATATGGCGCAGAAGGACCTTTGGATCAGGGCTACAGACTGCGTGCCCAACTGAAGCTCAGGAAGCTCCACATTTGAAGAGGTGAGGATGGGACAGAGGCTCAGGGCTAGCTTCATCTCCTGCCCTTTATTCTTCCTTTGGCCCTTCTCTGGGCTCTCCGAGTCTGAGATAAAGAGGAGCCTCCTGCCCCCGTGTCTTCTAGGCCCTGCGGTGTGTGACAGCCTCCCAGATGGGTGCAGTCAGAAGCTGAACCACCTTAGGGAGCAGTGGGGACAGGTCCCTTGTCCTAGGAAGCCAAGCAGTGGTAGTTCTCAAAGAGGCTGAGAAGGAAGACCCCGCTCCCTCTTGGAGGTAAGAGCCATTGACTTCTTTGGGCATCTGGGTTTCTTGGGGGAGAAATGGGATCCCTGCTGCATAGCCTGGCTGGGAGCTTCCCCCATCCCTGGGACAGAGACATCTCCATGAATGTGCCACCCTTGTTTTTTTCCAAGCAAGAGGCTCCCCAGAGAACTCCTCCTCAAACCTGTTCTCCTGGCAGGGTTTCTGGGAGGAGGCTCCCGTCCCTCAGTCTCCAACTCCACCATGTAGTCTCTTTCACCTAACATCTCTGCCCTCCAGCTCCACTTCCCGCAGCAGGACAAACGGACCTTCAGCTCCTAGAGAACAGACTCTGACCTCCTTCTGATCAGCAATGGGGTTTCCCCATCCCCTCAGCAAACCTGTCAGCCGGGCTGGACTAGATTTGAAGGAGGAGGTATCTAACAGGGTGGCCTGGCCTATGGCTGCCTAGCCTGGGGCTAGGCCAAATTGATGATCAAGTGAACCCCACCTGAGAGGAAACAAGGGAAAACAGCATCAAAAGTCCAGAAGCAGAGTGAGCTGTTCAGTAGACGGCCTTGGGCCAAACCCTGGAGTCCAGGGTAGGACTGGCTTCTCTCACGGTCCCTAAGGAAGGGGACATAGAAGACCAGAGAAACCCAAGAAGGGCAACCCGAACCGAAATCAGGCTGAGGCAGAACTCTCCATGAGGGTGGAAGGCCTTGTTTCTGTTCAAGACATTTTGGGACTTTGTTTGCAAGGAGCACAACCCAGGAAGGAGTGGAGTAAAGGACAGTCACCTGGTTGGAGGGCTGAGTTCCCAGCCAACAAACTGCAAGAGTGAGTATCAGCGGGGTTGCTAGCCCAGAGAGAAAGCGGTGACACGAGTCCTGGCCAGCATCTAGCGGCGAGTGAACTCTGGTACACACCCAAAGTGGCCGTGTCTAGAGCCCTGTGTAGGCTCTTCTGTGGGAAGTTCCCATGGGTCAGTGGGGCCAGAATCTCTCCTGCTCCTTTGGTCTCTGGGCTTCCCACAAGATGTCTGGTGAACTGCCCTTGGACTCTGGGCCCAGCACCGCTCAGAAATTATTCGCTACCTTCAGAGAGACAGGGCACAGCTCAGCCTGTTGGGTAGGCTGGAGAATCACACTTGACTCGAACACACAACACTGAGGTGGTTTGGGAAGCATAGTAACAAAGAAGAGATTTAAGTGATACTAAGCAAGAGAAAGAGACACATTTCAAAGAGAGAAACAAAACACAACACACTTTGTAGTGACTAAAACTGAATCTTAACAAGTCACAATCTTTGCGTAAGCAGTTTCCAGACTAACATCTCAGCTTTCCTAACAGACCTTCTTTGATGTCCCTGTAGGGTAGAAAACTTCTCTGTCGAATCTGCTGATTTGATTGCTTCGTCTTCTGGTTTCAGACCCTCTGTTCTCCTTCTGGGCTGCCTGGACCCTGATTGTAACACCTCTCTGGCCCAGCCTCTTACACAGATGTGTGCTGCAGCCAGCCCAGTGCAGGGAGCAGTGGGGACACATGATCTCCTCCTGTCAGACCAAGCAACAGGGGTCCCATTGAGGCTTAGATGGAAGATCCCAGGCATTTCCTGGAGGTAAGAACCGTCCACTCTTCTGGGCACTTGGGGCTGTTGTAACAAAGAGGGGGCTCCTGTTCCATAGCCTATTTGTCCTCATGACTGTGTTTCTTTCTTCTCAGAGGATGCGCCCGGGACCCTGGAGACTGTTTTGTGCAGGAGGTTTGAGCGGGAAGAGATCACTCATTGTCCTGACCCCTGGGTCATTAACCCGGGTCTGCAGGGTTCCTGGGAGCAGCCACCCTCCAGCACGCCACCTGGAAGCCTACGAAAAACTGCTTACCTAGGACTGACGAAGTCCAGACCCAGTTTGAGGCTCCTATTGGCAGAGTCCCAGAGCAGCTAATTGGCCCCCAGGACCTCCTTAAACCAGCAGCAGGAACAAGAAGCTGTCTGAACAGCCGAGCTCCTCCCCGGCTCTGGACCGTGTGTTGGCTGTTCCTGCTCCCACTCCCCAGGCTTGATTTCCTGGCATCCTGACTCGGGGTGACTCATCTGACTTGAGGTGCTGAACACAATGTGGTCTTTTGCTTCTGCCCTTCCAGTGTCCTGACCCAGCTGACTCTCAACTCCTGTCTCGTGAGTGTGGACTCTGCCTCTGACCACTAGGTCTGGCTGCCCATGACCCGGCCATGACACTGACTTTTCTACAATTCCTCCAATGCCCTTTTCTGCTCTCCAGCTCTGTTCTCCCAGCAAGACACACCGATCCCTTGGCTCCCAGAGTCCTGCTTGCCTGCTAGTCAAGGGCTCATGGGGAGTGTTTGTCTTGCCCCCTCCCCCACCACAGCTGCTTGTCCTCGGGGACTCTCCCTAGCGCAGAGGAGAATCCGTCCTGGCAGCAATTCAGGAAGTCACAGAGGGATGGTCTGCTCAGCTCTCTCTGCAATGCCACTGCCCGAGACCATTACGAGTGGGTGCCCAGTGACTGTGCCGGCAGCTCCTTGAGAAACTCCTGGGGGCAGGGTAGTCGTGTTTCACGATGACCGCGGGAAGCCATGCGAAGAGTGCGGCATTGGGGAGACTCTCCTGCTGTCCCAAAGGGTTTCTGTTCTCCTGCACGGTCAGACCATGGGGCCAGGCTGCAGAATGGGGAAGAGCTGGTTGGTGATGAGTCGGAGGATTCACCATCCAGGTGGTAGCAGCTGCAGATCCTGGAGTCCCTGTGGTCGGGTTACCATGCGTCCGGAGTTTCCCGGACATGTCCGGCTTTTTGGGTTTTAAATTGCCCTCTGGGATGAATTGGTAAAACTCTCCAAAGGGCCAGGATTTCCCTCCCAATGCAGCACTCTGGGGGCGGAGGGGGAGCTGCGCACTCTGTGGGGGAGCACGGCACTGTGTCTGGCTCCGCACCCCAGACACACTGCTCTGAGCAGCAGGGTACGGGGACCGGGGGGGCTGGAGAAGGGGCATGGGGTCCCAAGGGACAGTCAGGAGACAGGGAGCAGGAGGGGTTGGATGGATGAGGGGTTCTGGGGGGAGCCTGTCAGGGGGTGGGCATATGAAGAGGGGTCGGGGGAGTCAAGGGACAGGGAGCGGGAGGGGTTGGATGGTGAGGAGGTTCGGGGGGGAGTCAGGGGCAGGGAGCAGGGGGGATTAGATGGGTTGGGGATTCTGTGGGGGCAGTCAGGGGACAGGGAGTGGTTGGATGGGGGTGGGAGAACCAGGGGTCTGTCAGGGGACAGGGTGGCGGATAGGGGGCGGGACAGTCAGGGGACAGGTAGGGGGTGTAGTTCAAGGGGGGCAGTTAGGGTGGAGGGGTCTAAGGAGGGGACAGTTGGAGACAGGGAGAAGGAAGACTTAAATAGCGGGCAGGGTCCTGGGAGGGGGTGATCAGGGGACAAGGAGCAGGGGGTGTTGGATGGGATGGCGGTTCTGTGGGGGGGCAGTCAGGGGGCAGGAAGCGGGAGGGAGTAGATAGGTGGCAGGGCGACCCCCCCCAACCCTCGGAGTGTCCTCTTTTTTGAAAGTTCAAATATGGTAACCCTAACCTATGGGCCAAGCCTCCTCTCCTGAGAGTTCAGGCGAACCTCCCCCTGTTCTCAGGGAGTCTTTGGCTTTCACGGCTGGGCCTGTCTGCCGAGACAGAGGACTCAGTGCTTCCATCAGGCTGCTCACTTGCAAATGCAGCCACCCAAAGAGGTAAAGAATGGAAGCGAAAGAGCAAAGCTGGACCCTCCACTGAGCTCCTGCAATCAAGTGAGCACAGCCTGGGAGAGACGAGAGAAAGCTTCAAGGTGGCTGGTGGCTGCATGGAGCCAGGGGAGGAGAAATAAATAGTTCATGATGAATCCTACGGACTTTGTCTTGTGTGGTGAAGGGTTTAAAATGGGTCTAGTTACTATCACATTCAACTTTACAATCGCTGTGTCTGATTGAAGGGCAGGTCTAGAAAGGTCAGAGGTCGCTCGAGGAGCTTCAAGTCTCAGATTCTGTCCCTGTTGCCTGCTTTGACCAGCTGATCTCAACCCAACACCACCCTCAGGTGGTCGCAGTGGTGAGCTTTTCCCTCTTTTTCTGGATTCGCCGGCATGGGGACAGGATCCATGTGGCCAAGGAAATGGAGAGGCATGGGGGTCACTTGCAGAGGCATGCAGAGAACTTGCAGAGTTGCCTGTTCATGCAGTTCCTATGGGGGAAGCACGGTAGGGTACCGTGCACTCCGGGGCACGATTTCCAATTTTGGTGGTGGCGGGGAGGATAATTTCACCATGATTCCAGGGGCTACTTAGGCACCTGAAAACTCTAGTGTTTTGACAGATAACTTAGCAATGAGCTGACAGGAACACTTGCCAGACTGCTTTCTGGGGAAGACAGCTCGAAGAATGGATCCAGGGAATGGTTCTGTAGCTCTGAGCTGTTTGGACACTTTCAGGGAACATTCCCGATGCAAGACAGAGATCCCCAAATTTATCCTGGGTAACCCTGAGAGACTTATGGAAAACTAGCAGATCCCACATCTCTGCTGTCACTTTGCACGGACAAACTCGGACTGTCCGAACCTGTTCATATATTTTACCTGCTTTAACCTCTCAAGAACTTTCACATATAAAAGAAAGAAAATTGAATAAACGACATAGTTACACCGATATAGGGCCGTAGTGTAAAGCCGATCTCAGAGTTGTCCCATTGAAATGGAATTATTCACAGCAGTAATTAAAGTTAAACATGCACGTAAGTGTTTCCAGGCCCAAGATTAAGGCCACAGCTTATGAGAGGTGCAGATGCAAGAAGAGAAGAGCTGTGCAAAAACTGAAATGCCACTTGGAACCTGGCCCAAACAATGCATCATGAAAAATAAACTCATCTTGTTATACAGTAACAGAGCTGGTTCAAAAGGGTTTTACACTGACAATGCAACCTTTGAACTAAAAATGCCACTTTGGATTACATTGATCATTTGAAAAAAGTTACCTCTTTAAAAAAAACATCTTGGATTTCTCTGCCCACTTGAGAGAGAACATGGAGTTTTTCCCACCAAAATGAAACAAAAATTTGATAATTAAAAACATTTCCAAATAAGTTTGAAGAATATGGGGGGGAGTGGTTTCTTCTTCAATTTTCATGACCCTCTCCACCCTCCCTATTTTTGACCAGTTCTAATTGTGAATAAATGTCTGTCTATACATGAATGATAAATATGTCTGCTACTGAAACATTTACAAACAATGGCTCTCATCAGGAGCACTGAGGTCACATTACGCAGAGAAACACCCAGGCCGGCAGGGTTCACATTCTCCAAGACATAAACCGCCCCAGGACGGGAATGTCACACACAACACAGCGTGACTGGCCAGTGTTGGTTAGGTGCATGTTTTGCTGTTGCTGGCAAATTGTGCTTTTCTGAGGGTGGGGGGGAGTTATATTTGAAAGGAGTTCTTCATCCTCTCCCACTCTCATCCAGGGGTGCTGGAACAGGGGACACCAGGGCCCACCACTTTTTACTGGCCATAAGTGTGAGCGACTGGATGATGGGGGAGAGAAGGGAGTGGGGAGGGCAGTGTTTTGGGGGCAAGGGGCGGCATGAAGTGGGAGCTCAGGGAGAAAGGCGGTATGAGGGGGGGCCTCAGGGAAAAGGGCAGTTTGAGGGGGCAGGACCTCGAGGAGAAGGGGTGGCACAGGGGGTGGGCCACAGTTTTTGTGCCAGCAGCGCCCCCCCGCACACTTTTAGGAAGCTTTTGCCCATCCTGCCCTCATCCCAAATTAATTTGTTGCAGTAAGAAAACTTTGAGCAACAAGGGGACTTAGAGACCCACAATATAACCGCCAAAATCCTCACCCGCCCCTCGAGCTGGGCAAACAGAATTTTTTGGTCACTGGCAATTCCAAAAAAGAGATGGAAAAAAAACGGTTTCAGATTGAACAAAACTAACATTTTTCCAAATTTTTGATGAACCAAAAAGCTTTTAAAAAAAAAAAAGACCCAGGAACATTTCCAGGGTTATAACTTTTTGAATTTTTAAAATAAAAGTGAAGGACATTTTTAAATAAAAAATTGTTTCAAACTAAAAAATCAAAATGGTTTGTTTGGAAAGTGTCTAAATGAAATGCTTCGACTTTTTAAGAACTGGGGGGGAGGGTCTGGACGTGAACAATTCAGCAGACTGGATACGAATTCGCAAACAGGTCTCCTTCCCCATTCTCCAGGGCTGGGTCTCGATTCCTGTTTCTGGTTCCCTGGGCCTGGTCCCCGTCCCTGTCACACACTGCGGGGAGCTCAGATTCCTGGGAATCCTGCGGACTTCCAGGCTACTGGGAGGGATGAGTCAGCAGCTTCCTGAAGACGAGTTGCGAGTAGGCAAACACTTTCCCTCTACCTTTCCAAAACCCACATTGGTATAGTAAGACTAGCACCCCCACCACTGCCACCACTCCACGCACCATGAGACGATTCCAGGACGCTGGCTCTGAAACAAAAGAGAGAGAAAGGCCCCATGACTAAGGGACTCCGTTAAATCATCCCACTGCTGCCATGAGGATCCCAGAAGATGAAGACGTTCCTGGGGTACAGTAAGAGCTGAGTTGGGTCGAGTGCACATGGGCAGCACTCAGAGCAGCGGGAATGAGATCTCCAGGCTCATTATCCCCATCGGCCAACCTGACGGAGGGAGAAAGGTGAGCCCGGCAAAGCAGCCCCTGTTCCAGAGTCTGGGAACTCGGATTTTTAAGATGCTCCAAGATGGGGTCCCTCCGGTTCTTAAGGTTAGAGGGGATGGTTAGGATCATCTCCTCCAGCGTCTCCTGAAGCGTGGGGAAGGGCTAGCCATGGTGGGAAGGGTGGGGTTTGAAGATGTATACAGGAAAATGGGGGCTGGGGTCACTAACACATTGCTGATGGGTGAGGGGCACGATTGGTTTCTTTGCCTTGAGGAGGGGGCTCAGCTTTTAAAAGTTTTGGGAAGAATAATTTAGTCTGAGCCCTGGCATAACCCAGGCCAGAGAACGTCCCCTACTGATTCCTGCACCCAGCCCAGTTATTTATGGCACTGACTTGGCATTGAGAAGGATTTTATCATAGGCTTACATCCAGCTGCAGAAGAGAAAGGGCATTAGAAGCTGAAAGACCCCAGAAATGGCTCTGGTTTTCTACTCAAAATAACCACCCGGGGCTGATTTTCCCCAGCCCAGCGCCTTGCAGTCATCCACCCAGCACCTAATGAATTTGGTGTGCAGGCAGGCTCCCAAATCCAGACAGTGGCACGTCACATCCGCTTTGCCCTGGTGTCAGGGACTGCCCTGAGCGCCCACCCTGCAAACTCTTACGCACCTGAGCCCTCCCACTGCGATCCAAGGCTACTCCTACAGATGGAGTTAAACATGTGGTTAAAGTGTTTGCAGAGGTTCCAGAGAGCTGAGGCTCCATGTAAAAGGAACTATACTTCAGTTATTCCAATCTTGGGTTTATGAGATGCTCCTGCCCGCCCCCTCCCTTCACAGCTGAGTCTCCCACCCAGTGGAATTCTCCAAGGAACTTCCCACTCCGAGACCCTACACACTGTGTCCAGCGCTAGCTGTCCCTCTGGCCCAATCCCATGCTTCAGGACATAGTCTGAACGCCACCGAGGTCAGTAATTAATTCCCCGCCTGCATTTACAGCATGGTAAAACTAGCCATGTATGTTACAGCGGGTTCTTGCTTTTCCTGGAAGCATCAGATATTGTCCCCTGGGCTGGACCAGACAGGACAGCAGCCTGAAATGCCCTGCGGCATTGACTTGAACTCAGACTGACCCTGTGGAAAACGGGCTCAGCCACCTGGACAATTAGGTAATCTTGGCGAGCTGTGAGATTTCAAACAAGTTGTATTTGAGTTTGGCTTGGCAATCCTGGGTCAGGGACTGACGTGAGGGGTTGGGAGACAATAAAGGGAAAGGGTCTGAGAAAGGGCGTCCCTTACAATAAATCGTTCAACCAGTCACTGTTGAAGTGAGATGCTTTACAGATGCTCACAGACAGGCTCTCCCACCAGCTAAGAATTTGGACACTCTGGCTCCCTGCTGGGACCACCTTTGCTATTCACTTGCAAACAGGGTGGATAAAAATCAATGATTAAAAAAAAAAATCAAAAAAATTGGATTTTTTTGATAAAATGGTTTTTGCCCCTCAAAAAGCTATCTAAAGATAGTTTTAATTAAGATACATTCTAGCTCCAAGATCTCTCATCATGGAATAGGGATGATAAATTCTAATTCTATAGTATGAGACAATATATTCATGTAATGTTTAAGAAAAGTTTTGTAAATGAGTTCCAATACTTCATGGATGAAGGACCCAATCTTATGGGGTTCCACAGGCTTCTGTATAGATTGTGTAGGTTAATCTTTCTATCTACCCAATGGGATTCAGTGCTCAGTCTAGAAGATACCATCAGAGATGCTTGGTTTTGCAGTTCTCAAACTGTGGATTTGTGTCTCCAGAGGTAACATGCTTGTTAACAGCAAAAATGTTTTCAAAGAAATAAATAAATAAATATGGAGAGGTGATATACAGCCTGGCAAGAAAATCCTCCAAATATTAACGATTAACCTGTTGAATTGGAGATATTTATGAAGTCATTGGGAGGGGAACTATCTGCTTCAATAACCTTGGGTAAATGAAATAACCAAACAATCATTCATTTTCTGAGATAGCTGTAAAACTCATCTGAAAAGTTTTCAGAATAAATCACCCTGTTGCCGGCACCCAGTGCCGAGAGGCTGAACAACAGCTTGAGTTGGTTCGTTACCCGGTGTGCTGCACCCAATAATCACAACGGGGTGGAGAAGCAGAAAAGTTTATTTGCAGCTGCAAAAAGGTACAGGGAGAATAAAATCTCAAATCCTGCACCACAGAGCAGGAAGTTACACAGGCTTTTATACATCCTTTTTCCCAGCATACTTATCCAATAGCAAGCTGCTCCAAGTATCCATATAGCCAGCCAATCCAGTTCCCAGCTAGTTCCCTGATTCTCTGTATCATTTGTTAAACTATACATAAAGCTGCTTTATTCAGCATTGTTCTTCCATATCTTCCCTGTTTGGCCTTGCTTAGTTTCAGGCAGTCTGACTCTGCAACATACTGTTGCAGATTCTCAGCATAACTGCTGTGTGTGCCTCCAGGCGGGGGGGGCCAAGGACACTTGGGCCTAGCACGCAGAGCTGCTGCGAGTGCCTCCAGGCAGGAGCGGGGGCCAAGGACACAGGGGCCTAGTGCGAGGGGGCTTCATCGACACTTGTGGTCTTCCATCCCCTCGAGTTACCTAGTGGCCATGCCCCAGTGTTCCCAACAACTCCCCCCTTTGAGAACACTCAACAGCCTTGGCTCTGAGTTTTCTCACTTGGGCTACATATTTCTTTACAATATGACTTTGCATAAGCACTTTGTGATAGCCCTGAAGAGAATGACTTATTAACTTTTGCAAAAGGGCCCTGACACATGATACCGCACAGCATAATACCAGTAATACAAGCAGTACAGGAAAGAGAAATTTCAATAGCAGGCTAAATAAACCACCAAGCCAAGACGACAAACCCCAGCCTGAAAACAAGGTTTGCAACCAATCGTTCTCTGGGGCAGTATAGGCAACCTGTGCTCCGGCTCGGGCATGGGCTTCAGCCTGTACCACCTTTTTATAGATTTCATAACTGCTATCATTTACATATACACACCATCGGGGCCCGATAAGGGCACAAACCCCTCCTTGGGATGCCAAGAGATAGTCCAAAGCCAGCCTGTTTTGGAGGGAAAACGTCCTGAGCTGCTGTACCTCTTTATTTAATGTTTTTACTGCTGACCCTAAATCACTAACCGAGTCCTCTAACTCTAAGGCCACTTTCTCAAGTACCATCTGCAGCCTTACAGTATAGCAGCCTATGCATGCCATAGCTGGCCCAGTAAACAGTGGTGCTATTCCCAGTACAGAGCACCCTACCAGCTTCTCGGTTGTGAGGGGATTCTTCATATTGCCCTCTAATGCCGTAGTCAGTCGCCACAGGGTCTTTTCTCGTGACTCAACAGAGGTGTCTCGGGCATTTCTAATCTTTCCTTTGGGCAGTGTGGCAGTTATGGAAAGATGAGGAACTCCATGAGCTATATAACAGCTACCTGTCCAGTTGGCTGGCAGCACCTTGTAAGCCTTTTGGCCACATACAAAATAGTGACTCTGTAGGGCCCAGTAAGGACTGTTTCTTAAGGGGATTCCTGGGATATTTAAGGCTGCTTTGGCTGCTTTTTTAAACAATTCATATGCCCCTAGGGGGGCATCCCATTCTCCTGATTGGGTACAAGTGGGGGCATTTCTAATTGTGCCGTTCAAATTACACTCGCCAAAGGGGGGAGTTGTATGGCTTCTAGGAGCCGGAGGATTTGGGGCCCGTACTTGACTGGGGAGCCTTGGGCTGTCAGCATTCCCCTTTGCTTCCACAGTGTCATGGAGGGTCACAACAGCATAACCCGCCCTCCTTTGCCCATCTATTACAGTACTGCTACCATCAGTGTACGACTCAATCTGCATTTGGGAGGGGTACATCCTTTAAATCCGGACGGCTGGAGTACTGGACATCTATGATCTCTAAACAGTTATGTTTCTGTTCCTCTGTTTCTGGCAAGAGAGTGGCTGGGTTAAGGGAGGGGCAAGGCTGTAGGGTGACTTCAGAGTTCTCTAACAGCTTAGCCTGGTACCGAGCAATCCGAGCCTGGGTGAGCCAAAGCCCTCCCTTTGCATCCAATAAGGCTCGGACCATATGGGGAGTATAGATTTGCATAACCCCTCCCAATGTTAGCTTCTCGGCTTCCTCAAGCAATAGGGCAGTAGCTGCAACCGCCCGTAAACATGCCGGCCAACCCTTTGCTACCTGATCCAATTGCTTAGAAAAATAAGCCACAGGACGCTTCCATGCTCCTAACAGCTGTGTAAGCACTCCTAGGGCCACCTCCCTTCGTTCATGTACATACAACTGAAACGGCTTAGAGAGATCTGGCAGGCCCAGAGCTGGGGCTTCCATTAATTTTCTTTTCAGGATTTTAAATGCCCTATCAGCCTCTGGGGTCCAATAGAAGGGGTCATGATCTGCTCCTTTTACACAGTCGTACAGGGGTTTAGCCCACAGTCCAAACTCTGGGATCCATATCCTGCAAAAGTCTGCCATACCCAGAAATGCCTTGAGCCACTCACAATTATTTGGAGAGGAACTTGACAGATAGATTCCTTTCTTTTTTTTCGCTTGAACGCTGACGCTCCCCTTGCCTTAGCTGTAACCTGATCCCTCTCCACCTCAGACCACAGGGTTCTCAGGAGGATATTACAGTCGTCTCAATCGGCTTGTGACTACTGAGGCACCCCTTAAAGACTGAAATAAACCTGCTTGCGTTCATTGAGAATTCCCCAGCCTGTGTTTTAAAAGCTGCTAAGTCTATTGGATTGAATGGCACATGGGTGTAAACTTGCATAGTGGTAGCCTGACGTCCGTCTGCCCCTGGGCAAGCCACAACCGTCTCGGTAAGCAAAGGATAGAGTCCCACCGAGGGGGCAATCTCTGTAACCCGAGGCATCCTACCCTTATACGGTGGGGGTGTGGGGGCCGAAGGGGACACCGGCTCTGCCATTACAGTGGGGGTTGGGGTCTGGGGACTAACATTAGCTGCTACCAAACCAGTTGGAGTCAGATTACAGCGCTGTAAAATATCTGGTCGAGTACATAAAGTCAGAAACAAATGCGCATACATATGTTCATTCCATTTACCCATTCACTGACAAAACAAAACTAATTGGAGGATCGTGTTGTAATTAATTGACCCTCCTGGTGGCCACCACTCCTGGTCCTCTAGTTGATATTGAGGCCAGTCAACTGTACAGAATCGTTTTAATTGGCTTAGTCATCGGATCCGCACCAAATACCTTCCAGTTTGCTAGAATGCACTCTAGGGGCATACACCGTGCCCTAACCTCTGAGCTCTGTCCCTGTCCCATACCTACAGGGTAACTCTGGGCGTCCCCAGGTTCCAACAGAGCATATAATCCGGATTTTAAAAGGATCCTACCTGATCCAAGGGACCGGTTCTTCACCGTGGCCCTGCAGCTGCTCCTCCCCCACGTCTAAGGGACCGGTTCTTCACCGTGGTCCACAACAGCTTCTCCACTATATGAGTGCGTTGCACCGTTGTGCCCTCTGGGGTCGATCAAATCGCGTCTCCTCCGAGGCCCCCGATGAACTCACCGGTGCGCGCTGGGCGTCGGTTCTCGCCGCAATCCTCGACCTCCAGGAGGGGTCCGGGCAAGGCTAAATTGCAGCCTCGAGCCCACCCAGAGACGCCAAAAGCTGTTGCCGGCACCCACTGCCGAGAGGCTGAACAACAGCTTGAGTTGGTTCGTTACCCGGTGTGCTGCACCCAATAATCACAACGGGGTGGAGAAGCAGAAAAGTTTATTTGCATCTGCAAAAAGGTACAGGGAGAATAAAATCTCAAATCCTGCACAACAGAGCAGGAAGTTACACAGGCTTTTATACATCCTTTTTCCCAGCATACTTATCCAATAGCAAGCTGCTCCAAGTATCCATATAGCCAGCCAATCCAGTTCCCAGCTAGTTCCCTGATTCTCTGTATCATTTGTTAAACTATACATAAAGCTGCTTTATTCAGCATTGTTCTTCCATATCTTCCCTGTTTGGCCTTGCTTAGTTTCAGGCAGTCTGACTCTGCAACATACTGTTGCAGATTCTCAGCATAACTGCTGTGTGTGCCTCCAGGCGGGGGGGGCCAAGGACACTTGGGCCTAGCACGCAGAGCTGCTGCGAGTGCCTCCAGGCAGGAGGGGGGGGCCAAGGACACAGGGGCCTAGTGCGAGGGGGCTTCATCGACACTTGTGGTCTTCCATCCCCTCGAGTTACCTAGTGGCCATGCCCCAGTGTTCCCAACAACCCTTTAAAAATGTATAGTGTGTACCTTCTAAAAATGAAACCTACATCTATCTCTGAGTTGTGAAGAACATGTATTAAGGTTATAACAACCAACAAGAATACACTTTTATGTAGAAATCGATGATTAAATCGAGTCTTCCTGACTAGTGATTTAAATCAATTTGATTTAAAATCAAATCCACCCTGTTTTTGCTGACCAACAGGCAGTTCCGCTCCCCAGGCCCTTCCGGGGTGTCACTGCCCCAAATTCAGCTGTTAGAAAACCAGGAAATGCTCAGCTGAGATCTTCCCCATGTAACACTAGGAAAGAATCTTAGCACTACAGCGGAAAACGAACCACAGAGCTCTGCTAACCAGGAGGAGCTCAGTTATAGGTGCCAGTTCCCCCATATAACCTTAACTCTGTCCTCTTGGAATGCCACTTTATTGTATCTTGCAGAGTTTTGCCAACCCACAGCCTTCAAATCTCAGCAGGTTGCCTTAAAAATCATGAAATATTTAAAAATAATAAATTTGTGGTGGGGTCTGCTTTTTCATCTTTTGAGTTTTGAGCCGGGGGGCGGGGGTGGGGGTCGGGGAAGAGAAGGGAGCAGGGGAAGGATGTATGGTTTCTTGACTTTAGCAAAGCTTTTGACACGGTCTCCCACAGTATTCTTGTCAGCAAGTTAAGGAAGTATGGGCTGGATGAATGCACTATAAGGTGGGTAGAAAGCTGGCTAGATTGTCGGGCTCAACGGGTAGTGATCAATGGCTCCATGTCTAGTTGGCAGCCGGTATCAAGTGGAGTGCCCCAAGGGTCGGTCCTGGGGCCGGTTTTGTTCAATATCTTCATAAATGATCTGGAGGATGGTGTGGATTGCACTCTCAGCAAATTTGCGGATGATACTAAACTGGGAGGAGTGGTAGATACGCTGGAAGGGAGGGATAGGATACAGAAGGACCTAGACAAATTGGAGGATTGGGCCAAAAGAAATCTGATGAGGTTCAATAAGGATAAGTGCAGGTTCCTGCACTTAGGATGGAAGAATCCAATGCACAGCTACAGACTAGGGACCGAATGGCTAGGCAGCAGTTCTGCGGAAAAAGACCTAGGGGTGACAGTGAGCCCTACCTTTTGGGCTCGATCCTGCTACGGCTGAAAGTATATTCACCTATGCAATTTTTCCCTGATATATGGGTAGGAGCGAGGACTCTAATCCTCCCCCTTATGGTCCAGCGCCTCTACAACCGGGGGTGTATATACCTGGACAGTTTGTATATATCTTATCCATATAGTTATCCCCGACAGATGGGTCAGAGTGAGGATTCTAATCCTCCCCCTATTGCCCAGCACTTCTATGACCAGGGGTGTGCACACCTGAATGACTGATCACTTTATATGTACGGTATACCTTTTAGCAATATTTGGCAGTATTTTCAACAATCACAGTGCATGTCTTCCCCCTTTTGAAATTCTCCACCAAAAATGTTATGCTGATAAGAAGCACATGGGATCTTTTTTCGGGCAAAAGGCAATACGCTGCCTTTATTGAAGATACAATAATTAGCATATGCATTCAGTCACACCACACACACACACACACACACACACACTGTCCCACCAGTCGATGTTATAGTTACCAGTCCAGAGTCCGGATCAACCTAGTGGCCAGCTAGGTTGATCAGAAGTGGGGAGGAGCCCGGTTCCGTTGGTCACGACACGGTGCTCAGGGGAAGTCTTGGCAGGATGAACCCAAAGTTTCATGGCAAGGCACCCTGTTTATATAGTGATTTTCCTTCACTGGGGCCAATGAGTTTTGCACCATCATGCTGTAATCAATTGTTGTTTGACGAGTGCTTGTTTTCTTAAATTGTCCTTCACATTCTTTACATCATGTTCCTTAGGGAGTTATCCCATGCTGGTTTTGATCACAGCTATCTTGTCCCCATTGATAGGTGCCTGTCTCATCTTTAGAGTTGTCAATCTGCCCTCCAATGCTTCAATAGGGGCGTGTTGCACCCTCCTGGCACCCTTGCATCTGTCTCCGGCTCCTCCCTAGACCATCTGGTTCAGCGATGGCCTTCACACTTATCTCTTAACCCACACATTCCTCATTCACACACACAAAATTAATTTACACAGAACATTTTGAACAGGAACATCAAATTGCAGTGCAAAAAAAAAAAAAAAAAAGGAACGATCATGACATTCCTTTCCTTATTTTAAAATGCTAAACCTACAACAAATTGGTGACCCTCAAAGGATCTGTCACTGCCTTGAAATCAGTCCAGACACAGATTCTGGCTGATGGCCCATTACACCATTTCTTTCTGCTATTCAGAAAGGGTGGCTGGCAGAATATGATCAAATCATACACTAATACATACTATATTATTATTCTTTATCCTTCATTCTAAATGATATAAAATACAAACATATAATTCTACTACTACATCAGCAGCTGCTGCTCTCCTGCCCTCTCCTTACACAGCCCAGGGGGTGCATGGGGCAGAGGAGCAGCAGTCCAGTGGGAGAGCGAGCAGCAATGCCAGCTGCTTTGTGCATCCAGGTAGGACAGTTTCCCCATGTGGGTGCAGGAGGTGGATGCAGGGGTTAGGGCCTCAGGAGGGGAGTGCAGGGAGTAAGAGTGAAGGGGGCGCAGCGAAGGAGTTAGGGGCACAAGATAGAGGTGCAGGGTTTGGGGTGAAGGGGGCACAGTGCAGGGGTTAGGGGCACAGGAGGAAGGTGCAGGGGGTAGGAGTGAAGGGGGTGCAGGGATTAGGGGCACAGGAGGGGAGTGCAGGGGTCGGGGTGAGGGGGAATGCACAGTGCAGGAGTTAGGGGCTCAGGAGGGAAGTGCAGGGATTAGTGGTGAAGGTTGCACAGTACAGGGGTTGGGGAAGGGAGGGTGGGGAGCCTGGGGAGCCCATGGGGGACCGGGGCAATGGGGGGACATCATGCCCATGGGGGCCAGGGACATCAAAATGCAAGTTTGCCCCGGGTGCCATTTTCCCTGAGGCCGGCCCTGTCTCCAGCTGTTGGTAATGGCATCTGTCGGCTTTAAAGAAAACACCGCTGCTTAGCATGCGTTTGTAAGGGGAAGGCTGTGCTTGTACAAATAGAAATAACGTGGTGTTCGTCCGAGCCCAGACGATTTAATTTTCACTTGCTAAAAGAGAAGATAATTTCCACTGCATCCTCCTTGCTTAGGGGACTGAGCGACTGTGGAGTCCAGGGTTCTGTTTCGGGTCTTGCCTTGAGAATTCGATGGTTTAGAAACATCAGGGAGGCATCCCCTTAGCGCAGCCAGCCGGCAGCCGTACACCTGCTGCTGGCAGGCCAAGTGCAGGCTGTTAAATGCTTCTGAGCTGGCATGCCATTTCGCTTCATGCCCTGCCACTTTTCCAACACAAGCAGGGAGGAAAAAAGTCTGTTGATTTGGAGGAAATATTCCCAGACTGTCAGTGGACAGCAAACAGGCAGGGCGGATGAGATAATATATTTTATTGGACCAACTTCTGTTGGTGAAAGAGACGAGCAACCCTTGTATCTGTTCTCTCTTTCCCCAGCAGAGGTTAGTCCAATAAAATATATTAACTCA
Organism: Lepidochelys olivacea; assembly: GCF_965140295.1. Taxonomy (NCBI): domain Eukaryota; kingdom Metazoa; phylum Chordata; order Testudines; family Cheloniidae; genus Lepidochelys; species Lepidochelys olivacea. The sequence continues at coordinate 34,018,813 of NC_140424.1, read as the reverse complement.
CCCACCCTGCCTCTCTGACACCCTGGGGCCGACACAGCTCCAGCAGCACCGCAAACAGCAGGTAGCAGGGGAGTTAATAGAAGTAACTTAAAAAAACTAAACAAATGACCCAAACGCCTGACCACGAAGGGGAAAATCATCTCAGCGTCGAGACGTGGAGAAACATCCCCAGCAAACTTTTTTCTTGACTCTCTTCCAGAATTTCAGCATTTCTACACTTCTGGGGGGAGCTTGGGGAGCCGGCATTCCCAGCTGAAATCACGGGCGCGGTCACACTGCTGGGGGGGGGGGCCTTGGGGAGCCGGCATTTCCAGCTGAAATCACAGGCACTGTGACACTCCTGGGGGGGGGCTTGGGGAGCCGGCATTCCCAGCTGAAATCACATGTCAACAAAAGGGAACCAAGAGTCCTGCATTTGCTCCAGTAAAAGCTGCTGATCTCTGATCTGCTACGAGAGTTCTTCCAAGAGGTGTGTGTCTTTGCCAAACATTGATGTGTTGCCTTGTTCTTAATGGGATGGTGTCGAGAGAAGGATTGGACCAGATTTGATTTCAGAAACGCATGTTTTTGCAGGAGGAAAAAATAATATTTTGAAGAAAATGTTTTGGTTAAAAAAGTCTCAGGTGGAATTTCCCTGTTGGTAGAAAATTATAAACAGCTGCCCACCTTGGCATGAGCTGTCCACTTTGGATAGTGGGTTTACTGACAATATTACATGTTGGTGGTTAAAAATAATGCTTTCAATGAGATTATTTTCAATTTTTTATGAAATCTGGGGGGCTTCACCCACCCAAACATCCAAGTATAGGGGCTCTGCCCCGTCCACCCCACTGGGGGCTCTGCCCCTCACCCATGGGCCCCACCAGAAGACTTACAAACCCAGCATCTGCACCTCCTGGGTCTTTCTCCACAAGGGCTCAGTCCACAGGTGCCCCTACTCCACCCATGGTTGAAGGGAGGGAGTCATTGGATGAGCAGCTATTTCCCTTCTTATCCCTTGTCTCCTTGGCTTCTCCATAGTTCATCAGCTCCTGTCCAGCCCTGAGGCCAGGGAGAGCCACCCTGCCAGATGCTGGGAGCCTGTCACCCACACTGCAGTGCTGCCCTGCTCTCAGCTGTCCTGCTCCTGCACATTCAGGCTGCAGCGACCAGTAAGGAGGCTCTGTCCTTAACAGTGCTGGGTGGTCACAGGGCCCCAGCTGGCTCTCACGTATGGCGGGGACAGTCTGGGGTGACTGCCCTGGTAATGCACCAGGCTCGGGGGTCAGAGCGCAGGATCTAGCGCTCACTCATACGCACAGTAACGCGTGACACACTCCTTTATCCATCCATCCCCCACATCCATCTGTCCATTCCCATATACACCCCTCCATCCGTCCCATCCTTTCTTCCATCCAGCCCCCCACATCCTTTCTTCCATCCCAATACACACCCCTCCATCCATTCATTACATCCAGGCATCCCCATACATACTCCCCTCCATGCATCCATCATCTATCCCCACACCCCTCCATCCTTCTCCATATACACTCCTCCTCCATACATCTGTCCTTTCCCCAATCCATCAATGTACACCTCTTCCATCCATCTCCCCCATTCATCCATCCATCCCCATACACACCTTTCCCTCCATTCATTCATCCCTATAAACATGCCTCCACCCTTCCCTCCACCTCCCTCGCTCACAGCTCTCCCGGAGCCCCTATCTCTGGGATCTGCTGGGGTCTCCGAGCTGGGTGGTGGGGCTGGGGACTGGGCTGTGTGAGAGGTGAAGCCACTTCCCCGCTGCTCCCCTCTGACCCCAGGCTTGTAAGTTGTCTCTCTGGCCCTTTCCCCAGTGAGGTTCCAGGTGCTTGTTCCTACCAGCCCCCTCTCCGCCCCACTGGGGGGCATGGTGCTGCTTACCTGCCACCTCTCCCCAGCGCTCAGCGCCCAGGCCATGCAGGTGGAATGGAGCCAGCCCCAGCTAGGCCAGGATGTCCACGTGTACCTGCCGGACGGGAGTGAGGTGCAGGGTGAGAGGTACCGGGGCAGGACGGAGTTCCTGCAGGACGGGATCCAGAGTGGCAGCCTGGTCCTTCGGATCCGGAACCTCGCCCTGCGGGACAAAGGGCGCTACCTCTGTGACTTCCAGTCCAACAGCACCGTTGGCAATGCCACACTGGAGCTCCGTGTGACGAGTGAGTGATCCCGGGGTGGGGAGAGACCAGATTCAGCCTACGCGGCTCTGGGGAGGGGGGGATGGCCCAGGGGACACCATCCCATGCAGCCTGCTGCAGTCACAGGCCAGAAAACCTCCCCCAATGACTCCTCCGTCCAGCCCAGCTCTCCTGGCTGAGCTAGACCAGAGCCTGTGGGACAAAGACGTCCAGGCTGCATATAAGGACCCCGAGGGATGTGGGCTCCACAGCAGCCCGACAGAGCCTCCTTCCATAGAGGACGCCCTGCAATGGCAGATATGTGCCCCCTATTTCCAGTGTGGATGTCTCAGCTCCAGTGCCCAGCCATCGGCTCGCCCTCTCCCTGTGTCTGCTGGAGTAAAGAGCCCCAGCTCTCAGAACCCCACTCCACGGCGCAGTCCATAAGGGGATTGGGAATGAGGATAGCATAAAATCAAGGGAGAATTCACATCAATTTCATTCCCCCAGGTGCCGGCTTGGATCCCCTCCTCCACATGGGTGGATATGACGGCAAGCAGATGAACGTGATGTGTCTCTCTGTGGGGTGGTACCCAAAGCCGAAGGTGCTCTGGAGAAATGGCCACAGGGAGAGACTGACCCCATCTAATGAGGAAAAAATCTCGAGAAACCGGGGCCTCTTTGATGTCTCCAGCTACGTGGTAGTGACTGAGCACTCAGACCCAACACTGATCTGCGCCATCAGACCCGGCTCACCCGGCCCAGAGAAAGTCTCAGCCATTCTTATCTCCAGTGACCTGCTAATGGAACCAGGACACAGACGTGGGTCCAGATTGGCACTGATAGACTGTTGGGGCAGTGATTGTCTCGTATTGCATGTTTGTGCAGTACCCGGCATGACGGGGCCCTGATCTCGGTCACCGTGTGTCTGTGCAGTCCGAGGGGGTCCTGATCTCAGTCACCGTGTGTCTGTGCAGCGCCCAGAGCTATGGGGCCCCGATCTCAGTCACCGCGTGTGTCTGTGCAGCGCCCAGAGCTATGGGGCCCCGATCTCAGTCACCGTGTGTGTCTGTGCATTGCCCAGAGCTATGGGGCCCCGATCTCAGTCACCGTGTGTCTGTGCATTGCCCAGAACTATGGGGCCCCAATCTCAGTCACCGCATGTGTCTGTGCATTGCCCAGAGCTATGGGGCCCCGATCTCAGTCACCGTGTGTCTGTGCAGCGCCCAGAGCTATGGGGCCCCGATCTCAGTCACCGTGTGTCTGTGCATTGCCCAGAGCTATGGGGCCCCGATCTCAGTCACCGTGTGTGTCTGTGCAGCGCCCAGAGCTATGGGGCCCCGATCTCAGTCACCGTGTGTGTCTGTGCAGCGCCCAGAGCTATGGGGCCCCGATCTCAGTCACCGTGTGTGTCTGTGCATTGCCCAGAGCTATGGGGCCCCGATCTCAGTCACCGCGTGTGTCTGTGCATTGCCCAGAGCTATGGGGCCCCGATCTCAGTCACCGTGTGTGTCTGTGCATTGCCCAGAGCTATGGGGCCCCGATCTCAGTCACCGTGTGTGTCTGTGCATTGCCCAGAGCTATGGGGCCCCGATCTCAGTCACCGTGTGTCTGTGCATTGCCCAGAGCTACGGGGCCCCGATCTCAGTCACCGTGTGTGTCTGTGCATTGCCCAGAGCTACGGGGCCCCGATCTCAGTCACCGTGTGTGTCTGTGCATTGCCCAGAGCTATGGGGCCCCGATCTCAGTCACCGTGTGTGTCTGTGCATTGCCCAGAGCTATGGGGCCCCGATCTCAGTCACTGTGTGTGTCTGTGCAGCGCCCAGAGCTATGGGGCTCTGGTCTTGGTCACTGCGTGTGTCTGTGCAGCACCCGGCATGACGGGGCCCCGATCTCACTTGGGGCCTTTAGGCGCCACTGAAATGAAAAAATGAAATACAATTATATTCACTAGACCATATTGAAAATGTCGTCATTATTTAGTTCTAGGACTCAAATGCCCAAGCAAAACCCCTTTTTTGGTAAGCACCCTATTCTTCAAGAATTGCCAAAACTCTCAACCCACATCCCTGGGTTCTCCAAAGAGAGCTCCAGTGGGGAAAACCAGAATTCAATATTTCTAGGGTTTAAAAACAAAATGGGAGAAAATAAACAACATTAAGAAAATAGCCCACTGAGGGCCTTTTCATGCATCATGAAGGAGCCAAAACAGGGCCCATGTCCAATTATTTTGTTTGTTCATTTGCCTTTGCATGTTGCAGAAGCCTAAGATGACATCTCTTCTTTCTTCCTTTTGCAGATGAATTTTCCCCCCAGTCTCCTCTTGGAAGGTTGGCCTCTTCTTGTTCCTGTCAGTTTGTGTTTGCCTCCTCTTCTTGCCTGCCTGCTACTTATGGAGGGTTCAAAGAGCAAAAAGGAAATCCTCCAGTTTAACCACAAAGAAGTGATGGATCCTTCAATACAGGGGAAGGAAATTACAGCCCTACGTGGGTATTAATTGTTATAAAGCAAAACACCTGCTCTGCTCCCCCAGCTAGCATTATTTTCATTATGTGTATTACAGATACCCTTACATGGCCCAACCAACATCAGGGCCCTGTAATGTCAGATACTGCACAGACACACAGAGACTGATGTAACCCTTCTGCCCGTCAGAGTTGGCAGCAACAAGGGCCGGGTTCAATATCTAGGGAATCCATTCCAATAACACAATGTAAACCGTCTCGAGCCCCCACCCAGTGACCTGGGACAAATATATACCACCCCCACCGGGCACCTCCAGGAGGCAATACTTCCCCTCTCGCAAGCACATAGTCTGAGTGTAGCAAAAAGCCTTTTAATAACAGAGAGAAACAATGTGGCATTATGTTGGGGAAACACCACCAACAGGATTCATAACACAACCCATGAGCAAAAAACCCACCCCAAGCAAATTGGGGCATGCCCTTCCCTTTGGTTCTTGAGTCCAGCAACCCCAAATCACCCAAAGTCCCAAAAGTCCAATGACCCAAAAGTCTCTGTCCCTGGTCAGGGCAGCCAGAGTTCAGAAGTTTATCTACAGAGCTTTACCTCCCAACCTGGGTGGAGATGGCGGAGGTAAGAGGCACCTTACGTGATCTGAAGCTGGCTGCCCCACAGCTCCCATCGCTCCGCTCCGCCATGCACCCCACAAACTGCTTCGCTCAGCTCCGCTCTGCGGCCCACATACAGCTCCCACCGTCCCACGAACTGCTCCACATCCCACCAGCAGCTCCCACCGTCCTATGAACTGCTCCACCAGCCTGTCCACAAGCCACTCCAGCCATCCCGCAAACTGCTCCACAATATATCTTTAGGCTCCCCCACGACTTAACACAACACTCAGTGATTTCAGCTCTTTGGTGAATTCAGCTTGTAATATGGGGAGCCTCAGTGCTGGTGCACTATTAGCCCAAAGTGAGCTCAGCAGCCTGTAACTAGACTTCTAATGAAATCAAAATTAGCTCTGATATTCCACAGTGGAGAGAGGAAGAAGTGCAATTAGCATGTAAGGCCCTTACCAAGGGACCCATGCCACCAAGTATTAATACTTGTCCCCAACCTCTCTCAAGTCATACAGTTTTGGAACCCATAACACTTGCCTAGCGAGTGCTACTTAGTTGATGGTGACTCCCTCCATCATAACAAAAGGCCAAGTACAGTTCCAAGCACAGTTCCCATAATCAGGGTAATAACAATTTATTCTTCCTGCCCCATTTTAACAGAGACACTGGGGATCCCACAGCAGCCAAAGTGACCATTTGGGCAGCTATGGCCTCATTCTAGGCGGGGTGGGTGTGCCTATGCAAATGAGATCGGCCCCTGAAGTTCTTCCCCACAACTTGCTACACCTCACCACCAGATGTCAGGGTGGAGCTCATCCTGACACTGCTTACACTGAGATCAGAGTCCCGTTGCACCAAGCGTTCCACAGACACACAATGACGGAGATCAGAGTCTCATCACCCTGGGCGCTGCACAGACACACAGTGACGGAGATCAGAGTCCCGTCACACCAGGCACTGCACAGACACACAGTGACGGAGATCAGAGCCCCGTCCCCCTGGGCGCTGCACAGACACACAGTGACAGAGATCAGGGTCCCATTGTGCCAGGCACTGCACATACACAGTAACTGAGATCAGAGCCCCGTCAGGCTGGGCACTGCACACACGGTGTTAAGTTGTCCAAGGTAACAGATGTCATAGAATCATAGAATATCAGGGTTGGAAGGGACCCCAGAAGGTCATCTAGTCCAACCCCCTGCTCGAAGCAGGACCAATTCCCAGTTAAATCATCCCAGCCAGGGCTTTGTCAAGCCTGACCTTAAAAACCTCTAAGGAAGGAGATTCTACCACCTCCCTAGGTAACGCATTCCAGTGTTTCACCACCCTCCTAGTGAAAAAGTTTTTCCTAATATCCAACCTAAACCTCCCCCACTGCAACTTGAGACCATTACTCCTCGTTCTGTCATCTGCTACCATTGAGAACAGTCTAGAGCCATCCTCTTTGGAACCCCCTTTCAGGTAGTTGAAAGCAGCTATCAAATCCCCCCCTCATTCTTCTCTTCTGCAGACTAAACAATCCCAGCTCCCTCAGCCTCTCCTCATAAGTCATGTGTTCCAGACCCCTAATCATTTTTGTTGCCCTTCACTGGACTCTCTCCAATTTATCCACATCCTTCTTGTAGTGTGGGGCCCAAATCTGGACACAGTACTCCAGATGAGGCCTCACCAATGTCGAATAGAGGGGAACGATCACGTCCCTCGATCTGCTCGCTATGCCCCTACTTATACATCCCAAAATGCCATTGGCCTTCTTGGCAACAAGGGCACACTGCTGACTCATATCCAGCTTCTCGTCCACTGTCACCCCTAGGTCCTTTTCTGCAGAACTGCTGCCTAGCCATTCGGTCCCTAGTCTGTAGCTGTGCATTGGCTTCTTCCGTCCTAAGTGCAGGACCCTGCACTTATCCTTATTGAACCTCATCAGATTTCTTTTGGCCCAATCCTCCAATTTGTCTAGGTCCTTCTGTATCCTATCCCTCCCCTCCAGTGTATCTACCACTCCTCCCAGTTTAGTATCATCCGCAAATTTGCTGAGAGTGCAATCCACACCATCCTCCAGATCATTTATGAAGATATTGAACAAAACCGGCCCCAGGACCGACCCTTGGGTGTCCAACGGTCCTGGGCAGTCCAATGGTCCTGTATGTCCAACGCAGCCAACTACATACAATTATTTATGAAAGGCAGGGAAAATTAAAGGCAGACTGAATTAGTCCAAACACACTGGCCAACCAGTACCACCCAAGGAGTGTGCTGAGAGCATGACTGGTAAACAAGAGGAGAATGGAATCAGAAAGGAATGGAGCAAAACTGGCTTGTTGGAAATTTGGCTTAATTGGTGGACAAAATAATGAGGGGAGGGGCTGTTCCCCCATCATTCTCTTTTGGAGTCCTGAAAAAGAGTCTTTGGTGGGGATTCACAATGGCAGAAGCTGAGTTGACTGGAAAGAGTCAGGCCTACCAACATGTCTGCCACCCCCACTGTCTCCTGGGAGCCCGGGATCTACCATTACACCGTGGGGCCTGCACCGTCCTGATCCTGAGTGTGGTCCCAGCCAGACTGACTCAGACAACACTACCACCTCCACTGGCTTTGACTAAATCCTGAAGAGCAGCTGGGACATGAGACTTGGGTCTTTGCTGTCCCCTAGCCCACCGTGTGTCCTTTTCCTTCCCCCCTTATTATTTCTCTGTCCTCTTCCTCTTCTTTTGCCTTCTGTTTAATGAGAGTCTGGCTTAGCTGCCCAAGACTGAATATTTTGCAATACTGCTGTGAGCCCATGACCAGAAAAGCATCTAAAAGCAATGCCCTAAACCAGCCCAATGCTGTTACAAGGTCTCGGAGTGGCTGATGGCATCATGTGCTGGGCCTGTGTTTCTCCAACAGTGAGTTTGTGAGTGCGAGTTAACGCTTGAGACAGAAGCTGCATTTTCTCTCTTGGCTGTTCTTTCCTTTCATGTCTTGAATGTGTTTGTCTTGTTTTGTCTTAAAGAAAGCAGGAGCAGATTCTAGCAACAACAGCTTCAGCCCATCTCAGCTCAGCTTTTGTCTATTCCTGCAAATGGACAATTTAATACCCTCTGTAATACCAGCTGAAGGATTGTCAAACGGCCAGAACTCTCTTCAGCGAAAGGGAAAGGGATGTTGTTACAACAAAAATCTCCCTTAATAGTTTACATTTCAAAGGCTGGACCATTTCCCCTTCTTTTTCTGTCTCTTTAACAAAAGGTTACACTGATTTTTAAGAGTGGTTGTTGCCATGGGACTAAGCAGGCCGAGGTCTCTGCCCTCGGAGTCCCAGCCCGTGTTGAACTGTTTCGTGTTGGACAGTGACAGGGTCACGCTAACACCTTGGACTCTCTGGCCCCATTTCTTCCATCGAAATTAGCACAGACATGTGGGAACTGAAGCTATGTCTACACTACCGCAGTAAGTCGACCTACGCTACGCAACTCCAACTATGTGAATAACAATCCTGGAGTCGATGTACCTTAAGTCAAGTTACCACGGAGTCTACACCATGGGGGGTCAACAGGAGAGTTTCTCCCCTCGACTTATTGTTGGGGGTAGAATATAGGGTTCGACTGGAGAGTCTTTACTAGACCCATTAAATCGACCGCCGATGGATCGATCTCGAGCGTCAATCCCTGCCGTAGTGTAGACCTGCCCTCAGATATAGGCCCCTTTGGCAAGCGCAGGGTCATGGCATAGTGCCCCCTTATGGACTTTCCCAGCATCCTGACCCTGCTGCGGTTACAGTAGAACCTCGGAATTTGGAACACCTTGGAAATGGAGGTTGTTCATAACTCTGAACAAAACGTTATGGTTCTTTCAAAAGTTTACAACTGAACATTGGCTTAATACAGCTTTGAAACTTTCCACAGAAGAAAAATGCTGCTTTCCCTTTATTTTTGTAGTAGTTTACATTTAACACAGTACTGTTCTGTATTTGCTTTTTTATGTTTTGGTTTCTGCTGCTGCCTGATTGTGTGGCTCTGGTTGCAATTGAGGTGTGTGTGGTTGACCAGTCAGTTCGTAACTCTGGGGTTCATAACTCTGAGATTCTACTGTATCTCCATGGGGTGTGGGGAGGAGGAAGCCTCTGTCCCCTTGTCACGGTTCCTCCCCCACTCTGAACTCTAGGGTACAGATGTGGGGACCTGCATGAAAAACCTCCTAAGCTTATCTTTACCAGCTTAGGTCAAAACTTCCCCAAGGTACAAAATATTACACCTTGGACTGGCCGCTACCACCACCAAACTAATACTGGTTACTGGGGAAGAGCTGTTTGGACGCGTCCTTCCCCCCAAAATACTTCCCAAAACCTTGCACCCCACTTCCTGGACAAGGTTTGGTAAAAAGCCTCACCAATTTGCCTAGGTGACTACAGACCCAGACCCTTGGATCTTAAGAATAATGAACAATCCTCCCAACACTTGCACCCCCCCTTTCCTGGGAAATGTTGGATAAAAAGCCTCACCAATTTGCATAGGTGACCACAGACCCAAACCCTTGGATCTGAGAACAATGAAAAAGCATTCAGTGTTTTACAAGAAGACTTTTAATAAAAAATAGAAGTAAATAGAAATAAAGAAATCCCCCCTGTAAAATCAGGATGGTAGATATCTTACAGGGTAATTAGATTCAAAAACATAGAGAACCCCTCTAGGCAAAACCTTAAGTTACAAAAAAGATACACAGACAGAAGTAGTTATTCTATTCAGCACAATTCTTTTCTCAGCCATTTAAAGAAATCATAATCTAACACATACCTAGCTAGATTACTTACTAAAAGTTCTAAGACTCCATTCCTGGTCTATCCCCGGCCAAGACGACTACAGACAGACACAGACCCTTTGTTTCTCTCCCTCCTCCCAGCTTTTGAAAGTATCTTGTCTCCTCATTGGTCATTTTGGTCAGGTGCCAGCGAGGTTACCTTTAGCTTCTTAACCCTTTACAGGTGAGAGGAGCTTTCCCCTGGCCAGGAGGGATTTCAAAGGGGTTTACCCTTCCCTTTATATTTATGACACCCCTGCATCCATTCCTTTTAGGGCACTGAAGGGGCTTAGCGCCTAACTGTTCCCAAGCAAAAAACTAAAGTTAACTGACTACTGGGTTGTCCCCAGTTTCCTAACAGTTTCTTAGAGGAGCAACGCCGTCTCCTGAGGGCTGAGGGCTTCTCCCCCAGCGGCTGCCCTACTACATCAGGCCTGTTTCTCCATGCTTCCTGCAGAGAGGCAGAGCTCTGTCTCCCTTCCTTGCCAGCCAGCCCTGAACTATGTCACCTTTTGTCTATGGCCGCTACTTCCTTCATTGTCTGCTAGATGTGCTTTTTAATCTATCTCCTTTTGCACAGTCTAGTAGCCTTAAGAAAACTCAGCCAGGCTTTCTTTGCACAATTCCATTTCCTTGGCATTCTCACATAGGGTTACCATAGTTCAAGTTCCCAAAAAAGAGGACACTGCTGGGGTGTGTGTGTCTGTGTGTGAGCTGGAGGGGGTATCTGTGGCAGGGGTACTCACTGGAGGTGGGGGCAGTGTCACTCCCTGTCACGGTGGCAGGGCAGCTGGTGCAAGCTCAGGATGAAATGCCAGTCGTCAATCAGCACCTCCCAGAGAGACTCCCTCCCCAGGGCTGGGAACCTAAGCCTAGGTGGGTGGGATCTGGCAGCTGTTGCTTGCAGGGGAATGGACCAATCAGCTGCAGATGTAGGGGAGGGACCAATCAGGAAGCAGACCAATTTCTGAGCAGCTGGCTTGTTTGTTCTGCAAAACCCCTGGAGGTTGCCTGTTATTTGAAAAATCCACCTGGACAGAGGAAGGAGGCTCAAAAAAGAGGCTTTGTACAGGAAAACCCGCATGTATGTTAACCTGATTCTCACCAGACCCTTTGGGGACAAATCTCTGATCCAAAGCAGACTCCATTTTTCATAAAGAAACTTTATTTCCATAGAATATTGCCCACTCTGCCACAGACCATGATCAATAATGTCTTTGGTTTTGCACACTTTACCCAGCCCGCCTTTATATCTTTTTTAATAACTGTAACTTATCATTTAAGGTACAATGACCTGTTAACGCTTAAAATGAGTACTTCACTTTTCCTTTCCTGACTGCAGAGTGTAGTATTATCTTGGATTTTGGAGCATACGTCATAGAACCTTCGTCCTTTTGGTTCCTTAGTCCATAGTTCTTGTCACTCCTTCGCAAGCTCCTTCATGACTTTCAAATTCCAGCCTATTTAAGGGTATTTTAATCTCCACCTCCTCATTTTTAGAGCATGTTTTATCGCTTTGTCAGTCATCTCATTTCTGGGTATTCCAATACATGGCGGAATCCATGTTGTTTGTTATACAGACAGCTGCCTGCATTGTTTCCGGAGTGAGGAAGGTTATTTCATTTATGATGTTATTTCTGCTTTCCGAAGTCCCTGTTCCAATTGTCATTTTGCCTGACAAGGAATCAGATAAAATTACAGCACTGGTCAGCATAGGCGGCAGGTATAATAGTCCAGAGGATGCTAAGCCTTCCCTGGCACAGCTGCTGCAGACCTGCCGCTGGAGACCTGGGCCATGGTGGCCCCACCTGCGTTCTGCCTCTTCCCCTCCCCACTCCGCCCCTTCGCCAAGGCCCCCATCTCCCACCGCTGGCCAAGTCCCTCCTGTCCTCCAGCCCCCTGCACCCGCGAGACACGCCCCCACCCGCTGCTCGTTTGTCCCAGCAGGTGGGGGGGGCCTCGCGGGGGAGGGGGGAGGAGAGGAGGAACGCGGTGAGCGGCGGCGGAGAGGGGCTGAGTGGGGAGAGGGCCAAGGAGGGGCAGGGCCTGGGGTGGAGCAGGAACAGGGTGGAGGTGGATGTGAACTTGGCTGCGAGCAGAAGAGGTGGGACAGAGAGCTAGCCTCCCCCAGGGGAAGCTTCACCAGTCACCCATGCCGGCTAGTTGCACATCTCTTACCCAGCTTAGTGCCAACAATATCCTGATTAGATCAGCCGTTGGAACGGTCACAGGATTCGGTTTAGATTTCTGGATTCCAAGGCTAAGTACGCAGACGGCTGTTCCCACTCGGCCCGTGATGTCATCTTTGGATCCATCTCTATAGATTTAGCAAAGCTCAGCCCTGAACTGAGCCACATTCTCACCTTTTATTCTCCCTCCAGGCTTGGCATTGGCTACCGGTGCAGCGGGAAGGGGCTAGCTGGGCCCAGAGACTCCCTTTAACCCCTTCTTTGCTGGTGTGGGGCTTCTCTCTGTGCCATCACAGGCAGTAAGTGGGTTGTGGTCACTTTCAGATATCACAGGCCTCCAGTAAATAAGGACCTGGAACTTTTTACACCTACAGGCTACAAGCAAAGCCTCCTTCTCTGGCCGAGGGAAAGAGGAGGAACAAGGAGCAAGGCTACAGTTCCAGCGTGGCTGCCCCCCACTTCTACCCAGGTTCCAGCATTAATGTGGAGGCCCTCAAATTGGCCAGGGCCCCTGGGCATGGGCCCCATTAATCCACCATTGGTTTGGAACTTCTGGTCATGTTCTTCTACAGCTCAAAATGTCATCTATGTAAACCTTGGTACCCTCTACACCATCCAAAATGTGTTGCATTTTCCAGTGAAACGTTGTGGGTGCTGAGCACAGCCCAATCTGCGCAGTCTGTCTCCCAGAAAGAGTGTCGGATGTGCACAGACATCAGGTCTGTTTTCCACCTGGCAGAACCCTGCTGTCACATCTGGTGTATAAAAATATCTGGCATCATTCACCTCCACAAAGACGTCTCCGCTTTGTAGATAGTAGGAAAAGTTCCCTTTTTAGTATTGATTTAATTGATTTAATCCTGCATAAGCCAAGGGTTCTGTCTTGCCTACAGTCACCAGTATGTGATTAGTCCTGCCATGAGTGCCAGGAACTGGACTAGATGACCTCTCGAGGTTCCTTCCAATCCTATGAGTCTATGATTCTATGTGTACACACTCCTGGTTCTTCTATTTGATCTATGTTTCCCAGAGCAACAAGCTTAGCCTTTGCCTTAGGGTGACGGGAATTTTTCCAGGAATGTGACTTGGAGGGTGGTTGGGCTCTTTCAGCTTTATTGTGTACCATATCCCCTGGAAGATGTCCTCAAACTCTTCCTCAATTGTTTTAGTCCCCTGCCCCTCCAGTGAGAACCCTCAGGGCTTGCCATGCTCCTAACCCAATGGTTCTCAATGCCAGCCCACGGGCCACTTGCGGCCCAATCATCACAGAGCTACGGCCCATGTAATATCCTCAGGGCCATACGAGTAGTACTGGATGCGGCCCACAATGGTAAATAGGGTGAGAATCACTGTTCTAACTTAGGAGCGCACACTCTTTTCCCCAGCACTGTTACTAATTGGATCCTTTACAGTTTGTTTTTTACCCATACAGCCATAGGAGCTGAGTTTTACTTTTTCCCAGGGGTGCTCCGTGCCTGCTCTGCCCTGAGGCCCTGCCCCCATTCCATTCTTCCCCCAAGTCCCCGCCCCCATTCCACCCCCTGCCCCGAGGCCCCACCCTCACCCTGCCTCTTCCCAGCCCCGCTCCGTCCCCTCCTATGAGGCCCCTGCCTGCCTGCCACTCATTGCTTTCCGTCCTTCCACAAGTCTTTCCCCGAGCTGCCAAACAGCTGTTTGGCAACATCTCCAATCAGCTGTGGCTGGTGGGTGCTGCGCACTCACTATTTTTTTCCTGTAGGTGCTCCATCCCCAGAGCACCCACGGAGTCGGCACTTATGCATACATCCAGTTTGCATGCTCTCTTAGTGGGGGTAAGCTCAGCTCGGTAAACCCTGAGTTGTTCTCGTTTTTCTTCTACTGCCCGGGGCCTTTTCTGTCAGTGCATATCACTGTTCCTGGGACCATAGTGGCTCGTGCACCTGCACTGAACTTACAATGAACAAATGTCCCATTTGTTTTCAGGGTGACAGTCCCGTCATCTTCTGCTGCAACGCGGTTCACTGCTCCTCTGAAGAATTCCTCTGCACTAGTGGTACCGCGGCCGTCCTCTCTAGCCACGCTGTGCACATGCTACTGCTGCTTGCAACGTTTTATAAACCGATGTAATCTATTGCCGTTCTTGCCTCATTTCCCATAGGCTGGGCAGTGTCTTGGCTTGTTCTGGTTGTCACAGCACGTGCAGCTCCACGTGCTGGTCTTCTGGACTCTGACTTTGAGCTCCACATGTCTCTCTCTGCTTATGGTCTCTTTTCCTGTAGTGTTTTGGATTCTCTGTCGCATCCACAGTGTCAGAGCACACTCCACCCTCCATAAGCTTCATTCTGCTCTGCCTCCTTTCTGTTGTTTGACAAATCGTAATGGCCTTGAGACGGATTTATGCTGGGTGTTCCCGTATTGTCGCTCTGAGTTTTTTATCTTAGATCCCAGTCATGATCTGGTTCTCTGATCAGGAACTCTGTTAGCCCCCCATGGGCAGTGGGTATTGCAGGTCAGGGGAGGCTGAGCCTCCCCAAATGACCAGGCATGGCCCCACCCACGCTCCACCCCGAAGCCCCCTCCTGCTTCCCTCTCTTCCCAAGCGCCTCTTCCCCAAAGTGGGGAGAGGCAGAGGCTGGGGCTGGGGATGGGGCTAGGACAGCCTGGCCAGCAGCCTGGGACTCAGGGCGGCTGGGTCTGGTGCTCTGGACCCCCAGCACTGGGGCAGTCCAGTGCTCCAAGGTTGGGCCCACCCACCCAGCACTCCGGTTCACGCGCTGCTCATGTAGCCCCCCTCAAAATTACAAGATTGCCTGGTCAGCCTCAGATCAGCCACAAGCTCTTCTATAGTTTCACCTTCTTTTTGAATGCTTAGATTAAAAGATTCTCTCTCCTCTGGTTCATTTTTTTGGGGAGTGCCACCCACCTCAAACTTCTGTAACCCAGTCTGATAATCAGCCTCCTCTGCATGCGCTAAGAGGCATCTGTCAAACACATCAGGTGCTTCAGGACCTGTTATTGGCATTCACATTCCCCCCACCCTTTAAATCAAGGGAGATTCACTGGGTAATTCTCCAGACAGAACAATTTCTGCCTTTGAAATTAACAAACTGCCTCCCTCAGGCCTGTGATCTCCTTTCATTTGTCCCTCTGTCCAGCTGTCTCTAGAGGACGTGACCCTGGAGCCAGACACAGCTCACCCCAGCCCAACCGCTCAGGGAGATTGGACATTTACTCCTGCGTACTGGGCTTGGACAGCTACCTGTCAGGGAGACGTTAGTGTGAGGTGGAGGTGGCAGGTGCAAGGGGCTGGCTCTGGAAGTTACCAGGGAGTCTGCCAGCAGGAAGGGCTGGTCCAGTTTCAGTTCCAGGCAAGGCACTTGGGCCATCCAGTTCTCCATGGGCCAGTAGAGGGCAATCAACGTGTAGTGGAGCCAGCTAGACACGCCCCAGAGACCTGGCAAGATCAGAGTGTAACTGGACTATGAAGTGGGGACCATGTGCTTCTATGACACTGAACCTCATGGTTCCCATCCATGCATTCACTGCCTCCCTTACAGGGAAGAGCTGTCAGTTCCTCTGGGTCTGGTCTGTAGGGACCTCCCTTAGGCTGTGTCCCTGAGCCTCTCCCAGCCAGATCTCTGCACATGCAAACCTGCTGATGCATCATAGGATCAGATGCAACTATCCGGATTGCAGGACAGCCCTGTTTCAATGCATGTCATGCCATAAATGGGCAGATGGCTGTGTTTACTTACTACGAAACCTCACGGGAAGGCTGTTTTCATACTGCAGGAATGGAAATAAACCTGCTTTTAATGAAATAGAACTTTGGAAACAAGTTCTATTGAGTGCTGCTGTATCATCCCCCCCAATCCAGATCATCAGCAAGGGTCAGACACCAAGCTATGTGAGGTACAGATGCCTGGTTCCCAGGGGGTGAGATCCCCAGAGACTGGTCAGACTACCAGTTTTTCTTTCTCTTTTTTTTTCCCTGTCATTTTTCCAAAGCTGGAGAAGTTTTGAAAAGTTACAGAATGGAAAAATGAAAAAAAACAATTTTCTAGATATTATGTTATTATTTATGTCTTTGGGGTAGTGCCTGGGAACCCCAACCATGGGCTAGGACCCCACTGTACAAGGTGCTGGCCAAACACAGAACAAAAAGACAGTTCCTGTCCCACAGAGCTAACAATCTAAATAGAAACAAAGAAAGCTCCATGGATGCCATTTGTTCCTTGCATTTAGTGGCAAGAGAGGGAACAATAGGGAAGAAAAAAAACCAAACTCTGAAATTTCCAAATAGTCCAGAAACCTAAATGAAAATTTCAGTTCAAGACAAAATGAAAAATGCATTGGATTGAAATTCCCCACTGAGGAACCTAGCTGAAAAAAACACTTCCCTGCCTCCCCAAATGATGGTTTGGATGAACTCCCGTTTTCTGGTGGGAAAAGGGTTTGGTTGGACCATTCCCAGCAGCAAGACTTGTGGTGCTGTTTTCTATTATCTGCATTGTGTCAGCAGCTGAGAGCCCAGCCACGGGGTGAGGCCACACAGGCCTGAGCAACTAGCAGAGAGAAGAGCTTTGTGTAGTGACGGAAGCCCTGATGTGGTTCCACACTAATAGCTCACAGACATGAACATGTGCGGGTATGTTCACGGTGGGAGGGATTTCCCTGATCTTATAGGTGTAACCCTTCTGCCCGTCAGAGTTGGCAGCAACAAGGGCCGGGTTCAATATCTAGGGGTTCCATTCCAATAACACAATGCAAACCGTCTCGAGCCCCCACCCAGTGACCTGGGACAAATATATACCACCCCCGCTGGGCGCCTCCAAGAGGCAATACTTCCCCTCTCGCAAGCACATAGTCTGAGTGTAGCAAAAGTCTTTTAATAACAGAGAGAAACAATGTGGCATTATGTTGGGGAAACACCACCAACAGGATTCATAACACAACCCATGAGCAAAAACAACCCCACCCCAGGCAAATTGGGGCAGGCCCTTTTCCCTTTGGTTCTTGAGTCCAGCAACCCCAAAAGTCCAATGCCCCAAAAGTCTCTGTCCCTGGTCAGGGCAGCCCCAGAGTTCGAAAGTTTATCGGTGGAGCTTTACCTCCCAACCTGGGTGGAAATGGGACGGGGGTAAGAGGCACCTTACGTGATCTGAAGCTGACCGCCCCATAGCTCCATAGCGGCGCTCCGCTCCGCCAGCCACCCCACAAAACTCCTTCGCGCAGCTGCACTCCGCTCCACCAGCCGCCCCACGAACTCCTTCGCTCAGCTGCGCTCCGCTCCGCTCCGCCAGCCAGCCGCCCCACGAACTCCTTCGCTCAGCTCCACGGCCCACAAGCAGCTCCTGCCATCCACACACTGCTCCGTGTTGAACTGCTTCACCAGCCGTCCCGCAAACTGCTCCACAATATATCTTCAGGCTCCCCCACTACTTAACACAACACTCAGTGATTTCAGCGCTTAGGTGAATTCAGCTTATAGTAGGGGAGCCCCAGTGCTGGTGCACTGTCAGCCCAAAGTGAGCTCAGCAGCCTATAACTAGACTTCTAATGAAATCAAAATTAGCTCTGATATTCCACAGTGGAGAGAGGAGGAAGTGCAATCAGCATGTAAGGCCCTCACCAAGGGGGCCATGCCACCAAGTATTAATACTTGTCCCCAGCCTCTCTCCATTCACACAGTTTTGGAACCCATGACCCTTGCCTAGCCAGTGCTACTTAGATGATGGTGAATCCCTCCATCGTAACAAAAGGCCACGTACAGTTCCAAGCACAGTTCCCATAATCAGGGTAATAACAATTTATTCTTCCTGCCCCAATAACAGAGACACTGGGGATCCCACAGCAGCCAAAGTGACCATTTGGGCAGCTATGGTCTCATTCTAGGCGTGGTGGGTGTGCCTATGCAAATGAGATCGGCCCCTGAAGTTCTTTTCCACAACTTGCCACACCTCACCACCAGATGTCAGGGTGGAGCTCATCCTGACACTGCTTACATCCTCCCCCCAGCCGAGACTTTGTCGTCCCGACAAATCACACTCCCTTTATACCAACTCATTGGTTTCCTCCAAAGGGCCTCAGGAAGCCCACTTTAGCTTCCACAAGCCTGTGTGCTAAATGTATTGGCTCCTCACTAGTCACCCCAGGTGCATCATAAGTTAACCGTTTCACTGGTCTTATCACCCTGTCTCGTCTATTGAGAATCTCTGTTGCCGAAGTAAGGGGAACATCCTCTTGAGTGACGGATGGAGAGGCTTCCCTGGAGGGTCCCTCGGCTACTGGCGTAGGCCCCTGCACTCCTAGTTCTAACGCTGGAGGGTCCAAGGTGCCCAGGAAATCCTCTACCTGTCTGTCCCCATTGTCCAATAACCTGTGTGTGTCATCACAGGGGGGTCTCATCAGCAGCACCGGGGTATCAGAAAGGGGCCTAAATAGTTCCGCCATTGGGTTTAGGGCGGAAGAGGGAAAACTCTCGTTTGGTTCAGCTGATCGAGACTGAAATCTTGTCTCCATCCCAGGATACAGCAGGGTTGTGTCTTCCTCCTCAGACTCACTCTCAGATGTGCAGAATAGGGGTAAGTTAGCTGCAGGGGGCCCACTGTCTGTGTTGGATGGCGGCTTTGGTCTAGCACCTCTGTTCTGCCCGGCGGCCCTGCTGTGGCCCATCTCACAAGGGGTGCTTACCAATTCCCCCACAGGGAGCAAAAGGTTTCTATGCACCGTCTTTATTTGCCCTGGACCGTCTTCAGGTTTGATCTTGTAGACCGGCAGATCTCCCAGCTTTTCCATCACCAGGTAAGGTATTGCCTTCCATCTGTCAGCTATCTTGTGTTTGCCAGCAATACCCAAATTTCGCAGCAGGACTCTGTCCCCCGGCTGGAGCTCCTGCGAACGCACTCTAGCATCATATCGATGTTTGTTGCGGTCTGCATTCTTCCGAGCCGCAGCGGTAGCTAAGCGATAAGCATCCCGCAGCTTTTCTCTTAGTCGGGATACATATTGCTGATGAGTTTCATAGCTATCTCCATCCTCTGATACACCAAAGCACAAGTCTATGGGTAATCTTGGTTCTCGCCCAAACATCAAGAGATATGGGGTGACTCCCGTAGCATCGTTCTTTGTGGCATTGTAGGCATGCACCAGAAATGCGACATGCTGGCTCCAGGTTGCCTTCTGCTCTGGTCGCAAAGTTCCCAACATATCTAATAGGGTTCGATTGAACCTCTCTGGCTGAGGATCACCTTGGGGGTGATAAGGCGTTGTCCTAGACTTTTTAATTCCTGCTATCTTCAGCACCTCCTTCAGAAGGTGACTCTCAAAATCCCGCCCCTGATCAGAGTGTATCCGAGCCGGGAATCCATAGACTGAGAAATATTTGTCCCACAATACTCGAGCAACGGTGGTGGCCCTCTGATCACGTGTGGGATATGCTTGTGCATACCGTGTAAAATGGTCAGTCACTACTAGAATGTTTCCAACATTCCTCTTGTCTACCTCTACAGACAAGAAATCAATGCATACCAACTCCAAAGGTTTGTTGCTGGTGATGTTCTTGAGATATGCAGCCCTCGTGGGCAGAGTTTTCCTTTGAACACATCGAGCGCAAGTCTCACATTTCCTGCGAACATCTTCAGCCATTCGGGGCCAATAGAACCTACTACGAATAAGTTCCAGGGTCCTCTCCATCCCTAAATGCCCAAAGTCATCATGCAGGGCCCTCATGGCCAGGGCTCTGTACTTTTTTGGCAGTACTAGTTGTGCTCGTTGTTTTTGTAAAGGGTCAGTGG
The DNA here is from genome assembly GCF_965140295.1 of Lepidochelys olivacea. Lineage (NCBI taxonomy): Eukaryota > Metazoa > Chordata > Testudines > Cheloniidae > Lepidochelys > Lepidochelys olivacea. The sequence continues at coordinate 33,998,848 of NC_140424.1, read as the reverse complement.
TCATTCGGTGCAGCACTCCCTGAATCAGTTTTAGTTTGGTCCATTCTCTCAATAGTAGTTTACCCTCCGGGTTAGGTGGGACAACCGCAGTTGGGCTTCGCCCCTCCCTTTTGGCAAGTAGTGTATCATGAATGTCAATATCTTGCCGCTGGGCTTCTTGCCAGTCAGCCGCATTGAGCATGGGCAAAGGAGATTGGTCTAATGCAATATAGTTCACCGAAGCAGAAGGCATGCATTCAGGGGGCAGGCCCAAAGCTTCTGCAACACATCCCTGAAAGTCTTCACGGGCCTCTGGCTCTCGGCGACTCACACTGCAAATAGCTCTCACTCCATCTGTGGGTATCACAGCAACTTCTGGAGCCTGCGGATGCCTGGACAATGCATCTGCATCTACATTGCTTCTCCCTGATCGGTACTGAATGCTGAACTCATAGCTAGCCAAGGCGGCCACCCATCTCTGCCCTGTAGCATCCAGCTTAGCACTTGTTAACACATAAGTCAGTGGATTGTTGTCTGTCCACACCTGGAACTGAGCACCATACAAGTAGTCTCGAAATTTCTCAGTGATGGCCCATTTCAAGGCCAAAAACTCCAGCTTGTGGGTGGGATAGCGAGTTTCACTATTAGACAATCCTCGGCTGGCAAAGGCTACAGGTTTACATTTGCCTTCCACTTCCTGGTACAGGACTGCTCCCAGACCCTCCAAACTGGCATCAGTATGCAGGATAAATGGTTTGCTTGGGTCAGCAAAAACTAGGACTGGAGCATGAGTTAGGCAAGTAATGATTTCTTGAAAAGCCCTTTCACATCTCTCATCCCACCGTGGCCCAAATGGTGCAAAGGGTCCATTGTGTCTCTGCACAGGAGGCTTTGGGGACCTCCCCTTATTCTTGGACTTAGATTTGTTCTTGCTGGACTGATGTCCCCTGGTAAGATCATTCAGAGGCTTTACAATCGTAGCATAGTTTTTCACAAATCTGCGGTAGTAGCCACTAAATCCAAGGAAGGTCTTGAGTTCTCTAGTTACTTGGACGTGGCCATGTAGTGAGTGCTTCTATTTTATCAGGATCAGTACTCACACCTTCTTGGGACACAATGTGACCCACATACTTCACTGAGGTTCTGCAGAACTGGCATTTGTCAATTGAAAGCTTCAGACCATAATCCTCCAACCTATCAAGCACTTTAAGAAGTCTTTCTTCATGCTCCTCTAAGGTTCTTCCAAACACAATCAGGTCATCCAAATAAACTAACACTTGCAGTAAATTCATGTCTCCCACAACTTTCTCCATGAGACGTTGAAAGGTGGCAGGTGCTCCAGAAATCCCTTGGGGCATGCGTTCAAACTGATAAAACCCTAATGGGCAGATGAAGGCTGTCTTCTCCTTATCTTCTTCTCCCAGAGGGATCTGGTAGTATCCACTTCGAAGATCCAACACAGAGAACCACTGGCTTCCCAGCAAACAGTCTAAGGCGTCTTGCACTCGAGGCATAGTGTACTGGTCGACCACCGTACGGCTGTTTAGGGTGCGGTAGTCAATACACATCCGGATTTTCCCATTCTTTTTGCGGACTACCACAATGGGTGAGGCGTATGGGCTGCAGGACTCTGTAATGATGCCATTCGCAGCCAGCTCCTGAAGATGATGTCGCACATCTTCCATCTCAGAGAGAGCAATCTTCCTAGATCTCTCCCTGAAAGGTCGAGAGTCATGTAGTCTGATATTGTGCTCTACTCCTTTTGCACATCCCACATCCCACTCATGCAGTGAGAACACCTTGGATCTTTCACAAAGTTTCTTCCTCAGGCGATCTTTCCAGTCCTCGGACACTGGTGAATCTCCAAAGTCAAACTTTGCTGGGTCTATTGCCGGAACTGGAGTTTCATACTGGGGTTTTACAATCGACTCAGGCTCAAAGAGGTCTGCTATCTTTTGTCCTTGCTTCACAAAAATATCACGACTCGTTTCATTAGCAATCAGTATAGTCACCCTTTCCTGGGCTTCAGCAGGTAGGGTTATGACTCCACTGGGGACCAGCACTGCTTCAGGGAGCTCTCCTCCCATCGGCTGCTCTATCATTGCTAACGTCCCTTTACTGCCTTTCAGACAGGTACTCATGACAAGCACTTCTTGCTCCGTCCTTGCAGGCACTACTAAGGGGGTTGTGCCCGCGTACTTCAGTGCCCCAAGCGGTAGCTCAGATGTGTCCCTTTTAGCGCTCTCAATTTTCCTATAGGCTTCAGCACAAAGCGTATGGATCATCAGGGTATTCAGGTACTGGTCCCCAGCCCGCCTTCTGCAGTAATCCGCGAGTACCTTGAAGAGACTGGAGTTGGTCCCTATCAGCACAGACACATCAGAAGTCCCTTTAGGGTCAGGGCATATTAAGGCAGCTGTGTCTACCTCTTCTCTCACCCCAGCAACCTCCTCTGGGAATTCCAGGTGCACTATGACATACCCTTGATAGGGGTATTCATCCATGCTGAGGCCACATAGGCCAAGGCCAGTCAGTGGCTGTATAGGCAGGTGCCTAAGCATCTGTTGGTAGAATGACTGAAATATAATAGTCACTTGAGATCCAGTGTCAAGCACTGCTTTACACTCCACCCCTTCGATCCTCACCATGACCTCTGCTCGAGGCCCTATCAGTCCTGCAGGGATCCCAGCTGGACAGTCTTTTCTGGGGGAATCTTCAAATCCTGCAGACCTGGGGGGTCCCCGTCCCCAGACCCTCTGGCAGCTACCGGATCTCTCCCAACTGATCCTCAGCTTTCCATACACTAAGGAGGGGTTTTCTTCATTACGGCACTTGGCAGCACTGTGTCCATCCTGACCACATCGGTAGCAGAAGAATTGACCTTTCCCCCTTCGCCTGGGGGGGATGGTGGCTCTAAGTGCGGGCTTCTCAATCGCCACAGTTTGAGGCTTCTTATTCCTAGAAGTCTTAACTCGGTCAACGGTACTTTGCAGCTCAGCTATCCGTTCCGTCAGGACCTGCATTTGTTGGGCAAGTTCCTCTCTGGTGCTCACCATCAGTACACTGGCCATTTGCAGTGGTGTTGTGCTGGCTGGCTCCGATGTTTGGGCTTCCCAAAACTCACTGGCAGCCTGCCTTTCTTCCTCCTCTCGGACCTCTTTTATCAGCTGGGAGTAACTTGGGGGATGTTCCCGTCGTTCTCTTAGCCGGAGATGAAGTAGAATCGGGTTCTGATACTGAGTTCCTCTTACAATTTGAGCCAGTCTGGTCTGATCCATCTGCTCAGCAGTCACTGCTCCCCTCATGACAGCTCTCTGAAGCAGTCTCTCCAGTCTCTGTATGTAGGCTGAAGCCTTCTCGCCCTTTTGTTGTCGGGAATTAAGGAACTTACAGTAGCTGTCTTCAGGGCCCTCTACGCTCCCAAAGTTGTGTTCAAGGGCCTCTAGGCAGTCCTTCACACTGACCCCAGGGTCAATGAGCTTCAGGGTGCGAATCACATCTAATGCTGGGCCGCCAAGGCTCTCTATAAGGCATCTTCGCTTTTCTGCATCTGGTACGGCCCACTCTTGCAGCATTTCAGTGGTATGCTCTAACCAGGGTTCAAACTCCTCCTCCCCAGCAAATAATCTTAACTTACGACAAGAGTCTGACTCAGCATGGGGCAGCACAACCTTTTCCAATATTTGCCCCAGAGCTTTTGTCCAATCATCAGCCGAGGCTGCAGCCTCCGAACTAGAAGCTGCTGAGCCAGGGCCCAACAAACCTGACATATTAGCCATTATACAAACAGTAATTTCCTCAAAATATAAGCACAAACAAAAAAAATATATAAATTGTTTCCCAATGTAGTGGATCACTCAACAGGTGCTTGCGAGGGGTACTGACCCAGGCGATCCCGGACGAGCCCCCAAAAATGTAACCCTTCTGCCCGTCAGAGTTGGCAGCAACAAGGGCCAGGTTCAATATCTAGGGGTTCCATTCCAATAACACAATGCAAACCGGCTCGAGCCCCCACCCAGTGACCTGGGACAAATATATACCACCCCCGCTGGGCGCCTCCAAGAGGCAATACTTCCCCTCTCGCAAGCACATAGTCTGAGTGTAGCAAAAGTCTTTTAATAACAGAGAGAAACAATGTGGCATTATGTTGGGGAAACACCACCAACCGGATTCATAACACAACCCATGAGCAAAAACAACCCCACCCCAGGCAAATTGGGGCAGGCCCTTTTCCTTTTGGTTCTTGAGTCCAGCAACCCCAAAAGTCCAATGCCCCAAAAGTCTCTGTCCCTGGTCAGGGCAGCCCCAGAGTTCGAAAGTTTATCGGTGGAGCTTTACCTCCCAACCTGGGTGGAAATGGGACGGGGGCAAGAGGCACCTTACGTGATCTGAAGCTGACCGCCCCATAGCTCCATAGCAGCGCTCCGCTCCGCTCCGCTCCGCCAGCCGCCCCACAAAACTCCTTCGCGCAGCTGCACTCCGCTCCGCCAGCCGCCCCACGAACTCCTTCGCTCAGCTGCGCTCCACTCCGCCAGCCGCCCCACGAACTCCTTCGCTCAGCTGCGCTCCGCTCCGCCAGCCGCCCCACGAACTCCTTCGCTCAGCTCCACGGCCCACAAGCAGCTCCTGCCATCCACACACTGCTCCGTGTTGAACTGCTTCACCAGCCATCCCGCAAACTGCTCCACAATATATCTTCAGGCTCCCCCACTACTTAACACAACACTCAGTGATTTCAGCGCTTAGGTGAATTCAGCTTATAGTAGGGGAGCCCCAGTGCTGGTGCACTGTCAGCCCAAAGTGAGCTCAGCAGCCTATAACTAGACTTCTAATGAAATCAAAATTAGCTCTGATATTCCACAGTGGAGAGAGGAGGAAGTGCAATCAGCATGTAAGGCCCTCACCAAGGGGGCCATGCCACCAAGTATTAATACTTGTCCCCAGCCTCTCTCCATTCACACAGTTTTGGAACCCATGACCCTTGCCTAGCCAGTGCTACTTAGATGATGGTGAATCCCTCCATCGTAACAAAAGGCCACATACAGTTCCAAGCACAGTTCCCATAATCAGGGTAATAACAATTTATTCTTCCTGCCCCAATAACAGAGACACTGGGGATCCCACAGCAGCCAAAGTGACCATTTGGGCAGCTATGGTCTCATTCTAGGCGTGGTGGGTGTGCCTATGCAAATGAGATCGGCCCCTGAAGTTCTTTTCCACAACTTGCCACACCTCACCACCAGATGTCAGGGTGGAGCTCATCCTGACACTGCTTACATCGGCATGAGTCCGCAGCTAGAAACCAGCCCTTGGGCTAGCCCCATGCCTGCATTACCCTCCCACAGTAAACCCAGCAACTGTCAGGCCCTGCTGGTGTAACTCATGGGCAGAACATCTAGGGCTGAGTTACACACAGACCTGCATCAAACAGCCTGTTTATTCCTACCCCCCTTTCCGCCCATCCTATCTGCGGGACCTCACTCAGCTCAGGCCAGCAGCATCATAGATCACATTGAATGAGGGTGGAAAGAAAAAGTAGTCACCCCACTTCACAGGTCAATTGGCAGTTGGTTTAAAACAAACACAAGGAAGTATTTCTTCACACGACACACAGTTAACCTGAGGAACTCTTTGCCAGAGGATGTTGTGAAGGCCAAGACTATAACAGGGTTCAGAAAAGAACTAGATAAATTCATGGATGGGCAGGGCTGGTGTCCATAGCCTCTCTTTGCCAGAAGCTGGGAATGAGCGACAGGAGATGGATCACTTGTTCATTCCCTCTGGGGCACCTGGCATTGGCCACGGTTGGAAAACAGGATACTGGGGCTAGGTGGACCTTTGGTCTGACCCAGTGTGGCTGTTCTTATGTTCTTACAAGGGTGGAGGAGGTAAGAGTGATACAGTGTGTCACCCAGATGTCTCTGGCAGAGCCAGGAACGGACCCACATCTCCAGGGTCCCAGCCAAGTGCCCTTTCCACCAGGCCAGTGATCTCCTCACTCCAGCTGGCCCCTCAGTCTGGCACTGGGGCTCTGTTAGACCCTGACAGTAGTGGTGACGGGCGTCACTGCCCCAGAGCCCTCTGCTGCTCACGTTCTTTGCGTCTCTGTTCACGGAGTCTTTTCCAATAGGCCCAATTTGACATTTCCCGCCTAGCTCCTCCAGGCAGGGCTAGCGATTACGGACATTGGGCAAGATCCCCAGCTGGCATCAATGGGGCCAGATCCCCTGCTGGTGTCAATGTGCTGTAGCTCCATTGGAGTCAATGGGGCCAGATTCCTAGCCATAGATGCTGGCTTTCTCCAGGCATGGGGGTTGCTCAACCCCCCGCTTCGCCCCGGGTCCTGCCCCCACCCTTCCCCTTCCCCCAAACCCCTACCCTCGTCCTGCCTCTTCCCACCCTGCCTCTTTCCCGCCTCTACTCACCCAGTTCCACCCCCCCCCCGAGTGCACCCCATCCCCACTCCTCCCACTTCCTCCCAGAGCCTCCTGCATGCCATGAAACAGCTGATCGCAGTGGGCTGGAGGTGCTGGGAGGGAAGGGGAGGAGTTGATCAGCAGGGCTGCTGGTGGGTGGGGGGTGCTGGGGGCGAGGTGGGAGCTGGCTGCCAGTGAGTGCTCAGCACCCACTAATTTTTTTCTGTGGGTGCCCATGGAGTCAATGTCTATTTCCCCAGCTGGTGTCTATTGGAGTCAATGGGCCAGATCCCGAGTTGGAGTCAATGGGCTGGAGTCATGGTGCCGGACTCCCAAGCTGATGTAAGTTTACCAGAGCTCCGTTTCTGTCGATTAGGCCAGATCCTCAGCAGGTGTAAATCAGTGTTGCTCCACTGGAATTAATGCCAGTTTACATCAATTGATGATCTGGCCCAGTAATTTCTGCTCTGTAAAAATGTATTATTTGTTGCCAAGGACAAAGTAACTGAATGGTTCAAGGTAATACAGTAATAAACATACCGACCTGATTCTTAGCTTGTTCACCCCTGTGTAAATCAGGAGTAACCCCATTGGAGTCACTGGGGCTGGTTCCCTTCCGTTTATACAGCGTAGCTTCCGCTGGCCCCACGTAACTATTTTCCAGCATAGTGACTCTCTGTCCAAAACTGCCCATGTCACCTGAAGCAAAGTCCCTGAAGTCTCTGTGCCCTCTGTACCTTGGGGGTAACTATCGCTCCCTGCCTCAGAGGGGGTGGTGAGGGTGAACTCACCAATGCATGTGAGATGTTCAGATACCACAGTAATGGGAACCAGAGAAGCACTGTGACCAAAACCCATCCATCTGTGACCAAAACCCAGGAGCCCTGATTCCCAGCCCCTGCCCCACCCCCTGCTCTAACCAACTAGATCCCTCTCCCTCCTAGAGCCAGGGGTAGAACCCAGGAGTCCTGGCTCCCAGCCCCCCACGCTCTAACCCACTAGACCCCTACTCCCCTCCCAGAGCTCAGCCAGGGATAGAACCCAGGAGTCCTGGCTCCTAGTCTGGTGCCTCTACATGCAGAGGCACAAGCCCCAACTTGCGTGCCTTTCTGGGGCTGCATTCTGCTCACCTGGCTCGTTATCTCAACACAGTGGATTAGCTCTCTCCTGGCAGGGTTGCCATGTCCCGAGCGAGCCGATTAGAGGTGACCTGTGACTGGGAAGAAAGTCCACCCTCCTTGTTCTGTTGCCCTTTGAGTTATTTTCCAGGCAACCAGGAGTCCCCTTGGGGGGAAGAGAACTGAACCTAGCAAGGTGGGAAATTGCCTGGTCCGCAGCCCCAAACCATATTCCAACTGCCCAGCACTGCTGAGGGCTCGGCCAGGCATCCAGCCTCATCTTGGCAGACGCTTCAAGGGCTGGGAACATGATGGGGATTTGATAAACAGCCCTCAGAGAATCAGTATGGGCCAGGAGAGGCAGATGGCAGCTGGGCCTGAACAGGTAGGAAGGAAGGAGGCAAGTGCTGGGGCCTTTCAGATGTAACAAGCAGGCACAATGCCAGCCAATATCAATCGGGGTTATCAGCGATTTGTAGGGGGGAACCTTGTGGGTCAGTGGATAGGGTACTAGACTGGGAAGCAGGACTCCTGGAGTCCATCCCTAGTTTGGGGAGGGGAGTGTGGCCAAGTGGTTAGAGCAGGGGAGCTGGGAACCAGGACTCCTGAGTTCATCCCTGGTTTGGGAAAGGGAGTGGGGCCAGCAGGTTAGAACAGAGGGGCTGGAAATCAGGTCTCCTGTGTTATCATAGCTAGTCTGTCTATGCCTCAGTTTCTCCTCCATAAAATGGGGTTAGTGGTCCCTCTTCTTGTAGGAGGGTTGTGGGAATTATTTAAAGTTGGCTAAGGGGGCTCAGATAGTCCAGCAATGGGGGTGGAGTGGCTCAGAGACATGCCTATAAGTACAGTAGAAAGGACAATCCCATTTGCGGTGGAGGGACAGAGATTGGAAGTTATCTCTGGCAGACTCTTTTTCCAGAGCAGAGATTCTCCTAGAACAAGGGTGGGCAAACTTTTTGGCCGGAGGGCATCTGGGTGGGGAAATTGTATGCGGGGCCATGAATGTAGGGCTGGGCAGGGGGTTGGAGTGCAGGAGGGAGTGCAGGGTATGGGAGGGGGTGCGGTGTGCAGAAAGGGGCTCAGAGCAAGGGGTTGGGGCATAGGAGGGGTGCAGAGTGTGGGAGGGGGCTCAGGGCAGGTGGTTGGGGTGCAGGAGGGGTGTGGCAGGGGGTTGGGGTGCAGGGTACAGGAGGGGTTTCGGGTGCGGGCTCCGGCCCAGCACCGCTTACCTGGAGCAGCTCCGGGGTGGCAGTGGCACGCAGCAGGGCTAAGACAGACTCCCTGTCTGCCCTGTCCCCACGCCGTGCTGCTCCCAGAAGCTGCCAGCACCACATCCCTATGGCCCCTGAGGGAGTAGGGGCACAGGGCTCTGCGCACTGTCCTTGCCTGTGGGTACCTCCCCCAAAGCTCCCATTGGCTGTGGTTCCCGTTCCTGGCCAATGGGAGCTGCGAGGGACGGTGCCTGCAGGTGAGGGCAGTGCACAGACCCCTCTGCCCCTGCTCCTCCAGGAGCCGCAGGCGTGGGACCCGCAGCACCACAGGGGTGGCAATCCCACGGGCTGCATCCAAAGCCCTGATGGGCTGGATCCGGCCTGCGGGCTGTAGTTTGCCCAGCCCATCCTAGAAGGATCCACTCTGGACAACAGCTTTCCCCCTGGTTGATCATGGCAGATCCCATATTCTCCTTTGGCTGCTCACATCCTTGCCATCCTCATGGGCTCCGACTCCTTGCTGGGTTATCCCAAGATGAAGGTCTACAGAGAAAAAGGTAACTGCTCCTGCGTGGTTCCCAGGGCATCAAAGAACCAGACCCCTGTGGGTGCCAGCTTACCTTCATGGGACGCTACACACCAGTTAGCCACACTTTGAGGTACCCCATCCTCCCATCCACGCCTGGGAAATGGAAGGTTCCCACTGGCCTTTGCTATCCTTTAGTGCCCATTATACAGTATAGCTGCCCCTTCCCCACCCCTCACCCTCTGGTGCCCAAAAATGTAACCCTTCTGCCCGTCAGAGTTGGCAGCAACAAGGGCCGGGTTCAATATCTAGGGGATCCATTCCAATAACACAGTGCAAACCGGCTCGAGCCCCCACCCAGTAACCTGGGACAAATATATACCACCCCCGCTGGGCGCCTCCAAGAGGCAATACTTCCCCTCTCGCAAGCACATAGTCTGAGTGTAGCAAAAGCCTTTTAATAACAGAGAGAAACAATGTGGCATTATGTTGGGGAAACACCACCAACAGGATTCATAACACAACCCATGAGCAAAAAAAAACCCACCCCAAGCAAATTGGGGCATGCCCTTTTCCCTTTGGTTCTTGAGTCCAGCAACCCCAAATCACCCAAAGTCCCAAAAGTCCAATGCCCCAAAAGTCTCTGTCCCTGGTCAGGGCAGCCCCAGAGTTCGAAAGTTTATCTGCGGAGCTTTACCTCCCAACCTGGGTGGAAATGGGACGGGGGTAAGAGGCACCTTACATGATCTGAAGCTGACCACCCCATAGCTCCATAGCAGTGCTCCGCTCCGCCAGCCGCCCCACAAACTCCTTCGCTCAGCTGTGCTCCGCTCCGCCAGCCACCTCACGAACTCCTTCACTCAGCTCCACGGCCCACAAGCAGCTCCTGCCATCCACAAACTGCTCCACCAGCCGGTCCGCAAGGCACTCCAGCCAGCCCACCAACCGCTCCACAATATAGCTTCAGGCTCCCCCACTACTTAACACAACACTCAGTGATTTCAGCTCTTAGGTAAATTCAGCTTGTAGTAGGGGGAGCCCCAGTGCTGGTGCACTATCAGCCCAAAATGAGCTCAGCAGCCTATAACTAGACTTCTAATGAAATCAAAATTAGCTCTGATATTCCACAGTGGAGAGAGGAAGAAGTGCAATTAGCATGTAAGGCCCTCACCAAGGGGCCCATGCCACCAAGTATTAATACTTGTCCCCAGCCTCTCTCTATTCACACAGTTTTGGAACCCATGACCCTTGCCTAGCGAGTGCTACTTAGTTGATGGTGAATCCCTCCATCAGAACAAAAGGCCACATACAGTTCCAAGCACAGTTCCCATAATCAGGGTAATAACAATTTATTCTTCCTGCCCCATTAACAGAGACACTGGGGATCCCACAGCAGCCAAAGTGACCATTTGGGCAGCTATGGCCTCATTCTAGGCGTGGTGGGTGTGCCTATGCAAATGAGATCAGCCACTGAAGTTCTTTTCCACAACTTGCCACACCTCACCACCAGATGTCAGGGTGGAGCTCATCCTGACACTGCTTACACACAGTCTAGATGCCCTTTCCCATCCCTCACCCACTGCTGCCCCCAGTGCCCATTATACAGTATATATATACAGTATAGCCGCCCCTTCCACACCCCCACCTTCTGCTGCGCCCAGTGCCCATTATACAGTATAGCTGCCCCTTTCCCGCCCCTCACCCTCTGCTGCCCTGGTGCCCATTATGCAGTATAGACGCCCTTTCCCATCCGTCACCCACTGCTGCCCCCAGTGCCCATTACGCAGTATAGACGCCCTTTCCCATCCCTCACCCACTGCTACCCCCAGTGCCCATTATACAGTATATATATACAGTATAGCCGCCCCTTCCACATCCCCACCTTCTGCTGCACCCAGTGCCTATTATACAGTATAGCTGCCCCTTCCCCGCCCCTCACCGTCTGCTGCCCTGGTGCCCATTACGCAGTATAGACGCCCTTTCCCATCCTTCACCCACTGCTGCCCCCAGTGCCCATTATACAGTATAGCAGCCCCTTCCCCACCCCTCCCCCTCTGCTGCCCCTAGTGCCCATTATGCAGTATATCCACTCCTTCCCCACCCCACCCTCTGCTTCTGCTAGTGCCCATTATACAGTATAGTCTCCCCTCCCCTCCCCCTCTGCTGCCCCCAGTGCCCATTATACAGTATAGCTGCCCCTTCCCCACCTCTCCCCCTCTGCTGCCCCTAGTGCCCATTATGCAGTTTAGCTGCCCCTTCCCAAGCCCCACCCTCTGCTGCCCTGTTCCCTTTATACACTGTAGCTGCCCCCGCCTACCTCTCACACTCTGAGATCTGGGGATACCAGTCCTTTCCCAAGTCTCTGACTGTACATTTTAAATTTTTGATTGAGAATCTCTGCCAGGGCCCTCTGCCCTTTAGTATTTCCCATAGCTTGAGAAAGCAGAACGGAGGAGCTCTTGCCTGAGCAACTACAATAGCATTTTCTGCTCCTAGCTATAAGCTCAGGCTCTCGCCTGCTGGGTTGTCTCTCTCCACAGAGGATGTCACTCTGGACGCAGATACAGCTCATCCCAGTCTGGCCCTTTCCAAGGACCGGAGAAGCGTGACAGCCACAAAGACAAAACTGGCTCTGGCCAACAACCTAGGGAGATTCGACATTTACTTGTGCCTGCTGGGCTCCGATGGCTATGAGTTGGGGACGCATTACTGGGATGTGGAGGTGGCCGGCACAGGGGGCTGGGCTCTGGGTGTCACCAGAGAGTCTGTCAGCAGGAAGGGATGGTTCAATTTCAGCCCCAAACAAGGCACGTGGGCCATCCATCTCTCCAGGGCCAGTACCGGGAAGTCACTGCAGAATGGAGCCTGCTGGACCTGCCGCAGAGCCCTGGCAAGATCAGAGTGTATCTGGACTATGAAGGAGGGGTTGTGTGCTTCTATGATGCTGACACCATGGCCCCCCTCCACGCCTTCACTGCCCTCTTTACAGGGAAAATCTACCCATTCTTCTGGGTCTGAACTGTAGGGACCTCCCTTAGACTGTGTCCCCCACAACCCTCCAATAACTGAGGGCACAGTCTAGAGGCTGCTGCCATTTCTAAGGACATCAATGGACATTGGACCACATTTTGTCTCACCCAGAGATTGAAGCATGAACACCGTGATGCATCTGGATTTTAGCCCATGAGGCAGCATCTCCCTTAAATACCTCTGCACTGCCTGCCACGCTGCCCCTTGTGCATGGGAAATGCTCCCTAATAAAACCCAAGCAGCTGCTACCTTCTCCTCCCCCAGGTCCCTCCTTAACTGTCACCTCTGCCATGATGCCTCCAGAGTTCCAGCCTCGTGATCAGGGCTAGACAAGTGATCTGCTGTGAATCTGACTCTTCCTCATCTTTCCTATCCTGCTCTACCTTTACCTCCAATTGAAAAGAAATACACCCTGTGTCTGAGGTGGTCCAATTCTTCCCTGTACTGTGAGAGAAATGAGAATTCTGGTTTAGCGTATGTGTTAATTGTTTTGTGTTAGAGGGAATTAATATAGATGTCAGTGCAGCTCTCTCCTTCTAGGTGTATAGGGTATAAACTGGTGATGAATACACTGAGGCTGGAAATTAGAAGGAGCTTTTCAATGTAGCCTTTTATTCTATTTAACATGAATTTTGTACAGCACCATGGGTTTGGCTCTGGCGGCTACAGTTTCAAGCTTAACGGTGTGAAAGTCATCTCTGCCACTTGCTTTAGAGTTAGAGTCTTTAGGAACACATAAAAATCAAGGGCAGTGACCACACAGACATTCACAAGGACAAGGTCTCGTCTGTTTTACAAGTTTTATTAAAGTTATGATTACCCAAGCATACAGAAATTCTATACAGACCCATGCACAAGTTACAAATACAGTTATACTCACATCCTCCTAGATAGTGTTAGGGTCTGTTGTCTCTCATGACTTGATCATTAGTAGAGGGATGGTTCCTGCTGGGGTTTACCATAGGGAACTCCATTTTTCTAATCTAGGCACCTGCTCTATAATTTGATTCTGACTATATCTCACTCTGCGCATGTCCATAAAAGTGTCAAGCCTCTTTTCTCTTATTGGTCTGCTGTCCCCTTGAAATTTAAGGGACCCCTATTTTCTATAGGCTGTGTAAGTTCCCTTTGTTCTCATTAGCATTGACACACAACCTGTATCCTGTGGTTAAGACACATCAGAGACAGATGCGCCTTTACAGTATTGTTATGATCTAATATTAATCTTCTGGGTAATTTTTCGCAATATTACCACTTGGTACCTCTTTTCCCATAACCTTAGGGCATTGGGTTATTTCTCGGTCATTGGCTTATGTCATCATTTCTTGTCTTCAAGGCCCAAAATAGCTAAGCTGAAATCTTGCAGGCCTCAGCCTACAGGTTCTTGCATTTCAGCTTGTCTTACTTATGTCTAATACATAATTCTTTTAAATACTAATCAATCTTATACTTTTATAATCCTACAAATTAACTATAATTAATATACAATGAATATATGTAATATAACACATTGATTAATGATAACATCACACAATAAATGAAAAATAAACTAAAATCATTGGCTACACTAACCATCAGCAGAGTGAGGTTCTGGATCAGCCTCCCAACAGGAATCATGGGGGCAAACAACCTATTTGAGGATGAATTGTGAAAAGTTCGTGAACAAGATAACATATGGGGTTGCCCGCAAATGCGATAGCATGGACTGGACTCCATCACCCAGAAGGTCCCTTCCAGTCCTGTGTTCCTAGGTGAAAAGAAACGAAGACAAAACATGAGCTTTAACACATTGGGTGCCTCCCTAATTTTCTTGCTTGAGGCAAGGATGTGACAGCCTATCACGAGATAATTGCCAGAGTGTTCAGACGATATGTGTATGGATGAAAGCAGAGCTGCTGGGTAGGCCGCTAGCTGTTTTTAAGAAACTACTTAGGCCTATAATGGATGCTGATGCAAATGGGAGACCAGAAGTCCCTGTCTTCTCCTATTTTTATCTTTTGAGACAACATGGCATGTGGTTGCAAAGGCAGATTTTCCAGGGAACGGTCACCCCTGAGCATAGTGACCTCAGGTGCCCACCTCGATGAGGACTGGACCATGGTGACTGCATGCAGGGGGTATATGGACTTGATTGGTCCTGAAGGTGGTGCCATAAGGTGGAGTAAGTGAGAGTCACCTCCTAGACCCCTAAGACAAGGCAGGAGGCCTGTGTGCTTTCTTGGTCCACCAGCTATATCAGAAGGATGCAACCCTCTGATTTCCCTCGGCAGGCCTCGTAGGTGGTGAAGTTTCTGGTCTTTGGCTATGCCAGTCTGACCAGTCTGCTATTATCCAAGATCCCACTATGGGAGTCAAGCGTAACCAGGTTCTCCATAAGCTGCTTCCAGACACTGCAGTCACAGCCCTGCAAAGCGTGACACAAAGATCCCAAGACCAATGAAGCAGAAAACAGTCAAACCTTTTTCTAATCTTAGGTACCTGACTTTTCTTTTATTTATGGAAAGATGTTTCCGTTGTCTTAACTTCCGCTGTGTGCGTGTTTGTATGCACCTATGAGTGTGTACATCTTTAAAGGTCCACACTGGGAAATGAGCCAGTATTGATTCCCTAAACCAGTGATTCTCAAACTTTAGCAACCCGAGGACCCCCATTGTGATTAAAAAAATTTCAGAGACCCCCCCAACCCCTCTGCTCAGCCCCAGGCCCCACCCCACTCCTTCCTGTTTTTGCGAAATAACTCAGTAAACCTGCACTTCATAGGAGAGGACAAAAGTTTCTGTGGGTATGTCTACACTGCACTTAAACACACATGGCTAGCCTGTATCAGCTGCCTTGGGCTTGTGCTATGCGACTCTTTAATTACTGTAAAAAGGAGTACTTGTGGCACCTTAGAGACTAACAAAGGTGCCACAAGGACTCCTTTTCTTTTTGCGAATACAGACTAACACGGCTGCTACTCTGAAACCTTTAATTACTGTGTAGATGTTCGGGCTCAGGCTGGCAGGACCCCAGGACGTGGGAGGGTCCCAGCGCCAGGGCTCCAGCCCAAGCCCAAAAGTCTGCTCCACAATTAAACAGCTCTGTAGCCTGACCCCCACGATGTAGACATAAGGTCACTGTGATGGGGGAAAGAAAAAGGGATCATGGTTAAAGTTGCACCCTAGGCTACAACTCTGAAAGGGTGCCCCTGCATTGCCCACTATCCCCCTCCATCTCCTTATTGCTCACCCCTCCCCTTCTGCCCACGCGCAGAGGGAGAACCCCTCGCTGGGGCCCGATCCTGCTCCCCTCCAAGCCCTGTCGCTGCATTTCCTGCACCACAGCCTCTCCCCGCCACAAGCCCCTGGGGCAGGTCCCGGCCGGCGTGGGGGTGAGAGCAGAGCGAGGCCACGTCCTTCACGGCCGCAGGCGCCACCACCCGGCCCCGCAGCAGGCGCGCGCTGAGCCAAGGGGCTGAGCGCTCAGCCTGCAAGCGGCAGCCAGAGAGATCGATCCCGTCCGGCGCGAATCGTCGCCCGTTGCAGTGCGGGCGGGTGAACAGCTCGGCGCTCCCCTTGTCAGGCTTGGCCAGACCTCCCCCGCACGGACCTTCTGCCCCCGCCGGGGAGAGGCTCTCCCGGGAGGCTGGGCGGGGCGCCCTCGCGCACAGAGCCGGGAGCTATTTCCGACCCGGCTCCTGCGCGGTGCCCGTCCTGGCTCAGACCCGCCCTGCCATCGCCTCCTGCTTTGTGAGCCGGGAGCCCTGAGCCGCTGCTGCGCCCCAGCGGGGTCTGTGCGGGGAGAGCCCTTCCCTAGCGCCCCTCGGGGCCGGCCTGCAGGTGAGGGGGGAGACCCGGGGAAAGGGCCGGGGATGGGCGCAAAGCGCTGCGAACTCTCCGGGTGACGGAGCTCCGGCTAAGGGCGCAGGGGATCAATCTCGGCTGCCTCTGCCGCAGGGCTCTGGGCTGAGCCTGACCCACCGCACAGGGGCCATGGGGGTGAAGCCCTTTGAAAGTCCCCAGTGAGAAGAGCTAAGGAAAGGCGGGGCAGGGCTGGGTTAGTGGCTACCCGTGGAAAACAGGCACTCCCAAAAATTCGGAGGCAAAATGTGCACCCCCCGCCCCCAAATGTGGGAATCCCCTGCGAGGCTTTCTTGTGCACAGAGATGCCATTTGCACATTCAGCTGGGGGATGGGGGTGCATGGAAATAACAGTGGGAGCAAATTTCAAGGGTGATCCAGGACAACAGGGCAATTGAAATGGCTGAGGGTTTTCCCAGCAGGGCAGAGTCCAGCGTGTCTGTGCATGGCCTGGGGGGAATCAGGGTGTGAAATGAACTAAAGCCCCTTCTGAAACCTCTCCCCAGCCCTTTGCCCTCTGACAGGCTGCAGAGTAACAATCACCTTTTGCTCCAGATTGTCACATCAACCCAGAGGCCAGGGAAGGGAAATGGCTGCAGTGGACTCGGCTCAGGTAGTGGATTATCAGGGGGTTGTGTGGGTGGTAGGGGAGCTTTGCCTGAATGTGTGGTGGGAAGGGGAGGGAGCAGGACATACAGAGGGGAGACCAGTAAATGAAATTCCTGCTGGAAGCCTTTAATGTCAGGAGATGGGCCTGAATATCACCAGCTTTTAAGCAATAAAATACCCCACACACACTTCAGTCACCTGTCCCCACTCCCCTCCCTGGCATGCACCTCCCCGCTCTCCTTCCCCCCTCCCCCCCCACATATCCAGCATCCTTCTCAGTGTGCTGCCTGTGCCTTCACCAGTGTGCCTCTGAGGCACTCTTTACCTCAAGGTAGCACCCTGGCACCCCCATATTCACCGCTGTGATATGAGTAGGATATGTTTTGTACAAAGTATGCCTTGTAAGATATCATTTTAAAAGCCTTAATCTGTTGAACATTAATACCCTGTTGGAGTGTATGTGCTAGCATTGTATGTGAGGGATTGCCATATGTGTTACTGAAATATGTTGTGAGGTTGGGATCACCCATAATAGGCCTTTCAGTTACAACAAAGGAGTAGCCATCAATACCCAGGAGGTTAATCAGTCTTCAACACATGATTCCATAGCCCAGAGAAGGCACGTACACCATAGTGGAAAACTAATCCACATTACAGCAAATATATTTCCAGCAAGCTGGAAGAAAGTATAAAAGAGAGGCAGTGACATCATCACTTGACTCCTTCCCCCCATCCCCATCTCAACACCTGGAAGCATGGCTGAAAGACAAAGGCTTTGAACTGAGGAAGTTTGGCCCCAGGCTGGAAGGCTAGTCTCAGCCAATGTACTGAGGACCTGTAACCTGCTTTTACCATCTGCCAGAATGAGAAAAGCTGTTTGATACAACTCTTGCTTAGACTAAAAGTTTAGGATTTAGAATGCATGTTTACTTTTTATTTTCTTAAGTTAACTATATCTGACCTTTATGCCTACTACTTATAATCACTTACAACCTTTCTGTAGTTAATAGACTTATTTTAATGTTTTATCCTTACCAGTGTGTGTGTCTAAAATTCTTGGGAAATCTCAGATTACAAAAGCTGGTGCATTTCCACTTTCCTTTGATAAAGTGGCGAACTAGGTAATGAACTTACACTGACCAGGCTTCTGACCAGTGCAAGACAGTACAGTTGTTGTACTTAAAGTACTGCACAGGATCTTTTCAGAAAGAATAAGGCAAAACACCACATTTATTGGTAATACATGTATCAATCAACACTGTATCATTGCATGAGTGTAATATATATCGTATGCATCTCACATACACACACAAACGCTCCGTCTTGTTGTTACCAACTAGTTGCTCCCCTTAACTTCACTGGCCAGATGAGTTAGATGGGGGAGGGGTTGAGCCAGGCTTCTGTCGTTCTGGATCGATGCTCAGATGTTGACAAGACAAAACCCAAGGTCCTCTGCAAGACACCTCACGTTTATAGCAGCTTCCCTCTCATGTAAATCTATACCAGATTCAAAATCTGTATCTGTGTCCGTTAGTCCTTTGTGCTGCTTCCTTCTGGATGTTGTCCCAATGCTGTTCAAAGAGGGTGTTTTCAAAAGAAGTTGCTTGCTTCTAACCCCCAAAGCCACCAATATGTCTGCTCTTCTTTAGTGAGCCCACTTGACAAGTTTTATTGTTCTTGGGTCTGGCTTCCATCCCCTCTCCAACTGTTGCAGTTGTCTGGAGGTACTTGCCTTCCACGCCTTTACTCATTCACACCTCATTCATACAACAGGGCAATTGATTAAAAGGGGTGTGTGGGGGGGAATCTTGTTCTATGCCTAGTAAAAAGACATTTTTTTAACATTATACCAAGGCTCAATACAAAGTTTTCTATATAAGGATCTGTCAGGGTTCCTTCCCCACTCTGAAGTTTAGGGTACAGATGTGGGGACCCGCATGAAATGCCCCCATTCTAATTTCACAGGGGTGCTTCTTTTACCTTTTTTCTTTGTAATAAAGCTCTTTTTTTTTTTTTTTTTTAAGAATCCGATCTTTAGTGTCCTAAAAAAACCAAAGCTGGTCTGTGCTCATCTTGTTTATTCTCAAGCCTCCCCAGGAAAGGAGGGTGTAAGGCTTGGGAGGATATTTTGGAGGAATAGGACTCCAAGTGGTCCTTTCCCTGATTCTTTGTTAAAACACTTGATGGTGGCAGCATTTACCTAATCCAAGGTACAAGGGAGAATTTGTCCCTTGGGGAAGTTTTAACCAAAGCTGATAGACATAAGCTTAGGGGGTCTTTCATGCGGGTCCCCACATCTGTACCCTAAACTTCAGAGTGGGGAGGGAACCCTGACAGGATCTGATACAAAGTTTTATGAAAACAAAGGCAAAATACAAAGTCATATGAAAGTTATGTGAAGATGCTCAATGCAGAGATTTATCTACACAGTCGGGGATGCAAGACTGCGGAGCTGGGGGGAATTGGCTGGAGTCTCTCTATTGATGGTTCATGAGTGGCTGGGAGATTGTTCAGGCAACACAGTTGAGTATGTCCCTGCCTGTGGATGTCGGTGTAAGTGCAGTGCCTGTCAGATGTTTGTAGCTTGACATCAGTATCACAGAGTGAGAGGCGGTCCAGGTTGGTGGAACAGAGGGCTCATCAGTCGCACAGTCCAGCATGTACTCTAGGGACCCTGTCACAGCCTCTCAAATTACATGTCCCCAGCACTCTCCTCAGTCTGCTACTAGAGAAATTCTCCAGCCTCCATTTTATCTGCCTCACCTCTATTTCAGAACAGATAATCATAGAATCATAGAATATCAGGGTTGCAAGGGACCTCAGGAGGTCATCTAATCCAACCCCCTGCTCAAAGCAAGACCAATCCCCAATTAAATCATCCCAGCCAGGGCTTTGTCAAGCCTGACCTTAAAAACTTCTAAGAAAGGAGATTCTACCACCTCCCTAGGTAACGCATTCCAGTGTTTCACCACCCTCCTAGTGAAAAAGTTTTTCCTAATATCCAACCTAAACCTCCCCCACTGCAACTTGAGACCATTACTCCTTGTCCTATCCTCTTCTACCACTGAGAATAGTCTAGAACCATCCTCTCTGGAACCACCTCTCATGTAGTTGAAAGCAGCTATCAAATCCCCCCTCATTCTTCTCTTCTGCAGACTAAACAATCCCAGTTCTCTCAGCCTCTCCTCATAACTCATGTGTTCCAGAACCCTAATCATTTTGGTTGCCCTTCGCTGGACTCTCTCCAATTTATCCACATCCTTGTAGCGTGGGGCCCAAAACTGGACACAGTACTCCAGATGAGGCCTCACCAATGTCGAATAGAAGGGAACAATCACGTCCCTCGATCTGCTCGCTATGCCCCTACTTATACATCCCAAAATGCCATTGGCCTTCTTGGCAACAATGGCACACTGCTGTCTCATATCCAGCTTCTCGTCCACTGTCACCCCTAGGTCCTTTTCCGCAGAACTGCTGCCTAGGCATTCGGTCCCTAGTCTGTAGCGGTGCATTGGATTCTTCCGTCCTAAGTGCAGGACCCTGCACTTATCCTTATTGAACCTCATCAGATTTCTTTTGGCCCAATCCTCCAATTTGTCTAGGTCCCTCTGAATCCTATCCCTGCCCTCCAGCGTATCTACCACTCCTCCTAGTTTAGTATCATCCACAAATTTGCTGAGAGTGCAATCCACACCGTCCTCCAGATCATTTATGAAGATATTGAACAAAACCGGCCCCAGGACCGACCCCTGGGGCACTCCACTTGACACCGGCTGCCAACTAGACATGGAGCCATTGATCACTACCCGTTGAGCCCGACAATCTAGCCAACTTTCTACCCACCTTATAGTGCATTCATCCAGCCCATACTTCCTTAACTTGCTGACAAGAATACTGTGGGAGACCGTGTCAAAAGCTTTGCTAAAGTCAAGAAATAATACATCCACTGCTTTCCCTTCATCCACAGAACCAGTAATCTCATCGTAGAAGGCGATTAGATTAGTCAGGCATGACCTTCCTTTGGTGAATCCATGCTGACTGTTCCTGATCACTTTCCTCTTATGTAAGTGCTTCAGGATTGATTCTTTGAGGACCTGCTCCATGATTTTTCCGGGGATTGAGGTGAGGCTGACTGGCCTGTAGTTCCCAGGATCCTCCTTCTTCCCTTTTTTAAAGATTGGCACTACATTAGCCTTTTTCCAGTCATCTGGGACTTCCCCCGTTCGCCACGAGTTTTCAAAGATAATGGCCAATGGCTCTGCAATCACAGCCGCCAATTCTTTTAGCACTCTCAGATGCAACTCGTCCGGCTCCATGGACTTGTGCTCGTCCAGCTTTTCTAAATAGTCCCGAACCACCTCTTTCTCCACAGAGGGCTGGCCATCTACTCCCCATGCTGTGATGCCCAGTGCAGCAGTCTGGGAGCTGACCTTGTTAGTGAAGACAGAGGCAAAAAAAGCATTGAGTACATTAGCTTTTTTCACATCCTCTGTCACTAGGTTGCCTCCCTCATTCATTAAGGGGCCCACACTTTCCTTGGCTTTCTTCTTGTTGCCAACATACCTGAAGAAACCCTTCTTGTTACTCTTGACATCTCTTGCTAGCTGCAGCTCCAGGTGCGATTTGGCCCTCCTGATTTCATTCCTACATGCCCGAGCAATATCTTTATACTCTTCCCTGGTCATATGTCCAACCTTCCACTTCTTGTAAGCTTCTTTTTTATGTTTAAGATCCGCTAGGATTTCACCGTTAAGCCAAGCTGGTCGCCTGCCATATTTACTATTCTTTCGACTCATCGGGATGGTTTGTCCCTGTAACCTCAACAGGGATTCCTTGAAATACAGCCAGCTCTCCTGGACTCCTTTCCCCTTCATGTTAGTCCCCCAGGGATCCTACCCATCCGTTCCCTAAGGGACAAGAGCTGCTCCACCCTATGCTGCCGACTTTAAGCATGCTCAGTACTGAGATAGGGTGAAAAATTCAGCTAATTGGCAAAAAGTCCATAATTTCTAAGATGGTGCCCTGGCAAAGAGCTGGATATGAGTGTGTGTGTATGGACAGAATCACACCTCTGAGGTAAAGAGTCGTAATGAGCATGTGCAAAATTAGTAGCTACTGAGTATGGGGTGAGGAAGCAGGTTTATTAGCTGATCAGCTGGCTGGTTACAGCTCACTCATATCAGTTAAAATTTGTCCTAAACATCAGAGCTGTCAATCACAGCTCTGAAATAGTGGTTAATACTGAGCATCTGCGAATGAGGTAATTGCTTCTAAGACTAGAAAGTTATACTAGAAGAGAGCCAGCATGCAGGAGGATTTGGATTAGAAAGAAAGAGACAGACAGTCAGGAAAAGTGGGACAAATTAGGGGCCAGCCGAGGAAGCGAAAGAGGAGCTACTGGAAACATATTAGAAAAGGTGCTGCAGAGAGAGAGAGAAAGAAAACCGGAACGGAGCAAAACTGACTGACCAGGGGTTGAACAGCAATAGCGATTAAAGAAAAATACCAAAGGGTTTATAAAGCAATAACAGTGATTTAAAGGTTTCAGAGTAACAGCCGTGTTAGTCTGTATTCGCAAAAAGAAAAAGAGTACTTGTGGCACCTTAGAGACTAACCAATTTATTTGAGCATAAGCTTTCGTGAGCTACAGTGAGGTGTAGGAAAGCTTATGCTCAAATAAATTGGTTAGTCTCTAAGGTGCCACAAGTACGCCTTTTCTTTTAGTGATTTAAAGGGTTACTAACGGATTTATAAAGTAAGCCTGCTATTTTTTTAATTATAGTAGAGTATAAGTATAAAATTGTGTTACTGACTGCAATTTAACTATGTAAACTTTGAAGCAATTTAAGAACTGCTGTCAGCAATTTGTTACACGCTGGCCATTTGTAGCAAAGTGTTTTGCTTAGAATAATTTAAATTGTATGCTATTACAGTTTCAATGCTTCATAGTGTGTAGTAAGGGATTTGTGTTTATTTTCTATTTCTAGATTAGATTGTAGTAGGGATTATTAGTTTAATAAAAAGATACGTTGTTGTTTGGGAAAGCATATGGCCCGGGTCAATTACTTTTTCTGAAGGTTATATCTGTGTCCTTTAGCGTTTTCCTTAACAACCCTGGAAATGTATACCTTGGGGAGGACAAATTAAGGGACCAATAGGCCGGTCATTTACCTAGGGGCACACACAACCTATTTTGGGATATAGAATACCAGGGTTGGAAGGGCCTCAGGAGGTCATCTAGTCCAACCCCCTGCTCAAAGCAGGACCAATCCCCAAATAAATCATCCCAGCCAGGGCTTTGTCAAGCCTGACCTTAAAAACCTCTAAGGAAGGAGATTCCACCACCTCCCTAGGTAACCCATTCCAGTGCTTCACCACCCTCCTAGTGAAAAAGTTTTTCCTACTATCCTACCTAAACCTCCCCCACTGCCACTTGAGACCATTGCTCCTTTTTCTGTCATCTGGTACCACTGAGAATAATCTAGATCCACCCTCTTTGGAACCCCCTTTCAGGTAGTTGAAAGCAGCTATCAAATCCCCCCTCATTCTTCTCTTCTGCAGACTAAATAATCCCCATTCCCTGGGCCTCTCCTCATAAGTCACGTGCTCCAGCCCTCTAACCATTTTTGTTGCCCTCCCCTGGACTCTTTCCAATATTTCCGCATCCTTCTTGTAGTGTGGGGCCCAAAACTGGACGCAGTACTCCAGATGAGGCCTCACCAATGCTGAATAGAGGGGAATGATCACGTTCCTTGATCTGCTGGCAATGTCCCTACTTATACATCCCAAAATGCCATTGGCCTTCTTGGCAACAAAGGCACACTGTTGACTCATATCCAGCTTCTTGTCCGCTGTAACCACTAGGTCCTTTTCTGCAGTACTGCTGCCTAGCCACTCAGTCCCTAGTCTGTAGCAATGAATGGGATTCTTCCTTCCTAAGTGCAGGCCTCTGCACTTGTCCTTGTTGAACCTCATCAGATTTCTTTTGGCCCAATCCTCTAATTTGTCTAGGTTCCTTTGTATCCCTCTGTATCCTGTCCCTACCCTCCAGCATATTTACCACTCCTCCCTGTCTCCTGCTGATTATCCCACCCCCGCACACACACCTCTCCCTGAGGCCTCTTCCAGCTACCTCCTGCCAGACCCCCACAACACACACATCCCTGTGCACCATCAAGGCACAGTCTGCCTCTTCACCTCCCACTCATCCCCCATGCATCCTCCTGTCCAATCCTTGGTCTGCCCCCACCCCTTCACAAACACATTCCCCTGTGACCCCTCCTTTGTCTGCCTCCTGCCCCCGCTCAGTAGCCCAGACCACCAAGGGGTCCCACCCTTTTGTAATGGCCTCAGTGCCTCCAAGAACAAGTGTCTGGGCTCCAGCCATGAGCTCTGCCCAGTGAGTCCAAAGGAGCCAGACTCCTGGGCAGAAACCTGCCCACTCTGCAGGGCCCAAGGCACCTCAGCCAGGATTTGCAGTGACACCCAGCAGCCTTTTCCAAACAGAGCAGGGTGTATTAGCCCGCTGGGACCCAGCATAGGGAAGCCCACAAGGTTAGCAAAGAGAAGCAAAGGTTAAGCCATAGCCCATCTTGGCCAAGCCAGTGCAGTCAGCCAGCCAAGCTGTGATGCATTCCATTGCTGGCTCTTTTTCTTTGGATGTGTCTATGCAGCAACTAGACACCCGCAGCTGATGCCCATGCCATGCCAGCCCATGCCAGCTGACTCGGGCTCATGGGCCTTGGGCTGTTGAGCAGTTTCATTGCTGTGTAGACATATGGGCTTGAGCCTGGGCTCTAGGACTCTGTGAGGTGGGAGAGTCCCAGAGCTGGGGCTCCAGCCCGATCCTAGAAATCTACACAGCAATGAAACAGACCCTTAGCCAAAGCCCCGTGAGCTTAAATCGGCTGGCACAGGCAAGTAGTGGGTTTCTGTTTGCTGTGTAGACATACTCTCTGTCAGTCCAAGGCGAGAGCTCTGTCTCTCCAGAAGGCAGCACCTAACACGGCCACCTGACACCTTTCCCCTTTGTTCTCTTTCTGGGGCCTCGGCTCAGCTTCCCATCCCAGCCATGGGGGGAAATCCCCTTCCTCTGGGTCGTTGGTTGCCAGGGGTGAGTGTCCCAGCCCCGGGGGCTCCCACTGTCTTTTTGGATTCTCCGTTGATCTGGGGGTTGGTTTCCAGCCAGCCCTTTAGTGATCAGTCATTCCACCCTAGACAGCGAGGTTGAACCCCCTCTCTGGCCCCGCATGTCTTCTCTGCTGCTCCAGGAACAGCGTTAACCCTCCTGCACCCACTGGATAGCAATGTAAAGCAGAGAGGGAAACTGAGGCACGCACAGGGGAGTCATGAAAATATTACAGAAAATTCCCAGTTAATCATACCTCCCCCAATGCGCATCCCTCTGTGTCCTCCTCAGCCTGCCCCCCGCCCCCCACCATGACCCTGCACAGTCCTTGGTTAAGCTCCTCTCCCCACATACACATCCACCAGCACCCTTTTCATTCTATCCCACATATCTCCCTTTTCCCCCCTCAGACTGACTCCCTGTTGTCCCCCGCATCCCTCCTCAGTTTACCAGCCCCAACATGCATTACTAAGGATCCTCCTCTGCATCCTGCCCCTCCACACATGCCCCCTGTGACCTTCCCAGTCTGCCCAGCTCACTCCCACACACACTCCATCCACCTGCTTCTTCCTGTCCCCACCTCTAGCACCACACATTCCCATTGTTTCTCATAGCTATGTACACAGTCTGCCAACCGCAGAGCCCCAATCACGTCTCCCCAAGAAAGCCTGGCTTCAGCCTCCCTGAAAACAATGGGAGCGGGTGGCCACCTTCACTAGGTGCAGCCAGGATTGTGAGTTCAATACTTGAGGGGGCCATTTACGGATCTGGGGCAAAAATAAGGGACGGTTCTTGGTCTGGTCCTGCTTTGAGCAGGAGGTTGGACTAGGGGACCTCCTGAGGTCCCTTCCAAACCTGATATTCTATGATAGGGTCCAGAGTGACCTAGACAAATTGGAGGATTGGGCCAAAAGAAATCTGATGAGGTTCAACAAGGACAAGTGCAGAGTTCTGCACTTAGGAAGGAAGAATGCCATGCACCACTACAGGTTGGGGACAGACTGGCTAAGCAGCAGTTCTGCAGAAAAAGACCTGGGGATTACAGTGGATAAGAAGCTGGATATGAGTCAGTACTGTGCCCTTGTTGCCAAGAAGGCCAATGGCATATTGGGCTGTATTAGTAGGAGCATTGCCAGCAGATTGAGGGAAGTGATTATTCCCCTCTATTCGGCACTGGTGAGGCCACACCTGGAGTATTGTGTCCAGTTTTAGTCCCCCCACTACAGAAGGGATGTGAACAAATTGGAGAGAGTCCAGTGGAGGGCAATGAAAATGATTAGGGGGCTGGGGCACGTGACTTATGAGTAGAGGTTGAGGGAACTGGGGTTATTTAGTCTGGAGAAGAGAAGAGTGAGGGGGGATTTGATAGCAGCTTTCAACTACCTGAAGGGGGGTTCCAAAGAGGATGGAGCTAGGCTGTTCTCAGTGGTGGCAGATGACAGAACAAGAAGCAATGGTCTCAAGTTGCAGTGGGGGTGGTCTAGGTTGGAGGTTTTTAAGGTCAGTCTTGACAAAGCCCTGGCTGGGATGATTTAGTTGGGGATTGGTCCTGCTTTGAGCAGGTGGTTGGACTAGATGACCTCCTGAGGTCTCTTCCAACACTAATATTCTATGATTCTATGGATATTTAATTTGGATGCAGGGGAATGGACTAGATGACCTTGTGAGGTCCCCTCTAGTGCTACGATTCTATGATGCTATGAAAACAATGGGAGCTGGTGGCCACCTTCACTAGGGGCAGCCTGCCTTCCACATGCCAAAGGGTAGGGCAGTGGTGACCATCTTGAGTAAGGGCATTTTAGCTTCCGGCCCTCCTCCCAACGGGAGAAGGTGGCCATTTTGAAAAAGGGAAAATGTGCGATTTCACTGCCAGGAATGGTGCGATGGTGAGAAATTTTTCAAATCCTAGATAAACACTGTGAGATCCATGATAAAATCAGTAGCTCTGGTCATTGCTGTTGCACCACAGTAACAGCATGCTTTTCATCTAATCTTTCCAAAATCCCCCCCCCCCCCCCCCGAGGAATGTTCCTGCTCTCTGTGGCCGAGGGGGATGTTCCCAGCTCTTTCTGCAACTGAACCTGGGGGGCAGTGGCTGGGGCAGCAGGTTCTGAGTGGGGGACTCTTGTTGTTGATACAGATGCCCGTGACCTTCGAGGAGGTGGCTGTGTATTTCTCTGAGAGGGAATGGGCACTGTTGGACCCGGGTCAGAGAGCTCTGTATGGGGACATCATGCAGGAGAATTACAGGAATATGACCTCGCTGGGTAAGGATTCCTGTGCCTTTGGTGTTAGAAACTGGGCATCTTTGAAGTGCCCAGGTTGCCTTCTGCTCAGGTTTCAGAGGGATCAGCTCCTTAGTCCCAGGCTCAGCAGGGTTAGGAAAGTGTAAACAGGTTGCACAGTGATGCTGTGCCAGAGTCATAAAATCCCCCAGTGTGTGGAGATCCTTGAATCCCCTTCTGCCTTCCCCAAAGGGTCTCGAGGAACACTTTCCCATCCCTTTGCTATATACAAGGGCATCCACCTACACAGCACATCTGGAAACAGCTGTCTCAGAACAACAGTAAAACTCTAATCTCATTTAATTTCTTTTCCCGGAGCAGGTTTTCCAATTCCCAAGCCCAGCGTGATCTCCCAGCTGGACCGAGGGGAAGAGCTGTGGGTCCCTGATCTCCAGGGGTCCCAGGCTAGAGAGATCCAGAGAAACATTCCCAGAGGTGAGAGATTGGTTAAACGCATGTGGAAACCATCCCTCATTGACTTAAAGTGCTGAGATTCCCACGCAGGCCCCTTGAGCTCCTCCAGTTCTAACTTATTGCCCCCAGGTCAGGATTGTGCCTAGCAGGTGTCGTGTCCTCCTGGCAGATGTAGTTCATGGCTTTCCACGCATCCTGACTGACACCTGGCAGTAGCTCCCTGCCCCCTGAGTGTTCAGATGGGATGTGGAGGAAGAATTGGGTGTTCTCCTTCCAGGTGTGTGAATGCTTAGTGATCTGTAGCCAGAGAGCTTTCCCTGGTGGTACCTGTCAGTTTGCCATGCATGTCCTCATGTATCCACCCCAGCAGCCTCACAGCTCCTTCTCACCACCAGTGTCTGGTGGTCGGAGCTCTCCATTAGCTGTTGTTCATGGATTCCCTTTTTTTCTTCTGAGTAAACCTTTTCTCCGTATAAATAGTTCTAGTAGCTTCTTCTTTAGCCATGTTTTTCCCACCAGATATTTGTTTGTTTCTTATTTTATGAAGCTTTTGTTCTTGTTTTTCTCTGGGGCTCTTTTACTTGGTACCAGAGGGCTTGGTTATGCCAAAGTCTCCTGGAGTTCAGCACTGTCTCACTTGCAGGGTGTCTGATCCACTGAACGACCCTCACACTCATTGCTTATTTTGCCTCACTGAGGGGCAAATGAGAGACACGTGCTCTATTTGTAGATCTTTCAAGAGGAGAACACAAAAATCTAGGGACATAAGAGTAAAATATTACCATATGGAGCGTGCTGTGCATCCCTTCTCAGACCTCAGTTGTCTGGAGTCCAGTGCTTTGTCCTAGGACAGGAGTTCTCCTGTGGATCTTTCTCACTCACCTCATGGCTTGAAGTCAGACAGACACAAGAGAAGAGGAATTTTTCCCCTTCTCCCACCATGTCTTGTAAGAGCTGTAAGTTAGTCTCAGG
This sequence comes from Lepidochelys olivacea, assembly GCF_965140295.1. Lineage (NCBI taxonomy): Eukaryota > Metazoa > Chordata > Testudines > Cheloniidae > Lepidochelys > Lepidochelys olivacea. Next base: position 33,970,321 of record NC_140424.1, on the reverse strand, counting down.
GTAAGACTTATAAATCAACGAGCTTTTCTTCTTCAGAATCAGACTCTGGGAACTGAAAAGCCTCAGCAGAGTCCTCATGGGAACTGTCAGGTTACAGCACAAGTAGAGACTAGGTGCTCCCCAGTACCAACAGTGAAATCAGGGCAGGAAATACAGCCATTGACTCCAGGACCAGTGCAGGTATCCTTGAGAATGGCTCTGACAATTTATTAGAATCATGAACTTCTGCCAAAATATTATTGAGATGTCATGAGATTTGCTCTGTTGGTCCCGGATTCCCCTTGGCTGCTACAAGACCCAACTCTGACTACTCATAGGCTACAGCCTTTATTACAGCCAGAGCTGCCCTCAGCACTGGCTAGAATGTCTGTAGGACCGATACCATCAGCCATGGGGTCCTCTGTACCTTTGAAGCCTCCAGGATTGGTTTCTTGTACACAGATGGTTCTGATAGGACTCAAGTCATCAGTATTGACATTTAAACCTTCTGCCGACAGGCACAGCTCCAGAGGCTGTACTCCGGTGATTCCTCCTAGTATCACACCACTGGTGGCAACTGACTGTCCATATTAATCATTGGATTCAGAAGAAGAACTTTATACTTCTTACTTTAGAGGGAGATCTAGATTCTCTCCATTACATTCTTCAGTGACAAAATAGAGCATTCGATGGAGATGATACCACAATGGTAGATCTAGACATAGATCTCCATGATCTTGCAGATGAACCCCGTATCATACGGGTACATGCAATAGCTGGACTGGAACCCATGCAGCATCCCTCCAGTCTCTAGGCTGGCTTCTCCAGACTGTTTTCAAAGAAGTTCTGTGTGGGTGGGAGTTGAGTTCAGGGTAAGACTCACATTATACCTCAAACTAGCTGTGCTGTGAAGACATGCTCTGTAGATAAGATTAGTTATTTCTTTCACAAGTCTTTTCTCAAGTTGTGATGCCAACACACCCTAAGAGTAGAATTTAGTATGGTCTCTTCCAGGGATTCTCCCTTTGAGCCGATGGCTTTTTGTCCTCTTCAGTACTTATCTTAGGGTGGCCACTCGCATGCTTCCAGAATATGGGACGTTCCGGTACGTCCCAAAACATCATGAGCCTGTCCCTGCTGACATGACCCCATGCCTACCAGAGCGTCTTTTCATGCATGGTGTGTGTGAGCTCACGCCACATGGGGGGTGGAATTTTTAAGAGCCCGCCGCCCCGCCCCCACCAGCATGACCTTATGTCTAAGGTCATGCTGTCAGGGGCAGAACAACACTCTCTTCAGAATGGCATCCCCCATCTGGTACTGGACAAAACCAGTTTTGGCTGAGTACTGGATGAGAACACACCCGAGAAAAATAGGACTGTTTGGTTTAATACCAGACGAGTGGCCTGCCTAATTTATCAGTTACGGTCGCCTTTCCAGTGGCAGTTGCTTCCACTAGAAGGGTTTGGAAACCACAAGCATGAATTTCATACCCCTTCCCCCACCTCTCTTTCCACTATTTTTATGAGGATAAAGTTGCTTTAAGGCCTCATCAAACATTCTTTATCGAAGGTGGTTACCGATTTCTATCTCAACCAAACCATCTTTTTACCTCCCTTTTCCCCCAAGTCACATTCATGTAAGCTTGAGGAAAAACAGCATTTGCTGGATGTCTGCTATGCCCTTGCCTTTTATCTGGACAGGACAAAACAGTTTCAGTCTTTGCCTCAATTCTTTGTTTCCTGCGTGAAGAGAATGAAAGGGCAGGAGGTTCTCTTATGGTGCATTTCTTGATGGATCACCTCTCATATCACTACAAGTTATGATGTTGCAAAGTTAAAACTACCTTCCAACTGACTGAATGTTCGGCAGCTTTTTTAAAGCATATTTCGATCCCAGATATCTGCAGGGTAGTGACCTGGTCTTCAATTCACACTGTTCCCAAGCACTGTGCCACTTCAGCCACTTCCGGAGACTGTGCTAGCTTTGGAAAGGCTGGTCTGCAGTGGCTTTGCAGATAGACTCTGAACCCTCCTCCACAGAACACTGCTTGGAGGTCACCTGAAGTGGAATAGACACATGGAATCACTGAAAGATAAAAAAAAATTAGATACCCATGTGACCCAGGGTGCCTAGGGCAGCCCACACTGAAAATGCCAAAGTCAGGGCAGGCTGCAAAGAAGAGAGCAGATTCTCCCCAAACTAGTGGTTAACATACTGTAGGTAGATTCACCAACCAGTCACAAACTGTGCTCCTGATCCCCCACACTAGTTATCAAGAAGATTAAAAAGAAAAAAGCAGCCATCACACAGCCCCTTTTCAGCCACTCCAGTCTCTGGCTCCCAGTCAGCAAAGTCCTGTAAAGTGAGAAGTTACTTAAAACTCTATTCACTATAAAAAATGTTCTTCTGATTCCCTAAGGGCCAGCCATGTTACCAGATCAATACTACTTTGGATCTTACCCAAAATACCACGCTGCCAGCCAATCCTTTAGTATCTAAAACTAAAGATTTATTAGAAAAGAAAAGAACAATATGAGAGTTGTTAAATGGTCAATACAAAGAGATACTATATGACTTCTGATGCCACATGTTAGGGTCCTAGCAACACTGGTGCGTTTACTGGCTCAAAAGTTCCTCTGGAACACATCTAAAACCTGAATGAGTCTATCAGTCAAAACTTTATTTTGTAGAGAAGTTACTCCAGAGGTGAGGAGCAGGACTGAAGACAAAATGGAGGTGATGCAGCTGCCTTTTTCTATTCTCTGCCATGTGGCTTGTATATCTTTTGTCCCAAACACAAACTCAAAGCACATGGGCATGGAAAGGTACTTGGAGTCCCCTGTCCATAGGCATGTCCCTACATGTCCTGCTGACTCATAGGTGTAGCCCCTGCCTTCTCTCAATGGGTCCATAGTACAGCTGATTGCCCTTGATAGGCCAGTAAGCAGGCTGGATAGTGCTGATACCAGTCTGTCTGGGGGTGTCACCCAGATACACAGCACAAGTTGAGCTATCACTATACCACATGTATTTATAACTCATGATGCAAAGATGAGACATACATGGAAACAAGCTTATCATATTTAGCAAATCATAACTTTTCCACTGATAACTTACATGGACCTTATATGGCGTATCTGATAAATGATTCGTTGCAATTTTGTAATACTGGTATCGATAATATTATAAGTGGTCACCCATAATCCATATAGCGTCACAACCGGTACTGGTTGTTTTCCAGGACGTGTTGCACATGTCTTTTCCACCACCCACCCTCCTCCCTTCTGCTTCAGAGTCCATTATGTTAGGATGCTGGTGCAAATGAACTGAGATGATGCCCTGGGCATATCTGCCCTTCATTCCCTCAGCTGGATGTATGAAGACATGCATGGCGCATATACCACTACCGTAAACTCTCTGAATACAGTGTCATGCACACCCCTAAAGCGGAATAGACGTGAAGTGAAATAGACATGCGCAACATCTTGAAAAACAGCAAATACAGTAAAGGTTGGTAGCTGATTTTTCCCTTCTCTCTTTCTTCCAGGGAAGGGTTTGTGTGGGATTCAACACCTGATTTGTCTGTCTTCCCAGTAGTTATTTTGGATTGTTTCCCCACTTTCCCGTTCCCCTTTTCTCACCTTCCCTTTCTCCTGGCACAGGGACTGACTCCTGTGTGGATTCTCTCTCTGTCTCAACAGGTGATGAGATGGTGAGTGAGAGCAGTGAAGAGAATCCTTGTCCGGCAGGTCCTGAGCAAATGGAACCAAAGGGGATGTTACTGGGAAGGTGTGAAGGGGATGATTCTCAGATTCCTGGGCAAGGACAAGCCCAAGAAACACAGTGCAGACCAGAGAAGCAGCAGGGAAGCCCCCTAGGGAAGACACTGGGTGAATCCACTTGCCAAGGGGGAGTTTTGGAAGAACCTAATGAGGCCATGATCCAGCCGAGAACCTGCACTAAGGAGAAGCGATTTGAATGTGCTGAGTGCAGGAAACGTTTTAGTTGTAAAGAACACCTTGTTAGACATTTGAGAGTCCACACAGGAGAGACCCCCTATCACTGCCCTGAGTGTGGGAAACAATTCAATGACCAATCAATCCTTATTAGACATCAGAGAACCCATACAGGAGAGAGACCCTATAAGTGCCCCAACTGCAAAAAATGCTTCAGTCAGAGGTCAGGCCTTATTACACATCAGACAGTCCACACAGGAGAGAAATGCCATAAATGTCCTGACTGTGGACAAACCTTCACTCAGAGAGGGCATGTCACTAGACATCGGAGGACTCACACGGGCGAGAGACCCTATGGATGCCCAGAGTGTGGAAAAAAGTTCGCTTCCACCTCTGACCTTATTATACATCAGAGAATCCACACAGGAGAGAAACCCTACAACTGCCCCGAGTGCGGGAAAAGCTTCAGTCACAGCCATCACCTTACTGACCATCGGGGAATCCACACAGGAGAGAGACCCTATACCTGCCCTGGCTGTGGGGAAAGCTTCAAAAGTAAATCTGGTTTCAAAGTCCATTGGAGAAGGCACACGGGAGAGTGCCCCTATCAATGTTCCGTCTGTGGGGAAAGGTACAAAACCAGGAACTCTCTAACATGTCACATGAAACACCACACAGAATAGTGCCAGCCACTTCCCCTCCTCTCTCTGCATCTGTAGAGATAGGAAGAACCAAGAGGATAATAAACTCCCAGTGCCCTAGGGAGTCAAGTGGCACCACTATTTACATGTGTGCTGTGTGTCTCAGGAGGATGGAGGCACAAGGAGAGTGACATTATTATTATTATTACTGTATTGCATTATTCTGACACTCTCCCATCCCATCCCAGCTCCCTCTGTCATGAGGAGGCTTTTACTGAGCCAAAGAGTTTACCTGGATTTCCCGATCCCTATTTCAGGCAGGGGCTCAGTTCACATTGTTGCACACTGGGATTATTCTGTAAATTGCTGCCCCGGGAGGCATTTTCTCCCTGTTTCTGCATGGTGGGGAAGAGCAGAGATCTGATATTTCTGGAAAGTTGGATGTCAGTGGATTGTTTGTTTGTTCATTGAATTATTTTCTTAGTATTGCTCAATTATGTGTTTTTCCCCCCAAATAAGATGTAAATAAAACTTTTCTGGCAAATTTCATTTTCCTGAGCAGCCTGGGAATTTCATTGGTTCTTGAGTTCTGGGAGGGAGAGAGGCCAAGTGTCCCAGACTGGGTGAGTTGTCTCCCTCTGAAGAAATCACTCATTACCCCATATTCCGTCCTTTCACTAATTTCTCTGCCCATCCAGTTTTGGAAGCTGGAGTGTAGGCACATCTGTGTCTTTGCTCTTGCAGCTTTGACGGCCTCTGGGCTCTAGCCTTAGGTCTTCCCTTCCCCTCTACAAGTGGTTTAATGGGAGCAGGAGAGAAACATCCTCAGAGGCAGAATCCAGGAGCCCTGGCTGGGTGTGATCCCCAGAGGACACCCACAGCTAGAGATGATGGATAGAGGGACATTTCCAGAGGGGGAGCAGCCCGTCTCCTTCTCCCCAGCAGCATCTCCAGCATCTGTCCCATCTGCTCTGTGCCCAGCTCAGTGAGGAATCCAGTAACTCCAGGGCAGAATTATGACCAGAAGTTGCAGTGGGGGAGGTTTAGGTTGGATATTAGGAAAAACTTTTTCACTAGGAGGGTGGTGAAACACTGGAATGCGTTACCTAGGGAGGTGGTGGAATCTCCTTCCTTGGAAGTTTTTAAGGTCAGGCTTGACAAAGCCCTGGCTGGGATGATTTAATTGGGGATGGGTCCTACTTTTGAGCAGGGGGTTGGACTAGATGACCTCCTGAGGTCTCTTCCAACCCTGATATTCTATGACATTTCCCATGGGCATAGAGCAGCTGCAGGGCTCTTAGAGCCCCTGGCCAGACTCCATCCCAGGTGTTTGCTTTCCAGAGGGTGCCTGGATCCTACCCCCACTTCCCTGGGAATGTCTGTGATGCTGTAGCTCCCTGTTGTGGTGCCTGAATCTCTGTCTCAGGGAGAACCCCTGGTTCCCCAACACTTTGCTGTCCTGTTCTCTCTCGTCCCCCTCAGTTCTATTGCACCCTGGAGCCATCCAACTCCTGCCCTAGGGCTCTGATCACAACCCAAGCCCTGGACCTGTCCTAGAGGGCAGTGAACAAATGCAGCCAGCAGCCAGAACATACCATGTGTTTGTTACTGACTGAAACAACCAGCCCAGGTGTCTCAGTTCAAGTGTTCATGAAAGCCCTGGGGCATTGTCTGAGCTGGAGGGAAACAGACCAGCCCTGCCGGTGATGGGGAATGGCTCTGGGAGCCCTTGGGGAGAAAGGCCCCAGAGTTGGAAAAGCCAGCGGGGGTTGGGGAAGGCCATAAGGGCAGATAATCCCTATAGTAGTTGGGGATTGGTCCTGCTTTGAGCAGGGGGTTGGACTAGATGACCTTCTGAGGTGCCTTCCAACCCTGATTTCTATGATTCAATGGTTCAGGAAAGGCTGGACTAACTGTTTGAAAGGGGGAGGGTGTTGGGGTTGGAGAGATGGCAAAGCTGGGTAGGTGGGGGTGAGAATAATTTGCCATGCAGAGACCATATGGGAGGGCAAACACGGACCGCACAAGTGAGTGAGGGAGACTGACAAGAAGCCATGAGTGGGAGCGATCGACCCAGGAGTTTGCCATGTGACAAAGCAGCAGCAAAGGCCAGTGTGATTCTCGGGGTTGTGTAGGCAGAGGTGTGCCCACATCGTGGAGCAGGGAGGGGAGAGTCACTCTCTGCAGAGCTCTGGGGACACCCCCCTGGGAGCCTGGACCCAGCCTGGCTGTCCAGGGCCCTGAACTGCAGGGGTCCTGATATTCCTGTTTCATGGCTCTCATTCTGGGGGGATTTCTTAAGGAAAAAGGACTGTGCCCAAAGATCTCCTTGGAGGGGAAAGTTGCATGTCTTGGCTTGACCTTTAGGGGCTCTCGTGTGGGTCTGTAGAGAACTGGGAATCAACTACAAAAATGAATATGTGGATCCATTTAGTCCATAAAGAAAATTAATTTCACCCAGTTCTTTTCCTATTTTGTCTCTGTTTTGACCTGGCAAATAGAGCAACTACCCGTATCATTGGCGCGGTGTCGCTGCATCCCCAATGTTCTTTTTGAGACACTGAGGCAGAAGGCAGCTGTGCCAAGGCTGGAGAGAGAGTTGTTTGTTTCCCTCCAGTGACAATGAAAATTAGAATTTAATAAGTAACATGGCAGATATTTACCATGGCCAGACCCGCTTGGGCATCAATGGTTAGGCCTCTTCAGTGCCAGGGTATCCCGGTCTGAGTGAGCCGACAGCATTGTCTGGAGACTTAGCTCTGAAATTACCCTTCTTAGCTTATTGTTCTTCAACAATTCTAAATATTTCACTGATGGGACTGTTTCCAAGAGCTGCTGTGGGTTGGTTTATGTTCGGCACAGGAGAAGCAGCAGCAATAAATCACATTCAGCCCCTGCTGCGCTGAATAGTTAGAGCAGCCCCCAGCCCCCTCCAGAGTTGCTGGGCAGCTGTCACCAAGCTGGGGCCGGTCCCGCTGACTCCTGGGGCACAGGGGAAGGAGGCTGCTTTGCTCTCTCTGCTCAGGATATCAGGGGTTGAGCTTCCTCTGTCAGACGCTGCTGCTGCTGCCTCCCTCCATTGTGAACTGGGAGCCGGGGCTGAGCCGCTGTTGCTCCGCAGCTGGGTCCGTTCAAGCCCCCTCCGTGCCCAGCCCCGGGAGGGAAGGACTTTCTGCGGGGGCCGGCTCTGCCGACACCAGCCCCTGAGACTGAGCCTGCAGGTGAGGGGAGAGACCCGGGGGAAAGGGCAGGAAAGTGACTCTGCACAGGGAGGCTCAGATCTCGCAGGCCCCCTGGGAATCTCAATCTACCTCAGTGGAGATTCCTCTTCATCGGTCTGGGGGGAGCTGTCAGGACGGTTAAGGGCAAAAAGTAAGATGAAAGGGAGAGAAGTAGGAGACATCATGAAAAGTGGCAGATTTACCCAGCTTCGCCCAGTTCGGGGAGTAAAGGAGCAGAGCTGGGGGCACAGGAGAGTGTGTGTATGGGGGGGGGAATTTAGAGTTTTAAAAGTCTCCCCACTTTACCCATCCCCTCAGGGATGAGCCCAGGGGGGTTAGACTGGGTGGATCTGTCTGAACATTTCCACCCACACCTCCTTCTTTGCCAAACATGGCACAGCCTCTGAAATGATACCTTGGAAGGATGGGGGCCCTGGGTGATTTTCCTGATCTTTGTGAAAATGACTGCTCACTAGAAAGAGCTCTAGCTGCAATCAGGGACTGGCTTCTTATTAGTCAGCACTGGGGGACTATTTTGTGTTTCAAGAAACCCTGTTTATTGTTAAAAACCATGAGTTTCTATTTAGCACTTTTGGGGGGGCTCCAGGAAAGCTTTAAAATAATTCTGGTTTGCTGGGGAGAAAAGGCCTGCCAAATTTAATCTGAAATGGGGCGGATTGTATTCTTCTTCACTGGAAGTGTTTAAACCAGGAGTGGAGGCTTTTGAACAGATTTGCTCAACCTGCAGCCCACAGGCCACTTGCAGCCCAGTCAGCACATGGCTGCGGCCCATGTGACATCCTCAGGGCCATACAGGTAGTATTGGATGCAGCCCACACAACACATTGTGGGCCATATATGCAGCCTACAATGATAGATAGGTTGAGAACCACAGCTGAGCTCAATGAGAAGCTATGTGTTTAAGCCAGGAACTACGGGGGCAAACTCTCTGGCCTATGTTACGCAGGGGGTCAGTCTAGATGATTGTGGTACTTCTGATCTTAAAGTCTGTGACTCTGGAATTCCACATGCCTGTGTGAGCATGCCTCCCATCAAAGTTTTATTTATTAATATAGTTCCCTACTGGCAGAAAGGTGTGATTAGGACTTTATCAAACACATCCTGCTGCCTTTAGCCCGAACAGGAACTGAGCTGTAGTTTGAATTAGGACGTGAGATTATGAGGATGGTGCTGTCAGAATTTTTAAAGGTGACCTGAAGAAGATGAAATAATTAGTTTTGCGTCAATTTTTGCTCCTTTATGATTAATTAAAAAGGCCTAGGAGGTTTTTTTTGTTTGTTTTTGTTTTTAATTCTGAGGAAGAAGAAGGGATGTGAATTTTTAATCATTTTATTCAGTCAGTTTAAGCATTTTTTTTTAAATGGTTTGCTTTTGTAACATGTTAAACCTCTTATGCTTGAAGGTTCAAGATTCAGCACTTCCATCTTCACCGAGAATGGAACAAAGCTCCCGAAACACCTGGGAGCCAGCCAACCACCCCACAGCAATAACAGAGAGGAGATGACATTTTTGGAAGTCAAAAATGAAACAAATTCATTTTTTTAGAGTAGGAAAAAAGCCTGTTACAAAAAAACAAAGGACACAGAGCCATTCATTCTTTCCTCTTCAAGTCACCTTTGAGGAACTCCAACTGCAGATTTTGCTTTTTTCTCCTTAATTCTTGCATTTTGAAATAAAATCGCCTCTGATTTTGCTCCTTTCCCCTCTAGTTATTAAATATTCATACAGAATCCTGTACAGAGGGAAGAGCCATGTCCCCCATTGAGACTCCCCAGTTTGCCCTATCCCAGCTAGTGACCCCCAGCCAAACCCAGCCCCCCAACCACCAGCTGCCAATCACCTGTCCTTCCCCCACTGCTTCCCTCTCCCAACTGCCATGGGACCTTCCGGCGCCATCTCCCCTCCCTGCCCCTGTTAACGTGGCATTGCCCAGGGTTCCCTGCTGCCCATGTCAAGGCCAGGACAACCAGCAGTTTTTATTGAATATTGATATAAAATCTCCTCAGATTTGCCCCTTCTTCCTTCTGTTTATCAAATATCTCTATAAAATCCTATCAGAACTTGCCCATTTTTTCCTCTAATTGTTCAAAATATTCTGAATTTCCTTTCATCTCTCCGATTATTGAATATTTATAGAAAAAGACCCTTACATTTTCTTCCCACTCTCACCCTCCCTCCTTTAAGTGGCTGGAACTGCTGGGTTTGAAGGGAAAGCAACTGCCCTGGTTCCTTTGCCCAATTTGGGGAGCCAGACAGGAGGGAGGGGTTAAAACTTCCAAATGATCCACTTTCCCCACATGCATGAGAATCCAGATGTTTCCCTTTCACATCAATGCAAACAGATGTTTGCTGGTGAGGGGGGGTAGGGTTATTAACTGTGCCGTGTAAGGTCTAGGAGGCCTCAACTTCCCCTGTCCTTGTTTTCAGGGCTGGGAATGAGTACGTGGTGGGAGAGGTCAGGAAACTGTTGGCTTTAGTGACTGTGACCAGCTAGTGTCACTGTGCTTGTCTCATTGCAGAGGGTTTCAGAGTATTTGATGTGACAGCAATGAGACGGGGATGGACATAGGAGTTGGGAATTGTGGTGTGAGATGGACTAACACCCCTTCTGAATCTTCCCCAATTGCCCTGACAGGCTGCAGAATAATGTCACTGTTTTGATCCAGATTGTCCCATCCTCCAGGGGACAGGGAAAAGAAACATCTGCAATGGAACCGGCTCAGGTAGGAGATTCTCCGAAAGCTCCTGGTGGGTTCAGGTTGCCTGGTGGTATCTCGGGTCCAGAATGTTGAGTTCAGCAACAAAAACTTCTGAAAACCAGGAAATACAGTTAAGTTACATGCCCATGTAACCTTAATTCTGCCCCCTGGCGCTGGTAATAGCCACTGGGAATTATCTACTTGCACTCCAGCTACATTTCACTGTGCTAGGTGTATATGTACTAAATGGTGGAAGATTAAATGGAGCAGCTTGATAAAGCTGTGATTGTGATATGAGGTGATCTGGGAAGACTGTGCCTCTCTGGGGCAGGAATATGTGTGAGCCTCTCTCCCTGAACCCGGTATGCGTGGTCAAAGGAAGAGATCCAGCATGCCTCATTTCAGTGCTGTGATAGTAATGGGGCACAGGGTCTGCTTGCCAGTGGATCGTAGGCAGGTAGGTGGGAGCTGAGTATGGGCTGTGAGTTTATGAGCAGAGGTGTTATGGGCACAATGGGGCATCGCTCAAAGAGGGCAGAGTGAAGGATGTGTGGATATAGATCTTCATTCTGTATTTCCTGGTTTTCACGTTTGAGTTTTGCTAAGCTGGCCAGTCAGGAAGAGCAGGATGTATCACCAAGCAGCCTTAGCGCTGCATTAATTAAGGGGTTTTGCCCGTGAATAAAGACCAGGCTAGTAGAAAGGAATGTACAGTGTCCTTTGGTGAGTGGGGAATGTCACCATTGTAGGAACACACAGGGCACACACTTATGGGGATGGGTAAAGTGGAAGGAATGGAGGGAGAGGGGTTTGGCAGTTCTGTCCCTCCCACCCTCCTCCTTTATCCTACCCTGGCTCCCCTCTCCCCAGCTACCCCCCTCCACCATGTTCCCCACAGTCTCTTCTGCCCACCTGCCCCTATATTTTTCTGTATTTTTGTTTATAGTCTCCGACCTCTCAGATCTGCAACCCAATATGCCCCAACACTCCCTATTCTCCTGCACCCTCTCAGCTCTCTCTGGGACCCACAGATCCCCCTGAACCCTGCTCAGCCTTTCTCTGGCCCCCTTCCTCTGGCCCCCCACATATCTCTTTGCACCTTGTCATCCGCACAATAGCTCTCCACATATCCTTTTCCAGTTAAACTGTCTGATCCAGTCTCCTCAGCACAGAGCCTTAGCCGTATAACCGGAAGAGAGCATGCCTCTGGCCTCAGTGAAAAGAAGAGGAGTTGGTAGCCATCTTCAATAAGGGCAGCCTCACTTCCACAGCCCATAACTTATCCTTGCAACAAAGCCCGTTGCCAATTGTGCCCACATATCTATTCAGGGGACACCATCACAGGGCCTAATAACATCAGCCACACTATCAGAGGCTCGTATACCTGCACATCCACCAATGTGATATATGCCATCATGTGCCAGCAATGCCCCTCTGCCATGTACATTGGTCAAACTGGACAGTCTCTACGTAAAAGAATAAATGGACACAAATCAGATGTCAAGAATTATAACATTCATAAACCAGTCGGAGAACACTTCAATCTCTCTGGTCACGCAATCACAGACATGAAGGTCGCTATCTTAAAACAAAAAAACTTCAAATCCAGACTCCAGCGAGAAACTGTTGAATTGGAATTCATTTGCAAATTGGATACTATTAATTTAGGCTTAAATAGAGACTGGGAGTGGCTAAGTCATTATGCAAGGTAGCCTATTTCCTCTTGTTTTTTCCTACCCCCCCCCCCCAGATGTTCTGGTTTAACTTGGATTTAAACTTGGAGAGTGGTCAGTTTGGATGAGCTATTACCAGCAGGAGAGTGAGTTTGTGTGTGTATGGGGGTGGGGGGGATGTGAGAAAACCTGGATTTGTGCTGGAAATGGCCCACCTTAATTATGCACATTGTAGGGAGAATGGTCACTTTGGATGAGCTATTACCAGCAGGATAGTGAGTTTGTGTGTGTGGTTTTTGGGAGGGGGGTGAGGGGGTGAGAGAACCTGGATTTGTGCAGGAAATGGCCCAACTTTATTATCATGCACATTGTGTAAAGAGTTGTCACTTTGGATGGGCTATCACCAGCAGGAGAGTGAATTTGTGTGGGGGGGGTGGAGGGTGAGAAAACCTGGATTTGTGCTGGAAATGGCCCACCTGATGATCACTTTAGATAAGCTATTACCAGCTGGACAATGGGGTGGGAGGAGGTATTTTTTCATATTCTCTGTGTATATATAAAGTCTGCTGCAGTTTCCACGGCATGCATCTGATGAAGTGAGCTGTAGCTCACGAAAGCTCATGCTCAAATAAATTGGTTAGTCTCTAAGGTGCCACAAGTACTCCTTTTCTTTTTGCGAATACAGACTAACACGGCTGTTACTCTGAAAGGTGGCCATCTTGAATATGGGCAGTTTGAGTCCGACCTCCTGAAAGTAATGGGAGAGGGCAGCCATGTTGAGCAAGGGGAAATGGGAAAGTTCAGTCCCAGGAATTGTGAGGTCATGGGGAAATTTTAAATATTCCAGGTAAATATCATGAGACTCAAGATAAAATCAGGGGAGTCAGCTGCTCCGGTCATTGCGGTTTCACCACAGAAACCGTGTTTTTCATGAAAGCTTTGAGAAATGTTTTCCCCTCCCCAGGAAAGTTCCCTGTTCTCTGTGGAGAGGGGGATTTTCCAGCCCTGCCTGTGGCTGAGCTGTTGGGACTGTGACGGGGGCAGCAGGTTCTGAGAGGGGGACTCTGGCTGTTTCAGGGGCTGGTGACCTTTGAGGAGGTGGCTGTGTACTTCACCGAGGAGGAGTGGGCTCTGCTGGACCCCTGTCAGAGAGCCCTCCACAGGGACGTCATGCAGAAGAATTATGAATCTGTGACCTCGCAGGGTAAGGATTCCTGTCCCCTCAGGTGTTAGAAGTTGGAGGGCTCTCTGGCACTCCTGGGTCGCCTTTTGCTCTCCTCAGGCCCAGGGCCTCCATAACTCACGTGAGAGAGACTGTGACCTCCACACCCCCTCCCATGGGAAAGGAGATTGGGAAACACCACAGAGACGCTAGTCCATCCTCCTCCCCAGAGCTTCCATAGGAGAGGATGGGTTGTATGTACCTCCCTGTACTATTAAACATGGGCATACAGCGACACACAAAGAGATTTCACGTGTCCCTCCCTTCCCAGGACTTGCTCCATGCCTGCAAAGGGCTCTGGGCTCAGTAGGCTTAGAAGGGGTCAGAGGTTGCACAGAGTCATACCTCAGTGGGGAGATCCCTGAGTCTTCTCCAGGGGGAATTTTACATCTTCCAGGAGCAATCTAGTCTCCCCTAAAGGGTCTCCAGGGACACTTCCCCATCCGTTTAGTTTCCACAAGGGTACCCACCTGCCCAAGGCTGCTGGAAACAGCTCTGTCTCTGAAAAACTGAAATCATGGTCTTGCCTAGTTCCTTTCCATGGAACTGACTTCGCAACACCCAAACCTGACATCATCTCCTGGCTGGAACAGGGTGAAGAGCTGCGGATCCCCAATCGTGAGGTTGTCGAGGGAAAGGAGCTCCTGAGAAGTAGCCATGCAGGTGAGGAATTGGTTAAATAGGTGCAGAAACCATTTGTCGTTGGCGTAACCTGCTGGGATTGAGCTCCCTCAGTTCTGCCTCATCTCACCCAGGCCAGGAGCATCCTCCTGGCCGACATCACTCCTGGCTCCCACCCATCTTGGCTTGAACCTGGCCGTGCATCTGTGACAAAGTGGGGTTTTATTCATCTTGTTTTGTTGCATGTGAGTCTTACTGTCCTATACCAATATTGTGTGTACCTCAGTTTCCCAGTGTACTGCACCAATACTTCGGTGGTGGGAATTGGGTGTGTGATTTTTGCTGAGGCCCTCAGGGCAGGTGAGGCTGCCCAAGCTGTCTGCACATATGTAACCTGAGACCCAGGACGGGGGTGCGACCAGGTGACACCTTTTGCCTGGGAAGTGAGACAAAGGGAAAGAGGAGGAGCAACAGGTGGGTGTTGGAGGTCATGTAGCTGGAAGCGGACAGTCTGGGTGGGGGGACTGGAAGAGGGGGAATCCATGGCGTCTAGCCTAGGACTCCCAAGATTGAATTGGCTGAAAGTCACTGATTTCTGTGATAGCAAGCTCTGTTCCACACTGTGTTCCTGTCGACTAATAAACCTTGTTTTATCGGTTGGCTGAGAGTCACGTCTGACTGCGGAGTTGGGGTACAGGGCCCTCTGGCTTCCCCAGGAGCCCCACCTGGGCAGACTCACTGCGGGAAGCGCAGTATGCTTTGTGAGGTATCATTTTGAAAGTCTTGATCTGGCAAACACTAATATGTTGTTGGCTTATCTGTGCTCTCATGGTATGCGAAGTTATGAGATATTCTATATTGTTGTTACTGAAATATGTTGTAAGTTTGAGAAGCTCTACTGCTATCTCTTCCTTATGCCACTAATTCTCTCTCTTCCTTATGTCAACTAGACCTCTCCCACTTCTACCTCCCAGCTCCTCCTCCTGGCCCTGATCTTCACTGTTCAGAGATTAGTGAACTGACTCGTTCTCTCTCTCTTGTGTGATCAGAGCTCACAAGTTCTGAGGTTCCTACTGCTTGGGTGACCCCAGCATTCATCATCTCCCCCAGGAGATGAGCAAGGCATTTTGAAAATCTTGATCTGGCAAACACTAATATCCTGTTGGCTTGTCTGTGCTCTCGTGGTATGTGAAGTAATGAGATTTTGCTGTATGGTTGGTACTGAAATATGGTGTAAGTTTGAGAATCTCTACTGCCAGGTGGGTGTTAACCAACCAGTAATCAACTCTATGGCTCAGTTGCATGAGTTCGCACAATGGGAGTTTACTCGATCATTGTGACTCAGCAAAGTCCACCAGGCATGGGATCACTGTGACTCAGCAAAGCTCATTGGGACAGGTCTGGGCAGATGTCTTCTAGTCACATGGACTGAGGGTATAAAATGAGGGACAGCGGCGTCATGTCTTGGCCTTTCTCTTCCCCCACTTATGCTGGTAGCAGCAGGAACGCTGAGAAGATGACAACTTCACCTGAGAAGACTGATCTAGGTTTAAGAGGGAAGCCTGTGTATTGTGAACTGTAACATCCAGTGGGCTGAGAAAATTGCTTGATCTAAATGCTGCCTGCCTAGTGTAATAAGGATTGTGTATTTTCTTTGGTAAGTATCTCTGACCTTTTATGCCTGCCATTTATAATCACTTTAAATCTATCCATCTGTAGCTAATAAATCTGTTTTATACTTTACCTAAAACAGTGTGTTTTGCTTGAAGTGCTTGGGAAACCTTCGCTCAGTTTACAAAAGCTGGTTCATGTCCTCTCCACATTGAGGGAGGGGCGGACTGGGTAATAAACTTATACTGCTGTAAGCTGGGTCCAGGTTCCCACAGGGGTGTCTCCAGAACTCTGCAGAAAGTGACTCTCCCCTCCCTGCTCCATGATATGGACACACCTCTGCCTACACAGCCCTGAGAATCACTTGGCAAACTCCTGGGTCGATTGCTCCCACTCACACATCCTCCCACTTTCACACAGTTAGTCCCAGCCTCTCCAGGACCATAGGGATGATTTGCCTCTATGGCCTTCCCCAACTCCCGTTGGCTTTTCCAACTCCAGGGCCTTACGCCCCATGGCCTTCCAGAGCTGTTCCCCATCCCCGGTGGGGCTGGTCTGGTTCTCTCCAGCACAGATAATGCCCCAGGGCTTTTATGAACACCTGCACTGAGACATCAGGGCTGGTTGTTTCAGATAGTAGCAAACACATGGGATGTTCTGGCTGGTGGCTGCATTTGTTCACTGCCCTCTAGGACAGGTCCAGGGCTGGAGTTGTGATCAGAACCCTAGTGTTGAGGGTCGATGGCTCCATGGTGTAACAGAGCCAAGGGGGAGGAGAGAGAACAGGACAGCAGAGTGTTGGGGAACCAGGGATTCTCCCCAAGACAGAGATTCAGGCACCACAACAGGGAGCTACAGCATCACAGACATTCCCAGGGAAGTGGGGGTAGGATCCAGGCACCCGCTGGAAAGCAAACACCTGGGATGGAGTCTGGCCAGGGGCTCTGAGAGCCCTGCAGCTGCTCTATGCCCACGGGAAATGTTACAATTCTGCCCTGGAGTCACCGGATTCCTCACTGAGCTGGGCACAGAGCAGATGGGACAGATGCTGGAGATGCTGCTGGGGAGAAGGAGATGGGCTGCTCCCCCTCTGGAAATGTCCCTCTATCCATCATCTCTAGCTGTGGGTGTCCTCTGGGGATCACACCCAGCCAGGGCTCCTGGATTCTGCCTCTGAGGATGTTTCTCTCCTGCTCCCATTAAACCCCTTGTAGAGGGGAAGGGAAGACCCAAGGATAGAGCCCAGAGGCCCTCAAAGCTGCAAAAGCAAAGACATAGATGTGCCTATGCTCCAGCTTCCAAAGCTGGATGGGCAGAGAAATTAGTGAAAGGACGGAATATGGGGTAATGAGTGATTTCTTCAGAGGGAGACAACTCACCCAGTCTGGGACACTTGGCCTCTCTCCCTCCCAGAGCTCAAGAACCAATGACATTCCCAGGCTGCCCAGGAAAATGGGATTTTCCAGAAATGTAAATAACTTATTTGTGGGGGGAAAACCCCAACAACTGAGCAATATTGAGAAAATAATTCAATGAATAATAAAGACTCCATTGACACCTGATTTTCCAGAAACTTACACACACACACACTCCTGAAGAAACAGAAAGAAAACGTTTCCTGGGGTAGCAATTTAAGGAATAATCCCAGTGTGCAACAATGTGAACCGAGCCCCTGCCTGAAAACAGGGACCAGGAAATCCAGATAAACCCTTCAGCTCAGTAAAAGCCTCTTCATGACAGAGAGCCAGGAAGGGATGGGAGAGGGTCGGAGAATAATATAATACAGTAGTAATAATAAAGTCACTCTCCTGGTGCCTCCGTCATCCTGAGCCACTGAGAACACACGTAAATAGTGGTGCCACTTGACTCCCTTGGGAGTTGGGCAACTGTTGTTATCCCCATTGTAGTGATGGGAGGAACGGACACAGGAAGAGGTGGGAAAGTGGCTGGCACTAGTCTATGTGGTGTTTCAGGTGAAATATCAGAGAGATCTTGGCCTTGTACCTTTTCCCACACACGGAACATTCATAGGGGCACTCGCCCATGTGCATTCTCTTATGTCTAATGAGGTTAGATTTACGACTGAAGCTTTTCCTGCAGTCAGGGCAGTTATAGGGGCTCTCGCCTGTGTGGATTCTCCAGTGGACAATAAGGTTAGGGCTCTGGCTGAAGCTTTTCCCACAGTCAGGGCAGCTATAGGGTTTCTCTCCCGTATGGACTCTCTGATGTACAATAAGGTCGGAGGTGCAAGAGAAGCTTTCTCCACAATCGGGGCATCCTTAGGGTCTCTCACTCATGTGAATCCTCTGATGTCTAGTCACATGCGAGCGCTGAGTGAAGGTTTCTCCACAGTCTGGGCATTTATGGCATTTCTTTCCTGTGTGGATCCTGTGATATGCAACAAAGCCTGAGCTGTCCCCGCAATCAGCACACTTATAGGGTTTCTCTCCTGTGTGGGTTTGTTGATGTCTAATAAGGTTGGAGTGGTCATTGAATTGTTTCCCACACTCAGGGCAGTTATGGGGGGGGGGTCTCTCCTGTGTGAGATCTCTGATGTCTAATAAGGTGTGATCCAGAATTGGAACATTCTGGGGGGAGAAGAACTTGGTTGGCTTGGCCAGGATGGGCTCTGGCTTAACCTTAATGCTTCCTTCTCTTTGCTAATCTCAGGGCTTCCCCGTGCTGGGTCTGAGCTGACTAATAAACCCTGCTCTGTTTGGAAAAGAATGCTGGGTGTCACTGCGAATCCTGGGCCCTGCAGAGTGGGCAGGTCTCTGACCAGGAGTCTGGCTCAGTTGGACTCATTGGGTAGAGCTCACGGTGTGAAGCACCAGGGCTGGAGCCCAGAGGCTTGGTCTTGGAGGCAGTGAGGCCATGTGGCCTCCCCTTGCAGAAGAATTGGACCTGTGGGGGGGTCTCGCCCACTGAAGGGGAACCTCCAAGGGACTGTTAAAAAGCTGGGTGTGTAGCACCAATCTTGTGGATCTGCAACAGCAGCTAGGAGGCATACCGAGGAGGGTGCAGGAAGATTTGGGGGTGGAAGTGGGAGGTATGCCAAAGACTGGACAGGAGTTGCATGGGGTGGGGGAGACAGACAAAGGAGGGCACAGAGGGATGTGCTTGTGGGGGGATGGGAGCAGATGAGGGTTGGATGGGGGGATGCATGGGGGATGGAGAGGCAGATGGAGGAAGGCGCACAGGGATTTGGGTGTTGAGGAGACTGTCAGGAGATAGCTGGAAGGGTTCCCGGGGGACGTGAGATGGGATCGGCAGGAGACAGGGGATACGGGAGGCATAATGAAAAGGGTGCAGGGGGATGTTTTTGTGTGTGGGGGGGAAGCAGACTGAGGAAGGTGCTGGGGATGTGGGGAGGGTGGTTCACAGACCCACCGGGGTTCTCAAACAGG
The DNA here is from genome assembly GCF_965140295.1 of Lepidochelys olivacea. NCBI lineage: Eukaryota > Metazoa > Chordata > Testudines > Cheloniidae > Lepidochelys > Lepidochelys olivacea. Next base: position 33,951,267 of record NC_140424.1, on the reverse strand, counting down.
GGGTTGGGACCCCTCAGGGGGTCATGAGGGTATTACATAGGGGGTCACGAGCTGTCAGCCTCCACCCCAAACCCCACTTTGCCTCCAGCATTTATAATTGTGTTAAATATATAAAAAATTTATAAGGGGGGGGGGGTCGCACTCAGAGGCTTCCTATGTGAAAGGGGTCCCCAGTACAAAAGTTTGAGAACTACTGCTCTAGACTCTCTCCTGCTGGAAAAATTCATTTCAATTGCCCTGTTGTCCCAAATCATCCTTTGAATTTGAATTTACTCTGACAACTATTTTCCATGCATTCCTCTCCTCTCCCCCACCCTCCCACCACCTGAATGTGCACAAAAAAGCCTCGCAGGGGATTCCCACATTTGGGGGGCCAGAGGTGCACAATTTGCCTCTGTTAGCAGCCGCCTCTCCCTCAGCAACAAACAGAGCCCTGCCCCCGGCCCTGCCTGGAATGAATGATCTGCATTAAAATCGACATTCTGATGAAAGAACTAGAAGGCCAGGAAATTAACACGGCACAGGTTCAATGGATTAATAAATGGATTAGTTGATAGGTTTCAAAGTGTAACTGTAACTAGGGATTCAGCATTAAGTGGTTGAGTTTCCAGGGGGCCCCGCAGGGATTCGTTCTTGGCCCTTTGCTATTTAACATTTTTATCAATGAGCTGGGAGAAAACATAAAATCATCACTGATAAAGTTTGCAGAGGATACAAGATTCGGGGAAAGAAAAGGAGTACTTGTGGCACCTTAGAGACTGACCAATTTATTTGAGCATAAGCTTTCGTGAGCTACAGCTCACTTCATCGGATGCATACTGTGGAAACTGCATGCATCTGATGAAGTGAGCTGTAGCTCACGAAAGCTTACGCTCAAATAAATTGGTTAGTCTCTAAGGTGCCACAAGTACTCCTTTTCTTTTTGCGAATACAGACTAACACGGCTGTTACTCTGAAACCAAAGATTCGGGGAGTGGCAAATAATGGAAAGGGCAAGTCACTGATTCAGAGCAATCTGGATCACTTGGTGAACTGGGCACAAGGAATATGTGTTATAATACGGTGAAATGTCAATGTAGACATCTCGGAACACAGAACCTTGGCCGTACTTAGTATGTGGAGAATCAATGACTTTGAGAAAGATTTGGGTGTTGTGGTGGCTAATCAGCTGAACATAAGGTGATGCAATCCTGGGCTGCATAAAAAGGGGAGTCTCGAGTAGGAGCAGAGAGGTTATTATACCTCTGTATCTGGCACTGGTGTGACCACTGCAGGAATATTGTGTCCCATTCTGGTGCCCACAATTCAAGAAGGATGTAGATCTATTGGAGAGTCTTGAGAATGATTAAAGGATTAGAAACCATGCCTTAGAATGGTACACTCAAAGAGCTCAGTCGATTTAGCTTACGAAAATGTTAAGGGGTGACTTGATAAGGGTCTATAAGTATCTGCATGAGGAATGAATATTTAATAAGAGGCTCTCCAGCCCCTTATTAAATAAATAATAAATGTAAATAATGTGTAAATTTTTAACAGTGAGAGTAAATCATCATTGGAACAATTTACCAAGTGTCGGAGTGGCTTCTCCTTCACTGACCATTTTTTAACTAAATTGGATTTTTTCCCCTAAAAGATCTGCTCTAGGAGATCAGCTCTGCCCTGTGTTATACAGGCAGTCAGACTAGATGATCACAGTGGTTCCTTGGAGCCTTAGAATCTATGAATTGACTTTAGGATTAAACAGAAAGCCGAGACAGAGAAAGAGAGAGAGTGGCAGGACAGGAGGAAGAACAATGGGGAGGCAGAAAGAAAAGCGCAAGGAAGGGGAGACAGAGACAGAGGTGGAGTCTTCACTGGTGTGGTGGTGATGGCTGAGATTTAGGCTTTATAATGATGCATTGATTTTTTGAGATCGATGAGCAAAGCATGACATCCCTGGAGCAGAGTGGAAACCTGACAGTCATTCCCCTCCTCCAGGAATCCCTCATTCGGGCCCCTGTCCTCCCAAAGTCTTTTCTGAAGGGCCTAGAAAGAGGGGTGATGGTTGGAATAGCCCAGCCTCTCATTACTGTGTCCATCAATCATAGGTGCTGGAACTAGGGGTGCTGAGAGTGCTGCCGCACCCTCTGGCTTGAAGTGGTTTCCATTATATACAGGGTTCACAGTTTGGTTCAATGGCTCTCAGCACCCCCACTGTACAAATTGTTCCAGCCCCCCTGCCACCAATTAGGCCTAGCTCTCAACATGCCAAGTTTGGTCAACTAACTTCTGGTCCCATGCTCTTTTTGTTTCCCTGGCATGGTCTCAACACCATCTTTGAGCTACATCAGTAAACCTTTCTGTTTAGACTAACTTAGGGTTTTTTGTTATTGTTACTATTTTTTACTTTTGCTGATTTTATAAACAATTTTATCTACCAGGCTATGTTACCTTCTGCCATTAACATTTGTTGTGATGGGTGATTGGGCCACTTTACAACCTTTCATCCACTTTCCCATAGTTAGGCTCACAGTGGGGGTAGGCCTACCATGCCCCAACTATCTCTACTAACACCAGAGTGCTGATGGTCCCCATGGCCAGGAGACATCCTTGTGTACCTCTACTGACACAGCCTATGGGACGCAGGTCTGAAATCAAGCATAACTGATCCTTGGAAGTACACTCATCTCGCCTCATATCACAGTAAGAGCTCTGCCAACCTGCTCCAACTAATCCCTTCCCCTTTTATTGTAGCTACACCATAGTAAGGTGGTGGGAGGGCATGTGGATAAAAGCTGGGATTCAAGTCTGTGGAGCACAACACAGACAATGGCACGTTCTCTAAGAAATTTCTCATGTCTCCTTATCGCACCTCCTCACTGAACCGTTCCCAGTGGCTATTGCCAGCTCCAAGGGCCAGATTTAATGCTGCTGTGACACTGACTACCCTGGTGCCAGCTCTGGCCAGTGCTGCAGGCTAATTCACTCATATGTGAATAGAATAGAATAGAATAGAATAGAATAGAATAACTTTACACAGTTACAGGGAGGGAGGGGAGCTAAGGTCACTGGGACTCTGAGGCTGCAATGTATGATGCCTCTGGCCATGAGGGGTGTGTGTGTGAGTGCCATAGAAATGTACCGTACACACACACTGTGCTCCTTTCTGCAGCACCTGTCTAGACACAGCCTCAAACCAATCAGATCCTGTTGGCATGATGGCCTAGGCAAGTGTTTCAGAGAGACTTGAGTCTGTGTCAGAATCGAGTGTGATCCACCCAGGATGAGGGGCTACCTGATGCATTTGAGGATGTCTCCTGTTGCATCCCCTCTGCCAGCAGCTTGTGTTCCAGGTCGCTAGGTGTGAGCATGTGAAGGTGACGCAGAAGTGCAAGGTGCTGTATACGTATGCAAGGATGTTGAGGGTACATAGCTTTCTGTACTGAAAGCTGTATGTCTCCGCTTTCCTTCAATTAAAAAGAAGTAAGTTTCTAGCTCTCTTAGTTGAATAGAAAAGGTGGAAAACATGACTGGAGCGATCCCTAAAGGCTCAGAAACCAGCAGAGAAACAGCAAGAACCCAAGTGGACCCTTTTTATTAACCAGAAAACTCATGATTTTGAAGACCATCTCATTTTTGGGGACCTGACTCATGACCAGTGCTTAATTTGTGCCAGGGCTGAACCCCAGCACATCTAGGCCTGGTGGTTCAGAGCCCTGGCACCTCTGGGCCTGGTGGTTCAGAGCCCGGGCACCTCTGGGCTTGCCGCATCAGTTATGAAAGTAAAAAATATTGCTTGAGCCTCAGCACCTCTTTCATTACAGCTAAGCCCTGTTCCTGACTGATAACTGTTGAGGTGCACAACACTGAGTGTGGATGAGAGAATTAGCCCAGGGCCATGGTTTTCCTTTGGTTGGTTTTAGTTTTGCTCTTTGGCCTCTGTTCCTTATTTCTGTACCTGAGCAAAGGACTCCAGCCCCCTGACTCCCACCTACGCTGCTCTGCCTCTCTGGGTTGATGGGGGTGAGCATCAGAGCAGTTTCATCGCGTTTTGTCACTGGGGGGCGTTAGATTCCTCTGCTCAGGAAGGGTAGCCGGGGTTGAGCTTCTTGGGGTTAGATCAGATGCCGTCTCTAGTGTGATCTGGGAGCCTGGGCTGAATCGCTGCTGCTCTACAGCGGGGTCTGTGGGGGGAGAGATCTGCACTAACCCTTCTGTGCCCAGCAGGGGGGGACTTTCTGCGGTGGGTGGAACCAGCCCCTGGGGCAGCCCCGGGCTCTGCCGCCACCAGCCCCTGAGCCGAGCCTGCAGGTGAGGGGAGAGACCCGGGGAAAGGGCTGGGGCCGGGCAGGAGTCGACGGTGCTGTTTGTAAAGCGCGGGGACAGACGCTGGGTGAAAAGCTCCGGCTAAGGGCTCAGGGTGCCTGGTCTCTGCTGTCCCTCCCCCTAGGGCAGGGCTCTGGTCTGGGACTGCACACAGGGCTGGGGGAGAATGGGGTAGAGCCCCAGTTGTGTGTTTGTTTCATTGGATTTTCATAGACTTGCTCAGTTGATTGCCGCTGCAAAACAAGTTTCTTGCCCATACCAGGGGCTCCTTGCATCCCTCCATTCTCCACCCCCAACTCCTGGTGGGCCCCCTCCCATCACCCTCTATGACAGAGATTCCCTGCTACTCCCCCACCCCCTACGTCATGCCAGAGACTTTGTGTGTCCCCATTCCCCCTCCCCGCATTGGCATGTGAACGCTCCCCCTTCCCACATACCCTATGCCAAGCGCTCTGTGTGTCCCCATTTCCCCGCCCCATGGGTCTGCTTACTCCCAATGCAAGGGTTCTGTGTAGCTCCCTATTCCTCCATGCCAGGGTGTCCCATTCCCCCCCCACCATGCCAGGGGCTGTGTGCACCCCCATTTCTCACTTTCCCTCCCTCCCATGCCAGGGTTCCCCCCATTCCCTACTGCAGCCTTGGCTCTGCATGTCCCTGGGGATGAACTGGGAATCTGTCTGTTCCCTTTATGAACGGCTGTGTCTGTGTCAGGCTGCAAACTCGGGCCTCATTCTGCCTTCTCTGTGTAAGCAGGGGAATAGTCCCGCTCTTGTGGGGAACTTTCCTGGCTTCTGCACTACCCCGGTGAAGTGGGCTAGCGAAAGGATCTGAGTCCTTGCTCCCACTTCCTCTACCCAGTGGCCTCCCTGCCCTTGAGGACTCCCCTTCCACTCTCCTGTCTGGCAGAGTCCTCGTAACCCCAACAAGGCTGGGCCCAGGATTCCTGGGGGGCTCGACCCCCAACCCTGCTGTGGTCACCTAGGACAGGGGCTAGGGTGTCCCCACTCCGGAATACTCTGTCTGCACTAGGCACTTCTCTGACCCAGTGACCATTACATACAAGTTAAAGCAAATGCAAGTTATTTAATCAACAATTAATTTTAAAAAGACAAGAATAAGGAAAAATGGGAAAGGTTAAAGGAAACACATCACCCCGCTCGGTGGCAGGGAACATCACAAACAGTGTCTCTGGAATGTTAGGGCAGTTCACAGTCTGTTCCCTGTACGTCCCAGGCCTTCTTCTCAGGCCCTGGCTGTGCTGCAGGGATGCTGTGGGTTGGACACTTGCTCTGGTGGTGGCCACACGCTCTCAGGCTCTAAGTGGTAGGACCCTTCTGTCCAGTGTCGCCCCTGCCCTGTCGGGGTTACGATCCAAGCCTGGCCTGCAGAGCCCCTTGGCTGAGGCATCTCCCTGTGCTGGGCCCGCTGCCCAGGGTCCCCCTCAGTCTCCCCAGCTGCTCACCGCACCCAGCTCCAGCCCCAGCTGCACCACTCTGTCTCTGCACTGCTGCTGCTGCTCTGCCTCCAGCTCCCTGGGCTGCTTCTTTGGCCCCCCTGGCTCTGGTTGCTACAGCTCTGCTCCCGGGACAGGTCTGCTCTGCAGGCTGCTTCTGTGACTCTGCTCCCAGCAGCGACCTGCTTCCTGGGCTGCTTTTCTGGCCCCTCTGGCTTTGGGGCTGCAGCTCTGCTTCCGGGACAGGGTCTGCTCTCACTGGATCTGGCACAGCTCAGCTCAGGCCCCTGCTTTCTCCTTAGCTCGGCCCCACTCTGTCTGACCCAGGCAATTCCAGCTCACATGGAGGGCAGAACCCCCCTGGCCTCCTGACTCTCTGATTAGCCTGCACACCCTGTTATTCAGGCTGACCTGGAGCATTGGCCTCTCCCCATTGTTCCTGGGGACTGTCAGTCTCAGGGTCCTGATTCCCCATCAACCCTTCCCCCTTTTTAGTACTGGGAGCTAGCAACTAAAACACCCCCACTGAATGTTAGTAAGGGGGCAACAGTCCCCTTACATCTGCAGCCTGTTTGCCCCCATCCACACTGGGCAAAAGAACACCAGAGGGGGGGTAGGCTCTTAAATACCCAGAACTGGTCCAGTAGACGATATTACTCCACCCACCTTGTCTCTCTAATATCCTGGGACCAACACCACTACAACAACATTGCATGTATCTTAAGTACCCAATTGGAAATCTATTCACCTTCGACAAAAGACTGGTCCCCATAGGCGATGCATAGGGGGGGCATGTAGGGTCAAGTGCCCCCCTCCCCCGCCAGATTTCTCCTTGGCTTGCCAAGGAGTAGTGAGAGGGTCTCCCTTCTCCCGATGCACCTGCCCCCCTTCCAGCACATTCGACCCCTGTCCCTGGCCTGGGCGGGACCAGCCATTTCTTACACTGGCTGCTGCTCTGTGCAGTGCATTGGGTGCCTGAGAGAGAGCCCGGCTGGGGAGGTGGCCCACCCCACCCCCTCTGCTCCCTGCCCGGCTGCCAGAGACAGGGGCCGACTGAGCCAGAAACATGCTGAGGGAGGGGGGGCTCTGGCTCGCTTGGCCTCTGTCCCCAGCAGCCAGGTGGGGAGCAGAGGGGGAAGCTTGCTGCTTCCCCAGCCAGGGTCTCTCTCAGGCAGCTGCCGTGCTGCACAGAGCAGTGACGCAGTGCGGCCAGCGTGAGAAGCGGCTCCTTCCCACTCCCCGCCTGGCCCAGCTGTTAGGGAGAGCAGCCAAACGTGAGGTGGGAGGCACAGTGGGAGAAGGACAGAGGCCCCCCTCCTCAGGTAACTCTGGTGGGGTAGGGAGAGTGCAGCAGCCCCAGGTGGGGCACAGGGCAGGGGGTCACTGGGCAGAAGAGACACATGGGGTGGGCACGTGTCCTCCCCTTTAGATTGTGCCCCCGCCTGAGTATCAGGAGACACGAGTTGTCTGTGCTGGTCCCTGCCCACAAGAATTGGTCTAGCTGGGGTGTGGGGTGTCAGCTGAGCAATGAAATCAGCTGGCAGTGATCTGTGCTTGTGAATGGAAGCTGGCAATGGGATCACGTGACACAAGGGGCTGAAGGTTTTAAAAGGGCAGAGCTATGATAGCCATGTTGGTCCCAGGATATCATTTATTGAACCAACATCTGTTGGTGAGAGAGTCGAAAGCTTGTGTCTCTCTCACCAACAGAAATTAGTCCAATAAAAGATATTACCTCATCCACCCAGTCTCTTTAAAAGGGCAGAGGCTGTCTGTTCGGGGGCTTTTTCTCAAGTTCATGAGGGAGAGACCGCTCATCTTGGGGGGGGGGGGGGGGAGGGGCGGCAGTGGTCCCGGGTCCTAGGGCAGGTGGGTTGAGAAGCCCCATTTCCAACAAGGAGTGACAGACTCAGAATCAGTTTCCAGGAAATATGCTAGAGGGGCCAACGGAGGAAGCAGTGTTGCTGCCCGCTGAGGTTGTAGACACTCAGCGCATTCAGGGGATCCAGAGCTTGGATCCCCTTCAAAATAGCCTTACTAGGTGGCCAGTAGAGAGTGCTCCCTGCTCCCCAGGAAGTGTGACAGCCACTCATTGCCCCCTACCCTGGCCATTATTTCCTCTTCTTTTTGTCTGGGAGATAAATCATTCGGGGTGTCAACATGTAAAGTTAGTGTGAAATAACACCCTTGCAGGCTCTGCTGCAGAGAGGGGCAGAGATGAAATAGGTGTATTATTTTGATGTAAGGTGTTAATGGCTATCATTCATCTAAATACAATTGCAGAAATGCGAGAGGCAATGGCTGGGCTGAACAGATGGCAGGGTCTCCATTTTCCCCCTTCTGGCTTTCCAGTTGCCCCCAAAATCAATAACATTCTGACCACTGATGCCTACAACATTCCCTGAAATTTTGGAATTGCTCACATACTGTATTCAAAAGTTATTTTCTGACATCCAAACAGAGAACGCCCATCAAGGGCTGTCAAAAACAGATGTCCTCCAAAAACTTGGAAGCAAAAGGGGCTAATTATTCAAACACAGCCTCTGAATTAGCACCCAAAATTCAGTACTCAATCAGAACACTTTCATGTGCAAATGACTGCATTTGTGCACAGAGATGCCATTTGCTCACTCACAAGACAGGGGAGAGAAATGCACGGAAATTAATTGCGGGTGCAAATTCAAGGGATGATCCTGGTGCGAAAGCTTGACAGAGTTTAGAATGTCGGTGACAAAGATCCATAGGGTCTGGTCTGTGTCCCAGCCTGTCACCAGTCCCTTGGGAGTGACCCTGTTAGTGGGCCAGGCCCCAAGGACCCGCACAGCTACATGGGGGCAGGGCCATGGCCTCCAAGACTCCCAGACTGGGCCTTCAGGCACCAGCGATCCCTATCTCTCTCTGTGGCTCCCTGCAACGAATCCAGCCCAGCCAAACTCCTGGAGGAGGCCTGTGCAGTGCCCCTTTAGGATGCAATGCTCAGTGAATATTGGCAACAACACAGGCAGCCTTTGCAGAGCAAGGTACCAATTTATTAGTCCCCTGGCTACAGAAACTGGAGGTCCTTAGGTTACCAGAGACTAGGCAGAGTTTAAGCCATAGTCCATCCTGGCTAAGCCAGCGCCAGCAGCCAGCCAAGCTGTGATGGATTCCATCTCTGGCTCCCTCCCCATTTCTTTGTCCACCCAGGTGAGAGCTGCAGCTCCAAAAAACAGCCTGTCAACCTAGTTCCTGCCTCTTGGAGAGGTGGGTTCACTACATCCCTTCCGTCGCTGTACTAAGTGTCTGTACTAGAAACACAGCACCAGCACAGCCACAGCTCTGCAATCGTGACTCTGTCTTGTTTCTAGTGCAGACAAAAGGTAGCCCATAGTCCAGCCACCTGACACCTTTTCCCTTTTCTTCTCCAGCTGACTTCACACACGTCGGTTTCAACCAGTTCTTTAATGACTCAGTCATTCGACCCAGCCAGCAAGGTCTCTCTCTCTCTCACACACACACACACACCCCTCATGTCTCCTGCGCTGCTGTACAGAGGGAAACTGAGGCACGCCTAGGCTTCCTAAAAATATTACGGAACATTTCCAGTTTGTCACAGTCCGTCGGCAGGAAGAGAACCTTAGGAGGGAATCGGGGTATGGAATGGACTAAACCCCTTCTGAAACCTCCCCTATCACCCTTCTCACCCTGACAGGCTGCCGAATAATGTGTACCCTCCCGGGGGATGGGAAAGGGAAATGGCTGCAGAGAAGCTGGTGCAGGTAGGAGATTTTCTGCGAGCTTCTTGTGGGTTTGGTCTAGATGTGTGGGAGGGAGAGGGGCAGGAAATGGAGAAAGTGAAGAGACTGGGAAATGTAATCCCCGCAGTGGGCTTTCTTTAACGTGGAGCATGCCCTTGCAGGCTTCAGAGGCGTACAGCCAGCCCAAAGCACAGGAGTCACTCTGGGCTGGAAGTCAGGAGGTGGGCTTGACTGTTACAAGGTTTAAACAATAATACATTTGGGGGTGATTTTATTTATCTTATGCGTTTTGGGTCTGTTGGGGAAAAGCCACCCACACAGGGTTTGTGTGTGAGTGTATGCCTGCCTTCATAGAATGTGTGTGAGTATACGCCTGACCACGTAGAGTGTCTGTGTGTGTGTGTGTGTGTGTATGCCTGCCCACAGTGTGTGTGTGTGTGTGTGTGTACACACACGGGCCCATGTAGAGTGTGTGTGTGTGTGTACGCCTGCCCACAATGTGTGTGTGTGTGTGTACACCTGCCCACAGTGTGTGTGTGTGTGTGTGTGTGTACACCTGCCCACAGTGTGTGTGTGTGTACACACGGGCCCATGTAGAGTGTGTGTGTGTGTGTACGCCTGCCCACAGTGTGTGTGTGTATGCCAGGCCACGTATTGTGTGTGTGTGTGTACACACACGGGCCCATGTAGAGTGTGTGTGTGTGTGTACGCCTGCCCACAATGTGTGTGTGTGTACACACACGGGCCCATGTAGAGTGTGTGTGTGTGTGTACGCCTGCCCACAGTGTGTGTGTGTGTGTGTGTATGCCAGACCATGTATTGTGTGTGTGTGTGTACACACACGGGCCCATGTAGAGTGTGTGTGTGTGTGTGCCTGCCCACAGTGTGTGTGTGTGTGTGTGTGTGTGTATGCTGGCCCACGTAGTGTGTGTGTGTGAGTGTACTCCTGCCCTCTGAGTGTGTGTTTACACCAGCCTACACAGAGTGTGTGCCCTTCCCAGTGTGTGTGTGTGCACGCAAGTGCGGCTGTGTGCATGCGTGCACGTGAACATCTTATTAGAGGTGCAAAACTCCCCCTGCAACAGGGCACATGCAAGACTGCAGCCTCCCTGCTCCCAAGGGGACTCTACACACTGACCCTCCCCTACTCCTGGGATGGAGGAGCTGCCCTTGTGTCTCACCCACCCCACTCCCTGTCTCCTCTCTGCCCCAGCCGCCCACTCTCCCACAGCCTCCTCTGCCCACCTGCCCCTATATTCACTTCTTTCCCCTCTACAGTCTCCTACTTCTCTCGGCTGCCACCCCACACTCACTGCACTCCCTAGTGCCCCTACCCCCATCAGCCTCCTTCCTGCACCCATACTCCCTAGTACTCTTTTTAGCCTGACACCTTCCACATGTCCCCCTACACCTGCCCTCAGGCTCGATCTGGCCCCCACAAATCCCTCCCCACCCCTCTCATCCTCCTCCTGCTGCTACACAGACCCCTATAGCCCCCTCCACCTCCATGTAGCATGGCACACAGCCCAGTCCACCTCTCCCACATCCTCTTCTGCCCACCTCGAAATCCCCACATTTCCTTCTCCATTCTTAGTGTCCTGTCCAGCCTCCTGTCCATATAACCTGAGCAGAGCCTGGCTTCCACCTCACTGGAAACAAAGAGAGTTGGCAGCCATCTTGGTAAGGGCAGCCTCACTGTGGCAGCACAAAGAAGTGTTTAAATATCCCAGCTAAATATCATGACACTCAAGATAAAATCATGGGAGTCGGCAGCTCCAGGCATCACGGTTTCACTGCAGAAACAGCGTGTTTTTCATGAAAGCTTTCAGAAATGTCTCCCCCTCCCCAGGGTCGGCTTCTCTTGAGGGGTCTTCCCTGGTCCCTTAAATGTCAGGGGGTCAGCCCCATAATCTGTGTGAAAGATGCTGTCTCCTCCATACTTCTGCATATGGAAAAGTTTCGGGGAGACAGTGGGGATGCTAATATTTTCCCAACCCCACACCCCATCACCAGGGGAGAAGATAGGTTGCATGTACCTCTCTGTGTTATTAAACATGGGCACACATGGATACATGGAGATTTTGTGTGTCCCTCTTTTCCCGGGACTGCCTCCATGCCTGGAAAAGACTCTGGTCTTTGCTGGGTTAGGAAAGGGGAAGAGGTTGCATAGTCATAAAATCCCCCAGTGTGTGGAGATCCCTGAATCCCCTTCTGCCCTCCCCAAAAGGCTCACAGAATCACAGAATATCAGGGTTGGAAGGGACCTCAGGAGGTCATCTAGTCCAACCCCCTGCTCAAAGCAGGACCAATCCCCAATTTTTGCCCCAGATCCCTAACTGGCCCCCTCAAGGATTGAACTCACAACCCTGGGTTTAGCAGGCCAAAGCTCAAACCACTGAGCTATCCCTCCTCCCTTCCCTCCAGGAACACATCCCCATCCTTTGGTGTATACAAGGGCATCCAACCACTCAGGACATCTGGAAACAGCTGTCTCAGAACAACAGTAAAATCCTAGTCTCACCTGTTGTCTTTCCCCCAAGCAGGATTTCCAATTCTAAAACCCAACATGATCTCCCAGATGGAACAGGGTGAAGAGCTGTGGACCCCAGATCACCAGCGCTCTGAGGAAAGGCAGATTCTGAGAAACATCCGCACAGGTAAGGAGTTGGTTAAACGAAAACAGAAACCATCCGTCCTTGACATAAACAGCTGGAATTCCCATAGAGGCCCTCTGAGTCCCCCCAGTTCTGCCTCATCTCCTTCAGGTCAGGATTGTGCCCAGTAGGTGTCATATTCTCCTGGCACACATCGCTTATGGCTTCCCACCCTATCTGACGCCTGGCAGTAGCTCCCTTCCTCCTGAGTGTTCAGATGGGATGTGGAGACTGAATTAGTCATTGCCTTCTGTGTCTCCTCTGGGAAAGGGTTTGAGGAGTTTGGATTTTGAATCTCCTCAGCAGCTATTTTGGTTTGTTCTCCATCTTCCCATTCCCCTTTCCCCCGCCACAGGGACTGACTCCTTTCTGGATTTTCTCTCTATCTCAGCAGGTGATGGGACGGTGAGTGAGAACAAGGACGAGAATCCACAGCTGGAAAGTCCTGAGCAAGTGGAACTGCGTGGGACTGTATCGGGAAGATCTGAAGGGAACATTTCCCAGAATCCTGAGCAGGAAGATGCCCGGGAGAGTCAGCACAGGCCAGAGATACAGCAAGGAAACCACCCAGGGAAGAGACAGGTTATATCCACTTACCGAGGGGGAGGTTTCAAAAATCATAATGAAACGGTGATCCAGCCAACATTATGCACTAAAGAAAAGACGCAGAAATGTGTAAAGTGCGGGAAAGGCTTCAAGCAGAGATCAACCCTTATTGTACATCAAAGTGTCCACACAGAAGAGAGACCCTATAACTGCCCCGAGTGTGGGAAAAGCTACAAGGTGAAGGTCTCTCTGATGTCCCCCAGAAACTCCATACAGGATAGGTTTTGGGAGCTCTTACTGTTTGGCAATGGGTCTGTGCCCTCCTGAAGCAAAGTATAAATGCGCTTCCTTTGAGGGTGGTCTGGGTAGGTACAGCTGGCAGGTGCATGGTTGTGGTTTCTATGGGGGGTGGTTGGTGGAGCCTGGAGGAGAAGGAAATGCTGGGCACTGGGGAGATGAGTCGTTTCAGGGTCCGAGGGGAGCAAGTGGTGGGATCAGTGGGGAGACATTTCTGTGGGTTCCACACACACTTTCCAGTGTAGGGGAAAGGTAAAAATGCCCCATTGTAGTTTGTGCCTGAGTTGTCTTTGCAGCTCCTAAGGCCCCTCGAGGGGAACAACAAGGGGCCCTGTGGGTCCCTGGTATATGAAATCTTTCCCTGGATGTTTGAAGGAAAGAAAGGAGCAGTTAGATGCAGCATGAAAGGTGGGTGATGGCGCCTTATGAAGAGGTCAGTCTATTTCTCATGATTCTGCTCCTCATGTGATAAGTGCCTCCTGTGTTTTACATGTAACCCTTCTGCCCGTCAGAGTTGGCAGCAACAAGGGCCGGGTTCAATATCTAGGGGTTCCATTCCAATAACACAATGCAAACCGGCTCGAGCCCCCACCCAGTGACCTGGGACAAATATATACCACCCCCGCTGGGCGCCTCCAAGAGGCAATACTTCCCCTCTCGCAAGCACATAGTCTGAGTGTAGCAAAAGCCTTTTAATAACAGAGAGAAACAATGTGGCATTATGGTGGGGAAACACCACCAACAGGATTCATAACACAACCCATGAGCAAAAAAAACCCCACCCCAGGCAAATTGGGGCATGCCCTTTTCCCTTTGGTTCTTGAGTCCAGCAACCCCAAATCACCCAAAGTCCCAAAAGTCCAATGCCCCAAAAGTCTCTGTCCCTGGTCAGGGCAGCCCCAGAGTTCGAAAGTTTATCTGCGGAGCTTTACCTCCCAACCTGGGTGGAAATGGGACGGGGGTAAGAGGCACCTTACATGATCTGAAGCTGACCGCCCCATAGCTCCATAGCAGCGCTCCGCTCTGCCAGCCGCCCCACGAACTCCTTCGCTCAGCTGCGCTCCGCTCTGCCAGCCGCCCCACGAACTCCTTCGCTCAGCTGCGCTCCGCTCCGCCAGCCGCCCCATGAACTCCTTTGCTCAGCTCCACGGCCCACAAGCAGCTCCTGCCATCCACAAACTGCTCCGCGCCGAACTGCTTCACCAGCCGTCCCGCAAACTGCTCCACAATATATCTTCAGGCTCCCCCACTACTTAACACAACACTCAGTGATTTCAGCTCTTAGGTGAATTCAGCTTGTAGTAGGGGAGCCCCAGTGCTGGTGCACTGTCAGCCCAAAGTGAGCTCAGCAGCCTATAACTAGACTTCTAACAAAATCAAAATTAGCTCTGATATTTCACAGTGGAGAGAGAAGAAAGTGCAATTAGCATGTAAGGCCCTCACCAAGGGGCCCATACCACCAAGTATTAATACTTGTCCCCAGCCTCTCTCCATTCACACAGTTGCGGAACCCATGACCCTTGCCTAGCGAGTGCTACTTAGTTGATGGTGAATCCCTCCATCATAACAAAAGGCCAAGTACAGTTCCAAGCACAGTTCCCATAATCAGGGTAATAACAATTTATTCTTCCTGCCCCAATAACAGAGACACTGGGGATCCCACAGCAGCCAAAGTGACCATTTGGGCAGCTATGGTCTCATTCTAGGCGTGGTGGGTGTGCCTATGCAAATGAGATCGGCCCCTGAAGTTCTTTTCCACAACTTGCCACACCTCACCACCAGACGTCAGGGTGGAGCTCATCCTGACACTGCTTACATACACAACTGTGAGAGCCAGGGAGAAATCCTGGAGGACGGGTGGGAGCAGGAGTTGGAGGGACCTTATGAATGATATGGCTGTTCGGAGACAGTGCCTCTGCCCAGTATCCCAACTGCTCAAGGAAACAGGGCTAAGGATGCATTGTGCTCCTCCTTTGAGACTAGAGGATAGCTCTGCATAATGAATGTTCTATAACCAACGAAATACGTTTGTGTTTGTTAGGAGTTCACAGTATGGGGGATGGATGTTGTGCCATTCATGGGTTGAGCTGTACTTCAATGGGTATTTGGGGGGCTGTGGTTTTTTCAGGTGTGTCTGGGGGTACTGTAGGGTGGGTGTTTGGGAGGGTATGCTGGGGTCAGATGGGTAGGGGGCAGGTTAATAATTGCATGTGCACCTAAGTTCCCTCTAAAGTGCACGACTGCTCAGCAGGCTATCAAGGGCCGCACAGGTGCATAGCCACAGGGGCCTGGACTGGAGAGGCACCTCTCCCCTGGCCCCAGCCCCAGAGCTGCCACGGCGGGAAGAGGCGCCTCTCCCCTGGCCCTGGGCTGCTGCAGCAAGAGAGGGCTGTGGGGAGTTCTCTCTCACCACTGCAGCCCTGGGGCAGCTTGCACCCCAAACCCCTCATTCCCAGCCCCACCTCAGAGCCCGCACCCCCAGCTGGAGCCCTCACCCCCTGCACCCCAACCTTCTGCCCAGCCCTGAGCCCCCTCCCGCACCCCAAACACCTTGGTCCCACCCCTATCACACATCACCTCCATATTACAAATGCACATAACAAAATTCACGCACATGGATGTAAAATATTAGAGGGAACATTGATGTGCACCCCTACAGCCGTTCCTTGTGCACTGTTGCTGTCAAAATAGAACACTGTCTTTGCCTTAAGTTCTCTTGTATGACACCCAAAGATCAACACTAAAGTACCCTGCAAAATTATATAGCATTCTGCAGTAAGAGTTCTATTGCCAAATGCCTCAGGGTGCTTTGAAATCTCTGTGCATTGGATTGGGTTACCTAGGGAGGTGGTGGAATCTCCTTCGTTAGAGGTTTCCAAGGTCAGGCTTGGCAAAGCCCTGGCTGGGATGATTTAGCTGGAGATTGGTCCTGCTTTGAGCAGGGGGTTGGACTAGATGACCTCCTAGGGTCCCTTCCAACCCTATTATTCTATGATTCTATGAAATGTCTCTGAAACCTGATTTGGCCGTTTATCTCATGAAATCTCAACTTCAGTGAAAGTTGAGAGCATTAATGAAGCTGTGAGCCAATGTACCTTTTCTATTGATTGTTTTCTCTTCCGGCATCTGCAGTTACAGTAAAAATGCTGGCCCTACGATGCGTTGGATTTTTTTAACCTCTCTGATGCTGACATTTTGAGAGGTGGTGGGTGATGCAGTGGGTGGGTGGGTGAAGGAAGAACCAACAGGGAGCAGTTCGGGAAGAAGGTTATCAAGGTGGCAAGAGGATAAACCAGTGAATCTACTGTGACTTTATATCCGGTGCTAGCAGAGGTCTGGATTCATCCATGAATGGACCTCACCTGATCTGGTATTAGGCTCTAGTCAGCTGCTTAGGGTAGATGCCTCTGACCGGGGACCATTTTGCCCTGCCTCCGTCATACTGCTGGTGGCCTGGTGAGTGAATAATACATGTTTTTATAGCATATCCTTCAGCACTTAGACTGGCCACTTTGTTTCAGACCCCAAGTCCTCAGTCCTGTTTCTATGACCTCTTTCCAAACTCGTGCAAGCCTGTCCAACATTCACTCCCGCCTTTCAGCTGACACCTGTGATGCTGGGATCTGACTGGCCAGTCTTTGCCCATCCACCCCCTTCTGGAGGCAGGTCAGCCTCCGAGCATTTGTCCTCAGGTCATTTCAACAGCTCTCCTTTGTGTTGGGTTGGCACTGGGGCTAGCTCTGGCAGTGCCCTCTCATCTTCATTTGCTCTAACAGTGTCTTGAAGATGTCTGCATGCTGGTGACTCTTCTCCTGGTGACCATTAGGGTACGGCTGGGGAGAACGAGATGGGCCGCTCCCCATCCCGAAGTGTTTAGCCTGCAGCTGTCTGGGAGTGCTGGCAAACAGCCAGAAGGTAGACCCTAGAATGGGCAGGGGGTGGTAGAGACTCAGCCAGTCAAACCCCAACGAAGGGCACCTCAAAATGGAAATGCTAGTTGCTGCCATGTGTACAGGGCTCCTAGACGTGGGAGCAGAAGTGACCCTCTTTCTAGAGGAATTGCTGGGAACAGAGGTAATGCCCTTGACCGAGGGAACGGATGAGCAAATTACTCAGGAACTAGAGTCAGAACCCCACCCCTTGAGGGATGCACAGTTAACTTCCCCAGTAACACTCAACCCTCCACGTAGGATTTTGCTGAAAGGAGCAGGGCTTTGGAGACATGTCTGTAACATACTCTGCCTGCACACCCTGTTTTGAGACAGAGCGCCTATGGATAGACAGTGAACTACCGGTGTGCTTTAACATGGCCAAACCATGAGTCTGATGATAAGCCAATATCCATGTTAACCCATTGATGTATTGAATCGATCTCAGTTTGATCACTGGATTGGTTCATTCTTAATTAGTTTAGCAAAGTTAGAGTAGGCTCAGTGATATGGTTTTCAGTCTGAAGATCTGCTTGATTATCCTTTGTCATGAAATCCGTAAAAAGCACATAGAGGGGGATGGTGCCAGCCTCTTCTCGGTGGGGGGACTGAGGTGGGCTAGACAGAAAATTGGGGGGTTGTGCCCCCCCTCACCACAAGGCCCTGCCCCTTTCTGTGGCCCTGCCCACTGCTCATCCTCAGGTAAGTGCAGGCCCTACCTCCTCCTTTCCCCTTCCCCGAGGTCCCGCCCACTGGTCAGGTTGGAAGCTGGAGCCGGGCAGTGAGGTGCAGCTGCCCTGGTGCAGGTGGCCATGACACTCCCTGTCAAGGCTGAATCCCCACTCCGGCACTTCGAGTGCAGAAGTGGAGCCCGCAAGGATTTAAAAAATTAAAACTGGCCACTCCATGCTTGTATTACACTCCCAAGGTTACAGCTTTTCTCTGACCTTGGCTTGGTAAATGCTGCCACCATCCAAATGCAAAAAATCCCAACCCTTTGAATCCAGAAAGGAGCACTTGGGAATTCCTTCTTGTGGGGTACCCTCAAGCCCTTTCACACACCCCTCCGGGGAAGAGCTGAGAAAGAAAACAAAGGAAATTAGCTGTGGCTATCAGCTAATCAAACAACATATGCACAAATCTTTTAGGATACCAAAAATCCAATCCTGTTCTTTAAAATGGTACATTTTATTAAAAACAAAAAGAAAGAAAATACACCTGTAACTTGGGCTATTGCTAGGTTTTAAAAGAGCAATTCCAAAAATTAAGCACCCAAAATAGCTTTCTTGGGGGTTCAGCTTAAAGGTTACCAGCAAACAAAAGCATCTGGGGTTAGCACAGAGGAATCCACAAGCCAATAAGAAAAGAAATAACCCTAATCGCGTCTTTTTAGACATTCCCTAATTTTACTTACATATCTGAGACTTCAGATAAGTAGGTTTGAGGTATGAATTGATCATAGAATCATAGAATCATAGAATATCAGGGTTGGAAGGGACCTCAGGAGGTCATCTAGTCCAACCCCCTGCTCAAAGCAGGACCAATCCCCAATTAAATTATCCCAGCCAGGGCTTTGTCAAGCCTCACCTTAAAAACTTCTAAGGAAGGAGATTCTACCACCTTCCTAGGTAACGCATTCCAGTGTTTCACCACCCTCCTAGTGAAAAAGTTTTTCCTAATATCCAACCTAAACCTCCCCCACTGCATCTTGAGACCATTACTCCTTGTCCTGTCCTCTTCTACCACTGAGAATAGTCTAGAACCATCCTCTCTGGAACCACCTCTCAGGTAGTTGAAAGCAGCTATCAAATCTCCCCTCATTCTTCTCTTCTGCAGACTAAACAATCCCAGTTCCCTCAGCCTCTCCTCATAAGTCATGTGTTCCAGACCCCTAATCATTTTTGTTGCCCTTCGCTGGACTCTCTCCAATTTATCCACATCCTTCTTGAAGTGTGGGGCCCAAAACTGGACACAGTACTCCAGATGAGGCCTCACCAATGTCGAATAGAGGGGGACGATCACGTCCCTCAATCTGCTTGCTATGCCCCTACTTATACATTCCAAAATGCCATTGGCCTTCTTGGCAACAAGGGCACACTGCTGACTCATATCCAGCTTCTTGTCCACTGTCACCCCTAGGTCCTTTTCTGCAGAACTGCTGCCTAGCCATTCGGTCCCTAGTCTGTAGCTGTGCATTGGGTTCTTCCGTCCTAAGTGCAGGACCCTGCAGTTATCCTTATTGAACCTCATTAGATTTCCTTTGGCCCAATCCTCCAATTTGTCTAGGTCCCTCTGTATCCTATCCCTGCCCTCCAGCGTATCTACCACTCCTCCTAGTTTAGTATCATCTGCAAATCTGCTGAGAGTGCAATCCACACCATCCTCCAGATCATTTATGAAGATATTGAACAAAACCGGCCCCAGGACCGACCCCTGGGGCACTCCACTTGACACCGGCTGCCAACTAGACATGGAGCCATTGATCACTACCTGTTGAGCCCGACAATCTAGCCAACTTTCTACCCACCTTAGAGTGCATTCGTCCAGCCCATACTTCTTTAACTTGCTGACAAGAATACTGTGGGAGACTGTGTCAAAAGCTTTGCTAAAGTCAAGAAACAATACATCCACTGCTTTCCCTTTATCCACAGAACCAGTAATCTCATCATAGAAGGCGATTAGATTAGTCAGGCATGACCTTCCCTTGGTGAATCCATGCTGACTGTTCCTGATCACTTTCCTCTCATGTAAGTGCTTCAGGATTGATTCTTTGAGGACCTGCTCCATGATTTTTCCGGGGACTGAGGTGAGGCTGACTGGCCTGTAGTTCCCAGGATCCTCCTTCTTCCCTTTTTTAAAGTTTGGCACTACATTAGCCTTTTTCCAGTCATCCGGGACTTCCCCCGTTCACCATGAGTTTTCAAAGATAATGGCCAATGGCTCTGCAATCACAGCCGCCAATTCCTTTGATCATTTATAATCATACCTAGCTTAAGCTGCTTACAGCATTGCTGCTCTGTGTCCCTGCAGCCCAGAGAACAACGGACAAAGGGAAAGGTTATTTCCCAATTTAAAAAAAAAAAATGTAAAAAGTTCTACCTTCCCATTGGCTCTTTTGGTCAGGTGCCCACTCCTTTTCTTTTACCTGTGGGCTTGTTAACCCTTCATAGTTAAAGCTAGCAGAGAACAGACCAAGAGGGATTTTACAGCTAACTGGCTGGCTGGGTGTCCATCAAAGAGAGCTACTCCCTCCCCCTTCATGTATCACATGCCCCCCAAATCACAGATGGTGCTGGCCAGCCTGGTTCAGGTCGGGTCCACACTGGCTGGGATTTCTTCGTGGAGGTTTAGGAAACAGAGTTAATAAGATACATGCACCTCTAACTTTAGTAATAATTACATGAAGAACTAAACAGTACTTTTCACATTTCAAGGACTACACTGACTTAGAATACAGGGACATTTTTACCTGGCTGATTCTGGGAAACCTTCCCAGGAGAGTGCATCAGCCTCTTTGTTAGAGGTGCCTGAAATGTGTTGTATTTTCAAATCAAAGTCTTGGAGATCTAAACTCCACTGGATAAGTTTTTTGTTCCTCTCTTTGACTGTGTGAAGCCACTTCAGTGCAGCATGGTCAGTCTGCGGGTGAAACCGCCATCCCCAAATGTCTGGGCGTAGCTTCTCCAGAGCGTACCCGATGGCGTAACATTAAGAACATAAGAATGGCCATACTGGGTCCATAGGTCCATCCAACCTAGTATCCTGTCTACCGACAGTGGCCAATCCCAGGTGCCCCAGAGGGAGTGAACCTAACAGGCAATGATCAACTGATCTCTCTCCTGCCATCCATCTCCACCCTCTGACGAACAGAGGCTAGGGACACCATTCCTTACCCATCCTGGCTAATAGCCATTGATGGACTTAACCCCCATGAATTTATCGAGTTCTCTTTTAAACCCTGTTATAGTCCTAGCCTTCACAACCTCCTCAGGCAAGGAGTTCCACAGGTTGACTGTGCACTGTGTGAAGAAGAACTTACTTTTCTTTGTTTTAAAGCTGCTGCCCATTCATTTCATTTGGTGGCCCCTAGTTCTTATATTATGGGAACAAGTAAATAACTATTCACTTTCTCCACACCACTCATGATTTTATATACTTCTATCAGATCCCCCCTTAGTCTCCTCTTTTCCAAGCTGAAAAGTCCTAAATTCTTTAATCTCTCCTCATATGGGACCTGTTCCAAACCCCTCATCATTTTAGTTGCCCTTTTCTGAACCTTTTCTAATGCCAGTATCTCTTTTTTGAGATGAGGGGACCACATCTGTACTCAGTATTCAAGATGTGGGCGTATCATGGATTTATATAAGGGCAATAAGATAGTCTCCTTCTTATTCTCTATCCCTTTTTTAATGATTCCTAACATCCCATTTGCTTTTTTGACTGCCACTGCACACTGTGTGGACGTCTTCAAAGAACTCTCCACGATGACTCCAAGATCTTTCTCCTGATTAGTTGTAGCTAAATTAGCCCCCATCATATTGTATGTATAGTTGGGGTTATTTTTTCCAATGTGCATTACTTTACATTTATCCACATTAAATTTCATTTGCCATTTTGTTGCCCAGTCACTTAGTTTTGTGAGATCTTTTTGAAGTTCTTCACAGTCTGCTTTGGTCTTAACTATCTTGAGCAGTTTAGTATCATCTGCAAACTTTGTCACCTCACTGTTTACCCCTTTCTCCAGATCATTTATGAATAAGTTGAATAGGATTGGTCCTAGGACTGACCCTTGGGGAACACCACTAGTTACCCCTCTCTATTCTGAAAATTTACCATTTATTCCTACCCTTTGTTCCCTGTCTTTTAACCAGTTCTCAATCCATGAAAGGATCTTATCCCATGACAACTTAATTTATGTAAGAGCCTTTGGAGAGGGACCTTGTCAAAGGCTTTCTGGAAATCTAAGTACACTATGTCCACTGGATCCCCCTTGTCCACATGTTTGTTGGCCCCTTCAAAGTACTCTAATAGATTAGTAAGACATGATTTCCCTTTACAGAAACCATATTGACTTTTGCCCAACAATTTATGTTCTTCTATGTGTCTGACAATTTTATTCTTTACTACTGTTTCAACTAATTTGCCCGGTACTGACATTAGACTTACCCGTCTGTAATTGCCGGGATCACCTCTAGAGCCCTTTTTAAATATTGGCATTACATTAGCTATCTTCCAGTCATTGGGTACAGAAACTGATTTAAAGAACAGGTTACAACCATAGTTAATAGTTCTGCAATTTCACATTTGAGTTCTTTCAGAACTCTTGGGTGAATGCCATCTGTTCCCAGTGACTTGTTACTGTTAAGTTTCTCAATTCATTGCAAAACCTCCTCTAGTGACACTTCAATCTGTGACAATTCCTCAGATTTGTCACCTACAAAAGACAGCTCAGGTTTGGGAATCTCCCTAACATCCTCAGCCGTGAAGACTGAATCAAAGAATTCATTTAGTTTCTCTGCAATGACTTTATCGTCTTTAAGTGCTCCTTTTGTATCTCGATTGTCCAGGGGCCCCACTGGTTGTTTAGCAGGCTTCCTGCTTCTGATGTACTTAAAAAACATTTTGTTATTACCTTTTGAGTTTTTGGCTAGCAGTTCTTCAAACTCATTTTTGTTTTTTCTTATTACATTTTTACATTTAATTTGGCAGTATTTATGCACCTTTCTATTTACCTCACTAGGATTTGACTTCCCCTTTTTAAAAGATGCCTTTTTATCTCTCACTACTTCTGTTAGATGGTTGTTAAGCCATGGTGGCTCTTTTTGAGTTCTTTTACTGTGTTTTTTAATTTGGGGTATACATTTAAGTTGAGCCTCTATTATGGTATCTTTGAAAAGTGTCCATGCAGCTTGCAGGGATTTCACTCTAGTCTCTGTACCTTTTAATTTCTGTTTAACTGACCTCCTCATTTTTGCATAGTTCCCCTTTCTGAAATTAAATGCCACAGTGTTGGACTGTTGAGGTGTTCTTCCCACCACAGGAATGTTAAATGTTGTTATATTATGGTCACTATTTCCAAGCGATCCTGTTATAGTTACCTCTTGGACCAGATCCTGCACTGCACTCAGGACTAGATCAAGAGTTGCCTCTCCCCTTGTGGGTTCCTGAACCAGCTGCTCCAAGAAGCACTCATTTAAAGTATCGAGAAATTTTGTCTCTGCATTTCGTCCCGAGGTGGCATGTACCCAGTCAATTTGGGGATAATTGAAATCCCTGACTATTTTTGAGTTCTTTATTTTGATAGCCTCTCTAATCTCCCTTAGCATTTCATTGTCACCATCACTGTCCTGGTCAGGTGGTCGATAATAGATCCCTACAGTTATATTCTTATTAGAGCATGGAATTACTATCCATAGAGATTCTGTGGAACATGTGGATTCATTTAAGATTTTTATTTCATTTGATTCTACATTTTCTTTCACATATGGTGCCACTCCTCCTGCCCCCGTCGCACGACCTGTTCTGTCCTTCCGATATATTTTGTACCCCGAAATGATTGTGTCCCACTGATTGTCCTCACTCCACCAGGTTCTGTGATGCCTATTATATCAATATCCTCCTTTATCCTCCTTTCTTTTTCTGAGGCTGACCAGTGGCTTTCACTCTCAGAAAGTTTTTGCTGAGAAACACAACAGGATGGAATTGTTGATCTGGTCCTTCCTGCGTTAAAACTGCTCCCACACCATGCTTGGACACATCTGTGGTTATGACGAACAGTTGGTTGAAGTCCGGGGCCCTCAGTACAGGGTCAGACGTAAGGTCCACCTTAAGTTGGTTAAAGGCTTTCTGACACTTCTTAGTCCACTGAACTGCATTTGGTTGTCTTTTCCTGGTCAGGTCTGTCAGTGGGGTGGCATTTTGGCTGTAGTTTGGTACATATCGTCGGTAATACCCAGCCAAGCCCAAGAAGGATTAGACCTGCTTCTTTGATTTAGGGACAGGCCAATTTTGGCTAGCATTTACCTTAGCCTGTAGGGGCTTGATAGTGCCTTGACCCACCTGGTGTCCAAAGTATGTTAGCCTGTTTAGGCCTATTTGACACTTTTTGGCCTTAACAGTTAATCCTGCCTCCCTTATGCACTGGAAGACAGCTTGGAGGTGTTCTGCCCATGAATCTGAGAATATAGACACATTGTCAAAGTAGGCGACTGTAAATTCCCCAAATCCAGCCAGAAGGTTATCTACCATTCTCTGGAAGGTGGTGGGTGCATTTCGCAGTCCGAAAGGGAGCACATTAAATTCATACAGCCCTACATGGGTGATGAAGGTTGACCTTTCCTTGGCTGGGTCATCTAGCGGCACTTGCCAGTACCCCTTAGTTAAGTCTAAGGTGGAGATGAATTGGGCACATCCCAGTTTCTCCAGGAGCTCATCTGTGCATGGCACTGGATAGTTTTCTGGGCGAGTTACAGCATTTAGCTTACGGTAGTCAGCACAAAAGTGAATTTTCCCATCTGGTTTAGGAACCAGAAGCACTGGAGAGGCCCATGCCCTCTCAGAGGGGCAGATTACACCCATCTGTAACATGTCCTTGATCTCCCTTTTTATTGCGGTTTTGAGTTGAGGAGCCGTTCGGTAGGGTTGGGCTCTAATTGGGCGAGTATCGCCTGTGTCAATGGAGTGGTACATCCATTCTGTCCATCCTGAGGTGGCTGAAAACATTGGCACAAAGCTGGTGCACAGCTCGTAGATTTGCTGTCACTGCTTACACTCAAGGGTCATGGAAAGGCACACCTCTTCCATGCAACCGTTGCTTTTTCCATCATAGTAGACTTCTTCAAGACACTCAGCGTCATCTCTCCTGGGCTGTAAACTGGAGAACCTTGATTTCTTGGGAATAAAAGGGCTTTAGAGAATTAACATAGTGTACTTTAGGTTTTAGGGTAGGGTCTGGGAACGCTATGAGGTAATTAACAGCTCCCAGGCGCACTCAGACCATAAATGGCCCCTCCCACAATGCTTCCATCTTATTGGCCTGGAGCGCTTTCAGGACCATGACTTGGTCACCTACTCCGAAGGAATGCTTTCTGGCATGTTTATCATACCAGGCCTTTTGCTCTTGTTGAGCATCCTGTAGGTTTTCTTGAGCAAAGGCGAGAGAGTTTCTGAGGGTGTTTTGCAGATTGGTTACAAAGTCCAAAATGTTAGTTCCTGGAGAAGATGTAACCCCCTCCCGTTACTGCTTTACCAACTATAATAACCCCTTAACTTCATGGCCATAAACGAGTTCAAAAGGTGAAAATCCCAAACTGGGATGTGGTACAGCTCTGTAGGCAAAGAGCAACTGCTACAACACTAGGTCCCAATCATTGGAGTGCTCATTCATGAATTTATGTATCATGACCTCCCAAGTCCCATTAAACTTTTCTATTAGGCCATTTGTTTGATGGTGGTAAGGGGTGGCAACCAAGTGGTTTATCTCATGAGCTTCCCAAAGACCCTTCATGGTCCCTGCCAGGAAGTTAGTTCCCAAATCTGTAAGGATGTTGGAGGCCCAACCTACCCTGGCAAAAATGTCTGTCAATGCCTGGCTCATGCTTTTAGCCCTGGTGTTGCTTAGAGCTCTTGCTTCCGGCCATCGGGTGGCAAAATCTATGAAAGTCAGTATGTACTGCTTTCCTCTGGGTGTCTTCTTAGGGAGAGGACCCAGAATATCCACAGCTACCCGCTGAAATGGAACCTCAACGATGGGGAGTGGCTCAAGAAGGGCCTTGACCTGGTCCTGGGGCTTTCCCACCCTCTGGCACACCTCACAAGACCGGACATAGGTAGAAACATTCTTGCCCATTCCCTCCCAGTGGAATGACTTCCCCAAATGGTCCTTGGTCTTGTTCACCCCAGCATGGCCACTGGGGTGATCGTGGGCTAAGCTCAAGAGCTTTTCCTTACACTTAGTTGGAACTACCAACTGTCTCTGACATTGTCAGTCCTCCTTGTGCCCACCAGAAAGAGTCCTCCTTCTATAACAAATCTGGACCTGTTAGAAGAGCTGAGAGGTGGTGGGTTGCTCTGTGCCACCATCCAAGCTCCCTTGAATCTCTCATCCGCTTCCTGCTCTGCCTGGAACTGCTCCCTTGATGCTGGAGACATTAGTTCCTTTCTGGGTTGTGGACTTGGGCTTGGTCCCACTGGAAGCGATGCAGGTGATGGGGTTTCTGTTGACTGTGAACCACTCTCTGCTGGTGCACTAGGTGGTATTTCAGGCTCCGGTTGAGCCTCTTGCATTGATTTAGCTGCTGCTGGAGGTGCAGGCTCTGTGGCACCCTTTGGTGCTGGCTCCCCTGACTCTGGTGGGGTTGCAAGCATGGGCTCTGGTGCTGACTGCTCCGCCAGTTCCAATCCTTGGGCTCGTTCTGGCTGGGTCCCAGGAACTGGATCTACAACTGTTGCCATAGACTCTGGTCTGGAGTCTCGTTCCACCAGCTCTGGCTGAGTTCCTGTAGGAGGCTCAGGAACAGAGTTAGGTGTGGAGGCCTGTTTAGCCTGGCTGCAGGTGACCATCAAAGAGAGCTGCTCCCCCCCACTTTATGTATCACACTCCCATCTCCTCCTCCTGCTGGTTTCTGGGGACTGGGGGCTGCAGCTGCTCCTAAGCTCCCCACCACCCTTCGACTGCTCACAGCTGGTAACAGTCATGTTGTCCAGGCTGGGGTTTGTATATCCCATGTCACACCCTCCCCCTTTAAATGTGTCCCAGGGAGCCTGCCCTGGGGTGGGGGTGTTAGCTCCCTAACACCATCAGCCTGTCAGCCACTCAGGCCCTCTCCTCTGGGTGAGGCCAGCCCTGTCTTTGCCTTGCAGGTTAACAAGAGATGCATCCCTGTCCTTGAGTCCCTTTGAAACATTCCCCTGTGATATCCAACCCGATACTGGCTACTCACAGAAATCTCAGCTCCTCTGCCCCCAAAGGAGCTGTGTACCCCAGTTTAACTTTAAACCACTGCTGCTGTAAACCACACAGCTTGTGGATGCTTGTAATGGAACAAAAGTAGGGTTATTTTAAAAGAATGGAGACTTACCTAGAAACGAGAGCGAGCGATAGAAACAAATGGTTACAATACACAACAAAATCATAAACCATGAACCTGGGTCAACATTTATTACTTGTTACCTCTCCTATCTAATAATGAAGTAGGTTTTCTGCCAAAAGTTCAGGCTGTTACAGAGCTGGCTGGCTTCACAGGAACCAGGAACTAAAACTTTCATAAAAACACCCTTATTCCACAAGATGGTTCCTCACTGAATGAATCCAGAGGACCTTTCCTCATTCTGTATTATACTGAACCAGGCTTTGTTCAGAGGCAGGGTGATTCTGTCTGTTGTAATATTTCTTCTTTATCTCCAAGTGGTTTAGACAGTTTACAGTTGTCACTGATGGTTTTCCATGGAAAGTCTTGGGATGGAGCAAGGATTACATCACTGACTAACCAGGGTGAGTGGGCCATCACCAAGACATATTATTCCATGGTGACTAACTTTTATTCCAAGTCCATGAAGCATACTTTCAATCTCAATACATTATTCTTTAAATATTACCTGTACATACATCTCACAATGATTATGAATCTTAACAAGTTATGAGCATTCTGTAGATACCTTACATGCTACTCTTATGGATCAATATTCTGCAAGATGTGTTTGGTGCAGTGAGTTTGTCAGGTCTGAGATCAGAATTGTTGGCAAAGAACAGGGGATCCTTTGCCAAGGAGCTTCTGTGTCACAAAGTCTTTTTCTCTCTGTTACTGAATATGCCCACTCCCAAGGGAACAGTTTGTTGCTCAGATAGAGTACAGTATCTTCCACTCCATTAACTACCTGGGATTATGTCAGTCTGCAAAATCAATTATTTTGAGAAGCTGGGACTGAACAGGACAGGCTCTTTGCATAGATGGTTTTTCAACTTCTCAAAGGCCCTTTTGCAGGCCAGTGAATCTTCCTGGGGGCTACTGTCCTTAATTAGGTTAATGAAGGGGGGCTGCTATCATAGAAAACCCTGCTACAAATCAGCAGTAGTAAACTGCATGTCCCCAAAACCTTCAGCCCTGTTTCTTTGTGGTTGGGATAGGGCATGCTTTGAGAGCCTGGACTTTGTCCACTAGGAGGCAGCCTTGGCCCTTCCCCAAAGTATATCCCAATACTGGCTTTCTCTTTTCCAGTCCTACACTTTGTGGAGTTTGCAGTATTGGAGCTGATGTCATAATATGCTTTAAATCACTGAATACTCTTCCATATGGTGACCTTGTGGCAGAGACGTCATAGATGAGTTGTGTGAGCTGTATAGTTAGGTATGAACTTGCTGACATAATGCAGCATGCCTAGCAGCCTTTGAATTCCCCTTTTATCATCAGGTGTTGGCCTGTTCAGTATTGCCTAAATCTTTGGTTCCCATTGTTGTCAGTCTCTTTCCCAAGAAGGCTATTTCCATGGTTTGAAATGGACATCATTTCAGTGTAAGATCCTTACCTCCTGCAATTTCCAGTACTCTCCTCTGTGGGTCCTGATGTTCAAAGGCAATGCTGCCCCAAATCAGTATATTATCAATGTACACTATGACATCTGCCAGACCTTCCAGCATTTGGCTTATTGGACAGTGAATAACTGCTGGAAATGAACCTCTACAGAAAGGCAGCCTAGTCTTCAGAACCAGTATCTGCTAATCAGTGGGTAATTGGTGTGTTGAAAGTGTAGATCTTGGAGCACTCTCTAAGACAGAGGTCCCCAAAGTGTGGGGCATGGTCCCCTAGGGGGACATGGAGGAACATCCAGGGGGGCACGGCAGGACCTGGGCCATCCCCCACAGGAGGGCGGGGAGGGAGCGACACCAAGCCCTTCCCTGCCCCCAGCTCTGCTCCGGTCCCACTCCCAGCCATGTTCCTGGCCCTGGCCCCATCACCAGGCTCAGTGTAGCTCCACTCTGGGCCCTGCGCCAACCCCCAGTCTTGGCCACTGGCTGCGGCTCCATTCCTGACCAGCAACTGTGGCTGGGACCAAGGCTGGGAGCAGAGCCGCACCTGGCCTCAGACCTGGCTGCCAGCCCCCACCAGAGTCTGGCTATGACTCCGCTTCCGCCCCCAGCCTTGGCCACAGCCGTGCTCCTGGCCCCAGACCCACCCCCAGGCCTGGCTTGGGGGAGAGGTGGAGGGCTGGCAGGGGTAAGGGGGGGCGCAACCTTCAAAAGTTTGGGGACCATTGGTCTAAGAGGGTCTGCCACTACGTTGCCAATGCATCTAATTTGGTGAGGAGTTTGGCTCCTGCCATCTTAGACAGTAGTTCACTTCTTGTGGCCAAGTGTACTTTTTCTGGTTTTATTCAGCACCTTAGGAACCATACACTGCCACAGTCTCCATCCTTTTTTCTCTACAGTTACTAAGGAGGGAACCCAAACTGCTGGCTCTTCGATTCTCCAAATCCTACCATTTACTGTCATATTTCACAGCTCTTCTACCCTCTTTCCTAAGGGGTGCGAAACTTTTCACGTAGTATGTACCATAGGTTCTGCATCTTCTTCCACCTGCCTTATGTCTGTTACTGGGAGGCATCTATTTCTTGTGAATACAACTTCATATGCTGCTCTTCATACTTTCATATCTGGTTCTGCGTTGTCTTTCTGTCTATCTGAGGTATGCATCCTCTTAATGAGACCAAACTCCTGACACATGTGTAGGCCCAAGGCTGGGCTGGCCTCTGGGTACCACCACAAACTCTTGTTTTATCATTTTATCATTTGCATTGAAGCGTCAGCGTGCACTTTCCCAACACTGGAATTGTTCCTTCATCATAGTCTTCACAGATGTTTTTGACTCTTCCACTTTTCCATGTTCCTTTTATCTCTCTATTTCAGTTTGTGTTAATACATTTATTTGTGCACCAGTGTCTATCTTGCATCTTGTCAATCTTTTGAGTTTTCACCCTCCTCTATTTGCTTTAGAACAGCAGTTCCTTTTCTCCTGAGGAATCCCTTTCTGCACTTAATACATAAACTTTCCTGCTTTCTCTCCACATTTTAGTATAATGGTTGGGTTTATTATAGTTTCTACATATTTGCCCAAATGCTGGATATTTTCTATAATCATACTGGTTGCCACATCACTGACGTTGTTTCCTGCTTTCCATTTTCTGTCCCTGGCCAATTGATTTTCTGGGAACTTTTCGCTTGTTGATTTAGCTATAGAAGCCAAAGCAATATGCTCTGTGTGTCTCTCTAGACTTTTTGTTTGCCTTTGTTTGTTCTGCTGCTTGGTCTATACATAGGGCCCTTCGTTTTCAGTTTTTGTTTAATTTAATTTTTCCCGAGATTTTATCAGTGTTATTACCACAACAAAACCAGGTGAAAATCAGTGCAAAAAACTATTAATAACTTTTCTGGGTAAATATCGGGGTTTATTTTGGTGGACGGAAAGACTGGGGAGAAAAGTATTCAGTTGATTAATGCTTTGAATTCCATTTATTAGTGTGGTTTGCTGCAGAACTAAAACAGAACTCAAAACACAACACCACCACTGAGTTTAAAAAACAATGTATCTCTAATTCTCAAATAAGGCTTTTAATTTGAATAAACAGTTTACTGTTGTAGACTTAGAACTATTGGCCTATAAATGTTTACATATAATAATTGGGCCACACCATTTGCAGCACATACACTCAACTTCATCCCTTTCTCCTATTTTTGTTTTTTTTAAACTTTCGAATACTTCCTTGGTTCTGAAACATATTTGGATACATATTCAGATTTTTGTTTTCTTCCCATTTTAGTGTGTCAAATCTTTAACCCGTTATCTGCTAACAGCTTGAAATATATACGTGGTGGGTGAGATTCATTAGTACGTTCAGATGCGCACACAATTTGGCACTTGCGTGCCCGCCCGTTTATTGTGTGTATCTTCTAGACTAATACATAGGCTTACTTCAACAGGCAGCTTCGCATACACACACAAACTAATGTATGATCATAATACATAGATCTCATGCCATGTATGGTATTTCCCTAATAAAACATGTTATTTTTTATATATTTGAATGATACAAAAGTAGAGTGAAAATCAGGAAAAACGGAATAAAAAAAACCCGGAAATTTTTCAGTAAAAATCAGTTTAAACTGAAAACACAGGGGCTCACCTCTACATATTGCCCTTTCTAGTGACAGCTCCATCTTCCTTAATAACCATTCACAGCCTTTCTTGTTGTTACACCCCAGGCTACTCTGGTCTTGAATGAGAGAATCTTTTATGATTCCTTAGTCACAGGACTGACTTTTTAGCTTTAAATCTTTGACAAAACTCCCCTGTTGTTTCCCCTTCATTTTGTGTTCTTATCCGGACCCATCTCTCTCTCTTTCTCATAAGTAACATTGTTTTCTAAGAACATAATGAGCCTCAAACATTTTCGATATTTCTGCACAACTTTCCTTTCTTTCTCCATCACCATCTGGGATTTCTGTGCCTGCCACGGTAAGGATCAAAGGAATCTTTGGCTTGGCCTCCACTTTATTTGTCCCTGGGGCTGGCTTTCATAAGCAGCTCAAACTGCAGTTTGAATCCTTTTCAGGCAAATCCAGATTTCCTCTGATTCTCAGGGCGGGTGGAGAAGTTACTTGTAAAGGCTCTGTAGCGGCCGTTGCAATGTGACTTCTCTCACTGGGTCTTCTAGCATGGTGGGTGCCTTCCACTGCTGGTACCATGTGGTATCTTTCTGATGAGCAGAAGTGTCAAGATCAATCCTTTATTATGGACATGATGTACAGCATGCAATGAGGTAACCAAACTGCCGACTGCTCTGTGTAGCTGCAGCCTGCAATTGTCCTGTCCTGAGCTGCTTTGTTTCTTCCCTCTCGCAGGAAAGGTGCCAAAGGAAAACCAAAAAGACTTCAGGAAGTGTCGCATCTCTATACTGACTCTAACGCACAGGTCCCACCAACCCCTTCTCCCCAAACTGAAACCATCCACCCCAGAGTCTCTAACTTACAGAGATCCCGGGGGGTGCTCAACCCCTGCTGTGTAGGCCCCACCCCCACACCACCTCTTTCTGCCCCCCTCCTCCCACCTGTTCTTGCCCCTGCTCCTCCCCCTCCAAAGCCTGCAGCACACCACAGAACAGCTGATTGCGGGAGGTGCTGGGGGAAGGGGGAGGAACCGATCGGAGGACCACAGACGGGCTGGAGGCACTCGGGGGGAGGGGGAGGCACTGACCCATAGGGCTGCCAGTGGGTGCTAAGTACCCACTATTTTTTTTCTGTGGGTGCTCCAGCCCTGGAGTTCTCTTGGACTCGGTGCCTATGCTTCATCCCCCTTGCTCCCCTCCCAAGAGCTTCCTCAAAGGAAGTATGTTTATACTTTGCTTCAGGAGGGCACAGACCCATTGCCCTGCTTTGAGAGCTCCCTTTGCCTCCTATCCTGTGTGGAGTTTCTGGTGGGAAATGAGGGAGTCCTTCACCTTGTAGCTTTTCCCACAGACAGAACATCGATAGGGTGCCTCTCCCGTGTGGACTCTCTGATGTACGATGAGGGCTGAGCTCTGAGTGAAGCTTTTTCCGCACTCAGGGCAGTCATAGGGTTTCTGCCCTGTGTGGGTTCTCCGATGCCTAATGAGTCCCGAGCTCTGACTGAAGCCTTTGCCACAGTCGATGCACTTGTAGGGTTTCTCTCCCGTGTGGGTTCTCCTATGTCTAATCAGGCCTGAGCTCTGACTGAAGTTTTTCCCACACTCTGTGCATTTGAAGGGTCTCTCTCCAACGTGGATTCTCTGGTGCGAAATGAGCTCCGAGCTCTGCTTGAAGCTTTTCCCGCAGTCAGCACATTTATAGGCTCTTTCTCCAGTGTGGTTTCTCTGGTGTACAATGAGGCTGAATCTTTGCTTGAAGCTCTTCCCGCAGTCGGCACATTTATAGGGTGTCTCTCCCGTGTGGATCCTCTGGTGCGAAACCAGGTTGGTGCTCTGGGTGAAGCCTTTCCCGCAGTCATTGCATTTATAAGGGGTCTCGCCAGTGTGACTTCGGTGATGTACGATGAGGCTGAATCTTTGCTTAAAGCTTTTCCCGCAGTCGGGGCATTTATAAGGAGTCTCTCCCGTGTGGATTCGCTGATGTTTACTGAGGTCTGATCTCTGCCTGAAGCTTTTCCCACACTCAAGACATTTATAGGGTCTCTGCCCTGTGTGGATTCTCTCATGTATAATAAGATTTGATGTCTGAGTGAAGCTTTTCCCACACTCGGGGCAGTTATATGATTTCTTTTTAGTGTGGATCTTTGGCTGGATCATGGTCTCTTTACCATCCTTCAAACCATCTCCTGGATGAATGGATTCAGCACGTCTTTTCCTTGGCTGGTTTCCTTTCAGCCTTTCTGACTTGTGTTGACTCCCACAGGCTTCTCCTTGCTTGGGTCTCTGGGAAATATTTCCTTTGGATCTTCCCAATACCGTCCCGTGTGATTCCACTTCCTCAGGACCTTCCTGCTGAGGATTCTCCTCCTTAATCTTACTCATCATCCCATCACCTGCTGGGAAAGAGAGAGAATCCAGAAAGGAGTCATTCCCTGTGCCAGGGAGAAAAGGAACATCAGAAAGGGGAATGGGAACATAAAAACATAAGAACGGCCATATTGGGTCAGACCAAAGGTCCATCTAGCCCAGTATTCTGTCTTCTGACAGTGGCCAATGCGAGGTGCCCCAGAGGGAATGAATAGAACAGGTGATCATCAAGTGATCCATCCTCTGCCACTCATTCCCAGCTTCTGGAAAACAGAGGCTAGGGACACCATCCCTGCCCATCCTGGCTAATAGCCACTGATGGACCCACCCTCCATGAACTTATCTAGTTCTTTTTTGAACCCTGTTATAGTCTTGGCCTTCACAACATCCTCTGGCAAGGAGTTCCACAGGTTGACTGTGCATTTTGTGAAAAAATACTTCCTTTTGTTTGTTTTAAATCTGCTGCCTATCAATTTCATTTGGTGACCCCTAGTTCTTTTGTTATGAGAGGGAGTAAACAACACTTCCTTATCTACTTTCTCCACACCAGTCATGATTTTATAGACCTCGATCATGTCCCCCCTTAGTCATCTCTTTTCCAAGATGAAAAGTCACAGTCTTATTAATCACGCCTCATATGGAAGCTGTTCCATACTCCTAATAGTTTTTGTTGCCCTTTTTTGAACTTTTTCCAAATCCAATATATCTTTTTTGAGATGGGGGCGACCACATCTGCACACAGTATTCAAGATGTGGGTGTACCATGGATTTATATAGAGGCAACTGATATTTTCTGTCTTATTACCTATCCCTTTCCTAAGGATTCCCAACATTCTGTTCGCTTTTTTGACTGTCACTGCACATTGAGTGGATGTTTTCAGAGAACTATCCACAATGACTCCAAGATCTCTCTCTTGAGTGGTAACAACTCATTTAGACCCCATCATTTTATATATTTAAGGAAACAGGGAAAATAAATCAAAATAATTGCGGAATTCCTCTCCCCCCCAAACAAACAAACCCAAGAACTTCTCCCCAGAGGCAAGGAGAAACCAGTTCAATGCCATGTCGGGGGCGGGGGGAGGGATAGCTCAGTGGTTTGAGCTTTGGCCTGCTAAACCCAGGATTGTGAATTCTATCCTTGAGGGGACCATTTAGGGATCTGGGGCAAAAATTGGAGATTGGTCCTGCTTTGAGCAGGGGGTTGGACTAGATGACCTCCTGAGGTCCCTTCCAATCCTGATATTCTATGATTCTATGTCCTGAGTTAAAACTCTGAGGGAAGGGAGCTACTGCAAGGTGTGAGGAAGGATGAGGAGGGGAATACTCAGCCTTGAGTAAATGGAACCACATGGAATAGTATCGGCAAGGACCAAAGGGAAAATTTCTCATACTCCCAGCAGAGGAATCAGCCAGGAAACAGTAAGGTTCGGAGGACCTTAATGCAACCATGATACAGCCACAAATCTTCACTAAAGAGAAATGATACAAACGTGCGGAGTGTGGGAAAATCTTAAGTTGGAGCTCAAGCCTTATTAGCCACCAGATGGCCTATCAGACATTGCAGTTGCAACAGAGGATCTTTCGAGACAATGGTTATCCCCGAATGGGACTTTCCATAGAGACCCCAGGCCTAATGCTTGCTGATGTGAGAGGACTGGGACATATTGACTGTATCTGGAAGGCACAGGCCACTGAACGAGTTATGAAGGTGGACCGTAGGATGGTGTAAGTGGGAATCATCCTCCACTGTGAAGGTCAAGACCCTGGAGAAGAGACGTGTGCTCTCTCGGGTCACCAACAACATCTATGAAAAGAACCCTCTTAGTTCCCTTTGAGTATGAAGAAGTGAAGACTCCATTAATTGGCTATACCTTCCTGACCAGTCTGCTACTGTCTGAGAGAACTCTGTGGGCATCAAGAACCCTGACCAAGCTACTCCATCGCCTGATTCCAGTAACTGCAGTCATGAGAGCGAAAGATCCTAAAGAACCATGCAGCAGGAGAACTGTGAACTCTTTTCTTGTCGTCGTAAGAGAGGGATACTTGTTAGGGTGTGAGGGTGTTTACTGAGTGAGTTTATATGTTTCTGGGAAATGGCACCATTAATAGTTCCCTAAACCCCAAGTCTGCCATCTACATCAGTGAGTGCTGCCCATGATATAGACATGCTACTGGGTGCTGCTATTGTTAGTTGTAAGCCTGGCTCGATAATCTCCTCTGTTGTGATATCATTTGTAAAACTCACATACTTTGTATGTGTGTGGCTGAGTAGTAAGAAGAGTAGAATAATAGCTATCTTGGTGAGATTTAAGAAGGAAGTAGTAGCAGTCAAGCTGTGGTTAAAGAAACCAATTTGGTCTCTGTACTTCCTTAAGACAAGACAAGCTCAATTTACCACTCCTTCATGGACTCTCTCTTGGTCAAGTTCTAAAGTAAAAAAAGAAACTCCTGGCCTACACTCACTAAACTGTGTGTCTACACTTAAAATGGTGCCACTATCGTGCTTCAGTTTAGACGCAACCTATGCTGATGGGAGGGGTTCTCTCCTCAGCATAGGTAATCCACCTCCCCAGGAGGTAGTAGCAAGGTCGACAGAAGAATTCTTTCATCAACCTAGCTCTGTTTACACTAGGATTTAGGTTTTCCTTTTGTCAACCTCAGGATTCAATTAGCTGCTGCATTAACCTGACATTATAAATTGATAATCCCAGCTAATGTCTTTGTTAACCCATCGATGTACTGAGTAAGGCCAGGTCTACACTAGAAACCTAGGGAGGTGGTGGAATCTCCATCCTTAGAGGTTTTTAAGGCCCATCTTGACAAAGCCCTGGCTGGGATGATTTAGTTGGGGATTGGTCCTGCTTTGAGCAGGGGGTTGGACTAGATGACCTCCTGAGGTCTCTTCCAACCCTAATCTTCTATGATTCTATGATTCTTACATTGGTTTAACTATGTCACTCAGGGATGTGAAAAATCCACACCCCTTTGTGACCTCACCCCTGGTGTAGACAAGACAGGAGGGTGGGAAATAAACTGAATTAACTGCTGGGGAGATTAAGAATCAGGAGCTGAATCCTGCCCCCAAATCGTTCTTCAGAAGACAGAGAGGAGGGAACCAATTTTGCCTCCACATATCATCCGAGTATTCAGAGGGAAGGGAGCTACTGCCAGGTGCCACTCAGGATGGGTGGGAAGCCATGCATGAGGTCTGCCAGGAGGATACAACTCCTGCTGGGGACAATTCTGACCTGGGTAAGATGAGGCAGAGGAGCGAATGGGGCCTTTGTGGGAATTCCAGCTGTTTACATCAACAATGGATGGTTTCTGTATCACTTTAACCAATTCCTCACCTGTGTGGGTGTTCCTCAGGGTCACACTTTCCTCAGAGTTCTGAGAGTCTGGGACCCACAGCTCTTTTCTCCATTTCCTCCAGGAGATCATGTCGGGCTTGGGAATTGGAAAACCTGCTCCTAGGAAAGAAAACAGGCAAGATCAAGGCTTCACAGTTGTGTAGCACCTTACATTTGTCTTTGTTGAATTTCATTTTGTCTGTAGCCCAGTTCTCCAATTTATAAAGATCCCTCTGAGTTTTTGCTCTGTCCTCCAAAGTATTTGCAACCCTCCCTAGCTTTGCATCATCTGCAAATTAGATCCAAAAAGAAAAGGAGGACTTGTGGCACCTTAGAGACTAACCAATTTATTAGAGCATAAGCTTTCGTGAGCTACAGCTCACTTCCTCAGATGCATATCATGGAAACTGCAGCAGGCTTTATATATACACAGAGAATATGAAACAATACCTATTCCCACCCCACTGTCCTGCTGGTAATAGCTTATCTAAAGTGATTTCCAGCACAAATCCAGGTTTTCTCACCCTCCACCCCCCCACACAAATTCACTCTCCTGCTGGTGATAGCCCATCCAAAGTGACAACTCTTTACACAATGTGCATGACAATCAAGCTGGGCTATTTCCTGCATAAATCCAGGTTCTCACATCCCCCCCACCCCCATACACACACAAACTCACTCTCCTGCTGGTAATAGCTCATCCAAACTGACCACTCTTCAAGTTAAAATCCAAGTTAAACCAGAACATCTGGGGGGGGGGGTAGGAAAAAACAAGAGGAAACAGGCTACCTTGCATAATGACTTAGCCACTCCAAGTCTCTATTTAAGCCTAAATTAATAGTATCCAATTTGCAAATGAATTCCAATTCAGCAGTTTCTCGCTGGAGTCTGGATTTGAAGTTTTTTTGTTTTAAGATAGCGACCTTCATGTCTGTGATCGCGTGACCAGAGAGATTGAAGTGTTCTCCGACTGGTTTATGAATGTTATAATTCTTGACATCTGATTTGTGTCCATTTATTCTTTTACGTAGAGACTGTCCAGTTTGACCAATGTACATGGCAGAGGGGCATTGCTGGCACATGATGGCATATATCACATTGGTGGATGTGCAGGTGAACGAGCCTCTGATAGTGTGGCTGATGTTATTAGGCCCTGTGATGGTGTCCCCTGAATAGATATGTGGGCACAGTTGGCAACGGGCTTTGTTGCAAGGATAAGTTCCTGGGTTAGTGGTTCTGTTGTGTGGTATGTGGTTGTTGGTGAGTATTTGCTTCAGGTTGCGGGGCTGTCTGTAGGCAAGGACTGGCCTGTCTCCCAAGATTTGTGAGAGTGTTGGGTCATCCTTTAGGATAGGTTGTAGATCCTTAATAATGCGTTGGAGGGGTTTTAGTTGGGGGCTGAAGGTGACGGCTAGTGGCGTTCTGTTATTTTCTTTGTTAGGCCTGTCCTGTAGTAGGTAACTTCTGGGAACTCTTCTGGCTCTATCAATCTGTTTCTTTACTTCTGCAGGTGGGTATTGTAGTTGTAAGAAAGCTTGACAGAGATCTTGTAGGTGTTTGTCTCTGTCTGAGGGGTTGGAGCAAATGCGGTTGTATCGCAGAGCTTGGCTGTAGACGATGGATCGTGTGGTGTGGTCAGGGTGAAAGCTGGAGGCATGCAGGTAGGAATAGCGGTCAGTAGGTTTCCGGTATAGGGTGGTGTTTATGTGACCATTGTTTATTCGCACTGTAGTGTCCAGGAAGTGGATCTCTTGTGTGGACTGGACCAGGCTGAGGTTGGTGGTGGGATGGAAATTGTTGAAATCATGGTGGAATTCCTCAAGGGCTTCTTTTCCATGGGTCCAGATGATGAAGATGTCATCAATATAGCGCAAGTAGAGTAGGGGCTTTAGGGGACGAGAGCTGAGGAAGCGTTGTTCTAAATCAGCCATAAAAATGTTGGCATACTGTGGGGCCATGCGGGTACCCATAGCAGTGCCGCTGATCTGAAGGTATACATTGTCCCCAAATGTGAAGTAGTTATGGGTAAGGACAAAGTCACAAAGTTCAGCCACCAGGTTAGCCGTGACATTATCGGGGATAGTGTTCTTGACGGCTTGTAGTCCATCTTTGTGTGGAATGTTGGTGTAGAGGGCTTCTACATCCATAGTGGCCAGGATGGTGTTATCAGGAAGATCACCGATGGATTGTAGTTTCCTCAGGAAGTCAGTGGTGTCTCGAAGGTAGCTGGGAGTGCTGGTAGCGTAGGGCCTGAGGAGGGAGTCTACATAGCCAGACAATCCTGCTGTCAGGGTGCCAATGCCTGAGATGATGGGGCGCCCAGGATTTCCAGGTTTATGGATCTTGGGTAGTAGATAGAATATCCCAGGTCGGGGTTCCAGGGGTGTGTCTGTGCGGATTTGATCTTGTGCTTTTTCAGGAAGTTTCTTGAGCAAATGCTGTAGTTGCTTTTGGTAACTCTCAGTGGGATCAGAGGGTAATGGCTTGTAGAAACTCGTGTTGGAGAGCTGCCGAGCAGCCTCTTGTTCATATTCCGACCTATTCATGACGACAACAGCACCTCCTTTGTCAGCCTTTTTGATTATGATGTCAGAGTTCTTTCTGAGGCTGTGGATGGCATTGCATTCCGCATGGCTGAGGTTATGGGGCAAGTGATGCTGCTTTTCCACAATTTCAGCCCGTGCACGTCGGCGGAAGCACTCTATGTAGAAGTCCAGTCTGCTCTGCAATACAACCGCATTTGCTCCAACCCCTCAGACAGAGACAAACACCTACAAGATCTCTGTCAAGCTTTCTTACAACTACAATACCCACCTGCAGAAGTAAAGAAACAGATTGATAGAGCCAGAAGAGTTCCCAGAAGTTACCTACTACAGGACAGGCCTAACAAAGAAAATAACAGAACGCCACTAGCCGTCACCTTCAGCCCCCAACTAAAACCCCTCCAACGCATTATTAAGGATCTACAACCTATCCTAAAGGATGACCCAACACTCTCACAAATCTTGGGAGACAGGCCAGTCCTTGCCTACAGACAGCCCCGCAACCTGAAGCAAATACTCACCAACAACCACATACCACACAACAGAACCACTAACCCAGGAACTTATCCTTGCAACAAAGCCCGTTGCCAACTGTGCCCACATATCTATTCAGGGGACACCATCACAGGGCCTAATAACATCAGCCACACTATCAGAGGCTCGTTCACCTGCACATCCACCAATGTGATATATGCCATCATGTGCCAGCAATGCCCCTCTGCCATGTACATTGGTCAAACTGGACAGTCTCTACGTAAAAGAATAAATGGACACAAATCAGATGTCAAGAATTATAACATTCATAAACCAGTCGGAGAACACTTCAATCTCTCTGGTCACGCGATCACAGACATGAAGGTCGCTATCTTAAAACAAAAAAACTTCAAATCCAGACTCCAGCGAGAAACTGCTGAATTGGAATTCATTTGCAAATTGGATACTATTAATTTAGGCTTAAATAGAGACTTGGAGTGGCTAAGTCATTATGCAAGGTAGCCTGTTTCCTCTTGTTTTTTCCTACCCCCCCCCCCAGATGTTCTGGTTTAACTTGGATTTTAACTTGAAGAGTGGTCAGTTTGGATGAGCTATTACCAGCAGGAGAGTGAGTTTGTGTGTGTATGGGGGTGGGGGGGATGTGAGAACCTGGATTTATGCAGGAAATAGCCCAGCTTGATTGTCATGCACATTGTGTAAAGAGTTGTCACTTTGGATGGGCTATCACCAGCAGGAGAGTGAATTTGTGTGGGGGGGTGGAGGGTGAGAAAACCTGGATTTGTGCTGGAAATCACTTTAGATAAGCTATTACCAGC
This sequence comes from Lepidochelys olivacea, assembly GCF_965140295.1. Lineage (NCBI taxonomy): Eukaryota > Metazoa > Chordata > Testudines > Cheloniidae > Lepidochelys > Lepidochelys olivacea. The sequence goes on along the minus strand of NC_140424.1, from coordinate 33,910,616 downwards.
AGGACAGTGGGGTGGGAATAGGTATTGTTTCATATTCTCTGTGTATATATAAAGCCTGCTGCAGTTTCCACGATATGCATCTGAGGAAGTGAGCTGTAGCTCACGAAAGCTTATGCTCTAATAAATTGGTTAGTCTCTAAGGTGCCACAAGTCCTCCTTTTCTTTTTGCGAATACAGACTAACACGGCTGTTACTCTGAAATTAGATCCATACACTCTCTATTTCTACAACCATGTCATTAATAAAAGATGTTAAATAAACAGGACCCAGAACAGATCCCTGTGGAACCCCACTTGAGACCTCCCTGCAATTGGACATCATTCTATTAATAGTTGCTCTTTGTTTGCGGGTGTTTAACCAATTATGTATCCACTCGATGGTAGTTCTGCCGAACCCACATTTCTCCAGCTTTCCTGTCAGACTGTCATGTGGGACTGTATCAAAAGCCTTGCTAAAGTCCAGGTATATTATGTCCACCGCATTCCCCCCATCCACCAAATCAGTTACCTTGTCAAAAAGAAAGAAAGCTGGTTTGGCAGCATTTGTTCTTGGTAAATCCATGCTGGCTGCTAGTGATCACCCCTTCATCCTCCAGGTATTTGCAAATTGAATGTTTTATACATTGCTCTAGTAGCTTCCCAGCTATTGAAGTCAGGCTGACTGGTCTATAGTTCCCCGGCTCCTCCTTTTTAATGATGGCCACTACGTTAGCCCTTCTCCAGTCTTCCAGGACCTCTCCTGCCATCCATGAGTTTGCAAATATTATTGCCAGCGATTGAAATTTCTGCAGCTAATTCCTTCAGCACCCTGCGATTAATAGCATCAGGCCCTGTTGACTTGAATAGATTCAAATTAGTCACAAGATCTCTGATGTGTTCTCTACTTATCTTGATCTGCGTCCCTTCCCCTTTATTGTCTATGGTAACTTTGCTAGTCATCCGCCCTGTTATTTTTTGTGAGAAGACAGAAGCAAAGTAGGCATTGAGCAGCTATGCCTTCCTATCACCTTCTGTTACCAACTCATCTTCTCCACTGAGCAGTGGACCCACATCGTCCATGATCTTTCTTTTCGTCTGACTTATTTGTAGAACCCCTTCTTGCTGTCTCTAACGTTCCTTGCCAGCTGTAACTCATTCTTTGCCTTGGCTTTCCTGATTTGGTCCCTACACACTCACGCTATTCCCATGTGTATACTTCCTTGGTGACATGCCCCTCCTTCCATTCCCTGTATGTATTCCTTTGGGGTTTTAGATAGCTAAAAAGCTTCTTGTGCAGCCCCATTGGCCTCCTGTGGCTCTTCTTGTCTTTCCTCTGATGTTGAGTATCTAGCATTACATCTTTTAGGAACTGCCAGCCCCCTTCTACTCCTTTTCTTCCCAATTGGTCTCTCCATGGGACCTTGCCTATTATTTCTCTGAGTTGGTTGAAATCCACCTTTCTGAAGTCCAGTATCCTTGGTTTGCTGTTCTCATGTCTTCCTTTCCTTAGGATCTTGAATTCTAAGGGGCAGGGGGTTGGACTAGATGACCTTCTGGGGTCCCTTCCAACCCTGATATTCTATGATTCTATGATTCTATCAGATCATGATCACTTCTTCCCAAGTTCCTGACCACCTTCAGGTTTGCAACTAATTCATCCCTGTTGGTCAAAACCAGATCCAAAAGGGACGACCCCCTAGCTGATTCCTCAACTTTCTGAATCAGAAAGCTGTCCCGTACACATGCTAAGAAGTTGCGGGACACACTATGTTTTGCTGTATTAGTCTTCCAGTAGATATCAGGGAAGTTAAAATCCCCCATCAGTACAAACTCAAGTGTTAGCTAATCCTGTTACCTGTTTGAAAAATGCCTCATCCACTTTCTCTTCCTGATTTGGTGATCTATAATAGACCCCCCACCATAACATTGCGAATGTTCTTTTCCCTTTTTATCCTCACCCAGATACCCTCAGTTAGTTAGTTAGTACAGTGGTTCTCAACCAGGGGTATGTGCCTCTCCTGGGGGTATGCAGCGGTCTTCCGGGAGGTACATCAATTCATCTAGATATTTACCTAGATTTACAACAGGTAAGTCAGTACAAAAAAATTGCATACCGACAATGACTTGTTTATATTGCTCTATATCAGGGGTCGGCAACCTTTCAGAAGTGGGGGGCCGAGTCTTCATTTATTCACTTTAATTTAAGGTTTTGCGTGCCAGTAATACATTTTAACATTTTTAGAAGGTCTCTCTCTCTAAGTCTATATATTATATAACTAAACTATTGTCGTATGTAAAGTAAACATTTTCAAAATGTTTAAGAAGTTTCATTTAAAATTAAATTAAAATGCTGATCTTACGCCGCCAGCCCGCTGAGCCCGCTGCCAGCCTGGGGTTCCGTTCACCTAGGCCGGTAGCAGGCTGAGCGGGGCCAGCGGCCGGGAGCCCAGACTGGCAGTTGGCTAAGCGGCTCAGCCTGCTACCGCTCAGCCCGCTGCCGGTCTGGGGTTCTGTCCACCAGCTCCTTCCAGTCAGAGTCCTGGCTGCCGGCCGCGCTCAGCCCGCTGCCGGTCTGGGATCCCGGCCCTGCACACATAGAGTGGGTACCTACCTTCTCCCTGGTTCCAGCTCATTCTCTTCCTCTCTCTCTGCACTGAGCTGAGGGTGGGAGTGCACTGAGCACAGGGCTGGGGGTGAAGAAGCAGGCTGGGGGTTGGGGTGTAGGGTCTGGCCAGGAGCTAGAATGAGGGAGGGGGCTCAGGGTTGGGGCAGGATTGGCTAGATTAGCCAGGGTTGGCTGGCTAGATTGTCGGGCTCAACGGGTAGTGATCAATGGCTCCATGTCTAGTTGGCAGCCGGTATCAAGTGGAGTGCCCCAGGGGTCGGTCCTGGGGCCGGTTTTATTCAATATCTTCATAAATGATCTGGAGGATGGTGTGGATTGCACTCTCAGCAAATTTGCGGATGATTCTAAACTGGGAGGAGTGGTAGATACGCTGGAGGGCAGGGATAGGATACAGAAGGACCTAGACCAATTGGAAGATTGGGCCAAAGGGAATCTGATGAGGTTCAATAAGGATAAGTGCAGGGTCCTGCACTTAGGACGGAAGAACCCAATGCACAGCTACAGACTAGGGACCGAATGGCTAGGCAGCAGTTCTGCAGAAAAGGACCTAGGGGTGACAGTGGACGAGAAGCTGGATATGAGTCAGCAGTGTGCCCTTGTTGCCAAGAAGGCCAATGGCATTTTGGGATGTATAAGTAGGGGCATAGCGAGCAGATCGAGGGACGTGATCGTTCCCCTCTATTCGACATTGGTGAGGCCTCATCTGGAGTACTGTGTCCAGTTTTGGGCCCCACACTTCAAGAAGGATGTGGATAAATTGGAGAGAGTCCAGCGAAGGGCAACAAAAATGATTAGGGGACTGGAACACATGACTTATGAGGAGAGGCTGAGGGAGCTGGGATTGTTTAGCCTGCAGAAGAGAAGAATGAGGGGGGATTTGATAGCTGCTTTCAACTACCTGAAAGGGGGTTCCAAAGAGAATGGCTCTAGACTGTTCTCAATGGTAGCAGATGACAGAACGAGGAGTAATGGTCTCAAGTTGCAGTGGGGGAGGTTTAGATTGGATATTAGGAAAAACTTTTTCACTAAGAGGGTGGTGAAACACTGGAATGCGTTACCTAGGGAGGTGGTAGAATCTCCTTCCTTAGAGGTTTTTAAGGTCAGGCTTGACAAAGCCCTGGCTGGGATTATTTAACTGGGAATTGGTCCTGCTTTGAGCAGGGGGTTGGACTAGATGACCTTCTGGGGTCCCTTCCAACCCTGATATTCTATGAGGAGGTTTGGGTGTAGAGTGCTTACCTGGGCAGCTCCCATTTGGTGCAAGGTGTGCAGGTGGGATGTGTGGAGGGTGCAGGAGCTCCCGTTTGGTGCTCAGGGTGGGGGTGGGAATGTGGGGGGTGCAAGAATCAGGGCATAGGGTGTGGGGGGCGCTGAGTATGTGTGGGGGGTGCAGGAGTCAGGGCAGGGGGCTGGGGGCATGTGAGGAGGGTGCAGGAGTCAGGGCATTGGGTGTGGGGGGGGCTGGGTATGTGTGGGGGTGCTGGAGTCAGGGCTGGGGGTGTGTGCGGGGGGTGCAGGGGTCAGGGCAGAGGGCTGGGTGTGTGTGAGGGGGTGCAGGGGTCAGGGCAGAGAGCTGGGTAGGTGTGGGGGGGCAAGGGTCAGGGCAGAGGGTTGGGAGTGTGTGTGGGGGTGAAGGGGTCAGGGCAGGGGGCTGTGGGTGTGGGCTAGGGTCATGGGGGTGCTCCCAGCCCCCTGCCCTGAGCAGCTCACGGCAGGGGGCTGGAGGGGATATGCCCCAAGGCCCCATCCCCACCTCTTCTCCGCCTCCTCCCCAGAGCAGCATGGGTGCTGCAGCTCCACTTCTCCCCCTCCCTCACAAGGGCCATCAGCTGATCGGGGGCAGGGAGGGAGAAGAGGAGGGGCAGGAACCCAGCACAGCGGGGGAGGGGGAGCTTGCCTGCTCTGCAGCAGCAGCCGACAGGACCAAACTTCTTCACCCTGCCCCCGCGGGGGGGAGGCGGAGAAGAGCGGGCCAGAGCAGGTAGGATTTTTAATGGCACGCTGCTGCCTGCCGGGGTCCCAGCCTGGATTCAGCAGCAGGCTGAGCGGGGCCAGCGGCTGGGACCCGGCAGGCAGCAGAGTGCCATTAAAAATCGACTCGCTTGCCATAGGTTGCCTACCCCTGCTCTATATACTATACACTGTAATGTAAGTACAATATTTCCAGTGGATTTATTTTATAATTATATGGTAAAAATGAGAAAGGAAGCAACTTTTCAGTATCAGTGGGCTGTGACCCTTTTTATATTTTTATGTCTGATTCTGTAAGCACATCGTTTTTAAGTAAAGGGAAACCTGGGGTATGCAAGTCAAATCAGACTCCTGCAAGCAGTACAGTAGTCTGGGAAGGTTGAGAGCTACATTAGTACATGTCACCTATGCATATAGCTAGCTAAATACTCATACAGTCCCCTGCACTCCCATAGACTCTATATAGACCCAACATCCCTATACCTTTACAGCTCCTTGCACTTCTGCAGCATCTTCACATGCTCACATCTGGCAACTTGGTACTGAACAGGAAAGGAGACTGCTGGCAGAGGGGGCATGGGAGGAGCAATCCCCCAGTGGAGCATGTAGCCCCGATCTTGGATGGCTCATACCCAGCTTTGACACAGACTCAAGGGGACTATTTCTTTTTTATATTCTTGCCTAGCCTGTCATGCCAATGTAATTTGACTGGATTGAAGCAGTGTCTATGCAGGTGCTTCTGAAAGGAGCACAGTGTGTGTGTGTGTAGGGTACATTTCTATGGCACCCACATACACACACTCCTCTCTGCCAGGGGTGTCACACATTGCAGCCTGGGATTTTTCACCCCCCTGAGCGATGTAGTTCAGCCAACTGTGCGGAGCTTGGCTGGCAGGGTCTGAGCAGCACCTGGCACAATGGGATGCCCCCTGCTTTAGTCGTTTCTGCAACAGAAATGATCAATAACAACTCCTGCATATGCACACATCATAGCCCCCATATTGGTAGCACAGACATCATGGCCTATGGAACCTACTGATGCACTGGGGCATCTGGTACGTTTCTACAGCACATATAGCCATGCAGCCCCTGGCACCCCTGTGCAGCAGCCACATTCATATACACAGGCATCTCCTACGTCTCTATGACACATATAGACTAAGGGCAAGAGAACTCTCTTCCCATGTGAGTGCAGCAAGGCACATCACCCTACGTGTCTCTGTTCCTATAGCTCCTATACACCTACCCACACGAGACGCAGCAGTGTCTCCTATTTCTATAGCACGGTGGTTCTCAATGAAGGGTCTGGGGCCCGATGTGGGGCCGCGAGCAGGTTTCAGAGGCTCCACCAAGCAGGGCCAGCATTAAGACTCGCTGGGGCCCAGGACAGAAAGCCAAAGCCCCACTGCATAGGTGTGAAGCCCGGGGTCCTGAGCCCTGCCACGCAGGGCTGAAGGGGAAACCTTTGCAATGTAGCTTTGCAGGGCCTCCTGTGGCATGGGGCTCCAGGCAATCGCCCCGCTTGCTACCCCCTAACACTGGCCCTGGCTTTTACATGCAGAAAACCAGTTGTTATGGCACAGGGGGGCCATGGAGTTTTTATAACATGTTGCGGGGGGCTCAGAAAGAGAGACCTTGAGAACCCCGGCTCTAGCATCTATAGACCAACACTGTGCAGCAGATACTTACTGATTCATGAGTTCCCAGTTCCTCTAAAAAGCTGGGGGGGGAGGGCTTGAGGTTTCTGAAACAGAGCTAGCGCGCCATATTCGCCAAGGGCTGCTACGCTCTCTATGGTCCTTACCTGGCCCCCAAAACCTCGTACCTGAGCACCACGCAGCTTTAAAAAATTATTTATCCTCACAATACCCCCGAGTGACAGGAGATTGCTGTTTCCCCCATTTTACATGTGGGAAACAGGCACAGAGCCATTAAGCTCTGGCCTATACTAGAGGAGTTACATTGGTATCATAATGTCAACTAGGGGTGTGTGATTTTTTTACCTATATATTTATGCTGCTATAAGTGCTACCATGGATGCAGCCATGCCCAAAAAAGCCCCAATCCAGCACAGTCCAGTTAACTTCCCACACCTAACCTAGCTCCGCATGTATTCTGTAGCATAGGACACTGCTCTCCCTAGGAATGTGCTACACATGGGGCACTGAGCATGCTCAGTTCATCCACTGAAGCCACTGCCCTTCACCCTGCCCTTATTTGCTGTAAGGTTCTGCGGACTGCTTTTGACAGGGGCTAAAAAGGGGCAAAGGGGGCAAAACAGAGGAGGGGGGTGGCCAGGGTCTGAGCAGGGGGCAGAAATTCACTGGTCAGGGGGGTCAAGCAGCTGGAGGCAGCATTAGGAGAAGGGCTAAAGGGAAAATCAGGGATGGGGGGGAGGAGGCGGAGTTAAACCCAGGAGTGAGGCGCTGCCAGAGGGTGTCAGAGGGCAAAACCTGGCACAGGCAGGGGCACAGGGGGTAACAGTTACCCCAGTGGGACTGAGACACCAGTGCTTGCAAAAATGGTGGGGGGCAAAGGGGCTTTTTATTTCCCCTCCCACAGACAGCACCTTTCAGCATGGGCTTCCCAGGGCTCGGTTCTTAAAGGCACAGGCATCCCAATGCCTAGTCACTGCAGCTCCTCTTTGACTGATCTAACCTACTGAGGCTATGTCTACATTACAAAATTCAAAGCGCTACCGCGGGTGCCAGTCCTCCTGGTAATGCACCTCGACGAGGGGATTAGCTCCGAGCACTGGAAGCCGAGCCTGTCCACACTAGCGCTTTAAAGCGCTCAAACTTGCTGTGCTCGGGGTGGGGGAGTGATTTTTCACACCCCTGAGGCAGCAAGTTAGAGCGCTTTAACTTGCCAGTGTAGATAATCCCTGAGATTTAATTCAGTGAAACATTTTACATATACCCCCTCAGAAACAAAGAATCCCTTGTCACTGTATATGATTGCACAGAGTCTCCTAGCAGTTTCCCAAGTTGTCTTGTCTGCAGCTGGGATTCCCTGAATTTTTAATTCTAATTTTTTCTTCTCATTTTTAGAGCAGATGTTTATTCTGTTGGATCATCTGACTTTCACTCTGACTGAATTTCTGGCCTAGTGTCAAAACTTTGTTTTGAGTCAATCCACCAATGGGGATTGCATTTTTGCAACTGTTATTTTGCCTCTCAGTCTAGCCCTTAGTGTTTTTCCACATGCCATTGTGTACAACTTGATTCTCAAATATTCAATAAAGGCTGTATACTATCTCCTATAATGTCTTTCTCCCTGTAAAAAAATCTATTGTAATTTTTGCAGAAAATTAGAACTGCCATCGTGAGTCAGACCAATAGTCTGCCTAATCTAGTATCCTGTCTTGTGACAGTGGCCAATGCCAGATGCTTCTAAGGGAATGATCAGACCAGGCAATGACTCAGTGAACTATCCCATTGTCCACTCCCATCATCTGGCAGTCAAAGGACGGTTTAGGGACATGCAGAGGATGGGGCTTCATCCCTGATTATCTTGGCTAATAGCCAATGTACTTATACTGAGGGACTGATCTAATTCTTTGTTCAACCCATTCATAGTTTTGCCTTTCAAAATATAATGAACACACATCTACAACCCCAAGATACCTTTATAACCATAAAGCACAATGGTAGATTTTCTGCCTATGAGCTTGCTTTCCAAAGGAATTAAGTATTTCACATACTGTTTATAATGCTTTTCACTATTCTCAATGTTTTGTGTGCATTCAATGTTGTTGTTGTTTTGTTAATAGACTGTATGACCTACTATGCAGTGGAAAGGGACTAATAAAGATTTCTTTTTAAATGTTCAGACTTTCATTTAGGGTTTTTAATGCAATAGCCATGAAATTCCACTTGCAAAATGTTTTTTAAACAGTCCTGAAAATATAGGAATGTGGGGTTGGTTCTCTCTACTCCAAAAATGTGTTTGGTACCAAGTGTTTGTCTAATGGGTATTTTGAGGATGGCGACTAAGCATCTTGTCATTCAGCAAAAGTGTCACTTAAGATTTCTTGAGTAATAAACGTGTACATAAGCCTGTGACACTATCCCTAAACCATGGTGGATTTGATTTAAATCAAATTGATTTAAATCATAATTTAAATCACGAGTCAGGAAGACTCGATTTAACCATGGTTTTCTCGATAAAAGTGCATTCTTGTTGGTTGTTACAGCCTTAATACATATTCTTCACAACTCAGAGTTAGATACAAGTTTCATTTCTAGAAGGTACACACTATACATTTTTAAACAGTGATTTATTTAGAAAACTTTTAAGAGTAGTTTTACAGCTATGTCAGAAAATGAATGTGTGACACTCTATACCTTGGGGGAATGTACCCCATATTCCTCATTTTCATATAATCATGATCTTACATATAAAGCATGCCTTGTAAGGTATAGGGGAAAGGGTTAGGTTTAGGGTTAGACACCAAACCTGTCCCAAGGAAAGTTTATTGCATACAGTTTTTACTTTCAGTTTAACCTAGAGATGTGCAAAAAATTGGGAATGCAATGTAGCCCATACCATCCACAAACCAATGGACTAGCTGAAAACAACAAACAAATCCATCAAAAGGTAATTTTAGGGCAGGGGAAATTACAGTATTAATAGAAAGCAGAATGCACTATGACAGAAGCTACAAATTGCTTCAAATTTTTAGTACATTGAAACTCAACTTGTCTTTTATTTCAAGTAAAAGGAATTATCCCACTGCACTAGGATGGCCTCTTTACGCCTTTTCAATTGCATACAATTTCTCTCATAAAGACAGTCCTTTCCCCTTCCCCCACAAATAATCCATCACCATTTTTTACAGAGCATTGTGCAAGTTGGTTGATGACAGTGCGACCAATTGGGATGAATTTCTTGGTGACTTGTCAGCAAGTTAAGGAAGTATGGGCTGGATGAATGCACTACAAGGTGGGTAGAAAGCTGGCTAGATTGTCGGGCTCAACGGGTAGTGATCAATGGCTCCATATCTAGTTGGCAGCCGGTATCAAGTGGAGTACCCCAAGGGTCGGTCCTGGGGCCGGTTTTGTTCAATATCTTCATAAATGATCTGGAGGATGGTGTGGATTGCACTCTCAGCAAATTTGCGGATGATACTAAACTGGGAGGAGTGGTAGATACGCTGGAGGGGAGGGATAGGATACAGAAAGACCTAGACAAATTGGAGGATTGGGCCAAAAGAAATCTGATGAGGTTCAATAAGGATAAGTGCAGGGTCCTGCACTTAGGACGGAAGAACCCAATGCACAGCTACAGACTAGGGACCGAATGGCTAGGCAGCAGTTCTGCGGAAAAGGACCTAGGGGTGACAGTGGACGAGAAGCTGGATATGAGTCAGCAGTGTGCCCTTGTTGCCAAGAAGGCCAATGGCATTTTGGGATGTATAAGTAGGGGCATAGCGAGCAGATCGAAGGACGTGATCGTTCCCCTCTATTCGACATTGGTGAGGCCTCATCTGGAGTACTGTGTCCAGTTTTGGGCCCCACACTTCAAGAAGGATGTGGATAAATTGGAGAGAGTCCAGCGAAGGGCAACAAAAATGATTAGGGGACTGGAACACATGAGTTATGAGGAGAGGCTGAGGGAGCTGGGATTGTTTAGCCTGCAGAAGAGAAGAATGAGGGGGGATTTGATAGCTGCTTTCAACTACCTGAAAGGGGGTTCCAAAGAGGATGGCTCTAGACTGTTCTCAATGGTAGCAGATGACAGAACGAGGAGTAATGGTCTCAAGTTGCAGTGGGGGAGGTTTAGATTGGATATTAGGAAAAACTTTTTCACTAAGAGGGTGGTGAAACACTGGAATGCGTTACCTAGGGAGGTGGTAGAATCTCCTTCCTTAGAGGTTTTTAAGGTCAGGCTTGACAAAGCCCTGGCTGGGATGATTTAACTGGGAATAGGTCCTGCTTTGAGCAGGGGGTTGGACTAGATGACCTTCTGGGGTCCCTTCCAACCCTGATATTCTATGATTCTATGATTCTATGATGACATTGTATTTTCTTTGAGAAAAAAACCAAACATGACAACCAAATTGTCACCGTATCGACTACTGGATTGGCTTTGAGGCAAGATTTCCAGACCAGGTCTCAGACAACTACACTGTAAGTGTCGTTCAGCTTTCAGGTGCATATGTTATTCTGTGATTGTTCATTTTACAAACAGAAGTCCTTCTCCATTTGTTTCCAAAGCCAACAGATTTCGAGGAACTCGATGAAGAATACTACAAAGAGTATATCATGAAAATTGAAGCTAGACGTGATGCTGAAACTATTAGTAATATTTCAAAAGCACAAGAAAAGCAATAAATACAGTATGCCAAAACTAAGACTCGTAAACATGGGGAAATAACATTCAAAGTTTATGACACTGTCACGCTACTGAATGCAAGAAGGAAAACAAGAAAGGGAGGGCAGCTACAACCTACCTACGTGGGACCATACAAAATTGCCGCTGTAGAGGGCAAAAGAGTTAAATTAGAGAACAAGTTAGGGAAAAAAGAAAAGGAGTACTTGTGGCACCTTAGAGACTAACAAATTTATTTGAGCATAAGCTTTCGTCAGCTACAGCTCACTTCATCGGATGCATAAAGTGGAAAATACAGTGGGGAGATTTATATTCACAGAGAACATGAAACAATGGGTGTTATCATACACACTGTAAGGAGAGTGATCACTTAAGATGAGCTAATACCAGCAGGAGAGCGGGGGCGGGGGAAGAAAACCTTTTGTAGTGTTAAGGAAAAGTTAGCACATGTGGCTCCATTTTGGTTTGGGGCCCACCATTGTTTAAATGCCAGCACATCATACACCAGGAGGAGTAATTCTTAGATACTGAATCCCTGTGAAAATCCTCCTCCTTGTCTCCAGCCTGCCTGGACTCCCAGTATCTGGTTTTTGTCAGTCTCTAACTCCCTGTCTCTTGGCCTTGATGTGAGGCCTCCCATCCTGATAATGAAAGTTACTGATGCATGGCTTTAGGACCATGCTGTGTAATTAACATACTGGTATAGCACGAGGAATGCACCAAGCAGGGATAGGTGGTAGATAAGACAAGGGTTTGTTTATTGGCTAAGGTTTCCGATGCACGAGGGCAACATGCTTTGCTAAAAGGTATATAACCTTTGTATAATCTGCATTCAAGGTCCCCTCCTGGCTAGCAGGGGGGCACCACGCTCGAGCGTAATAAATTTAGTGTCTTTTGGGAACTCTGCAGTTGTGGACTTTATTTCTGTGCCTGAGCCTAGATTCGAACTGTGCGTGTCCTACAAGGTATAATTCGTAGCACTTGTGTGCGTGTCCTACAAGGTATAATTCATAACAGTTTTGGCGACCACGAAGGGACTCTAGGCTCGCCCCAACAAGCGAGACTACACTCCTCCTCTCAGACAGCTCCAGCCGGCACAGGGTGAGTTCACCTTTGAGAACTCCGAGGAGGGGGGGGTGTGAGCCGTCGCTTAGGCAATAAGGTGGCACATTTTGTGTTCTTTTGGTAGCCCATTATGGGTTCTGGGCAGAGTGTAAGTAAGGGGACCCCTTTGGCTGAAATTATCAAGAATTGGGGGAATATTTCTGGCACCCATGGGTTAGGCAGGAAGAAAGCTGTTATTTTATGTAAGGTTGAGTGGCCAGCACTAACAACTCAAACATCTGTTGAATGGCCACCGGATGGGTCCTTTGCTGGGGATACATTAACAGCGCTTAGAAGGGGCTGGAGGACAAAGCTCCAGCCCAGATGGATTATTGGTATGTATGGGACAACTGGGCTTATGCGCGTGCGAAAGGACGTCCTCTTTCCTCCTCCTTTTCCTATCTATCTCAGGGGTCTTCAGCCCCGCTCTGTGCTATGCCTGTTTCTTCTCCTCCCCGGCGTGCTTCTGCCCCTCCCGCGGCTTACCCTCGGCTTTCTGACTTATGCCTATCATCTCCTTGCTCGCCACCCCCCTGCCCGTGCAGGCCCACCATTGACCCACCGGTTACTCTGCAAGCTCCCCTCATTCAGCAACCCCTTGTTACTCATGGTACGGACGGAAGTGAACGGTTTGCTTTTCCCTATGTTCACCGCCCTTTTGGCCCAGGCGATTTAGTAACATGGCAACAGCAGATGCCTCGCCTGCGTGACGATCCAGAGAAGGTTCTGCAAACCATTCGGTCTGTATTTACCGCATTTAATCCTACATGGGGAGATGTCCAGGTAATCCTGGACACACTTTTTACCCCTGACGAGAAATATTCCATTCTGGATGCGAATAGGCGCTGGGCAGGGGAGGATAGTACCCGGGCTTCTTGGCCCCTGACTGATCCCAATTGGAATCCTAATGTGCCTACTCAAATGGGCCTTTTAAAGGCAGGTAGAAACGGCCTTTTAGAAGCTGTACGTAAAGCTGGTAGTAAAATGGCTAACTGGTCTAAAATCCGCGAATGTCAGCAAGAGCTTACTGAGCACCCCTCCGCCTTTTTGGCCCGGTTGTCCAAGCAAGTTCGTGTATATGGGGGCGGTATAAACCCTGAGGCAGAGGAAAACCGTCCTATGATGGTCTCCTTTTATGTTGATCAGGCAGCATCAGATATAAAAAAATATTTTTCTAAGCATGTGCCCGATTGGCCAGGAAAACCCCTCCAGGAGGTTGTCCGCCTGGCCACCTTTGTGTTTAACGGCAGGGACGAGGAAAAAGCACGGGAAAAACGTAAACAGAAGAAGGAGGAGGTAAGTATGTTAGCTGCTGCCTTGCAGGCTCCTTCGGGAAAACAGCATTGGCAAGGGCGCGGAGAGATGAGGGGAAGGGGGCATGGACGGGGGACAGGAGGAGGGGGAGGTTGGGATAGAATGAGGGACGGGAATTGTAATTATTGTAAACAACCAGGGCACTGGAGGAGGGAGTGTCCCCTGCTTCCCCGAGGGGCTCCTTGGAAGAGCCAGGTAGAGGCTAATCCTTCTTTTTCCCCTAACACCCCCCGGAACCTTGTTAACCCCCAGTGACTAGAGGCGGAGGTTTTGGGGACTTTGGGAGAGTTGGAATGGGACTTGGGATTACAGTCACAAATTTATTTGAAAGGTGGAGAACACCTTGTGCCTTTTCTAGTAGATACTGGGGCCACCCTCTCCACTTTAATTTTTGTTCCGGGCTCTCTGTCCGATACCAAGGTTTGGGTGCAGGGTATAGAAGGTAATCCCTGCCCGGCTCCTTTATCCTACCCTGTCCCTATCGAGCTTGGTTCTTTAAAGCTATCACATAGGTTTGTTGTAATGCCGGAGGGCCCCGCGAACCTCCTCCGGCAGGATGTGCGGGGCAAATTGGGGGCACACATATATTGCACCCCCGAGGGGCTCCGCATGTCCGTCCCGGACTCGGCGGTTGCTTCTCTTATGGCATCGGTTACCCCTATTCCTGGTGTGCCCTCTGAATTGTCCAGTGTTCCCCACACTTTGTGGAGCACAAATCCTACTGATGTGGGTCTTCTTAAATCAGCAGTTCCAGTGAGTCTGAAAACAGGGGGCGGACCGCCTCCGTCTGTAAAACAATGCCCCTTGCCGAGGAAGGCGGAAGAAGGCATCTCACTCCTTATTGACAGCTATTTGACTCAGGGGGTTTTAGTCCCCTGCAGTTCGCCATGTAATACTCCCATTCTTCCAGTAAGGAAGCCTAAACTGGGACCAGACGGGCGTCCAGTCTATCAATTTGTTCAGGATCTACGGGCTATAAATGGTTATGCTATAGCCCCCCATCCAGTTGTCCCTGATCTGAGCACTATTCTAACTCTAATTCCTCAGTCAGCCACTTGCTTTACTGTCATAGAATCGAACGCAGTGTTGGATTTGTATTCATACCACCACATATTTAGGTCAGGGGGTCCCGTTGGTAGGGGTACCTATCCCCCTTAATTGAACACTCCAAGCTAAGCTATGGGCAAACACTACATTTAACTGGAATGTTACAATCCAAATATGGTCTATTGATATGGTGGCCCAGGGTAATTATGCTTTATGTGTGTCATGACGTAAGGGCATAGAAAATACAGTTTTTGTAGGGAATTTTGTGGACACCACCCAAATCAGCTCTGGTGCGGGAGGCCCCTCTACCTACTCCAGAACCCCGTGGCCGGTCCCCGAGGGGTCTGGCTGGTATTGGTTATGCAATCACACAGCCTATAAGGTTCTCCCAGCAAGATGGTGTGGTCTATGTACCTTAGGGGCTATAGTACCCACCGTGACAGTACACCAGAACCTGACCCGGGGAGAGATCCGCAATCTAGTATGGTGGGACCGACGAAGTATTCCTTTAAACCCCCTTTCTCAACGCCCAAAGGCTTTCACTCCTTTGTGCATTGGTTTCTGCCATGGTTGGGAGTAAGCGAGCTGGAAAAAGCTATAGTTAACATTTCAGCTGCTTTGAAACTAATGGCAAATGCTACTGCAGATGCTCTATCTGCCCTTCAAATTGAAGTCACCCAGCTATCCCAAACTACATTGCAAAACCGCCTAGCCCTGGATTATCTCCTTGCAAATCAGGGCGGGGTTTGTGCTCTGGTCAACTCAAGCTGTTGTGTTTTTGTAAATCAGCACCATAGGGTGGAAACTGACATCCACATCCTCAAGCAACAGGCAGCCCTATTCCACCACATCAGCCTCCACACTACCAGTGCCGGATTCCAGGAGGTCTGGGACTGGCTCACCTCATTGCTACCGGATGTGGGGACTTGGGGACAGCATATTTTGTATTTACTTTTTTTGACTGTTATTGTTTTTGCGCTATTTTTTGTATGCCTACAATGCTGCAGTATGTGCTGTCGGCAGTTGCTAACCCTGCAGCGCGGTTACTCAGCCCTGATATAGCTTACTGACGTACAAAAAAAAAGGGAGGACTGTTAAGGAAAGGTTAGCACATGTGACTCCATTTTGGTTTGGGGCCTACCATTGTTTAAATGCCAGCACATCATACACCAGGAGGAGTAATCCTTAGATACTGAATCCCTATGAAAATCCTCCTCCTTGTCTCCAGCCTGCCTGGACTCCCAGTATCTGGTTTTTGTCAGTCTCTAACTCCCTGTCTCTTGGCCTTGATGTGAGGCCTCCCATCCTAATAATAAAAGTTACTGATGCATGGCTTTAGGACCATGCTGTGTAATTAACATACTGGTATAGCACGAGGAATGCACCAAGCAGGGATAGGTGGTAGATAAGACAAGGGTTTGTTTATTGGCTAAGGTTTCCGATGCACGAGGGCAACATGCTTTGCTAAAAGGTATATAACCTTTGTATAATCTGCATTCAGGGTCTCCTCCTGGCTCAAGCGTAATAAATTTAGTGTCTTTTGGGAACTCTGCAGTTGTGGACTTTATTTCTGTGCCTCAGCCTCGATTCGAACTGTGCGTGTCCTATCAGGTATAATTCGCAGCATTGGTGTGCGTGTCCTATCAGGTATAATTTGCAGCACTTGTGTGCGTGTCCTACCAGGTGTAATTCGTAACAGCAGTGATAATCAAGGTGGGCCATTTCCAGCAGTTGACAAAAACGTCTGAGGAACAGGGGGTGGGTGGGGGAGGGAATAAACATGGGGAAATAGTTTTACTTTGTGTAATGACCCATCCACTCCCAGTCTCTATTCAATCCTAAATTAATTGTATCCAGTTTGCAAATTAATTCCAATTCAGCAGTCTCTCGTTGGAGTCTGTTTTTGAAGTCCTTTTGTTGTAATATTGCGACTTGTAGGTCTGTAATCGAGTGACCAGAGATTGAAGTGTTCTCCGACTGGTTTATGAATGTTATAATTCTTGACATCTGATTTGTGTTCATTTATTCTTTTACATAGAGACTGTCCAGTTTGTCCAATGTACATGGCAGAGTGGCATTGCTGGCACATGATGGCATATATCACATTGGTAGATGTGTAGGTGAATGAGCCTCTGATAGTGTGGCTGATGTGATTAGGAGAAAGACATTATAGGAGATTGTATACTGCCTTTACTGAATATTTGAGAATCAAGATGTACACAATGGCATGTGGAAAAACACTAAGGGCTAGACTGAGAGGCAAAATAACAGTTGCAAAAATGCAATCCCCATTGGTGGATTGACTCAAAACAAAGTTTTGACACTAGGCCAGAAATTCAGAGTGAAAGTCAGACGATCCAACCAGAATAAACATCTGCTCCAAAAATGAGGAGAAACCACACACCACACAACAGAACCACTAACCTAGGATCCCAATCCTTGCAACAAAGCCCCTTGCCAACTCTGTCCACATATCTATTCAGGGGACACCATCATAGGGCCTAATCACATCAGCCACACTATCAGAGGCTCGTTCACCTGCACATCCACCAATGTGATATATGCCATCATGTGCCAGCAATGCCCCTCTGCCAATGTACATTGACCAAACCGGACAGTCTCTATGTAAAAGAATAAATGGACACAAATCAGATGTCAAGAACTATAACATTCATAAACCAGTAGGAGAACACTTCAATCTCTCTGATCACTCGATTACAGACCTAAAAGTCGCAATATTACAACAAAAGGACTTCAAAAACAGACTCCAAAGACAGACTGCTGAATTGGAATTAATTTGCAAACTGGATGCAATTAATTTAGGATTGAATAGAGACTGGGAGTGGATGGGTCATTACACAAAGTAAAACTATTTTCCCATGTTTATTCCCTCCCTCTCCTCCCCCCCCCCCCCCCCCCGTTCCTCAGAAGTTCTTGTCAAATGCTGGAAATGGCCCACCTTGATTATCACTACAAAAGGTTTTCTCCTCCCCGCCCCTGCTGGTATTAGCTCATCTTAAGTGATCACTCTCCTTACAGTGTGTATGGTAACACCCATTGTTTCATGTTCTCTGTGTATATAAATCTCCCCACTGTATTTTCCACTTTATGCATCCGATGAAGTGAGCTGTAGCTGACGAAAGCTTATGCTCAAATAAATTTGTTAGTCTCTAAGGTGCCACAAGTACTCCTTTTCTTTTTGCGAATACAGACTAACATGGCTGCTACTCTGAAACCTGTCATTAAGTTAGGGAAAGGTTTAGCAACATTGTACAGTATCTCCCAACTAAAGGTATTTAAAGAGCCTCCAAAATTAGGTGAGGAAAACATATCACAGAGAAACATGGAAAAGGAAATTGCTGTGTATAAGACTGTGAAAACCTTAGAGGTAGGAGAAGTGGGTGGCAATGTATCTCACAAGCCTCACGACAGCCAAGTGGAGGTCACACACACGGAAGAGGAGGGGTGTGTAGTGTCAGGAGTTTCAAGCAGTCACCCAGGTAATTTTGATGACATGGTTATGGAGGATGATGAAGACAGAGAATGGTTTCTCAAAGGTATTGCTTACCACACAGTTGTTTTTAAAGAATTTGTTGACACACTTCCATTTATCAAGCGTGTCAATAGTTTCCATGTAGGAATGGAATGTTTGTTTGCAAAAATCTTTTCTCTATCTCTTTTGTCCACTACACCACACAAGAGAGGTGGGAGGCACAGCAACTTCTATCTAACACCTCCTGATAGGTCCAGAGGGGTGTAAAGATCTGCTGCTGAAATCAGAATTGTAGTTGGCCTATTTACTCTTGAGTTAACAGGGCAGGGGAAAGTTGAGAGGACAAACTGGAGGCACACAAGGTGATGTAACTTGCCAAAGGTTACATAGCAAGTCAGTGGAAATCCTGGCTCCCATTCCCCTGTACTTTTCTTCAGAATCTCAAATTATAAAATTTCTGGATTTCCCTGGTAAATTCTCAAAAGGCCTGATCAGTGTAATCTCTCTGGTATATTCCCCCACTATATTTCCAGCAGCAGCAGCTATTATCTGGCAGTTTCATCAACTGAAACTCTCATCTTTCCAAATGTCACCTTGTGTGTATTTCATTTTGTGCTGAGGGAGAGAAGCCAGATGAAGCTAGGGAGTGTAACTGGGCTGGGCATGTGCAGAGCTTAGCAGAAAGCTCTTCTAACAAGAGAGAGATCTGTGTGATACTTCTTTACATCACATAGTCAGCTGCAGTATTCAGCGTTAGTTTCTTTTGCTCCTAATGAAAATAGCAGGGTAGGTTTGCTTATTGTGCTAGGCCAGGGGTTTTCAAACTATGCTTTGGGGCTTGTAAGGGAAAGCTGCTAGCTGGCCGCGAGACACTGTTTACCTGAGCGTCTACAGGTACAGCCCTTCGCAGCTCTCTTACCGATAATGGTAAGAATTCACTATCTCTCTGCTGCAGGTTTCAAATGGCTACAGATAGCAGTCTCACATACCTGGGGTGTGAGAAATGGCAATCTGTAGGAATTAGCTTCATCTGCCCTCGGTGTTACAGGTAGCACATCCCTACAGATTGCAGGTTCGTACACATATGTGTGTGTGTGAAAATGCTATCTGTAGGACCATGCTACCTGCAGCAGAAACAGGTCCAACTTGGCTAAAAATGGTATTTCAAGCGGTCTCACATGTAAAACCAACCTGATAGCTTTCTTTAACAGTGTAACAAGCCTACAAGCGGTAGATGTAGAGCTTGCCTTTGGTAAGGCTTTTGATACTGTCTCCCATGACCTTCTCATAAACAAACTGTGGAAATGAAACCTAGATGGACATAACGATAAATAAGATGGGCACAATGAGTGGGGTTCTCCAGGGATCAGTTCTGGATATGTTTCTATTCAAAATCTTAATGATTGAGATAATGGCATAGACGGTACACTTACAAAGTTTGTTAAAATTTAAGGTCTAGAAAACATGACCTATGAGGGCAGATTGAAAAAGGATAACAGGTTCCAAGTATGTACCAATAAAGTAGCATCTTTTTACAAAAACTGTTTCTTACAATCTGTACCCAGCGTTAACTGCTACAAGTAGCACATTTCTACAGGTAGCAATTTCACATACCCTGGGATGCAAGAGGCTGCTACCTGTAGGCACTTGCTACGTCAGGTAGCAGTGTCCTACAATAGCCCTTTCTTACAATCCACAGGGATCGGTAAGTGCTGGTGGTAGCGGAGTGCTCTCCTACACTACACCATAGGATGCATCCGATGAAGTGAGCTGTAGCTCAGGAAACCTGATGCTCAGATAAATTGGTTAGTCTCTAAGGTGCCACAAGTCCTCCTTTTCTTTTTGCGCATACAGACTAACAGGGCTGCTACCCTGAAACCTACACTACACCGCCCCCCATTAGTCTCCTCCGTCTCCCCCGCCATTGTCCCACTCCAGGGGCGCTTGCTCTCCCGCAGCTGGATCAGTTCTTACCTGCAGGCTCCGGCTCAGGGGTTGGTGGCAGCAGAGCCGGGGGCTGCCCCCGGGGCTGGTTCCAGCCCCCGCAGAAAGTCCCTTGGGGGCGGGGGGGGTGGGTGGCTGATGAGTGCAGGTCTCTCCCAGCACAGACCCGCCAGGGAGCAGCAGCGGCTCAGCCCCGGCTCCAGGCTCACAATGGAGGCGGCAACAACTTCAAACAGCTCGGATTAGAAGCAGCTGCAATGCAGGAGCCGCGGTCTCTCATCCCTGTCATTACAGTTATTCATTATTATGATTATTTGCAAAGCAGAAGCACCTAGGAGCCCATATCTCTGCCTCCCCACTGCAAACACCAGACACAACCCACCGCTCTCAGCTGATCCAGCCCCTTCCTGTGCCCCTTGATACCAAGCCGGGCTGCAGCCCTCCCTGGGGCTGGGTGGGACAGGCTGGAAGCAATACCCAGAGCATCTGGCTGCAGAGATTAGGGGTTCCCTGGGGGAAAGTGGTGTATGACAAGAACTACAGCCCCCGACATCCCCCTGCTCACCCCCACAGGCTTCAGAACAATCAGATCCTCCCAAGGGGGTGGGGGTGGAGAGCTGTGCAGGAATCCGAGCATGCTTAGTAACATCTGCTGAAGCCTGCTGCCCTCACCTGCTCTCCGAATCTGCTCCCTGCTATACATGGGAGCTAAAGGGGGAGAGGAGAGATGCGCAGAATTTGTTCAGGGGGCAAGAAGGTGAAATAGGTGGAGTGCTTAATTGTCCCAGGGCTTGCCAGGGCTGAGCCCTGGCACCTCTGGGCTGGGCAGTTCACAGCCCCGGCACCTCTGGGCTGGGCAGTTCACAGACCTGATGAGGTTCAATAAGGATAAGTGCAGGGTCCTGCACTTAGGACAGAAGAACCCAATGCACAGCTACAGACTAGGGACCGAATGGCTAGGCAGCAGTTCTGCGGAAAAGGACCTAGGGATGACAGTGGATGAGAAGCTGGATATGAGCCAGCAGTGTGCCCTTGTTACCAAGAAGGCCAATGGCATTTTGGGATGTATAAGTAGGGGCATAGCGAGCAGATCGAGGGACGTGATCATCCCCCTCTATTCGACATTGGTGAGGCCTCATCTGGAGTACTGTGTCCAGTTTTGGGTCCCACACTACAAGAAGGATGTGGATAAATTGGAGAGAGTCCAGCGAAGGGCAACAAAAATGATTAGGGGTCTGGAACACATGACTTATGAGGAGAGGCTGAGGGAACTGGGATTGTTTAGTCTGCGGAAGAGAAGAATGAGGGGGGATTTGATAGCTGCTTTCAACTACCTGAGAGGTGGTTCCAGAGAGGATGGTTCTAGACTATTCTCAGTGGTGGAAGAGGACAGGACAAGGAGTAATGGTCTCAAGTTGCAGTGGGGGAGGTTTACATTGGATATTAGGAAAAACTTTTTCACTAGGAGGGTGGTGAAACACTGGAATGCGTTGCGTAGGGAGGTGGTGGAATCTCCTTCCTTAGAAGTTTTTAAGGTCAGGCTTGACAAAGCCCTGGCTGGGATAATTAAATTGGGTATGGGTCCTGCTTTTGAGCAGGGGGTTGGACTAGATGACCTCCTGAGGTCCCTTCCAACCCTGATATTCTATGATTCTATGATCCGGCACCTCTGGGCTGGGCAGTTCAGAGCCCCAGCACCTTTGGGCTGGGCAGTTCTGAGCCCCGTCACCTCTGGGCTTGGCAGTTCAGAGCCCTGGCACCTCTGGGCTGGGCAGTTCAGAGCCCCGGCACCTCTCGGCTGGGCAGTTCAGAGCCCCGGCACCTCTCGGCTGGGCAGTTCAGAGCCCCGGCACCTCTCGGCTGGGCCGTTCACAGCCCCGGCACCTCTGGACTTTCTGGTTTCAGCCTTGCCTCCCCAGACGCCCGCAGCCACACTCCCTGTGTTCATCCCTCTTAACAATAACCCCCATGACTCCATGTAAGTCCCTGCACTGTTCCTGCATCCTCTGCCCAGCTTCTCATCCGAGGTCCCTCCTCCACAGTGCACCCCTCCGTGAGAAGGGTTGGGGAGAGAGAGCCTGTCTGTGCTGGACAGGCAGAGAGACAGGAAGCCCCTGAGTTAATAACACGCATGAGCTGCCACCTGCTCACTTTACAAATAAATTAACAGAAAGATCACACCAGGTCTGTTCAGACAGAGATGGCAATAGACACCACTGATAAAATTCTGGCCCCACTGAACTTGATGGGAGTTTTTAAACCGGCTTCAAGGGAGCCAGGATTTTACTCCAGATTACCAATCTGTTAGAGCTAAATTTTAGCAACTCAGCCAGGCTGCCTTTCAGATTGTCCACAGATTGAGTGTTCCACAGATAAGTGCTTTTGTGAACCTACCTCTAACCAGTACACCACACTGTCTTCCCAGAGCCAGGGATAGCATTCCCGATCTCCCGTTTTCTACTGCCACGGCTGATGCTGCTGGGTGTATCTATTTTCCAAATATCCATGTGAGGCTATGGCATGTTTCAGGAGGTGAGTGATGACACAGACCCCTTCACAGAAAATCCCTGCAGCTGATTGGTTATGGTGTCACAGCTAAATATGTCTGGTTGCTCTTGGTGCTGTTACTTTTGATAGTTTGTCCAGAAACATTGGACTCCTTAACTGGGACCTCAGCACTGTTAAAGCAGATGAACTTCCCAAATGCATGGAACACATGATAGTCAAATGATACCAGGGTGTATGTGGGGAATGGGCATCAACCATGGGTCTTGCTGGGTGGTTCTTCATTTATCTGTGGTATTCGCCTCTGGCAGTGAGAGTCAGGTAAATACTTTGAACCCTATTCCTACCTGTTGGGGCTGGGCAAATCTGGGGCTGGAAATTTGGCTCCAGGATGAACCCCCCAGCAGGCCCCTGAAAATCCCCTACCTGAGTTGTCTCCACTGCAGCCACTGGGAGGAAGGGACAGTTGGGAGCTAAACATGAACGTTATGCTGCCACCTGTTGGGGTGAGAACGGGTTTTGGGGGACTTCAGAAGGGGCTTTCAGGGTTACAGTGACCAGCCAGCTTTCACGGAACATGGTACATTTATTTTAGGACAAAAACATTACAGAGAACACATATCATAAAACAACCACCAGTCTGCATGCATGCTAGCTTATCAGCCGTCTTCCACAGGGCGACCCTCTTAGGTTTCCAGTCCTTCCAGCAGGGTTTTGCCCTCTTGGCTACTAACTCATAATGAGGTATTTCAATCAGCTCAGGCTGGCCCTTTATACCACATGCTCCTTCTTTGACTCCTGGGCCTCTTGAACCTGGTCTGAGCCAGTCTATGCAATTCATCCCAGGAAGTGGTGCTGCTCTTGGGCTGTTTAACTGCCCTGGGATCTTCAGTAATTAACCACCACTGGATTTAGTTCTTGGAGAAGCTCAGTTATCCTCCCCCATGGGGCAATCATATAATCCCTACTTCCCAGAGGTACATATAACATTTAGAGATACAAAACGCCGATGGCACATATCATTGCAATAGTCTTTTAGGTTTCCATACTTCCAAGGTCTTGCATCTGTCACAGAGGGTGTTAGACTAAAGGCATCTCCTTTGGTCTCCTGCCGCAGGATTAACTAAAAGCAATTCTTTCTTTCATCAGCCTCGGGATCTGAGTACCTGCGGTATTAATTCGATTGGAAATCGATGATCCAAAAAAACCCGGAAACAATACCTTGATCAACTCCGTCTACGTTTAGTGAAGTTAGAATAGTTTTAGCCTCAGTTATATGTTTGTTTAATCTACATATTTGCTTGATTATATTTTCTAATAAAACCCATGCAAAGTACACAGCACTCACTTGTTTTTTTTCAAATTGCAACATGGTCCAGAAACACAAAGAAGAAGGTAAATTAGCTGAGTTCTCTGACAGCTGCATGGCCCTCTCCTGAAATTAAACCTTTAGCCCTCACAAGAGACGTCAGCAGAAGGGCTGGGGAGTGATTCCTCCTCAGGAAGGAAACTGAACAGGTCTGGGGAACTTCTCCCCTGGCCCTAGAGCCCAAAAATGAAGGAAATTCCTGGGGGACCAGGACAGACCAGGAATGTTTTATTAGACATTTATTTGGGCAAAAAAGTAACCTACTGAGGTAAAAACATCAAAGAGACATAAAGACTCCCTGAAACTTGAAACAGACCCATGAGACCCCGTCTCTCCCACCCTCTGTCCACAGAGAAGGGGAGAATCCCTTCCCAGGAAGCTATTTCAGGCATAATCCCCTGCCTGAAACATGGACAAGGGACTCAAGCTAACTCAGGAAAGCCGTCCCCCCAACAGAGAGAGCTGGGAAGGGACAGGAGAGTATCAGAGAATAATACAATACAGTAATAATAATAATAATAACAACAATAATAATGACATTTTCCCTCTCTTGGCACCTCTGTCCTCCTGAGCCACTGACCACACCATGATCAGCGACCCCTAACGCCTTCACACGGAGGTGGGCATCTGCTATTATCCCCATTGTAGAGATGGGAGGAACGGACCCACAGAGAGGAAAGGAAGTGAATGGACCAAGGTCGCACAAGGGGACACTAGCAGAATTGGGTATTGAATCCAAGAGCCCTGACTGCCAGGCTCTCTACCCTCACTCCACTCAGATTTGAGACTAGATCCCAGGAGTCCAGAGAACCAATAGCCCCTGCTCTACTACACCATACTGCCCACACCGAAACAGCAAAATCCTTTTGGGGGAATGTATTCCTATGAGTTCTCCGGTCTCTGTCCCCTGCCTCCCTGCAGCTGCAGAGACGTCAAATAAATTGAGCATCACTGACATCTTGTCACTTCAGATCAGCAGCTCTTGGTGTTTTATAACTAATTGTAAGCAGTTGTAAGGAGGACACAAGAAGTAATTCTTCCCCTCTATTCCATGCTGATTAGGCCCCAACTGGGCGCCACATTTCAGGAAAGATGTGGACAAATTCGAGAAAGTCCACAGAAGAGCAACAAAAATGATTAAAGGTCTAGAAAACATGACCTATGAGGGAAGACTGAAAACATTGGGTTTGTTTAGTTTGGAAAAGAAAAGACTGAGAAGGGACATGAGAACAGGTTTCAAGCTTAAAAGGTTGTTACAAGGAGGAGGGAGAAAAATTGTTCTTCTTAACCTCTGAGGATGGGACACGAAGCAATTGGGCTTAAATTGCAGCAAGGGAGGTTTAGGTTGGACATTAGGAAAAACTTCCTAACTGTCAGGGTGGTTAAGCACTGGACTAAATTGCCTCGGAAGGTTGTGAAATCTCCATTACTGTCTAACCTGTTCTTAAAGATCTCCAAACACCTGTCAGGGATGGTTTAGAGATAATACTTGGTACTGCCATGAGTGCAGGGGACTGGACTAAATGACTTCTTGAGGTCACTTCCAGTCCTATGATTCTATAAACTACAGTCCTGCAGGGCCCCTCGCACAGAAATGTATCCCCACTGATACACCTGCTCCCCCCAGACCCTGAAATGACTCATCTACCAAGTACCCAGTGTTTCTTCCTCCCCTTTCCCTCACCGACCACCCTCCACTGAAACCCAGACCAGCCACCAGTCTGCTTCCCCTGCCCAGACCATCCTCAGATGAAACATGCTTCCAGAGGGCTCAGATCCATTGCCCCACAGGAAGAGCTCCCAAAACCTTCTATGCTGTGTGCACTTTCTGGTGGGACTTCAGCGAATCCTTCCCCTTGTAGCTTTTTCCACAAACAGAACATTTATAGGGTGTCTCTGCTGAATGGATTCTCTGATGTCTAAGGACTCCCCAGCTCTGACTGAAGCTTTTCCCACATTCAGAGCAGTTATAGGGCTTCTCTCCTGTGTGGATTCGTCGATGTCTAATAAGTTGGGAGCTGTTACTAAACCTTTTCCCGCAGTCGGGGCATTTATAGGATCTCTCTCCAATGTGGATTCTTTGATGTACGATGAGGCTGAATCTTTGTTTAAAGCTTTTCCCACAGTCGGGGCATTTATAGGGTGTCTCTCCTGTGTGGATTCTCTGGTGCGAAACCAGGTTTGAGCTCTGAGTGAAGCTTTTCCCGCACTCGGGGCATTTATAGGGCGTCTCTCCTGTGTGGAGTCTCCGGTGTTTACTAAGGTCTGAGCTCCGCTTGAAGCTCTTCCCGCAGTCGGGGCACGTATAGGGTCTCTCCCCTGTGTGGATTCGTCTATGTGAAATAAGGGATGAGAAATTAGCAAAGCATTTTCCACACTCAAGGCAGCTATAGGGCCTGTCTCCTGTGTGGACTGAGCGATGGGAAATAATGTCTGAGTTCAGCGTGAAGCTTTCCCCGCAGTCAGGGCATTTATAGGGTCTCTCTCTCGTGTGGATTCTCTGATGTACCAGGAGATTTGATATCTGAGCGAAGCTTTTCCCACACTCTGGGCAGTTATACAGTTTCTCTTTCGTGTGGACTCGTGGTTGGACCATGATTTCACTAGGATCCTCCAAACTTCTCCCTTGGCAAGTAGATTCATCCTTTCTCTTCCTTTGCTGGTTGCTCTTCTGCCTCTCTGACCTGCGCTGAGTCTCACCGCCTTCTTCTTGCTCAGGACTCAAGGAAACATCCCCTTTGGATTTTCCCGATACTGTCCCACATGGTTCCACTTGCTCAGGACCTTCCTGCTGTGGATTCTCCTCCTGTTTCTCACCCCCCGTCCCATCACCTGCTGGGAAAGAGAATCCAGACATGAAACGTTCTCTCTGCCATGGAGAAAGGAACCCTCAAAAAGGGGAATGGGAAAGGGGGGAACAAACCAAAATAACTGCTGGGGAGACTGAAAAATCAGGAGCCAAATCCCTCGCCAGAAGAGTGGAGGGGACCAATTTTGCCTCCACAGCCAATCTGAACACTTAATGGCAAGGGAGCGACTGCTTGGCCTCAGGGTGGATGGGAAGCCATAAGCAATACCTGCTGTGAGGATACGATACCTGCTGAGGACTTGGGTGAGATGAGGCAGAATACTGGGGCGTGCACAAAGCCTTTATGGGAATCCCAGCCACTCACTCCAGTGACCGATAATTTCTGCATCCGTTTCACCAACTCCTCACCTGTGTTCATGTTTTAAGGATCTCCCTTTCCTCAAAGCCCTGGAGATTTGAGATTCACAGCTCTGCCTCTGGTTCCAGATAGGAAATCACATTACCTTTGGGAAACTGGAAAAATCTGCTCCACTGAAAGAGAAACAGGTGAGACCAGTTAGTTGGAGACAGCATCATTTACAGATGTCTCGAGTGGGTGGGAAAATATTCCTGGAGACCCTTAGTGGGGTCAGATGGTTCCTGAGAGATGGGCGGGTCCCACTGTAGACAATTTAGGGAGCGCCACACACTGGGGGATGTTCTGACTCTGGCATGGAAGTTGTGCCACCTCTTACACCTTTCTGAACCTGCCAAGACCAAAGTCCTATCCTGGCATGGACCCAATCCTGGGAAGAGAGGGACACGCAAAATCTGTGCACCTTGGTTTAAAAACACAGCGAAGTACATACACCCCATCTGCCCCATTCCCTCCTACTTTAATATTGCTCTTAAACCAGAAAGTTTGGTCTCAGGAAACAGTTTCCAAAAGAAGCCCATGTAGAATGCAAGGAGCACAGGACACGCTGTCTTGAAAACTACCTAAGGCAGGGTTCAAACACACAGTGCATGGGTCAGGGTCCATAACCACAGTATACCCCTGTCACTGCCTGGAAAGCCTCTGGCTTCAACCGTGCCCAGATCTTGCTGCACATGTGAATTTCACTCTGCTAAGTGCCTCACTTTGGCACATGCTGACCTGAAGTTCCAGACTCTAATGTTAATAACTTTTTCAATATGGCTTTCCTGAAAGGGCACTAGGTGCCATGTGCAAGCTGAGATAAACCCCAGGTGACTGCGATCAATTTGAGGAGGGGTTAGTGCCCTAGGTGTGCAAAGAAACATGGTAGCTGAATGAGACTTGGGGGGTTTTTCAGTAAAATATTGCTTTTTCAGGGGGGTTACTCAGGAAATCCTTGCTCAAATGATCCCAGATTTGAACATTATCACTACCCCAGTGCCCGAATGAGGCTCAGAAAATGTCAAGACAATCTGCAGATTGATTTTATCGCTCTCAGAATATAGTAGAGCCTCAGAGTTATGAACAGCAAAGTTATGAATAGACCGGTCAACCACACCCCTCATCTGGAACTGGAAGCACACAATCAGATAGCAGCAGAGACCAAAAAAAAAAGGGAAATACAATACAGTGCTGTGTTAAATGTAAATTACTAAAAAAATAAAGGGAAAGCAGCATTTTTCTTTTGCATAGTAAAGTTTCAAAACTGTATTAAAGTCAATGTTCAGTTGTAAACTTTTGAAAGAATAACCACAATGTTTTGTTCAGAGTTTCGAACAACTTCTGCTCCCAAGGTGTTTGTAACTCTGAGGTTCTACCATAGTCCACTGTTAAACAGAAAATGACGCTTTATCTTAACTACAGCAGAATTGTCGGTCTGCTATATTTCGGGTTAGTCACATTCAATTTTCATTTTGTTACAATTCTGATGGATAATACTGATGTTTATTTTAAAGCACATTTTTAGATTTTTATCTATTTACATTTTTGCAGTGGTATGAAATGGGGGGGGGGGAGGTGGTCAGGCAATTATTTAAAGACAGCAGATATTCAGATTCCAAAATGTAAAGCTTTCAAAACCGCTAAATTGTCAGCATCACAGGTCAGAACAGACATAGTAAATATCCTTCAATCAACAAATCAAGCCTTGTTTTACTGTACATTCACTAGTCTGTTTGTAACGAGCCTAATTCAAAAGGCTACGTCACTGGATTTTTCACTCTAATAAGTTTTCAAACTGCATTTTTCTTACTTTGGCTATTTGTAAATTTTGAGTATTATTGAGGGAAATATTTTTTCATTGGTTTGTGTCTGTGAAATAGATGTTTACTGACATTTATCAATAAATATGCAAGTCTTCCACCCCTAGCTATGTTGCTGTATAAAGGGGGAAAGAGATGGGCCCTGTTGTGGAATAGGGGATAGAAGCCATGTAACACCTCCCTGTCCCATCACCCCCTCTCCAGCCACTTCCCTGTATCCACCCTCATACTGTGTCAGCCAGGATGTCCACAAAGCAAAAGACACCCCTGCAGCAGCCAGTCTCAGAGCCTATGTCAACTGCGCTATGAGGCTAAATATAGCAGTGTAGACATTCCAACTCAGACTAGAGCCCATGCTCTGAAACCTGGTGAGAGGGGAGGGCCTCAGCCCGAGCCTGAATGTCTACACCATGGGGAGCCCTGGAGTGTGAGCCCCAGTAGGTTGTCACAGGCTCTCAGACTCACTGCTGCAGGCACTTTTTGTGTGTGTAGACACACCCTGTGAGTCCAATCTGTCTCTTCCTACCATGCTGGCACCCCCATGCCATCCCCCACCCATTCCACACTCAGAACAGCCCCCAGAGCCCTTGCAGACGGTCCCATGTACCTTTCTTTTTCTCCGTCTGAGCTTGGTCCAGCTACAGTTATCTCAGGGTCCTGGCAAGCTCGTCTCTGGGGAGCGCTCTTAGCCAAGCTGTATACAAAAGAAGAGACTTGACTGCAATGCTGGAAAAATGTCTGGTGACTTCCCCACAGTACAGACCTGGCCCCAGACCCGAAGAAGAGCCCTGTGCAGCTCCAGCTCTTCTCTCTCCCCAACAGAAGTTGGTCCAATAAAAGATATCCCCTCCCCCACCTTGGCTCTCTAAACCCATAAAGACTTTCCCCAAATGCTAGAAAGGAACCCAACCAAAGGAGCCGCTCTAGGGGATCCCCCCAGCAGCGCTGAGGCCAGGCAGAGGCAGGAACTGGCTTTTCCTCTCCCTGCTCCTCCCCTTGTCCCAGGAAAGTCAATCTGCCCGGGGTGCTGCAGGGAATGGGGCTGGGCAGGGCTGGGAGCCGGGAACCTCCCTCCCCACTGACTGCTCCTGCTGCCCCTGCCAGTCTCTGCCCCTGTCTCCCTCCTGCCCCCTCGGGCTGGGAGACTCGGTCCCTGGCCCGGCCCGGCCCGTTCGCTCTCCCGGCGCTGGCTCGGCTCCTGCAGGCGCTCAGGGGGGCAGAGCCTGGGGGGGTCAGGGAGGGCGGCAGCTCCGGGACTCGCAGACCCCCGCCCCCCCGGGAGCAGAGCTGGGGCGAGGAGGGGCCGTTGGTGCAGAGTCACTTTCCTGCCCGGCCCCAGCCCTTTCCCCGGGTCTCTCCCCTCCCCTGCAGGCTCCGGCTCAGGGGCTGGTGTCGGCAGAGGCCGGGGCTGCCCAGGGGCTGGTTCCAGCCCCCGGAGAAAGTCCCCCGGCTGGGCCCAGGGGGCGCTGGGGAAGGGCTCTCCCCGCACAGACCTTGCTGGGCAGCGGCAGCGGCTCAGCCTGTCTCACAATGGAGGTAGCAGGCGCAGCTTCTTCCAGCAGCGGTGATCACTGACCGGCCAGGAGCCGCGCACTGTCTTGTCTTCTGCTGCGATCTCTGGGATTGTGGCAGCCTCTGGGAGCCCTAAACTCTGGCTGCTGCCAGCACCGGATGCAACCGCTCTCAGCTGAGCCAGCCGTTTCCTGTGCCCGTGGATACCAACCCGGGCGGCAGCAGCCTTCCTTCGGGACCAGCTGTAACAAAGCCTAGAGCATCTCTTGGCAGGGAAAGAGGGGGCGGGGGAAACGAGGGTGTGAAATAGATTTAATAATTTTATTAAGATGATGATAAAATTTAAAAAAATGGTACAGAGTTTAAGCATAGAAGTTTCTGGTTATCAAGGAATAACATACCGATTATCAGGGGGTGCGAAGTTCCGTTTAGGATTTAGGATCGGGTGGCGTAAGGAATATATAATCTGCAGTCTCCCCGATTGGGGGTAAAAGGTTAACGGGTCAAAGTACAGACACTGAGATAGGAGGGTATGTTGTTCATATAACTGCTGTGGTCAGGCGTGGAGTACAATGAGTGGGTACGATGATGAGGGTGGATTTACCCTCATGTGGGGAGGATTAATGTTCAGTGAGTTTATGGTTTCAGTTCATATGGAAAAAGTCTCTCGGCCCCTTTCTCATAGTTGATGCACGATGTCGCTCCGGCTCACCCCTCCTGGTACTGTTGGTGGCCGGTGATGTGTTCGATGTAGATGTCCCTGGACCATCGGATGGTGTCTGAGACCATGAGGCACCGCATAAGCTGTGCATAGCGTTGACCAATCCCACAGGTCTGCAGCACACACTCGTTGCAGGGGTCCCAGGCACCCAGGGCTCCGACAATCGGCATCCATCTGCACCTTGTAGCCGTTTGTTCTCAGGGTGTAGGCAAGGGGGGCGTATTTTTCCAGCTTACGAGCTTGGGCTTCGCGGAAGGCCGGGATCCTGTTCTCAAAGGAGACCGTGATGTTGACGAGGATGATCTTTTTCTGGGCCTCATTGGTGATGACCACATCAGATTGCAGCTGGCTTTTGGTTCTGGGGATGGCACAGTTCACGGCAACCTCCCCCAGGTGCAGTGCGATGGCTTTCACGAGGCGGTTCTGGATGGCACTGTGGTGTAGCTGCCAGGCTCTGGAGTGGGGCTTGCAGCTGCACAGGACGTGGGGCAGGGTCTCGTTGGAGTAGCCGCACTTCCTGCAACGTTTGTCTCGGTTCCTGTGGCAGATGGCTCCATTGAGCGGGACACAGTTGAGCCGGGCACGGTGGATGAACCGCCAGTCGGTGAAATGGGTGAAGCCGCCCCCGGTGAGGAAGTGGTTGCTGGCATCCCACTTGCTGGTTAGTTGAAGGCTTTACCCTGGTCCAGTTTACGCTTCACGGTTTCCATGTACAGTGAGTGGATGGCTGCCTTCAGGGTCCTCTCCAGCATGCCCCTGGTGCTCGGGGTGATGATGGTGTTGTCGTCGGACCTGATCTGTGGCACCAGGACTCCCAGCTCCTGGCGCTCCTCGCACCAGTCCCAGCAGCAGCCAATGCGCTTCCCCAGGTGACGCATGGCATTGCGAGCGTGGGACCACAATGAAGCGATGTTGCGCCCATCCCGTCTGAATTCGCCATCCAGGGAGCTGTTCAGGAAGGTGGCAATGTCTTGGTTGGAGGGGGCTCTGCCGATCCGCTTCTTTGTCATGTCATGGAGGGCATTCGCTGCGATGTTCCTCGCCATAGCGTCAGGACACGTCAGCAGGCGGAAGGCATGGGTGATCACCACAATATCGCACAGGTCGCCCATGTGGGAGACGTTGGCACTGTCATGTCTGTGGGCAAAGTAGACTAGCTCGTTGCTGGCTGTCTGGGGAAGGAACAGCCACTTCTTCACCAGCTGCCAGATGATTTTGTCTGCCTTGTTGAGGGGCACCTTCCCCACGGCAGATCCCCTTAGGACGAACGAGATGCGGGGGATCAGGAAAGTGTTCAGGGCATTTATCTTCTGCCACGGTGCCAGCAGGGAGGAGTCGATCTGGTGGCGTCCTGCAAGATCTCCTGGATGGTGTCCTCGGGTGTCTGCCGGACATGGAAACCCGTTGGCGTGCGGAGGTGCTGGTATGGCTGCCCCTCTGCCCGGGGAATGACAGACTCGCCCTAGATCTGGAACCCCATCGTCTGCACCGAGTCCCTTTTGCTGCCATCGATGTGGAGAGTTGCACACTTCTTTGCATTGAAGCGGAGCCCCATCCAGTTGGCAGTTTGACTGGTGGCATTTAGCATACCTTGGAGACTCTTGGGGTCATCCGCAGTTAGGACCAGGTCACCTGCGTAAGCCAGGACGCTCACCCTCTCACCATGGAGATTGAAGCCATCTGTGCCATTGGAGATCGCTTGCAGCAACAGCTCCATGGTGAGGTTAAAGATGATGGGGCTGAGGGGACAGCCCCGCTTAACTCTGCTCCGGATCGGGATCTCGGCGGTCTCCCCTTCGACCAAGCGAATGGTGGTGCTGCATCCCTCACACACCTCTCAGATCACATGAAGGAAGTTGAGGGTGTGAAATATACTAAAGCCCCGTTAGGAACCTCCCCCATCTGCCTTCAGGCCTGGCAGGCTGCAAATTAACATCCATGTTTCACTTCAGCTCTTCCCAGCCCTCCCCCGGGCGAAATTTGATCCTTTCCCCCTCGGAGATCTGGAAAAGTCACATTTGCTCAGGCTGCTGCCCTCTCTGGCCATGGGAATCTGCTCCCTGCTCTAAGAGGAGGGGTGGGTAGGTGGGGTAAAGGAGGAAACCACCCTGAGATAAGGAGGGGCAGAGGGGGGGAAAGTTGCCACACATGGGATGTGCCATCTGCAGTGGCAGCCGACATAAATTGTGGGCAAAGGCGGATTACGGTTTTGTGAGGCCCTGAGTCAGAGCAAGTGGGGTCCCCTCCCCACCCCTCTGCTTGCTGTCCCCACCCCCACCCCTGGAGCTCTTGCTGGGTGAAATGGGGTTGGGGTGCAGGGGCTTGCCCTGCCCCACCTGCCAGGCACTCCTGCTGGGGAGCGGAATCCGGGCACAGGGGCTTCCCCGACTCCCCGGAAGGAGTGCTGGGTGGGTGGAGCTGGGCAAGCCCCTCCAGCCCAACCTTGCTCCCCAGGAGGAGTACCGGGCAGGCAGAGCAGGTTGGGGTGTGGGGGTGCCCATTTTTCCAGGACCCTCAATTGGCCATGTTCCCTGGGCACAGGCCCCGTTGGCCCAGTGGCTAATCCACCACTGGTTGTGGGGGGCAGGCAGAGGGGCTTGTGTTTCTCCCAGGAGGGTTCATCTCAGCCACCCTGGGCTATGGTGTTAAAGGAACAGTGTAGGTAAAATTTGTCATCATTTTCATGTATATTTTTGGTGTTTAAAAGAGGGGTGGGTTTGATTTGGTTTTTTTTTTTTTTTTTTTGGCAAGTTATGTGAATGTGACATGCCTGCTCTGGGCCTTATAGCAGCTCAGAAATTGGCTGGAGCTGCTCTTGTGACTTTCATAGGATCATAGAATATCAGGGTTGGAAGGGACCTCAGGAGGTCATCTAATCCAACCCCCTGCTCAAAGCAGGATCAATCCCCAAGTAAATCATCCCAGCCAGGGCTTTGTCAAGCCTGACCTTAAAAACTTCTAAGGAAGGAGATTCCACCACCTCCCTAGGTAACCCATTCCAGTGTTTCACCACCCTCCTAGTGAAAAAGTTTTTCCTAATATCCAACCTAAACCTCCCCCACTGCAACTTGAGACCATTGCTCCTTCTTCTGTCATCTGGTACCACTGAGAACAGTCTAGATCCATCCTCTTTGGAACCCCCTTTCAGGGAGTTGAAAGCAGCTATCAAATCCCCCCTCATTCTTCTCTTCTGCAGACTAAACAATCCCAGTTCCCTCAGCCTCTCCTCATAAGTCATGTGTTCCAGTCCCCTAATCATTTTTGTTGCCCTCCACTGGATGTTTTCCAATTTTTCCACATCCTTCTTGTAGTGTGGGGCCCGAAACTGGACACAGTACTCCAGATGAGGCCTCACCAATGTCGAATAGAGGGGAACGATCATGTCCCTCAATCTGCTGGCAATGCCCCTACTTATACATCCCAAAATGCCATTGGCCTTCTTGGCAACAAGGGCACCCTGTTGACTCATATCCAGCTTCTCGTCCACTGTAACCCCTAGGTTCTTTTCTGCAGAACTGCTGCCGAGCCATTCGGTCCCTAGTCTGTAGCGGTGCATGGGATTCTTCTTTCCTAAGTGCAGGACTCTGCACTTGTTCTTGTTGAGCCTCATCAGATTTCTTTTGGCCCAATCCTCTAATTTGTCTAGGGCCCTCTGTATCCTATCCCTATCCTCCAGCATATCTACCTCTCCTCCCAGTTTAGTGTCATCTGCAAACTTGCTGAGGGTGCAATCCACACCATCCTCCAGATCATTAAAGAAGATGTTGATCAAAACCGGCCTGAGGACTGACCCTTGGGGTACTCCACTTGATACCGGCTTCCAACTAGACATGGAGCCATTGATCAGTTTCTGATGGGTGCTTCCTTTCCTGTAATCCACTGGAAGTGGAATTCCACTCCACTGACTTATTTTAAAAATGGTATTTGTATTACTCTGATTGTCCTTAGCACTCCATCATTTATCTGGTTAAACATAGTGCAGATGGATCTCATTGTGTTATTTAATGTATCGTTATGATGGGGAAATGATCATTCATTGATGCTTGTAGCTAAGCAATCACACCTCATGGTGTTTTTTACTGTAACATTTCCTATGTTCTGACTGTGGTTTTGTAACTTACTGCTTTTATTTCAGATTTGTTCTTTGTATTTTTCCTATAGCACAAGTTTATCTTTTGTTGTCACGGAACTTGAGTGCTGTCTGATTTCCTGGGTTACCATCAACATTTCTTCCATTTCCTTTGATCCACCAATGACATCTGCCTTTCTCAATCACTATTTTGCTTCTTTCTCCAGTGTGGAGATTGTTTACATTGGAGAGTTTTACCAGTTATACAGTCATAGAATCATAGAATATTAGGGTTAGAAGGGACCTCAGGAGGTCATCTAGTCCAACCCCCTGCTCAAAGCAGGACCAACACCAACTAAATGAAATCAGTCCCAGCTATACTGATAAATTCCTCATGTGGATACTCTTATTCTGGAATGAGTGGCTTTTTTGGTTGGTTGGTTGGTTGGTTGGTTGTCTTAATGCCATTCTCAAAGGACATAAGTTAAATAAAAAAAAGGACCTCATTCCAGAATATGAGCATCCATAGGGACTTATATTGGTATAACTATACTGGTTTAAACACACACACAGTATTGTCAACCCCAAATGTTCAAAGATCATGAGATTGGCTTTAAAGATCATGAGATCACGTAAAAATACTAGATTTGGGGTTCTTTTTATTTGCCTTCTGCTTTTTGAGCCATTAGGTTGCACTGGGGTCACATTTTGAAGCTTTCTCCACAGCCACTAGGGGTAGAAACTTAATTTTTCTTTCAGAATGAAGGCTGAAATCATCGCATTTCCACTTGACTCCAGGAGCTGGGACTTTAAGGAAAACAATAATTACCATGACACTCATGACAAAATCATGAGCGTTGGCAACACTGCACATATTAGCTTAAACCAAACTTTCCCACGTAGACAAACCATTAGTGCTTTTTCACATCATCACTCGTGATAGAACTTACTTCCCAAATATTGACTAAGGACCTTGTCCTGTCTTATCTGAAGTACCTCCCGAAGGCAAATTTCTCCTGTAATTTCTACTAAATTTAAACATTTGCAGTTAGCTACCTATACATGATAATGATATCAATGGGAATACTTGTACATGGTATAAGTCATCCCCACAATACAACTCTACCTTCTGGAGCTGGTAATAGTGGGAACAGTTCAGTGTCATAATAAGCAGACACAAGGAAGTTCCATTACCTGTATTCCATTATCTCCACAGACTTGCATTCCAGAATTTATCTACATGCCCTCTGTGACAATCAGAGTCCAGATACCCCAAGGGGCGAAGAAAAGGGTTAAACTGAACACTTACATTAATTGATTGTATACTATGTCATTGTATTATACACATGGATTGAGTAAGGTCTTTTATGAGCGCGTGTAATGTTCTGAACTTGATAGGCATTATGAGCTCTGTCTCCCGACAATGATTATGACTGTATGTATTTATGCATAGAGAAAACTTATGCTCATATACTTCAGCTCCACGTCAGACCAGGGCAGGGAGGAGTCAGGGGCACCTCCCAAGCCCATTATTCACACAAAAGCAATTCCAAGTGCCCATCCCTTATCCAGCCCAGAAAAAGACGAGGATGGACCATTAGAGTTAATAGGAAGACACAGGCTAGAAGTTCCCCTCTCTGAATAGCCATGAGTCACCATGCCAGGAGGTAAAAGAAAAGGCAAAAGCTTTTAAAAACTGAGGGCTGGTCTACACCAGAGGTTCTCAAACTGGGGGTCGGGACCCCTCAGTGGGTTACGAGGTTATTACATGGGGGGTCATGAGCTGTCAGCCTCCACCCCAAGCTCCACTTTGCCTCTAGCATTTATAATGGTGTTAAATATATAAAAAAGTGTTTTTAATTTATTGGGGAGGGTCACGCTCAAGAGGCTTGCTATGTGAAAGGGGTCACCAGTACAAAAGTTTGAGAACCATTGGTCTACACCAAAAATGTACATTGGCATAGCTATGGGGTCTGAGCTTTTGGCAACAAAACAGTGGAGGTGTCCACACTACAATGCTACTTCTGTCAGCAAAACTCTGTAGTGTAGACAAAGTCTTAGTTAAGCTGACCTAAACCCTGGTGTAGACAGCGCTAGGGTGACGGAAGAATTCTTCCATTAACCTAACTACTGTCTCTTGGGGAGGTGGATTAACTCCAGTGACGGGAGAACCCCTCTGTGCCGCTGCAGCATTTTAAACTTAGACATAGCCTGAGATTTTCATCCAGAAACTGGAGGGCAGTCTCATGGTGGGAGGTTGTCTGTGAATGCTGGATTCCCCGCACATAACTATGGGGTACAGTTAGGGTTGCCAGGCGTCTGGTTTTTTAATGTAACACAGGGTCGAAAAGGGACTCTGGTGGCTCCGGTCAGCAGAGCTGACTGGGCTGTTAAAAGTCCAGTTGGTAGCACAGTGGGCAGGCAGGCTCCATGCCTGGCTCCACATGGCTCCCGGGAATCGGCTGGCATGTACCTCTGGCTCCTAGGTGGAGGGGCAGCCGGCGGGGCTCTGTGTGCTGCCCCTGCCTGCAGGCATCACCCCAAGCTGCAGCTCCGCAGCTCCCATTGGACAGGAACCATGGCAAACGGGAGCTGCAGGGGCAGCAAATGCAGGCAGGGGCATCCTGAGGAGCCCCCTGGCTGCCCCTCCGCCTAGGAGTTGCTTGAGGTCAGCGCTGCCTGGAGCCTACACCCCAAACCCTATTTCATGCCCCAACCCCCTGTCCCAGCCCAGAGCCCCCTCCTGCACCCCAAACCCCTCACCCCCAGCCCCACCCTAAAGGCCGCACCCCCACCCGGAGTCCTCACCCCCTCCCGCACCCCAACACCCTGCCCCAGCCCAGTGAAAATGAGAGAATGAGCAAGGGTGGGGGAGAACAAGCGATGGAGGGATGGGGGGATGGAGTGAGTGGGGGCGGGGCCTCAGAGAAGGGGTGGGGAAGGAGCAGGGCCTCAGGGAATGGGAACAGGGGACGGGGCAAGGGTGTTTGGTTTTCTGCAATTAGAAAGTTGGTAACCCTAGGTCCAGTGGGACATTATTCAAAGACAATAAGTAACTTGTCTGAGAAAAGGGACTTTATTGAATATGGAAGTATAAAGGTTGCATCTTGATGTTTAATTTCTGCGTAACTGGTATACATTTGCTTACCCAGACTGTTTCATCTTTGAATCTGTGATTTTTCTATTACATAAATTTTTAATTTATTTTTATCCTAAGCAGGTGTCTGATGTGTAAACAGTGTGGAATGTGTACGCCAAAATATGCTGGTATCTGGGGATACAAACCAGAGGGGAAAAGTCTCAGTGTCTGGTAATCGGGGATCCTAGTTTTCCATGATAAAACCCCCAAAATTCTTTGATTAAAAAAACTACATTTTTCTGCAATTAAAATGAAATGTTGACCTTCCATTTCCCTAGCCACAATATATATATGTGGGTCTCAGTTGAACACAATGTTTTATTGACATACAGTAGAACCTCCATTATCAGCTACCCATATTAACCGAAACACCAGTCACCCAGAACTGACAGCAGCTGGGGCTCGGGCAGTCAGCCTCCGGGTGAGTTTGGCTTGAGTGGTCAGCCCCAGACAGCTGGGCCCCAGGCGGTCAGCTTGAGCCCCAGGCAGCTGGTGGCTTGGTTAATACGGAGAACCAAATAATAGAGGCTCAGCTAAACAGGGTTTTTCTGTATATATATGTAACCCTTCTGCCCGTCAGAGTTGGCAGCAACAGGGGCCGGGTTCAATAGGGGATCCATTCCAATAACACAATGCAAACTGGCTCGAGCCCCCACCCAGTGACCTGGGACAAATATATACCACCCCCGCTGGGCGCCTCCAAGAGGCAATACTTCCCCTCTCGCAAGCACATAGTCTGAGTGTAGCAAAAAGCCTTTTAATAACAGAGAGAAACAATGTGGCATTATGTTGGGGAAACACCACCAACAGGATTCATAACACAACCCATGAGCAAAAAAAACCCACCCCAAGCAAATTGGGGCATGCCCTTTTCCCTTTGGTTCTTGAGTCCAGCAACCCCAAATCACCCAAAGTCCCAAAAGTCCAATGACCCAAAAGTCTCTGTCCCTGGTCAGGGCAGCCCCAGAGTTTGAAAGTTTATCTGTGGAGCTTTACCTCCCAACCTGGGTGGAGATGGGACAGGGGTAAGAGGCACCTTACACGATCTGAAGCTGACCGCCCCATAGCTCCGCTCCGCTCTGCCAGCCGCCTCACGAACTCCTTCGCTTAGCTCCGCAGCCCACAAGCAGCTCCTGCCATCCACAAACTGCTCCACGTCGAACTGCTTCACCAGCCTGTCCACAAGGCACTCCAGCCATCCCACAAACTACTCCACAATATATCTTCAGGCTCCCCCACTACTTAACACAACACTCAGTGATTTCAGCTCTTAGATGAACTCAGCTTGTAGCAGGGGAGCCCCAGTGCTGGTGCACTGTTAGCCCAAAGTGAGCTCAGCAGCCTATAACTAGACTTCTAATAAAATCAAAATTAACTCTGATATTCCACAGTGGAGAGAGGAAGAAGTGCAATTAGCATATAAGGCCCTCACCAAGGAGCCCATACCACCAAACATTAATACTTATCCCCAGCCTCTCTCAATTCACAGTTTTGGAACCCATGACCCTTGCCTAGCGAGTGCTACTTAGTTGATGGTGAATCCCTCCATCATAACAAAAGGCCACATACAGTTCCAAGCACAGTTCCCATAATCAGGGTAATAACAATTTATTCTTCCTGCCCCAATAACAGAGACACTGGGGATCCCACAGCAGCCAAAGTGACCATTTGGGCAGCTATGGTCTCATTCTAGGCATGGTGGGTGTGCCTATGCAAATGAGATCGGCCCCTGAAGTTCTTTTCCACAACTTGCCACACCTCAGCACCAGATGTCAGGGTGGAGCTCATCCTGACACTGCTTACATCTATCTATCTATATATATATTTTTTTTTCTTCACAAAAATGTAAAAACTAAAGATTCTTTGTAAAAATGCAATTCCACTTTTTCCTACAGGAAAGGGATTTCTAGGATCCCTGCTAGTAATTAAGAACTTGGGGAGGACGGATTTGGGGAGAGTTGGGACTAGAAGGGCTGTTGGTGTCACCCTGCTAGGGGTAATGAGGCTGCTGGAAGCCGGGGTGAGACCTTAGGCTTGTGGCTGGCTGCTGGTGTCAGGGAATTGAACCCTAGCAGCACAGCACAAAGGCCCCAAGGTTACAGGGCAGGCGGGGACAGAACCCCTTACTGGTCTGGGTGTTCCCCACAACCCTGCACACTCCCAGTGCTTTCACTGTGCTTGGTACAGCCATATTGAAAGGGGGAGGGATCACAGTGGAAGCAGGTTGGCAGAGCTGTCACTATGATATGAGGAGAGGTGTGTGTGGATTTCGAAGGACCAGCCAAGTTTAGTTTCGGCTCTGAGTTCTGTAGGCTGTGTCAGCAGAGGTGCATCAGGGTGTCTTCCTGCCGTGGGGACTGTCTGCAGTCTGGCAGACCTCACTGTGGTCGCTAGGGCTTAGTGAGGGGTCAGTGAAGGCAATGTCTCAGGACTCTTCAGCACGGGTGATGCAAGATGCAAGAGGACTCATGCAGCCAGATCGGTGCTGGTGAAAGTTACACTCAAAGTTTGACTGGCCACATCTTTAAACTTGTAGACAAACACAGAAAGTAACTGCGTGGTCGCAGCATTTAAACAAAGGCCCTGACCTGACCCAAGATTTCTGGGGTAGGGTAGAAGGGCCTCTCTCTTGTCCCAGAATCACCCAGAACTCCCCCACCCGGGGATGAAGCAGGCAAGCCTTTGTAGCTTGCCTGTTGGGTCCTGATTGGTTAGTGTCACTTCTCAGCCCTCTGAAGAAGTATGTTTTTTTTCATACCCAGGCCTGAGTGGGATTTCCCCAGGCAAGGAGGCGTTAGGGTGCTGTCATCTCCAGCAGGGGGCAGAGAAGGCCTGACAGACCCTGTCTGAGGAAGGTAACCTTAGCACGTCTGGGATGGTTTGTGTGGCGTAGGGGCAGCGCTCTGAGTGTAAGTAGCTCCTGTTATCTATTCCTGACCTAAATCCAGGCTTTGCCCTAACAAAGAGAAGGTGTTATACTTTGTTCTGCACTGATTATGTGCTCTGTTCCCAAAGGGTCCCAGAGCACATGTAAACACACATATCCAGGTGTCATTGGCATGCTGGGCCATCAGGTAAAGAGGGAAGAGTTGAGGTTGTATTGACAAATGATGTGTCCTGTTTCGGTTTTGCTACGCTCCGTATTCCGGAAGGGCACAAAACACCACTGGAAACCTTTAACTCTGCATTCAGTGTATGAGGTACTTACCGACCAGTCAAAGCCAGAGCCACAACCTGGTAAGTCACCACCTCCCCACTTAATAATAAGTTAACAGCAAGATTACAAAAGGTCACGTCAGATACAGTTGGGAATAGATGCCAGTGGTAAAATCCTAGCCCCATTGAAGTTGCAGGGAGTTCTGCCACTGACATAAATGGAACCAGGATTTTACTCCAGACCTCTCATCCTCTAAACCCAAATTTTAATCACTCAGCCAGGCTGTCTTTCTGATCCATTGTTCCATATATAAGTGCTTTGGTTAGCCTACCTCTGACCAGAACGTCACACTGTCTTCCCAGACCCAGGGATAGGATTAATGAGCTCCAGTTTTCTACAGCTGCTGGCTGCGTCAAGTTTCCAGATGCCTGCGAGAAGCTGCAGCATGTTTCAGCAGACAAGTGGGGATCCAGACCCCTTCCCGGACGTCCCCTTCAGCTGACTGGTTTTGGTGTCACAGCTAAACGTGACGGGTTTCTCTTGGTGCTGTTACTTTTGTTACTTACATAGTGACAAAATAATAGAGACAAAGGCCCTCCTGAGGCATATCACAGCATCTCATGCTCTTTGAGAGGGCCGATGCAGCCAGGAGTGGTGTTCTGACTATAAGGACAGTTAAGCAGTGAATAGGTTACCCAGGAAGGATGTGGTATCTCTGTCATTGGAGGATTTTAAAGGAAGGTTGGACAAAAACTTGCCAGGGATGGTCCAGGTTTACT
Source organism: Lepidochelys olivacea (assembly GCF_965140295.1). Taxonomy (NCBI): domain Eukaryota; kingdom Metazoa; phylum Chordata; order Testudines; family Cheloniidae; genus Lepidochelys; species Lepidochelys olivacea. The sequence goes on along the minus strand of NC_140424.1, from coordinate 33,868,529 downwards.
TGGTCTTGGGGCTGGACTAGATGGTCTCATGAGGTCCCTCCCAGTCCTACACTTCTATGATTCTGTTATACCCCTTTTCCCTACCCTGTGTCTGTCTTGACCATTTAGATTGTAAGATCTTAGAGGTAGGGACTGTTGATTACTCTGTAAAGCACCTGGCACAATGGGTCCTCAGTCTTAAATGGCCATAGGCATTCCTGGAATAAACATGATTTATAATAAAACTCTTAACAGTGACCTCGGTACAGTTAAAGTAGATGAACTTCTCAAATGCCTGGCACATGGGACAGTCAGACATGACAGGCAATTGATACAAGGGTGTATGCGGGGTCTTGGTGACTCCCATTTGCCTTGCCAGGAGGTTTCTCATTTATCTGTTCTATCAGCCTTTAGCTTTTAAGACTCTCTGGCAGTGAGAGTCTGGTGAATACCTCGAGCCCTGTTGAAACCTGCTGAGACTTGTTAAATCTGGGATGGACTTTTGGCTCCAGGACAAATCCCCTCAGCAGTCCCCTGAAAATATCCTACCTGAGCTGGTTCTACTACAACCATTTCCCTTCCCCATCCCCGGGGCAATGGAACGACCTGGATCAAAACATGGATGCTATTCTGCAGCCTGTGAAGGTGAAGAGTATAACTGGGGAAGTTTCAGAAGGGGCTTTAGTCCATTTCATACCGAGATTCCTGACTCCTACATCTGTCCCTGTCCCTCCTTGTTGCTGTCACACCAGAGACTCTGAAGCCCTCTGCAATGAGACAAGCACAATCACAAAAGCCGGTCAGAGTTGCTTAGGGCTGACAGTTTCCGAACCTCTCCTGCCATTTACACGTTCCCAGCCCTGAAACCAAGGGCAGGGGAAGTCAAGGTCTCTAGACCTTTCACGGCATCCTTAATAAACCCTCCTCAGCAAACATCTGTTTGTATTGACGTGAACATGGAAACAACTGGATTCTCCAGCATGAGTGGAAAGTGGATCATTGGGAAGTTTAAACCCTCTCACCGGTCTGCCTCCCCCAAATGGGCCAAGGAAACAGGGTAGCTGCTTTCCCTCTAAACCCAGAAGTGCTTGTTGTTGAAAGGGAGAGAATGGGGTGAGAGAGGGAAATAAAAAATCTACACTTTTCCCTGTAAATATGCAGTTTTTGGAGAGCAAAAAGGAAATTGAGAATATTTCAAAAAGAAAAGGAGTACTTGTGGCACCTTAGAGACTAACCAATTTATTTGAGCATGAGCTTTCGTGAACTACAGCTCACTTCATCAGATGCATCTGATGAAGTGAGCTGTAGCTCACGAAAGCTCATGCTCAAATAAATTGATTAGTCTCTAAGGTGCCACAAGTACTCCTTTTCTTTTTGCCAATACAGACTAACACGGCTGTTACTCTGAAACCTGAGAATATTTCAAACTCTCATGGATAAAATGGGCAAGTTCTGAGTGGGTTTTAAATTGTTATTGGCTAATTAGAGGGAATAGGGGGAAAATCTGAGGGGATTTTATATGAGTATTTTGTGCATCCAGGCTGGAGAGACTGTACCATTGTTTGTGTTGTGTCCCACAGACCTGAATTCCAGCACTTACACCAGCACCAAAGCCAGGGGGGCCAAGGTCCTCCCACTTTTAAACAAAAGAAACATAAGCACATGTAACCCTTCTGCCAGGCTGAGTTGACAGCAGCAAGGGCATGGGTTCAGTACATAGGGGTTCCCTTTCAACAATATGGTGCAAAATCAGCTCGAGCCCCCACCCAGTGACCTGGGAAAATTACACACACACCCCTGGGCGCCTCAAAGAGGCAATACTTCCCCTCTCACAAGCACAGAGTCTCAGTATAGCAAAAATCTTTAATAACATGAGATAAATAACTAGCATTAAATTGGGAAAACACCACAACTAGGGCTCATAAACACAAACCATGAACCAGAAGACCCACCCCCAAGCAGATTGGGCTGTGTCTTTTCCCTTTGGTTCTTGCATCCAGGAACCCAAAAGTCACCCCTCTCACAGTTTCTGTCCTGGGTCAGTGCACACCCTCCAGAGTTCAAAAATTCATTTGCAGAGTTTACCTCCCAGCCCCAGTGGAAAAGGGGGGGGAGGAAGAAAGGTATGGGGCACTTTACATGCTCCAGTGCTAGCATCAACATCTGATTGCTATACCTCTCCGCTTAGAAGTAGGTATCAGTGATTTCAGCTCTGCAGTATATAACAAAACCCCCAAATGGAATCAAAATTAACTCTGTTATTACACCATAGAAAGGAGGAAGAGAGTCAAAGTAGCTCCTTCCTTCCTTCCTTCCTTCCTTCCTTCCTTCCTTCCTTCCTTCCTTCCTTCCTTCCTTCCTTCCTTCCTTCCTTCCTTCCTTCCTTCCTTCCTTCCTTCCTTCCTTCCTTCCTTCCTTCCTTCCTTCCTTCCTTCCTTCCTTCCTTCCTTCCTTCCTTCCTTCCTTCCTTCCTTCCTTCCTTCCTTCCTTCCTTCCTTCCTTCCTTCCTTCCTTCCTTCCTTCCTTCCTTCCTTCCTTCCTCTCAACACACTAGGTTTTGGAACCCATGTCCCTTACCTAGCGAGTGCTACTTAGTTGAGGGTGAGTCCCTCTGTCACAAAATGCCAAGCACAGTTCTACTGTCCTTGATCCACATAACCAGGATAACAACACTTTATTACTCCTGCCCCAATAACAAAGAAACTGGGGATCCCGCAGAAGCCAAAGTAACCATTTGGGCAAACAGTCCCACCATGCTAGGCAGGGTGGGTGTGCCCATGCAAACGAGATCAGCCCCTGAAGTCCTATTCCCCAGCTCACCACCAGATGTCAGGATGGAGCCCATTCTGACTCTGCTTACACACACAATTCATGTCCTCCACAGATATTTTTTTCCTCTGCAGAAAAATAGATTCTGTTGTGGAAGCGCTGAAATTACACCTTTTGCCCACTAGGGGCAGCTGTGGTGCCAGAAGAGAGGGCAGCTGGCTCACTGACAGGGAAGCCAGCTGTGGAAAGGGAGGGGGTGCTTTGGTCTTGGCAACCTCCCCACTACTTCTACAAAGGGTACGGTGCCCTTGAGCACTTATCTGCATACACTCTAGCTGCCTTCACTGTGTTAGGTGTAGCTGTACTAACTGGTAGAGGGATTAGCTGGAACAGATTGGCAGAGCTGTCACTGTTATGTGAGGAGAGGTGAATGTGTAACATAAGGGATCAATTATGCCTTATTTCAGCCCTGAGTAGGCTGTGTCAGTAGCGGTGCGGAGGGGTATTCTTGCCAGGGGGGCTGTTCACAGCTTGGTGGCAGATGTGACAGTGGTCTGCAGGGCTTAGGTGGGACTGATACCGATGTAAAAAAACTTATCAGTTACTGAGCAGATATTATAGATTCAAAGGCCAGAAAGGACCATTGTGATCATCTAGTCTGACTGCCTGTGTAGCACAGGCCAGAGAACTTCCCAAAATAACTCCTAGAGCAGAGCTTTTAGAAAAACATCCAATCTTTATTTTAAAATGGTCAGCAATGGAGAATCCACCACAAACCCTTGGTAAATTGTTCCAATAGTTAATTACCCTCAACATTACAAATTTACGCCTTATTTCCAGTGATGCCTGTAATCAATGTTCCAAATTGGGGAAATGTGATAATGTAAACCAAATTCACCAGTGAGCCTGGGCTATGAAAGTCAGATATAAACAAATAAACCTTATAATTAACATCAACATGACTAAAGAATTGAAGAGAAGTTTGTGCTTTAGGATTTGCAGGATAACAAAAGAAATGAAAAACTTATTAAAATAAAACAAAACCAAAATTATGTTACTGGAAGTCCTGACCAGTATTGAATGCAATAGGAACATAATAACATTCTTCATAGAGGTAACAGTGAATCCATGGTTGCAGTATCTGCTTGCAAACTAAAGCTTCTATCCAGAAAAAATAATTAAACAAATGCTTAACTTTATGCGGTGCGAATATTCCCACTGATATCAATGAAACAGGTGGGTGAGTTGATATCTTTTATTGGACCAACTTCAGCTGGGGAGAGAGACAAGCTTGGGAGCTACACAGAGCTCTTCTTCAAGTCTGGGAAACACATGGAGAACCTCACTGCTAAATACAAGATGGCATGGATTGTTTCACATGAGAAGTTAGCACATATTTCAGGAATGATCCCTTGAAATATGTGTTAACTAGTTATGCTAAACAATCTGTTCCACCTTGTATTTAGCTATGAAGCTCTGAGCATATCTGTTCTCAGCTCCCCTGCCACTGAGCTTCCCCATATGCCAGTTCACTCGATGGTGTCAGAGGGGGGTCCAGGACCCACGAGGGCCCCTCAAATTCTGGTTTCTACATGTGGGTGGGACTGAGAGAATGGTTAAGATGTCATCAGATATAGGCACACACACAGGAGGGGAGACCTCCATCCTCATGTTTCCCCTCCTAGCATCCCACCCTTCCTTCTCTCCTGGGCCTTGGAGGAGTCTTCCTCTCAACAGCCACATGTCCAATTTCTTTGAAGTATTCTGTAAACACCCTCCAGCCCACAGAGAGTTAATGTGAACATTTGTAGAACAGGAGGGTTTTTATTTTTGAAGACAGAAGGGGGAGGCTCTGAATGTTAGACTCTGGTTGCAACGTAAATGATGGACAGACCCAACAAACAGGAAACAGACAGAAGATGTGGGAAAGCTGTTTGCTGTTTGCAAACTGTTTTTTTTTTAAATGCTCCAGTTTAGCTTCCCCCACCACAAGCTGCCTTTACCCAAAATACAAAGGGTTTGGGTCCAGAGGCGGAAAATGTCTGAGCTCAGAATATTGGAAAAAAACATTTGTATGAAAGTCACTGTATAAAATTACCCAAACCAGAGCCTATATAGAGTGGCTGCAAGAAACACCCCAGTCACCTGGAAACTTCAAACGTGGGAATCAGAAGTTAGGAGAAAAGTCTCCTGTATTCCTTGCCACCTTCACATCAACTACAACAAACACCCTGGATAACATGCTCCAATGCACCATAAGGCTTTTAGTTCCTAACACACCAAAAAAGCGATACGCAGCCAACTTCATCCCACTCCCACTCTAATGCACAACCTGAGCGGTGATCCCATGGGCTGCAGTATTAAGGGTTCAGCACAGCCCATGCATTCAGGAAGTTAATCTCCTTTAACAGTGCCAAGGTCATTGATGAGATTTTGTGTCAGAGCGTGAGTTGGACGGCAGTGTGGGGGCATGTTGCTTTTCAGTCTCTGTTGGCGAAGGAAAACTTCTAGACTCCAGTGTAGTTAACCCCCAACTCCCATCCCAGTCTGCAAGTAACCCGCCCACTGGCAGCACAGGTCCCTCTCCCATTGGCTGGGCCCATCCAGCAAGAACCCAACTTCCAAATATTCCCTACCCCTCCCCAGCACCCACCATCATGCCTCATGGATCACCAATCTCTCAATGACCCAGCGCCCATCCTCAGCAACCCATAGATTCCACAATCTCCAGATGAGTGGGATGAATGGAACAGAACCACAAGAAAAAACAAAACAAAATATCGTGTTGGTCTATCCTGTGTGTGTTCTTTGATGCCTAACAAGGTGTGAGCACACACTGAACCTTTTCCCACACTCCAGGCATTTACAGAGTTTCTCTGCCGTGTGGATCCTCTGGTGTGCTTTAAGGAGTAAGTTTGCCTGGAAGTTTTTCTCACACTCAGTACACTTAAATGGTCTCATGACAGTGTGGATTCTCAGGTGTCTAATGGGGCCTGAGGTCACAATGAATCGTTCCCCACAATCGGGGCACTTATAGGGTCTGTCTTCTGAGTGGATTCTCCAATTTAATAAGGGCTGAGCAATCATTGTACCTTTTGCCACATTCAGGGCACTTAAATGGTCCCTCTTCTGTATGGATTCTTTGGTGTTTCATAAGGGCTGAGCTGTGAATAACACTTTTCCCACACTCAGGGCAGTTATAGGGTCTCTCTCCAGTGTGGGTTCTCTGCTGGGTAATAAGGATTGATTTCTGATTTAAGCTGTTTCCACACTCAAGGGATTTAAAGGGTCTCTCTGCTGTCTGGCTTGTCTGATGTTCCATGAGGGCGGAGCTCAGACGGAAGCTTTTCCCACGGTCAGGGCATTTATAAGGTTTATTGACCGTGTGTGTTCTCTCATGCGTAAGAAGGTAGGAGCTCACTCGGAATGTTTTCCCACAATTGAGGCACTCATAGGGTTTCCCAGCTGTATGGATTTTCCAGTGGGTAAGAAGAGTTGAGCTCAAATGGAAGCTTTTCCCACAGTCAGGGCATTTAGAGGGCTTCTCTCCAGTGTGGATCATCTGATGTACAATAAGTGCTGAATTCACAGCGAAGCTTTGTCTAGACTGAGGGCAGCTACAGGGTTTCTCTGCCATGTGTATTTTCTTATTGAGGGACGTGATTGTTCCCCTCTATTTGACATTGGTGAGGCCTCATCTGGAGTACTGTGTCCAGTTTTGGGCCCCACGCTACAAGAAGGATGTGGAAAAATTGGAAAACGTCCAGCAGAGGGCAACAAAAATGATTAGGGGACTGGAACACATGATTTATGAGGAGAGGCTGAGGGAACTGGGATTGTTTAGTCTGCGGAAGAGAAGAATGAGGGGGGATTTGATAGCTGCTTTCAACTCCCTGAAAGGGGGTTCCAAAGAGGATGGATCTAGACTGTTCTCAGTGGTACCAGATGACAGAAGAAGGAGCAATGGTCTCAAGTTGCAGTGGGGGAGGTTTAGGTTGGATATTAGGAAAAACTTTTTCACTAGGAGGGTGGTGAAACACTGGAATGGGTTACCTAGGGAGGTGGTGGAATCTCCTTCCTTAGAAGTTTTTAAGGTCAGGCTTGACAAAGCCCTGGCTGGGATGATTTACTTGGGGATCGGTCCTGCTTTGAGCAGGGGGTTGGACTAGATGACCTCTTGAGGTCCCTTCCAACCCTGATATTCTATGATTCTATGTTTCACAAGGGTCGACCTCACACTAAAGCTTTTCCCACATTCAGGATAGTTACAGGACTTCTCTCCTGTGTGGGTTCTCTGATGTTTAATAAGTGTTGAGCTGTCACTGAAGTGTTTCCTGCAGTCAGGGCATTTATAGGGCTTCTCGCCAGTGTGAGTTCTCTGGTGGGTAATAAGGGTTGAACTCTGATTGAACCTTTCCTGCACTCACTGCATTAAAGGGTCTCTCATCTGCGTGCAGCCTCTGATGATCAATAAGGGATGAGCTCAAACTGAAGCTTTTCCCACACTCAGGGAAGCTATAGGGTTTCTTTCCAGGGCTGATTCTGTTGGGCTTGGATATTTTTAGTTTTTCTCAGAGCTCTGCCAGTGGAAGTGACTTTACCCTGTGGTGCCTCTCCAGGGATTTTTTCCTGACTGTCTGGTCTGCATCGAGACTCCCAGGCCACCACCTGCTCAGACTCTGAGAAACCTTCCCTGATCTTCCCAATAACCATCCATGTGGCTCTGCTTTCTGCTGAGAGTTCTTTTCCTTTTTATTCACCATCCCATCATCTACTGGAATAAAGAGGGAAAATTGAGACCTGAATCATTCCTTGCGCTGGAAAACAGAGAGTCCTCAGAAGGGGAGCATGGCAGAAATAAATAATAATAGGAGCTGAAATTAGGGGCCAAAGCTACCACTTCTGTTTTCACCAGACTGATTTTTATCCAGCTACATTTATCTCAGGGTCACATCAACCTTGTCTCTAAGGGGACCTCTTACCCCTTCTTACTTCATACAAAGGGAGAGACTTTTCTGGGAATAGCCTTCGTCTCTTTAATACGGCACAGACCAGATGCAGTGTCAAAAGCATAAGAATTTGCTACCACAAGAAACCTGACACTGACGGTGTATTTAGGTTTGCTTGCCTTTCAAAAAGGCATCCCCTGCTTTGCAAGCATAGGGGTAGAAAATCTGCCAGAGAGGAGTCTCCTTTCCCCAGCCCCAAGTCCTTCTGACATCAGTTTTGAGTTAAACTGGACTTAACTCTGCCCTCTGGAGCTAACATTAGCCACTGGAATTGGTTCATTATTGGCAGTACCATAATAAGCAGATATGAGGTGGAACTAAGGGCATGGCTACACTTGCAGATGTAGAGCACTTTGAGTTAAACCAGCCTTCAGAGAGTGCAGTAGAGAAAGCGCTGCAGTCTGTCCACACCGACAGCTTCAAGCACACTGGCGAGGCCACATTTGTGGCACTTGCAGTGCCATTGGGCATGGTGCCTTATGGGCAGCTATCCCAGCATGCAAGTGACTGCAATGTGTTTTTCAAATGGGGGGTGGAAGGGGGGAGTGTGACAGGGAGTGTGTTGTGTGTATGTGGGGGGAGAGAGAGAGTGGGTTTTTGGGGGCTGAGAGCATGTCAGCATGCTGTCTTGTAAGTTCAGACAGCAGCAGACCCCCTTTCTCCCCCCGCCCCCATCTCTCTCTCTCACACACAGCATTCCACACTAATGGCTTGCTTTGTCTCAGAGCAGATAAGCAGCCGGCTGTCAGAAACGGAGCTTTCAAAGGGCATATCCACATTCCTGCAGCGATTCAAAAACAATGACAAGAATGGCCACTTGACTTAAGGGGATTATGGGACATTTCCAGAGGCTGATCAGAGCGCAGTAATGCAACACCTCGTCCACACTGGTGCCATGGCGCTCCAGCGGGGGGCAGATCTAATGTTATTCCTCTTGCCGAGGAGAAATACCAGCAGCGCTGTAGCCGCAGTGTCAGAGCGCTCTACGTGCCTTGCCAGTGTGGATGGGGAGTGAGCTAGTGCTCTCGGGGCTCCTTTATTGTGCTGTAACTTGCAAGTGTAGCCAAGCCCTAAGAGACTCTGCTGTTGCTTTTCTTTCTGTTCTATGCAGGTTTGTGTACCGTGCTCATCACCATGGTATGTGAGTGCCTTCCAGCTGTGCATTAAGCCACACAACTACAGTACACATCTGCCAGGTGTTGTTTGTTCTCTAACCCTCTCTTCAGAGGGAGAAGCGTGCAGAGTATCTTTATTAGGTAGTGGGTCTTTTTGATTTTTAATAGAAATATACCTGTAGCTGTGTGTGTATATTCGAGAAGACTAAGGAAAGGAAACATGCCTTGCACTGTCAGCACAGGTAATCCACCTCCCGAGAGGCGGTAGCTAGAGACGTAGCTCTGTCTACACGGGACTTAGGTCACTTTACCCATGTCACTCAAGGGTGTGGAGTTTTCACTCCTCTGAGCGACATAGTTACACCATCCTAATTCCCGAGCTTAGACCAGGTCTCAGTGTGTGGCTTGTTGCCTGTTGGTCGACATGTCATTGAAGCTGGTGGATATAAGCACCACCCTTCTTTTAAGAAACAATTGAACGAATTTATGATACAGCAGCAGCCTTCACCCCACTGACAGGCATGTGTCACTGCCCAAAAGAAAGGGGTAGCTAAGGAATTCAAATGATATGAGAAAGGGTATTGACCGGGGATTGTTTTGACATGTGTGTGTGTCTGTGCATAGGAACTGACTTTTATTGTTTCCTGGGGATGCTCCAACCCTGCTCTGCCCTGAGGCCCTGCCCCCACTCTGCCTCTTCCCCTGAGGCCCCATCCTTGCTCCACCTCTTCCCGACCGAACTCTGTCCCCTCCCCAAGGCCCCTGCCCACCCGCCACTTGCTGCTCTCTGCCCATCCCCTAGCTTCTCCCCCAGCCAACAACTGATCAGGGGCCCAGTCAAATAGCTGTGGCTGGTGTTTTTTCCCGTGGGTGCTCCAGCCCCGGAGCACCCACAGAGTAGGGGCCAATGTGTGTATGTGTGCCTGTGAGAGAGAGAGAGAGGGAGAACTGCTGTGTCATAAACAGTTGGTAGCATAGGTGCTGACTCTGTGGGTGCTCCGAGGCTGGAGCACCCATGCAAAAAAACTAGTGGGTGTTCAGCACCCACCAGCCACCTGCCAATCAGCTGCTCAGCAGTGGGTGGGAGGCGCTGAGGGGAGGGGGCAGAGCGGGGGTGGCAAGGGGCAGAGTGAGGGTGGGGTCTTGGGGGAAGGGACGGAGTGGGGGCAGGGCCTTGGGGCGAAGCTGGTATGGAGCACCCACCTGGAAAGTAGGAAGTTGGTGCTTGTTGTTGGCATTATGAACAAATAAACCATCCCCTCTTGTTTGATTCTTCCAGTGTTCAAGGAAACAGCCTTTTGTACATTCTCCGTAAATAATCAGGATTGCATCAAAGACACCTGGTTCCATCATTTCCTCCTCCTAACAGAAACAACCCACAGGGCCTCCAACTTTGGCTGACTGCTCAGGTCAAAAGGAGCAACAGAGGGTAAGCCTAGTGTAGGTAGCTCCTACTTGCTACACATAACCTAAGACTGAGCTTTACCTTAGCAAAGAGGGTATTAGATTTAGGGTGGGTCTACATGGGAGGTTTAATCCAAAGCCTTGTGTTCTACTCCATGTAATTTGCAGTCCAATAACATGCACACAGAACCCCTGTTCTGTTTTCACTTTGCATCGTGTGATCCCCCGGTGGGAGTTTGCCATGAACTGAGGGCATATCGTTCTCTGGGGTATCCAATGGTCCTTTGGTTGGCTCTCTGAGCAGCATGTATCCTGGGGTTGTTTTCCCTCTGAATTGTGGGGTGCCAGCTGGGCTTAAATGAAAAAGAAAAGTCCCATGATTCCGCTGTCTCCATCCCCTGCTTCTTTTCTGGACTGGCGGATGCCATTTTTGAATTGCTGTCAGCCAGACGCAACAATGCTCCACTGCTGCAGTGATGAGCACAAACGCGCACAGGCGGCTTGGGCTGCTTTACTGCACTCAAAGCCAGATGAATTCAGCATTGGACTTTGTGTGTTGCACTACCGTGCAGATGACATGGGAGCAGGAAACTATTCTACAGCAGCAGCAGCTCCTCTGGCAGCAGGAGGATGCTCCGAAGCGATGGCAGCAGGTCCAGGAGGAAGAACAGGAAGATGTCGCCAAGCTGTTGGAAAAAAAGGCCTGGATCCTGGATCACCTATGCAGTATTCAGCACCATTTCTGGACCCTGGAAACCAACATGAATTGGTGGGAGAGGATCATTCTGTAGAGCTGGGCGGACCAGCAGTGAAGAGAGAACATAAGAACAGCTAGACTGGGTCAGATCAAAGGACCATCTAGCCCAGTGTCCTGTCTTCTGACAGTGGCCAATGCCAGATGCCCCAGAAGGAATGAACAGAACAGGTAATCATCAAGTGACCCATCCCCTGTCGCTCATTCCCAGCTTCTGGCAAACAGAGGCTAGGGACATCTTCCCTGCTCATCTTGGCTAATAGCCATCCTCCATGAACTTATCTAGTTCTCTTTTTAACCCTGTTATAGTCTTGGCCTTCACAACATCTTCTGGCAAGGAGTTCCACAGGTTGATTGTGCCTTGTGTGAAGAAATACTTCCTTTTGTTTGTTTTCAACCTGCTGCCTATTAATTTCATTTGGTGACCCCTAGTTCTTGTGTTATGAGAAGGAGCAAATAACACTTCCTTATTTACTTTCTCCACACCAGTCATGATTTTATAGACCTCATTCATACCCCACCTTCGTGGTCTCTTTTCCAAGCTGAAAAGTCCAGTCTTATTAATCTCTCCTCACACGGAAGCCGTTCAACACCCTTAATCATTTTTGTTGCCCTTTTCTGTACCTTTTCTAATTCCAATATACTTTTTTGAGATGGGGCAACCAGACCTGCATGCAGTGGGCGTACCATGGATAAACTTTAGGATAGAGAAGGCTTCCTTCTTTGAGATCTGTGCAGAACTGGCCCTACAGCTTCTGCAACAGCGTTGCCAACATGCAGCATCCTGCACCCATGGAGAAATGGGTCATCATTGCCATCTTGAAGCTGGCCACCCCATAACATTACCAGTCTGTAGCCAACCAATTTGGGGAATGGGAATATCAACTATTGGGGGCCATTCTCATGCAGGTCTGCTATGTCTTTGACAAGGTGCTATTTAACCTGCTCATGGAGCTGGGTCATGCTCAGGACACAATTGATGGCTTTGCACACATGCGGTTCCCAAACTATATAGGTACAATTGATGGACCCCATGTGCCAATCATTTACCTCCACCCTGCATCCCCACCAGAGTGCAGAATTTATAAACAGAAAGCCACCTTTGTTCCTGATGCTCCAAAGACTGGTGGACCAACTGTGGCAGGTTTACAGATATAAATGCGGGATGGTTTGGGAAGGCCCGTGATGCTAGGATCTTTCAGAACTCAGTACTATTTACATTAATGGAGAAAGGACTGTTTGCCTCCAGGAGCATTGTTATACATTAATGATGTGGAGGTCGGTCTGGTTATTCTGGGAGACCTGACTTATTCCTTGATGCTCTGGCTAATGAAGCCATATACAGACTGCCTGGACAGAAGGAAGGAACTTTTAAACTATCTCCCTCACCTCTATTTGCCAGAAGCAGGGAATGGGCGACAGGTGATGGATCATTTGATGATTACCTGTTCTGTTCATTCCCTCTGGGGCCCCTGGTATTGGACACTGTTGGAAGACAGGATACTGGGCTAGACGGACCTTTAGTCTGACCCAGTGTGGCTGTTTTATGTTCACCTGCTGTTAAACAAGCTCTGGCCTGGAGAGGTTGTGCAATCCCCATCACTGAAGGTTTTTAAGAACAGGCTAGACAAAACCTGGCAGGGCTGGTTTCGGTTTACTTGGTCCTGCCGCAGAGCTAGGGGTGAGACTGGGTGACTTTTCGAGGTCCCTCCCAGCCTGAGAATTGTAGGGTTCGGTCACGGCAGTAGCTGCAGAAGGGCAGGGAAGTGTGCATTTGAAAGGCAGGGGACACAGTTTATGAAATAGGTTAGAAGCAGCAGAACAAAAAAATGTTCCAACCATTATTACTGCACATTGTGTTTTGCACGACATTTGTGAGACCATCACAATGGGTGGGAGGCTGAAGTGCGGAGACTTCCTCGGTGGTTCAAGCAGGCAGCAAGGTGTCCCACGGAAAACACAAATAGTGAGGGAATGCAGCCAGGAATGCCTGTGGTTTCTATGTTGAGTCCCATGGCCGAACCTGCGCACCCAGGTGGGTTGTATTGGGAGACAGACATTGCGAGCACTGGGGTATTCTGGGTGGGTGGCTGAAATTCAATGTTCCCTAATTGCTTTTGCAAATCCCAACCATTATTTCAAGGATTTTCCATGTTAACTGCAATGATGGCTCGTAATGGATGTATTGGGAGTGGTCTTTATTATGAAACAACAACAACAAAATAAACCAATGGAAAAATTGTATCTTTGTATTTTGAAATACATTTAACTAACCCATCTACAAAAAAAAAGTTTGCCAGAAGCTGGGAATGGGCAACAGGGAATGGAACGCATGATGATCACCTGTTCTGTTCTGTCCCTCTGGGGCACCTGGCCTTGGCCATTGTTGGAAGACAGTATACTGAGCTAGATGGACCATTGATTTGACCCAGGAGGGCCATTCTTATGTTCTTAAAATAGCCTACTATACACAATCCTTTAATGCTGCAACAGTGCAAACAGAACTCAAAGTGCAAAAGTGAGACCATTTCAAGCACAGCAATTTGGGGGAAAGAGGGCACAAAGTGGCAGGGGCATATACACCTTGCCTCTGGCTCTTCTTGTCCACATAGGCTCTGAGGTTTGAGTGCGGGGCTCCAAAATGCTGGACTCCCAGGTGCAAGTGTTCTGGGCACTCAGAGGCTGGTTCTGAGAGGCCCCTGGGTGCACTGCTGTGAGGAGGTGGTGGTCCCAGGAGCCAGCATTGTCCAGGGGCTGCAGGACACGGCTGGGCCCCAAATTACAGGACTGAAGGGCCTGCTAGCCTAGCAGCAGCATGTTTTGCAGAAGGGCATTTTGGCTCAGGATCGTGTCTGTGCGTTGCCTGTGCATCTCTCTGGCTTTTTCCACGCTCTCCTTCACCATAGTGCTGCTCTCCTTAGCTACAGCTATTCTTTCCCTCACCACTGAGACTAAGGGTACATCGACACTGCGTTCTTGGCCAATTGCATGATCTGGGAGAGCTGCATTCCTTAATTCCTCTGGGGTCTCATGTGCCGTCTCCCTCTCAGCCAGCCTGGTTTTCCTCTGCGACACCGCCATGAGCTCTGCAAGAATCTACTCCCGAATCTTCCTTCTTCTCCCCCTTCATTTGGCCAGCCTGTTCGCTGTACATAGAAGCCCTGTCCTTGGTTTTCTGGCTGTAGCAGGTGCTACGACTGTGGGAGTAGAGGGAAAGAACCCAGTCAGTTATTGTTTATCTCCCAGACACATCATGACAGCTTTTTTTTTTAGGATGTATCTGTGACTATCTCCCTGAGACTCTCCCGACTTTTTGAGGACACTCAGAGATGGCAAGTGGATGCAGGGTTCTAAGTGCATTTGGATTTCAGCCAACTGTATCTGCTTCCATGTTACAGGGGTGCGGCGGTGGGAGCTATGTTTCGGGTTGCTTTTGCAGCTTTGCATGCTGGGGGCCCTCCTATGGCGTCTTGAGGTGTAAATGGGAGATTGGGAGGGGCATACAGGGGTGAGCTGGATAATAATCTCCTCTCCATCCCCTGTAGGCCATCCTGATTCTCGATGATGTTACGCTGAGGAGGGTGACTAGGAGGCAGGGAAGAAAGGTCTAGTTCAAAGAGGCAAAGGGCAGACCATCGAGATACATTGTGAAGTTATTCACTAGGACGTCCCCCTGGAAGTGGTGCAGACGTGGAAGGGGTTGTAAGCTTTCCGGGGGCATAAGGGGTGTGCAGCTGTTCCCTACAATGTGTGAAACAAAACAGAGCCATTTCTCAGTCTGCCGTTTTGCCAAATCTCTCCTGCAGACACAGGCGCTTTCTCCAGTGGGTGCTTCACGCCTGCTCTGAGATGAGCCCACCCCCCACCCACTCCTTCCTTTCCCCCGAGACCCCACCCTCGCCCCGCCCTTGCTCTGCCCCTTCCCCTCGGCCCTGCCCTTGCTCCACCTCTTCCCATTCCTGCTCTGCCCCTCACTCCGCCTCCTCCCACCCCTGCTCCGCCTCTTCCTGCTACCGCTCCGCCCCCTCCCCTGAGTGCCTCCCACCAGCCTCCGAACAGCTGTTGCCTGGTGAGTGCTGAGCACCCCCTATTTTTTTCTCCCCATGGATGCTTGAGCCCCACAGATTTCACAGAATCAGCACCCTATGCCTGCAGATATGGAGAAAGTGCAGAGGGCAAAAAGATAGGGTCCTACAGTGACTGTCAGCTACAGGGCATTTGTACCTCAGCTGGGAGCAGCATTGCTTGTGTCTTGTCTGGGTGGGCAATGTGCACTCATGTAAATCACAAAAACCAACCCAGTTTCTTTTCCTGTAAGCGCAGTCTCAATAAACGGTTAGATTTTGCGCAAATCAGTGCTTCCGATATTCAAGTCAGCCAGGGAAGGTGGGGCAGAGGGGAGCAGGGCACAGACCGTGACTGCGCCATGCTAGCCGGTGCCTTAGGTGGTGTGGGATTAGCTCACATCTGCCAACAATAATAATAAAAAATACATTGTAAAGGTGGGGACTTACCTGCCAAAATTCCCTGCACTTGATCTCCCTCATCAGGCCAGGCCTGGGTTTTCAGCTGGAACTCAGGGCAGGAAGTATTGTAGCAAGCATTGTAGCAAGGCAGGACTGGGGCTAGCTGTCCTGAGTCACAAAAAGACCCTGGCTCATGGGGGCAGCTTCTGTGGCATCCTCCTGGGCATCCCCTGATGGATCCTTGGTGGGGTGGGATGGGATGGGAGAGTCTGACAGCAGGATTCCAGCAGCACCTGGGATGGTCATGCTATAATTGGAAAATCTGTTCAGTTAATCAACAAATGAAAAAGTCCCATGTCCCCTATTGGATTGTCTCCCTCAATCCCTCATTGCAATGTACTTTCTCATGGGCTGCTTGACCTTTATCCAGCACTGGTTGGCAGCCCTGACCCCTTGTGGACATCTGCTTTGCTACATCCACACAAAGGTCCCCATTCCTGTGGCTGGCCAGAAGAGCTTCCTGAATCAATGCGATGCGTCCTACCAGATGGCGGTGAGATCAAAGGTCTCAGCACGGCTCCAAGCAGCTGTGGCAGGCATGTGAGGGGTTAGGGGGGAGGATGTCAATACAGACATCAATACAGAATTACAATACACTGGGATCCAGGAGCAAATGGGCAAAACCTGGGGGAAGGGATGTCCTGGCAACTTCACACCAGAGTAGGGAGGACACACAAGTAAATGGACAGCTCAGTAACAGGTAACGTGCAAAGCACTATGGGATAGCTGTTGGAAGCATGCAAAAAGCGGCACACAGCAATTGTGCACCCATCCACAGAAACAAAAGACCAAAGTAAATACAATTTGAAGCAAGCTACTTTGCAAGAGGACTCCAGAGCTCCTGCTAATGTGGAGTTAGTACATACTGATGGGCTGAGCCATGTGAATGCAAGCATTTTCAAACCAGATTAACTCAATTTCATCCTGTAGACAAGCCTTTATTCTTGAAGTGCTCAGGAACTCTGTAGGCCAAGCTAAGTGCACGCACCCCTCCATTCTCCCCCACCCCAGACTCCCTGTGCGTCACCCTCTCATCCCCTGCTATTTCCATCACTCCCTGCAACTGTCCCAAACCCCTCCTTCATTCCAGCAGCTCTGAGTGCACCCCTGTCAAGGTTCCTCCCCCACTCTGAACTCTAGGGTACAGATGTGGGGACCTGCATGAAAAACCTCCTAAGCTTATCTTTACCAGCTTAGGTCAAAACTTCCCCAAGGTACAAAATATTCCACCCGTTGTCCTTGGACTGGCCGCTACCACCACCAAACTAATACTGGTTACTGGGGAAGAGCTGTTTGGACGCGTCCTTCCCCCCAAAATACTTCCCAAAACCTTGCACCCCACTTCCTGGACAAGGTTTGGTAAAAAGCCTCACCAATTTGCCTAGGTGACTACAGACCCAGATCCTTGGATCTTAAGAACAATGAACAATCCTCCCAACACTTGCACCCCCCCTTTCCTGGGAAATGTTGGATAAAAAGCCTCACCAATTTGCATAGGTGACCACAGACCCAAACCCTTGGATCTGAGAACAATGAAAAAGCATTCAGTTTTTTACAAGAAGACTTTTAATAAAAAATAGAAGTAAATAGAAATAAAGAAATCCCCCCTGTAAAATCAGGATGGTAGATATCTTACAGGGTAATTAGATTCAAAAACATAGAGAACCCCTCTAGGCAAAACCTTAAGTTACAAAAAAGATACACAGACAGAAATAGTTATTCTATTCAGCACAATTCTTTTCTCAGCCATTTAAAGAAATCATAATCTAACACATACCTAGCTAGATTACTTACTAAAAGTTCTAAGACTCCATTCCTGGTCTATCCCCGGTAAAGACCAGCATATAGACAGACACAGACCCTTTGTTTCTCTCCCTCCTCCCAGCTTTTGAAAGTATCTTGTCTCCTCATTGGTCATTTTGGTCAGGTGCCAGCGAGGTTACCTTTAGCTTCTTAACCCTTTACAGGTGAGAGGAGCTTTCCCCTGGCCAGGAGGGATTTCAAAGGGGTTTACCCTTCCCTTTATATTTATGACAACCCCCATTCCCTCTCCCCCCAAAAAATCTCACTTTCCCTCCAGGCCTACTATTTCCTCCTGCCACTGGTATTCTCCATGTGACATGCCCCTCAAGTGCCCCATATCATGGTCCCCCATTCTCACACACACACCATGCCAAGGGCTATGTCCAAGGCTCCACTAAATCCTCCCTCATGCCGTCCATCCTCTCAATATACTGTAACATACTGACATCCCTGAATGACTTATCATGCAGACAAATTGTAAAGGTGTATGGAGGGGGGAGAGGAAGGGGACAAATGGGGGTGCACACCACCCTGGCATGGGGGGGAGAGAATGGAGGATGCTGGAATGGGGGGAGTGGGGAATGGGGCACACAGAGCTCCTATTGCTGTGGGGAAGCTGGAAGTATATAATGAAGGTTCACAGGGCCCCTGCCATGAGGAGACAATGTGGTACCCAGAATTGGGAGGAGCAACCCAGAGCCCCTGGCCTGGGGAGGGCAGCAGGGGACTCTAGCAGAGAGTCCCTGAAATAGAGGTGGGTGGCACACAGAGAAGATGGGGCAAGGGTGGGAGACAGACAGAAGGATGCAACTTTGGCCTGTGCGTTGAGCTTGGCCAGCAGAAGCCATGCTGTGGGCTCCCCTAGGTCTGGCTTAAGGAAAAGCCAGAGCTCTCAATACAGCGACAGCAGTATACTGCCAAGTACGACCCATCTGAGAACTGGGACGAGGCCATATGCCAGCATGTTCCACCGACAGAAAGTGACAATTCTTTTAAAAACCAAAAGCCAGGGTGATCATTACCAACCTTGTTAGGGCAGTGGGGGTGTCAAATACTGCACTGAATCCAGCCTCCTTTGACAGCTCGAGACATCCTCACAGGTAGAGATGGGCTTCTGTATCTGGCATTGGGCCACATGGCACTTTTAACAGCACAGCCCTGGGGAGGGGGCACTGAGATGGACCATCCAGCAACGAACACAAGCCCCTCTGACACCCACACCCTATTTTGGCAACCACTGCAGCTGACTCACCCCCTCCCCTTGTGGCATGTTGTATCTCCTCCCTATCCCTTTCTGCCAGTGCATCTCCCTCTTTCTGAACCCAGTTCCTGCACCCCCATGCCTGATTTGGTCCATCTGCCCCTCCCTCCTATTTCACCCTCTGCTGGACATATTTTGGCCCCTGTACAATTTCTCTCCATCCCTCCCCTCTGATTTGCCCCTTCTGCCCTCTTTAGCTGGTTTCACTGCTGGGAGAAGAGACTGAAGAGGGCAGATGTTACCAAGCGGGCTCAGATCGCTCCAGCTGATCCGTCCCAGCACAGCAGCCAGTTCTGTCGGGAAGCAGTTTTTGAAAGGAACTACGTGTGTAGTGTAGTAAATTGATCTGCCCAGGAATGGGCTACTGCTCAGTACATCTGCTGAAGCCACTGCCCTTCACCCTGCCCTTCTTAGCTCTAAGATTCTGCAGACTGCTCTTGACAGGAGTTAAAAAGGGGCAAAGTGGGGCAATCGGAGCAGGGGGGTGGCCAGGGTCTGATCAGGGGGTGGCAAATGACTGGTCAGGGGGGTCTAGCAGCTGGAGGCAGGGTTAGGGTTTAATGGTTTACTGTAGTAGTTTACTACACTACACCCGCTCCCAGATCACAATGGAAGCAGCAGCAGCAGCGATGAAGTGAGCTGTAGCTCACGAAAGCTCATGCTCAAATAAATTGGTTAGTCTCTAAGGTGCCACAAGTACTCCTTTTCTTTTTGCGAATACAGACTAACACGGCTGTTACTCTGAAACCCGTCTGACCCAGGAAGCTCAACCCCTGATATCCTGAGCAAAGAGAGCAAAGCAGCCTCCTCCTCCCCCTTTGCAACAAGCAGGGCCCCCCGGTGCCACAGGAATTGGTGAGACACAGCCCCAGCTCGGTAACAGCTGCCCAGCAAGCCAGAAAGCATCAGCAGAAGCAATGAAACTGCAAGCCCCGAGAGACAGCCTGCAGTTGGAACATGAGCAAAAACTGGCAGAAATTCGAATGAGAGAGAAGCAAGCCTTGGCCCAGCTGGAAAAAGAAGCTTACAGGGGGCAAATGGAACTGCTTGCTGCTGAGGAGCAACAGAAGACTCACCAGATGCAACAAGAAACTGCCAGACTTCAACTCCAAATAAAAACAAAACAAAACACACTGTCGCCAGGGGAGGGCTCCGGGTGCTGCAAAAGGGGGCTGCTCTCTCTGCTCAGCAGAGATTTATTGCTGCTGCCTCTCCTGTGACCCAGGAGCCCACCCGGCTGAGCAGGAGACTGCGACAAGCCGTGGGGTCCCCTCAAACTGGAGTGATGTGTAAATCTCCCCCCAGATTTCAGCACTGACAGGGACATGGTGGCTCCATCACCCACAGCAGGTCTAAAAGGAGTGAGTGAGGCAGAGCCTGGTGCTAATGAACAGTGCATTAGGGGATTCTGTCATTAGAGACTGCACCCTAACACACACCCATATGGGACAGAATTAACACTGTCCAGGCACCTTGATTTTGGCCTAACTCTGAGTGCTTGACGGAGAAACCTTAATGACCTTCTTCAGCATTCATGTTGCACTCCCCATCAGTACCTGGCCCCGGTCCGGGAAGCTAATGATCCAACCAGCCCACCAAATTTGGTGATGAGTCCTGGTCACATGGTGCATATGCTAAGAAGAATGTAGCGTTTTGTGTGTCATATGGATATAAATCCCCTCTGATTCAGTTCTTCTATGTAATTATCTAACTTGCAGATCTAATCCCTTCCAACATTGCCCCTGCTCCTTCTAATCATCAAATATTGCCATGACATCTATGGTAACCATACGTCCCGTTTTCGCTGGGACAATCCCTTTATTAAGCCCTGTCATGGCCCTCCCACCTGTTTTGGCAAAAGTGGGCATTTGTCCCGTTTGCTCTTGCCAACTTCCATCAGTTGGCAAGAGCAAACGGGACAAATGCCCAGTTTTGTCAAGAAACTGGGGTGCACAGGAACATGCAGGGGGGTGAGCAATGATGCCAGCCTCGGGCTGGCCTTGGGAGAGCAGCGACGCCAGCCCCTTGGCGGAGTGGGGCTCAGGTGAGTTGCTCAGGCCAGCCCAGCGCGAGTTGGGGAGGGATCCTTGAGCTAGCCCCACATGGTGTCCCATTTTCCCTTCAGGAAATGTGGTCACCCTAGTGATATCAGAGCCATGGTTTCAGGCCCGCAAATAAAAAGAAAATACTCTGTTGAGTTTGTGAAAAATTCTGGGGCTGGGGGGACAGGGTCAAAGGGCTGCATTGTAGGAATTCATTGCTGAAATTACCCCACATTCCATGAAGAACAGCCAATTTCAAGACATTCGGTGCGAGCATGTGGGCTTGAGAGCAGTCAGAGGAGTCATCATTTAACCAGATTCTCACCCTAAACTATAACATAGCTGGTTCACACACCCATCACCCCCAGCCCAGACAGACCTCCCCAGCTAGGCCTCTTGCACACCCAGGCCACCGCCTCCAATTCTCCACCTTCACCCCTACGCAGGGATGATATGTACCTTACCTTGCAATTCCTCATTTCCAGACATGACAGTTTAGTCACTCGCTGCTTTCTGAAAGGTGCTGGTCATCAGTTCATAGCAGCTCTACAAAAATGTCATCTTGTCCGGCTCAGGCAGGCTCTTTTTAAACAGAAGGCAAACAGCGAAAGACAGGAAAGGGAAGGAAAAGGAGACAGGAGGGACGGGGCAGCAGTAGGAACTCATTTCCCATCCCAAGTGCAGCTCAGAACCAAGCCGAAGACAGGGGAGATGGTGATATCATCGGTTCCCTCTCTCTGGCCTAGTCACGATGCCTTTCAGGATCAGGAACATGAAGGTCCAACAGTGTTATAATCAATCTCGAGGTCTTGTCTTCCAGTTCACCTATCTCTATATTTTGCTCCTCCCCCAATAAAATCGCTCTTTAAGGACCCCCAAAGGGTGTGATGGGTGGAATAGCCCATCCCCTCTGTCATAGGGTGACTGGCAAAAAAGGGAGCAAGGTCCACTGCAGAGCCATATTTGGCCATAAGGGGGTGCTAAAGAGAATAGGCACATCCATTTCTGTATGGCGTAGACGGCAGGACTGAGAGACTCCTCCCATCGAGGAGGGAAGAGAGACCAAGTTGGAGTGTAGGGCAGGAGCATCGACCACCGGAGTTCCAGCTCCAATTGCTGGGAATTCCCAGGCTTCCGCAGCAATGTGCCGAGGAGATCCAACAACAGGAAGAGATCGGCCACCCCCAAGTCAGAAAGGGAGAGACCTGGAGGTACATTGGGCCAGTGGGCAACAGAGACACTTAAGCTGGATTTGCCAATAGATGCATCATGATGGTAAGTTCTGCCACTGCACAGGACCCTATGGAAACGGGGAAGGCCCAGACTCTTAAAGATACTGTGCTAAGGGGTGACGGGCCTTCTTCTATTATGGGACTGAAAGAAAGGATGTGGGGACCCCGTTTGGACAAAGGAAGAATAAGGCCCTGGGGGTAGTGTGTTTTTGTTGGGGGAAAATGAAGTACATAAAAAGCCGCATCCCCCCACCCCATCTCAATCTTTGGGAGCTGGGACTATTGCTCTGGAGAAGACAGGCTTCAAAGTGTTTGGGAACTTGGACAACCAAGGGAAAAGGTCCCAAATTTAACATAAGAACAGCCATGCTGGGTCAGACCAACGGTCCCTTTAGCCCAGTATCCTGTCTTCCGACAGTGGCCAATACCAGGTGCCCCAGAGGGAATGAACACAACAGGTAATCATCAAGTGATTCATCCCCTGTCGCCCATTCCCAGCTTTTGTCCAAACACAGGCTAGACGGGGCAGGAGAACTTGGGTAATGTATGTAATTTCTACAGGAACCAAAGCAGACCCTGGGGGCTGAAATGATTCCACTGGAGAAGAGCCCACTGAGATGCTCTGAGCAAGACCAGGATTCCCTGATGGGGTGTCAGAAAACGGGTGGAACTTGTTTCACAGGTTCTGGAAGCTCAAATATATGCTGATAACCAAACCCCTGATATGAGCACCAACCACATTGGCAAACTACAGGGTCAGATGGAGCCACTATGACAGAAATGGACAATGGGACAAAAACTTCTCAGCCCACCTCAGTTTCAACACTGTGTAGAGCTGACAGGCCGCTGGCTCCCAATATTCTTCATCCTCTCCCCCCTCCCCCCCCTTGGCCTCAGAGGAGTCTTCCTCTCAAAAACTATCAGTTCAATTTCTTTGATGTGTTCTGGAAATACTCTTCCATCCCCGGAGAGTTCACTTGAACATTTTTAGAATGGCAGAGATTTTCTATTTGAAGACAGAAGAGGGAGGGGCTGAAAGCCAGATCCCAGTTGCATTGTCAGTGATGGACAGAGACACCAAAAAGGAAACAAGAAGATGTTGTAGAGCTGTTTGCCCCTTGAGAGTTGATTTTCTCAAAAAAATAAAGTATTATATATATAATTTTTTTTAACATAACCCACTCTCATAGAATGATAGAATCACTCCACGCTATCTTTATTCAAAACAGGAGGGTTTGGGGAACAAGGACAAAAAATAACTTGTTGGGGGAAAAACATTTGCATGAAAGTCACTGAATAAAATTTACAGAAACAAAAATGACATTTAATGAGAGTGAAGGTTCCAGCAGGACTCACCTGGCCACCCAAAACCTTAGAACACGAGAAGAAGGGAAAAGACATGTTACACTGATCACAGAATCTCGGATCATATGCGCCCATGTTTCATGAGGCCTTCAGTTCCATCTCTAACAGGAACCCAAAAGTAACATGCATCCAACTTCATCCCACTCATGCTGTAACACAAAACCCAACTGGTGAACTAGTACTAATACGGCTTCTCTCATTGGCTACTGTCAGAAGACAGGATACTGGGCTAGATGGACCTTTGGACCCAGTATGGCCAATCTTATGTACCCCGCAGTATCAACAGTTCAGCACATCCTATCTCCCACAGCCCCTGCATTTGGGAATTAATCTGCTTTGACAGCGTGCGGTCACTGCAGAGGTTTTGTGTCAGAGCGTGAGTTGGACGGCAGCGTGGGGGCATGTTGCTTTTCAATCGCTGTTGGAGAAGGAAAACTTTTAGACTCTAGGACAGTTATTCCCCCACCTCCCATCCCAGTCTCCAAGTAACCCACCCACCACCACCCAAGTTCCCTCTCCCATTGGCTGGGCCCATCCAGCAACGACCCAATTTCAAAATACTCCATTCACCTCCTGTGCTCCAGCATCCACCATACTGCCTCATGGGTCCCAAGTCTCTCAATGCCCCAGCCCCCATCCTCATCCACCTATAGGTCTCACAATCGCCAGATGAGTGAGTGGAGCAGAACTATGGAAAAAACCACTGTGACCATCTATCCCGTGTGGATTTTCTGATGCCTTATAAGGTGGGAGCTCTGACGGAAGCTTTTCCCACACTCAGGGCATTTATAGGGTTTCTCTCCTGTATGGATCCTCTGATGCGTTTTAAGAAGTGAGTTCGACTGGAAGCTTTTCCCGCACTCACTACATTTAAAAGGTCTCTCCTCAGTGTGAATTTTCTGGTGTCTAATAAGGCTTGAGGTCACACTGAATCGTTCCCCACAGTCGGGGCATTTATAGGGCCTCTCTTCTGAGTGGATTCGCCGGTGTCTCCGGAGGGTTGAGCTGTCATTGTACCTTTTCCCACAGTCCAGGCATTTAAAGGGTTTCTCTCCTGTATGGATCCTCTGATGTTTCATAAGGGCTGAGCAATGACTGAAGCTTTTCCCACACTCAGGGCAGTTATAAGGTTTCTCTCCTGTGTGGATTCTCTGGTGTTTAACAAGGGCTGAATTCATACTAAAGTTTTTTCCACAGTCAGGGCATTTATAAGGTGTTGCTGCTGTGTGGGTTCCCTGATGTGTAACAGGCGCTGGCCTTCGTTTCTCTCCAGTGTGCATTCTCTTATGTTTAATAAGGCCTGAGCAGTCACTGAAGCTTTCCCCACAGACCAGGCATTTATAGGGTCTCTCTCCAGTGTGGCTCCTCTGATGTCTGGTAAGGTGGGAGCTCAGACGAAAGCTATTCCCGCAATCAAAGCATTTATAGGGTTTTTCTCCTGTGTGGATTCTCTGATGTGCTGTGAGGTCTGAGCTCACACTGAAGCTTTTCCCGCAGCTGGGGCATTTATAGGGCTTCTCTCCAGTGTGGACTCTCTGATGTACAATCAGGATCGATCTCCGATTGAAGCTTTTCCCACACTCAAGGCACTTAAAGGGTCTCTCTCCCGTGTGGATTCTCTGATGCACAAGGAGGTCTCTATTCACACTAAAATTTTTCCCACAGTCGGAGCATTTGTAAGGGTTGTCCACCATGTGGGTGGCCTCGTGTGCAAGAAGGTAGGAGCTCACTCGGAATCTTTTCCCACATTTGAGGCACTCATAGGGTTTCTCTCCCGTATGGATTTTCCGATGGGTACAAAGGGTCGAGCTCAGACGGAAGCTTTTCCCGCAGTCAGGGCACTTATAGGGTTTCTCTCCTGTGTGGATTCTTTTATGTTTAATAAGAGTTGATCTCACAGTGAAGCTTTTCCCACATTCGGGGCATTTATAGGGCTTCTCTCCAGTGTGAATTCTCTGATGCGTAAGAAGAAATGACCTCCGATTGAAGATTTTCCCACACTCAAGGCAGTTATAGGGTTTCTCTCCCATGTGGATTCTCTGATGGGCTTTTATACTTTTAGATTTCCTGAGAGCTCTGCCTGTGGCACTAGCTTTACCATATGACTCCTCTATGGGAATTTTCCCCAGATCTTTTGAACTGCATTGACTCTCGTAGGTTGCCACCATCTCGGGACTCGGGGAAATGCTCCCTTCAGATCTTCCCAATAGCCTCCCATCTGCTTCCACTTCCCGCAGGCAATTCTCCTCCTTTATCTTCACCATCCCATCCTCTGCTGGAAGAAAGAGGGAAAATTGAGACCTGAGTCATTGCTTGTGCTGGGAAGTAAAGAATCCTCAGAAAGGGGAGATGGCAGAAATAAATAACAATGATATGATCTGAAATAAGGGGCCAAATCCCCCAAAGCAGAGGGACCAGTTCTGCTTCCGCATGGCAGCTGAGCACTGAGAAAGAAAGGGGACGAGGGGGAGAGAGGTGTATTCATGTGTCAGTCAGGGTGTGAGGGAAGCTGACATCTGCCAGGAGGATGCAACCCCTGCTGGGAAAACCCTGACATGGGTGAAAAGGTGCAGAACTGGGGGACCTTTTTGAGAATCTCAGCTGTTTTCTTCACTCACTCATGGTTTCCAAGTTGGTTTAACATATTCCTCACCTGCACAGGTTCCTCTCAGGATCTCCCCTTCCTCTTCATCCAAGGGGCTCAGCTCCTCCCCTGGCTCCATCAAAGAGATCTATAGTAGAAATAGCCCTGGATTAGACGGAGTGTGGGCTCCCTGCATACGGGGTGAGTTTATTCACTCATGTGTATCCATGTGTGATTTTTACTGATTTTTTAGCAGTTGAGTCATCTTGAAAAGTGAAGAGTTAAAATCAGACTTGTGGTTTTTCTACAAAGGAAATGAAGCTTTAATTCTCCCTCCGGTCACACACCTACACCGATGCCACATTGTGCTGTTGGTTTAGCAGGGCTCACTGCATGCTGCCAGCTGTGAGGCAATGAGGCCTAGTGGATATGGTACTAGGCAGATCCTCATGAGACCTCTGATCTACACCCAGCTCCGTCATTGACCTGAAAAGCAATATTTCCATCCCCAAGTTTCCAAATATCAGGAGTCAAATCTCAAAAAGCATAAGATTTCCTGAGGAAAAAAGTGATTTAAATAAAGATAACAAACCAATAATAATATATTTTGGGTTCTTTTCTTCCAAGTTTGGCAGTCTTTTGGGATCACTTTTTCTGCTACCATCGTGGCTAGAATTTTATTTTGTTTATTTTTTTAAATGAAAGCTGACTCTTGTAATTGCAGGACTCCTTGAACTGAGGCTTTATTAACTCTCCCCCCCCACTAAATATCATGAGACAAATATCATAAGCTGACAACACACAGACAGGGAGATAGAACTAGAGATACTGGTCGTGGTATTTAAAAGTGATTAGTCATTTTGGGTACCTCTGATGGAGAAGGCCCAACCCGAGATGCCAGAAAAGGGCTTGACTGAAAATTAATGAGACTTAGGCTCTGAAATCAATTGGGCATTTTTGATATGATCATCCGAGAAGCATATACTAAGCAATTCCACCCTAGATAAAGATACATTTAAATGAAATTTTATTCTGTTACTTATTTAAATAAAAGTGAGTGCAGCACATAGAAGAAACTCCTTTCCATCCTAGCTCTCACCAGCCCAGTTACTCTTTGTAGGGTGACACGAACAGCCCTTCCAGTCTGGAGTCCCCCCAAATACATCCTCGCTGTGTTCTTAATTACCAGACACTCGGACTTTTCCCCTCTGGCTCATAACCTCTGGCGGTGTGAAACTGGCTCCACAGATACCAGCATGCTTTGGCACACACACTCCACACAATTTACACACCAGACACCTGTTTGGGATAAAAATAAGTGAAAAATTTATGGAACAGAAAAGCCCAGTTTCAAAGATGAAAGAAGAGGGGAAAGCAAACATCTACAAGTTACGCAGAAAACAGACAAAAAGATGCGAGTTCAGGCTTTACATTTTCACATTAAATCAAATCCCTTTTCTAACAGGAGTTACCTATTGCCTTGAAAGAGCATGTCCACTAGCTATAGGAGAAAGTCAGCATTCACAGACAGCCTCCCGCCTTGAGACTGTCCCTCAAGTTCTGGACAAAAAACCCTCAGTCCCAAGCCTGATTTTAATAGCCTTTCTCCCCTACTCCCCCCCAGGCCCTGGCAACTCATGGTTAAACAGAACAGGACAGGAAGGAGTTTTCCCAGTGTTCCAGAGCTGTGTTGCTCTTCCCAATCTCAAGTTGCCTCAATCTCTCTCCACTAGCTCTAATGGCCAACCACTGTCCCTTCCCAGGCTGGACAGTGGGTAGCCACTTGAAGTTTCAGGCCAAAAACTGGTTTGGGAGACGCCCCTCCCTGCTTGAGTGCCCACCGCTTTGCTGTGAGGTGGAGCTGAAGCTGCATCAAAGATTAGGAGCAAAGGCTTCTATATACACAAATACATACATTCATAAGGACAGTCTGTATGTATATCTCAGTAGTTCTCAAACTTTTGTACTGGTGACCCCTTTCACATAGCAAGCCTCTTGAGTGTGACCCCCCCTAAATATATTAAAAAATGTTTTAAATTTATAATACCATTATAAATGCTGGATGCAAAGTGGGGTTTGGGGTGGAGGCTGACAGCTCGTGACCCCCTGAGGGGTCCCAACCCCCAGTATGAGAACCCCTGGTATATCTCATAACAGCCAGCAGGGTTCAGAACATTACAAGCTTTCAGAAAAGACCTCGCTGAATATGTTTTTATCGTGCAATGACACAGTGGTTTAACTGCTTTCTTATGTGGGTTTAAACCTTCTGTTCTCCCATTTGTGTGTCTGGACCCTGACTGTCATACCATGATCCAGTGGTTAGGTTGCTAACCTGGGGTGCAGGAGACCTTGCTCTGCCGCAGACTTCCCCGTGTGACTCTGAGAAAGTCACAGTCTCTCTCTGCTGCAGCTCCCCAGATGAGGACAATAGCATTTCCCTATCACACAGGGGCAGTTGGTGGATACATTAAAACTGCCAAGATCCTCAAATACTGTGGTGATGTGGGCCAGGTAAGTACCTTAGTTAGAATTTTCCAAAAATATGAAGGTAAGTATTTAACTATGAGCAAGATAATTATTACAACATTTATATTCCTATGGTTAATAGTTAGAGCCCTACCAAATTCATGGTCCATTTTGGTCAATGTCACGGTCATAGGATTTTAAAAATAATAAATTTCATCATTTCAGCTATTTAAATCTAAAATTTCACCATGTTGTAACTGTAGGAGTCCTGACCCAAAAGAGGGTAGTGGGGACATTGCAAGGTTATTGTAGGGGAGTTGTGATATTGTCATCCTTACTTCTGTGCTGCTGTTGGCAGCACCACTGCCTTCAACGTTGGGCGGCTGGCCAGTGGCATCTGCTGGCCAGGAGCCCAGCTCTGAAGGCAGTGCCATGGCCAGCAGCAGCATAGAAGTAAGGATGGCATGGTATAGTATTGCCACCTTTACTTCTGTGCTGCTGCTTTCAGAGCTGGGTGCCTGGCCAGCAGCCACCACTTTCCAGCCACCCAGCTCTCAAGGCAGCACAGAAGTAAGGGTGGCAATATCACAACCCCCTACAATAACCTTGCAACCGCCCCACCCCTTTAACCCCCTTTTGAGTCAGGACCCCCAGTTTGAGAAACGTTGGTCTCCCCTGTGAAATCTGTATAGTATAGGGTAATAGTATACAAAAGACCAGATTTCATGGTCCGTGACATGTTTTTCATGGCTGTGAATTTGGTAGGGTCATATTAATAGTGGATACACACACACCATTTTATTTTTCCAGCTAAGGATGGGGGGGGAAAAAAAAAGATTCCACACTGCTCATATTAAGGTGTCAGTTCATTTTTCTAGTCCTAGTACAAGATAAGTGATCATCTTATTTGCACATATGAGGCCAGATGAAGTACATCAAGAAAAGCAACCACATCGGTGGATACAATTATCAACAATCAGCCACAGAATTTAAACAACAATTATATTGGTGTGGTAGCCAACACTACAGAGCTTCATGGAGTTTTGACCCTCCAGAGGAAGAGACGACCAACCCCTGTCTCCAGGGTCAATTTAGTACAAGTAAAAAGGGGGAGGGGGAAAGAACTGTAGAATGACCAATATTCTAAAAAAGAAAAGGAGTACTTGTGGCACCTTAGAGACTAACCAATTTATTTGAGCATGAGCTTTCGTGAGCTACAGCTCACTTCATTCAATATTCTAAACTGTCACAATCCACGATAGTCCAAGTTGCCCTTCTGCATACAATGTTTTTCTCTGTTCAAGTGATCAAAATATATATAACAACTTTATCTTTAAATTAAAATAAGGAATTAGTAGCCTTCAAGTTCCTTGTTGACATCTGAGGTTGGCATTATAGTGAGCTCAAATATTCCAGAAATAGGAGGTGTTGTCACACTGGAACACAACTACTAACAGAGCCTGCTTCAGGAGAGAAACTGTAATCATTTCAGCAGGGATCATCAAATATTTTTTGTCAAGATCCAAATTTCTTGGTCAAGGTATGGCCAAGGTCCAGACTCCAGAGAAAATAATAAAACAACAACAATGACAATAATGAATAAAAAATAATTGTGGGGTCCATTCAAAAGCATCTGGCGGTCCAGTTTTGGCCCATGGTGCGCCTGTTGGCTACCATGATTTGAGCCCCCATGTCTTCCTTTACAGCAGGGAGCAGATTCGGATGGCCAGGGAGGGAAGTGACTCCAGCAGATGTTACTGAACATGTTCAGATGGCCGAAGCCTGCGCAGTAATAACATCAAAGTAGCAAACTGTGACCAGTTGCAGTTTGTAATATAATTCTGGCCCCTCCTACCAGAACTAAACCCAATGAGACGTTTTTAATCTCTCCCCCCCCCCGCCCCCAGCATAGAGTCTCTGAACAAAACCACGGAAAGGAGCAGAACCAAAGGAGCTGCTCTGGGGGCTCCCCCGACAGTGTCCTCAGGGCAGCGCATCCCCCCAGCAGCGCGGGGACCAGGCAGAGGCAGGAACTGGCTTTTCCTCTCCCTGCGCCTCCCCTTGTCCCAGGAAAGTCAATCTGCCCGGGGTGCTGCAGGGAACGGGGCTGGGCAGGGCTGGGAGCCGGGAACCTCCCTCCCCACTGATTGCTCCTGCTGCCCCTGCCAGTCTCTGCCCCTGTCTCCCTCCTGCCCCCTCCCCTCCCCTCGGGCTGGGAGAACGGTCGGGCCCGTTCGCTCTCCCGGCGCTCAGGGGGGCAGAGCCGGGGGGGGGGGGTCAGGGAGGGCGGCAGCTCCGGGACTCGCAGACCCCCGCCCCCCCGGGAGCAGAGCTGGGGCGAGGAGGGGCCGTTGGTGCAGAGTCACTTTCCTGCCCGGCCCCGGCCCTTCCCCGGGTCTCTCCCCTCACCTGCAGGCTCCGGCTCAGGGGCTGGTGTCGGCAGAGCCCGGGGCTGCCCCAGAAAGTCCCCCCGGCTGGGCCCCGAGGGGCGCTAGGGAAGGGCTCACCCCGCTGGGGAGCAGCAGCGGCTCCGCCCGGGCTCCCGGCGCACGCACCAGGCAGGCGGCACCGTCTGACCGGCGCATGCACCAGGAAGTTCAACCCCTGACATCCTGAGCGGGATCGTTCAGCGATCAGCCGCCGCCTTTCCCCGAGCCGAGCCGAGCCGAGCCGAGCCCCCTGGCGGCGGCAGCTCCGGAAATGCAGAAACAATGTTGGAACTGCTGCCCGGCCACACTGTAGCCAGGGGAGGGCTCCGGGTGCTGCGACTGGTGGGGGGAGGGCTGCTCTCTGTGCTCCCCACAGCCGGGGAGCTGCAAATTATTGCTGCTGCCTCTCCTAGGACCCGGGAGCCCACCAGGCGGAGCCGGAGACTGCAGGTATTTGAGGGAGAACTGGGGGGAAAGTGCTGCGCGTCCGTCCCCCCAGCTCCTCTCCCATCGCTGCTCCCTGCGTGTCTGCCAGCCCCGGAGCGGCTGGCTTTAGCGCAGAAATTTCCCCTGCGGCCTCAGATCTCAGCCCCTAGCTCAGAGTGCGCCCCCTTGTGGTGAAGGCGCCTGCGAGAGGGGTGGGTGGGATCTCCCCGGGACCTGCCCCAGGGGGTTAGGGGTGGGGTAGGGGGTCGTGGTTCAGGTGGAGGAAATGGAGGGAAAGGCCTGGGGGGGGGCAGGATCAGGCCCCAGCCGGGGTCCCTACCTGTGTCTGGGCGGGAGGGGTGAGCGATAAGGAGACGCGGGGAAAGGGGCGTACAGACAGCAGGCAAGGCGGCATGTTGTGCAGTGAAGGGCACCTCAGGGAGAGGAGAAGAGTGGGGGGGCTCAGGGGAGTGTGTGTGGGGCGGGTTATTCTTCATTTAAAAATCTACTCCTATTATCTCTGCAGCGATGGGTAAATCTCCCCAGCATTCCAGCAGGGACAGGGGCCCCTTTGCTCCACCCCACACCCATCAGGTCTGAAAGGACTGAGGCCAGGTCTACACTACAGACCTATGTAGGTATAACTACATAGCTGGGGGGGGGGGGGGAATCCACCAGACCCACCCAGATTCGGAGGGCAGGTGAGGGCAGCAGCTTCATCAGATGTTACTGAGCCTGCTCAGACTGCTCCAGCCTGCTCGGGGACAGCACACTAGCAAATGTTTGCCATCCCTTGGGAGGATCTGGAGCAAAACCTGGCCGTTATTCTGCAGCCTGGCAGGGCAAGGGGGCGACTGGGGAAGCTTCTGCAGGGGCTTTCATCCATGTCACAACCTGATTTGCTGTGGGGGAGGGATAGCTCAGTGGTTTGAGCCTTGCCCTGTTAACCTAGAGTTGTGAGTTCAATCCTTGAGGGGGCCATTTAGGGGTTGGGGCAAAAATTGGGGATTGGTCCTGCTTTGAGCAGGGGGTTGGACTAGATGACCTCCTGAGGTCCCTTCCAACCCTGATAGTCTATGATTTCCCCCAGGCTCTTTCCCTGTAGATAGACACTCAGTTACAACTGGTCCCACTGACTGGGCTGCAGCCCAGGTTGGTAGCCAAGAGGATAAGCAGCTAAGAACCTTTGTAACAGATGCTGGAAGGGGGAGAGTTAAGGGCTCTGAGGCTTTTCTGTAATACAAATATATAGTATATCTATATAGCGTAACTGAGCATCATGCAGTGTGTGACTCCTGCTTTTGACTGATTAGTAATCAAGGCTCCTAGAAGAAGCTGCTGCTGCCTCCATTGTGCTTTGGAGACCTGGAACAAGTAGCTGCTGCTCTGTGTCAGGGAGAGATCAGAGAAACTGATGGGGGACTTTCTGCGGTGGCTGGAAGCAGCCCCGGGCAACACCAGCCCCTGAGCCGGAGCCTGCAGGTGAGGGGAGAGACCCGGGGGAAGGGCTGGGGCAGGACCGTAGAGGATGGGTTCCTCTAAAGTGCTGGGAAATCTAGTTGAAAAGCTACATCAGGCAGGGTGATTAGTCCCTGCTCTCTCTCCCCTAGGGCAGGTTCTCTGTGGCTCTGGTCTTTGACTGAGCCTGACCCACTGCACAGGGACTGAGGCTGAGGGGGTAAAGAACTTTGAGAGCCCCAGATGCAAAGTGATAGAGAATGGTAGGGCTGGGGCATGGTTATTATTTCATTGATTTTTTTTCCATAGAAAACTGACACTCGCCAAAACTCTGAAATAACAGGGACAAAATATTTAATTATGGTCTCTGAATTGGCATCCAAAATGTAGCCCTCACCTGGAATGTTTTCATATGCTGGGCATGTGCACACGGATGCCATTTGCACACTCCGATGGAGGGCGAGAGGGATGCATGCAAAAGAGTTGTGGGTGCACATGGAAGGGGAATACTGTATCAACAAGGTAAAAACATGATTAAGCATCTTCCCCACTGTCACAGAGAATATCAGGGCTGGAAGGGACCTCAGGAGGTCATCTAGTCCAACCCCCTACTCAAAGCAGGACCAATACCCAATTTTTGCTCAGATCCCAAATGGCCCCCTCAAGGATTGAATTTACAACCCTGGGTTTAGCAGGCCAATGCTCAAACCACTGAGCTATCTCTCCAACTGCTGTTCTCACCCTGCTGCTGTTCTCACCCTGGCAAGCTGCAGAGTAACATCTATATCTGGTTTCAGAGTAACAGCCGTGTTAGTCTGTATTCGCAAAAAGAACAGGAGGACTTGTGGCACCTTAGAGATTAACCAATTTATTTGAGCATGAGCTTTCGTGAGCTACAGCTCACTTCACTGGCTCCAGCTCACCCAATCCTCCCAGGAGACAGGGAAGGGACAGAACTGCTGGAAGGTTTGGTCTGGGTCTGGGTGTGGGTGGGGAATGCAGAAAGGGGTAGGAGCCCAGCAAGTGAAATCCCTTCTGAGCCTGCTTTAATGTGGGGCATAAGTTGTAGGGACAACCCCAGCAGGAGAGGGTGGAAATTCCTCTGTGAGATGTAACAATTGCCTGACCATGTAGACATCAGAGGTGCACAGCCAGTGCATTTAGCAGCCACAAGTCACTCTGGAAAGTCAGGAACTGGGCTTGAATATCACAAGTTTTAAAAATACACTTTGTGGGGAGGGGTGATTTTATTTATCTTCTGATGTTTAAGCTTTTGGGGGGAAGCCACCTGCCCCCTTAGTGAGAGAGAGAGAGAGAGTATGTGTGTGTGTGTGTGTGTGTGTTGCATATTGCATCACAAGAGCAAAACTCCACCTGCCACAGTGTGCATGCAAAATTACAGCCTCCCTTCTCACAAGGAGATTCCACCCACTGACCTTCCCCTACTCCTGGGATGGGGGAGCTGCCATTCTGTGTCCAACTCCACACCCTCCCGCATCACTGCCCTGTCACCAGTCTCTTCTCCCCTGATCCTCACAGTCTCCTCTCCACACCTGCCCCTCTATGTACCTGCCGTTCCCTTTACACTTTCCCTGTACGTCTCACATTGGCCACCCCACATGCTCCTGAGCTCCCTATCTGCAAACCCCCACAGCCTCCCACCCTGCACTCCCTAATCCATGACATTCCCCTAAACCAGAGGTCGGCAACCTTTCAGAAGTGGGGGGCCGAGTCTTCATTTATTCACTCTAATTTAAAATTTCGCGTGCCAGTGATACATTTTAACATTTTTAGAAGGTCTCTTTCTATAAGTCGATAATATATCACTTAACCATTTTATGTAAAATAAATAAGGTTTTTTAAATGTTTAAGAAGCTTCATTTAAAATTAAATTAAAATGTAGATCTTATCAGTTTAGTGAGATCCTTGCCCTTGCTTTTCTTTGCTGAGTTTTCCAATGTCTGGCACATATTTGGATACTTTAAGCTGCACACAGGCTTCTGAGTGATCAATTGTTAACCAGCTCCGAGAGGGACAGAGGACAGATTTCATGTGTGAAAATACCTGTTCATGCAGGTATGTGGATCCAAATGCTGAAAGCATTGCAAACGCAATTTTCTTCAAACAGTTAAATTTCACTGGCAGGGACGTCCAGCAGGTCACAATAGAGGCCCCATGATCTCTCTCGGTAGCTTCAAGTGCACTCCGCAGAGCCTCAAACTTTGATGCCCACAATTCTGAGGTTTTTAACTGAATGAGCCTCATTTCGAAATCTTCAACACCCATCCACTGAAATACAGACAAATCCAAGTCGCTTTCGTCAAACTTTTCAGGTTCCTACATGTACATTCTAATCTCAACGTCAAACGCAGTGCGCTGTTCCACGTGGTGTGATAGTGATGTAAGCAGCAAATCAGGACTTGAAAATACTCCAGCACAGTGGCTCTGGAATAATTTTTAAGGGGGGGGTACTGAGCTGCTCCCCTTCTTGCCCCTGACTGCACCCCTCACTGCCCCAGGCTGGGCCCAGTGGACCACAGCTGGGGGTGGCTGCAGAGCCCTGGGACCAGCGGCCCAGACCCCAGGCCAGCAGCGGAGTCCTCGGGACTGGTGGCTGGGACCCAGGGCCAGCAGCGGGCTGAGTGGGGCTGGCGGACGGAACCCCAGCTGGCAGGGGGCTGGCGGCCAGTACCCCAGGCCAGCAGCGGAGCCCCTGGGACCAGTGGCCGGGACCCAGGGCCAGCAGCGGGCTGAATGGGGCGGGCGGACGGAACCCCAGCTGGCAGGGGGCCGGTGGCCAGTACCCCAGGCCAGCAGCGGAGCCTCCGGGACCGGTGGCCAGGACCCGGGCAGTGTGAGTGCCACTGAAAATCAGCTAGCCTTTGGCACGTGTGTCATAGGTTATCTACCCTGCCCTAAATCATTCTCGGGCTCAGTCTGACCCTAACAAATCCCTCTGCACTGCTCTCAGCCTCCCTCTGCCCCACCCCACCCCACCCCACATACTCCTATGGGCCTCTGTTTCCCTCTTGCCCCCATGTGCGCATCATCTCTCATTCTCCCTGCTGTGCCTCACTCATTACCCTCTTCCGTCTGCCTCTTGCTCCCCTCCCAGGATCTCACCACACCTCCTTCCTTCTCAGTCTGCCCCCTGGACACAGACAACCCTGTGTGCTGCCCCACAATCCACCTCTCGCCCTCTCCACCCTCGACTAATTCCCTGCACCCTCCTCAGTCTGGCTCTAGCTTCCCATGTCTCCTTTTCTACGCATGGTGTCTCCTTGCCAGAGGATGTTGTGAAGGCCAAGACTATAGCAGGGTTCAAACAAGAACTGGATAAATTCATGGAGGTCCATCAATGGCTGTTAGCCAGGATGGGCAGGGATGGTGTCCATAGCCTGTTTGCCAGAAGCTGGGAATGGGCAACAGGGGATGGATCACTTGATGATCACCTGTTCTGTTCATTCCCTCTGGGTCACCTGGCACTGGCCACTGTCGGAAGACAGGATATTGGGCTACATGGACCTTTGGTCTGACCCAGTATAAACCATTCTTATGTTCTTATATATCCAGCCTAACCATAGGGCCCCAGCCATATTCCCTGAGGAGAGCATGGCTTCACCCATACTGAAAACAATGGGAGCTGGTGACCATTACTAGGAGCTGCCTTACTTCCACATGCCAGATCTGTAGGGAAATGGTGGCCATCTGGAATAATAATTAATAATTATTGAATGAACAATCATAGTCCTCAACTGTACTACGTTAATGAGCCAAATTGACAACTCTCTGATACCCCCTATTATAAAGAACTCAGAAAAGACCCCCCCACACACACACCACAATTCACACCAAAATTTAAGGATATCATCAAATCCTTCACCAAACAACTCCAAGAGAAACTCTACAACCTCATCCACCATGAACCCATCCCATGGACCTTCTGTGTGCTTCAGAAAACACACAAACAAGGGAACCCAGGCAGACCCATCCTAAATGTCCACGGTATTCTGACTGAATGAATATCGGGACTCATAGAAACCATCTTCAGACCACTCACAAAGGGCTGGCTTCCTGGACCAACTTCCTGCAGAAACATCGCAACTTTAATAACATCCCGCCAAACACCATCCTTGCCATGAGAGATGTCACCGC
Source organism: Lepidochelys olivacea (assembly GCF_965140295.1). Classification (NCBI taxonomy): domain Eukaryota; kingdom Metazoa; phylum Chordata; order Testudines; family Cheloniidae; genus Lepidochelys; species Lepidochelys olivacea. Next base: position 33,831,752 of record NC_140424.1, on the reverse strand, counting down.
CACGTACACCAATATCCCTCACAATGACAGCATCGCTGCCTGCCTCAAATATGGACAGGGTAATGGACAATGCTTAGATGTCCACCCAAGCATATCGCCAAACTTGTCCATTTCATCCTTACATATAACAAATTTACATTCAACAACAAACACTTTGTCCAAAGCATGTGAACAGCCATAGGTATTACTAGGATGGCTCCTCAAAATGCCAGCCTCTTCAAAGAAAAATTTCTAGACAAATGAATCATGAAACCAATGATGTTCCTGAGATATATCAATGATATTTTCATCCTACGGACAGATCACCTCAACTCCCTCACAGATTTCCACCACAACTTCAACAACCGTCACCCATCCATTAAACTCTCTCTGGAATACTTCCACACTAGCATCAACTTTCTGGACAGCAATCAGGTGCAATAATGGAACTCTACAGACAACAATATACAAGAAACCCACAGATCACCACACTTAACTTCAAAGATCCAATAATTGCCCCAAACATACCAAGAAATCAGTTATCTACAGCCAGGCACTCAAATGACACAGATTATGCTCTGAGGAAAAAGTCCAGGATACATACCTTAACACACTTAAAACCACCTTTACCAAACAAGGACACTCCAACAAAGAAGATGGGTCCATCAATGACTATTAGTCTGGAACAGAAGGGATGGTGTCCCTAGCCTCTGTTTGCCAGAAGCTGGGAATGGGCGACAGGGGATGGATCACTGGATGATCCCCTGTTCTGTTCATTCCTTCTGGGCACCTGGCATTGGCTACTGTCGGAAGACAGGATACTGGGCTAGATGGACCTTTGGGCTGACCCAGTATGGCCATTCTTATGTAAGAAGTAGATCACATAAGGGATCAGGCCACCCAAATACCCAAAGAGAACCTGCTTCAATACAGAAAAAAAACCCTCCGACCGCACACCCGTAGTTGTCACCTGCCTCCCCACACTGAAACCCATACGGATATCATTAAACAACTACAGCACATACTTGATGGGAACCACATCCTGAAATAAATCTTTCCTGAACCCCCTCTTCTGGCTTTCAAATAACTCCTCAACCTCTCCAGGCTCATCATCAGAAGCAAGCTCTCCACAGACCAGAATGCACCAACTCAAAGCACCAGACCCTGCCAGAACAACAGATGGAAAACCTGCAGACATATCTCCACTGCTACAATGATCAACACCCCCCACAACACACCTTTCAAGATCCATGGGTCCTACACATGCCCATCACGACATGGGGTGTACCTCATCCAGTGCACTAAATGCCCCAGTAACAACTACGTGGGTGAAACCAGACAATCACTATGCTATCAAATGAACTGACACAGAAAAATGCGAAAAGACAAAAATGCCCTATCACCTGTGGGTGAACACTTTTCACAAAATGATCACTCTGTATGTGACCTCTCAGTCCTCATCCTCAAAAGAAACCTGCTCAACACCTTCAAAAGACGAGCCTGGGGACTTAAATTCATAACTCTGCTAGACTCTAAAAATCATGGACTGAATAGAGACACTGGTTTTATGGCTTATGGTTTTATTAGAACAATCTGTAACTCTCTAACCCCCTTTTTGTTCTATGACTACAGTGGTGTTAACAGGCCACTTCACCTTGACTGGGGCTTTGTAAGCAATCTGTTCCACTTTGCATTTAGCTGTGACACCCTGACTTTAGTACCTTTCCCAGAAGGAAAAGAGCTCTGTGTAAACTTGAAAGCTTGTCTCTCTCCCCAACAGAAGTTGAACCGATAAAAGATATCACCCTTGTCTCTCTTGAATAAGGGCGGTTTGACTTCAGCACTTCTGAAGGTCATGGGAGATGGCAGCCATGATGAACAAGGGAAAACAAGTGAGTTCTGTGTCAGGAATTGTGAGATCATGGGAAACTTCTAAAACTCCAGACTAAATATCATGAGATTCATGACGCATTCAGTAGAGTCGGCGGCTCTTGGGCATCAGGTTTTCACCTCACAACCAGTTTGTTTTCAATTAAAGCATCTGGAAATTTTCCCCCTCTCCCCAGGAAAGTTCCCTGTTCTCTGTGGGAAGGGGGATTTTCCAGCCCTCTCCTGGAGTGAGCTGGTGGGATTGTGGCTGGGGCAGCAGGTACTGAATGAGGATCTCTTGCTATTTCAGGGGCCAGTGACCTTCAAGAAGGAGACTCATCATGCAGGAGAACTGTGAGAATGTGACCTCGCTGGGTAAGGATTCCTGTACCCTTAGGAATTAGAAGCTGGGGGGGTGGGGTTATGTCTCTGAGGTACCCGGGTTGGCTTCTGCTCAGGGTTCTTCCCTGCTCCGTTATATTTTGGGGGATCACCCCCATCACCACCAGAATCCACGTGACTACTCCATACCCTCTTCCAAGGGAGAGGAGATTCAGAGACGCAGTGGAGATGCTAGTCCAGAGGAGGGCAAACTATGGCCCGCAGGCTACATCCAGCCCACGGGACCCTCCTGCCTGGCCCATGAGCTCCTGGCCTGGGAGGCTCGCCCGTGGCCCCTCCATGCTGTTTCCCCTCCCCCGCAGCCTCAGCTCACTGTGCCACCGGTGCAATGCTCTGGGTGGCGGGGCTGTGAGCTCTTGCTGGGCAGTGCAGGTGCAGAGCCGCGGCCTGACCCAGTGCTTTGTGTTGTGCGGTGGCCTGGCTGGCTTCAGCCAGGCGGCACGGCTGCCTGTCCTGGTGCACTGGGTAGCACCGCCAGCCACCCGTGCTCCATCCAGAATGGTCAGGGAGCAGCGGGAGGGAGTTGGATAGAGGGCAGGGGAGTTCGGGGTGGTGCTCAGGGGGTGGGGGTGTGGATATGGGTTGGGGCAGTCAGAGGGTGGGGAACAGGGGGGTTGAAGGGGTGCAGGGGTCCCGGGGAGGCAGTCAGGAAGGAGGGGCGGTTGGATGGGGTGGGGGGGGGGCAGTCAGGGGCAGGGGTTCCGGGGGCGGTCAGGGAGAAGGGGTGGTTGGATGGAACAGGGGTTCTGGGGGGGCAGTCAGGAATGAGAGGAAGGGTTGGATGGGGCAGCAGGGGGCAGTCATGGGTGGGGGGTCCAGGGATGGTCAGGGGACAGGGAGGGGTGGATGGGGCAGGGATCCCAGGGGGGCCATCAGGGGACAGTGAATGGGGGGTTGGATGGGGCAGGAGTCCCGGGGGGGGGGCATCGGGGGTGAGAAGCAGGGGGAGTTGGATAGGGGGCAGGGGGCAGTCAGGGGCAGGGGTTCTGGGGATGGTCAGGGAACAGGAGGGGTTGGATGGGGCAGGAGTCCCGGGGGGGCCGCCAGGGGGCAAGAAGCAGGGGGGGTTGAATAGGGGGCAGGGCCAGGCCACGCCTGGCTGTTTGGGGAGGCACAACCTCCCCTAACTGGCGCTCCATACAATTTCAGACACCCGATGTGGTCCTCAGGCCAAAAAGTTTGCCCGCCCCTGTGCTAGTCCATCCCCAGAACTTCCAATGGAGAGGAAGAGTTGCATGTTCCTCTCTGTGTTATTAAACATGGGCACACAGTGATACACAGAGATTTCACATGTCCCTCTCTACAGAGAACGGGGTCCATGCCTGGAGAGGGCTTTGGTCTCAGCAATGTTAGAAAGGAGTAAGAGATTGTCCAACTCCTGAGCCAGAGTCAAAAGACCTCCCAGTTTATGGAGATCCCGGGATCTCCTTCCACAGGAATCACATGCCACTATAAACACCTGACCTCCCGCAAAGGAGCTCCAGGACCATTTTCCAAGCCATTTGGTTTATACAAAGGCACTACCTGACACATCTGGAAACAGCTGTGCCTGAGAATAACTGTAAAATCCTAGTCTCAGCCTCAGCTGTTTTCTTTCCCCTGAGCTGGGTTTCCAGTTCCCACAGCCAACATGATCTCCTGGCTGGAAAGGGGGGAAGAGCCATGAGTACTAGGTCACTAAGGCTTCAAGGAAAGAGAGATCCTGAGAGGTGCCAGTTCAGGTGAGGAATTGTTTGAATGGACACAGAAATCATCCAGCCTTGTCATAAACATCTGGGATTCTCACACAGGCCTATAAACTCCCCCATTTCTGCCTCATCTCAACCTAGTCAAGATTACGCCCATGAGCTGTCATATCTTCCTGGCAGATGTGACGCATGGCTTTCCATCCACCCTGACCAACATCTGGCAGCAGCTCATGTCTCTCTGAGTGTTCAGATGGGATGAAGAGGCAGAATTGGTCCTCTCCTCTCTCTCTGTTTGTGGAAAGGTCTTGGGGGTTCAGATTCCACTCCTGAGTTTTTGATCTCTCCAGAAGTTATTTGGTTTGTTTTCCCCATTCTCATCCCCTTTCTCAGGTTCCCTTTCCCCCTGGCCCAGGGAGTGACTCCTGTCTGGATTCTCTCTGTCCCAGCAGGTGATGGGACGGGGAGTGAGAACGAGGAAGAGGTTCCTCAGCAGAAAAGTCTTAAGCAAGTGGAACCACAGGGGATATTGCTGGGAAGACCGGAAGAGGATATTTTTCAAGGTTCTGAGCCGAGAGAATCCTGTGAGACTCAGTGCAGGCCAGAGGGGCAGCTGGGAAACCCCCCAGAGGACAGACAGGGAAAATCCAGTCACCGGGAGGGAGGTTTGGAGGACCTCAATAGGACCACAATGCAGCTGAGAATCAGCACTAAAGAGAAACGGCATGAATGTGCTGAGTGTGGGAAAAGCTTCAACCAGAGATCAAACCTGATTGTACATCAGAGAGTTCACACAGGAGAGAGACCTTATAGCTGCCGTGACTGCAGGAAAAGCTTCAAGCAGAGTTCAGACCTTCTTCGACATCAAAGAATTCACACTGGAGAGAGGCCCTACCGATGTCCCGTCTGTGGGAAAAGCTTCAAGCAGAGCTCAGAACTTATTAAACATCAGAGAACCCACACGGGAGAGAAACCCTATAAGTGCCCTGAGTGCGGGAAAAACTTCAATCAGAGCTCAGAACTTGTTAAACATCAGAGAATTCACACAGGAGAGAGACCCTATAAGTGCTTGGACTGTGGAGAAACCTTTAGCCAGAGCTCACACCTTACTGTGCATCAGAGAATCCACACAGGAGAGAGACCCTATAAGTGCCCCATGTGCAGAGAAAGTTTCAGTGTGAGATCAGCCCTTACTACACATCAAAGGATCCATACAGGAGAGAAACCCTATGATTGTCCCATCTGTGAAGAAAGTTTCAGTCAGGTCTCAGCCCTTATTACACATCAGAGAATCCACTCTGGAGAGAGACCCTATAAATGCCCCGACTGCGGGAAAAGCTTCACGCAGAGCTCAGCCCTAATTAGACATCAGAGAACCCACATGGGAGAGACACCCTATAAATGCCTAGACTGTGGGAAAAGCTTCAAGGCAAAGGTCTCTCTGATGTCCCACCAGAAACTGCACACAGGATAGAAGGTGTCAGGAGCTTTCCCTGCGGGGCAATGGGTCTGTGCCCTCCTGAAGCAAACTGTAAATGTGCTTCCTTTGAGGATGATCTGGGTAGGGACAGCAGGCTGGTGGATGGTTTGGGGGGTGGTTGGTGGAGCCCGGAGAAGAAGGAAATGCTGGGCACTGGGGAGATAAGTCATTTCAGGGTCCGAGGGGAGCAAGTGGTGGGATCAGTGGGGAGATGTTTCTGTGGGTTCCACACACTCTTTCCAGTGTAGGGAAGAAGTAAAAATGCCCCATTGTCATTTGTGTCTGAGTCATCTCTGCGGCTTCTAGGGCACCTTGAGGTATGGACAGGGGAATGATATTCAGGGAAGCAGCAAGGGGCCCTGCATGGCTGTAGTTATACAGCAGGAAGAGCTGCCGATCTGAAGTGACAGGATGTCAGAGCGATGCTCAGTGTATTGGCCAGCTCTGCAGATGCAGGGAGCTGGCTGGGGACTGAGGAATTCATGGTGGAGATTCCCCAGAGAGGTGGGGTCCTTGGGGATTGCACTGTTCTCATGAGGGCAATGTGGTGTAATAGCAAGAGCAGTGGGAATTGGGATGCAGGAATCCTGGAGAGGGGGCTGATGTCTAGAGGTTAGACTGGGGTGAAGGTGGCAGTCAGGTCTCCAGGGCTGGGTAACCAACTCTGCTAATGTCTCCTGTGCAGTCACTTCCCTCCCCTTCCTCCCGTCTCTACAGTGGAGATAATAACAATTGCCCACCTTCCTCAGAAGTGGAATTACTGTGTATTTAGGGGCAGAGGAGGAAAGAAGCACTAGGGGAGGGAAAGTTTCATTATCATTATTACTATTAGTTTTCCACGACTGGGGTTTTCTTTTCAGTTTCAGGTTTTCAGTGTTTTCCCCATCAACTTTAATGGCCCATCACTTGTCTTTTCCTGGGTTGTTGTGGTCCTAGGCACCATGGTATTCACACCCTGCACACTACTGCACTAATATCTGTGCAAAATATGCCTTATGAGCCATAGACACCAACTCCGTGGCTGCTCTGGGGCTCAAGCACCCACGGAAAAAAAATAGGGGGTGCTCAGCACCCACCAGCCACCGTGGTTCCAGCCCAGGCTGGCCACTGATCAGTTGTTCAGCGGGCCCTGAGCGGCCAGCGAGCAGTGAGCGGCTAGTGGAAGGCACTTGGGGTAGGAGGCGGAGAGAAGTGAGCAGAGGGCATGTGGGGGATGGGCCTCAGGGAAGGAGGCAGATCGGGGAGGGGAAGAAGCAGAGTGAGGGCAGGACCTCAGGGCAGCGTGGGGGTGGAGCACCCGCTGGGGGAAAAAGGTCAGCGTCTGTGTTGCGAGTTATCATTCAAAAGCGAGTAGCATGCCAGTCACTGATATCATTACGAATTGTGTGTGACAGTGCTGTAGGTGGAATTATGGATACTCACTTCCTTAAAGCCTGTACCTAAAAGGTGTTTAAACCAGGCGTGTCAGGGAGAGTTGATAAACAAAAGGTTTTCTCCAGACAAAGAAAAGAGGACAACACTAGAAACCAGATGTGGCCAAATTCAGTAGGCTATTCATTTGTATCGGAGCTTGCAGGAAAAGATCATTTGCACCATCTAAATTGCCAGTGTAGGGAGCATGGAGGCAGACAGCACGGGATATCATCCACCCCCAGCAGGGAAAAGGGCCTGTAGGTGGGGAGACATGTCAGAAGAAGACATTTCTAAAGTTTACTGGATTATAAAGAGACAGGGAGCAAACCCCTAAATTACCCTTCAGCTGAGGAGACAAGAAAAACCAGCACCTTGAACTCCGACAGCGGGGCTCCTAGCCAGCCATTGCTGGGAATGGAAGACTAGTGAGGAAACTACCTTGTACAAAGATTGGAGCTTGTTAAGTTAGCTCTTAGCCATTAGGAAGCATATTTTTACTTTTTTTGTTTGTAACCCTTTCTATCTTTATTCCTTCTACTGGGTATCACTTAAACTATGACTTTTGATTAATACACTTGTTTTACTTTCACTACAAAGCAACTCAGGGCTGTGTTTCAAGGGAAGGGGTGTTTTTACCCCAGTTCAGTTAACAAGCTGTAACATACTGACTCTTTAACAGAGAAGTGAACTTAATATCTCTGAAACCTGCTAATATCTTCTGTGAATGTACAGTGATAGGGGCTGTGCATTGCAGAGAACCATCTTGGAGGCACTCAGGGGCTGGAGTTCACCAGTTGTTAGCGAGGGTTGGGCTGGGAGAGTGCTGAGCAGTTTGCTGGTGAGGAAAACAGAGAGGTGTGGCAGGGATCTGACACACCATCTAATCTACAGCAAAACTCACTTTTGCTGAGGCCGAGGGGTAACACAGTGGCTTAGGCACCTACGCTGTTTCTTGTGAGAATGAGGTAGGCGCCTGCCTTGCTCCATGCAAAACAAACAGTCATGGAGAAGGCGGCAGTGCCCACATGTCTAACTTCTAACCCAGTGGCTAGAGCACTTTCTGAGGTACTGGAGATCCTGGTTCAAGACCCCCGAGAGAGAAAGGCTCTAAACAGCATAGTCTGTCATGAGAGCAGCCTAACCACTGAGCTATGGGACAGGCTGATAGAGAAGAGGGGAAGACTAGCTCCTAGTACAGCGGTGGCCAAACTGCAGCTCGTGAGCCACATGTGGCTCTTTCATAGTTAAAGTGGAGCTCCCGGAGCCCACCATAAGAACAGCCATACTGGGTCAGACCAAAGGGCCATCTAGCCCAGTATCCTGTCTTCCAACAGCGACCAATGCCAGGTACCCCACAGGGAATGAACAGACCAGGCAATCCTCCAACGATCCATCCCGTCGCCCATTCCCAGCTTCTGGCAAACAGAGGCTTGGGACACCAGCCCTGCCCATCCTGGCTAACAGGGGATACCCCTCCCCACATTTCTCTGCCTAACAGACAGGCAGGAAGGGGAGCTTGGGGTTTCTGTCCTCTGGCGGGACATGCAGCCCCATGGGGTGCACCTGCTGGGGCCCCGAGCCTTTGCAGGTGTCTGCCATGGGGCAGAAGCCTCAAGCCCCACCACCCTGCTGCAAGTCAGAAGCTCTGTGCTATGGGACAGGATGATAGACTGTGCCACACCCCAGCTCCCCACAACCACCAGCCGCCAGTCACCTGTCCCTCCCCACTGCTGCCTCCTCCCAACTGCCACAGGACCACATTCCCCCTCTCTGCCCCTGTTAATGCAGCCCAGGGTTCCCTCTATGGGACACTGACTCTGCTCCCGCCCCAGGCTGGGGGGACTGGAAATGGAATGGGCCCTCTGGTGCCAAAATCTGTGTCCCTGTGAATTCCCCCACTGCTGGGGCAGGTCCAGCATCCCAAATATAGCCTTCCTCACCCCCACATGTTTCTGAGTCCTGGCGGGTACAGGCAGGAGAGTTCCCTTTGCCCTCCCTGATCCCCTAAACATGCCCTCTGCCCCCTGCGGGCTCTGGCTTTCTGCTGCTCTCACAGTGGGTCAGGGTGGCTCCTGGTGGGTCAGGTGCCCCTCTCAACCAAACCACTCAGCTCTTCTGGAGAGAAACCAGAGAGACAATGGGCCATAGTTACTGAGCTCCCTTCCCCACACATCATAGGAGTCAGGACTCTTGGGTTCTGTTTGCAGCTCTGGGAGGGGAGTGGGTCTGTGTCAGCAGGGGGTTGGGAGCCAGGACTCCTGGGTTCTCTGGCAGGGGAATGGGATCGAGGGGGGTTAGGAACCGGGACTCCTGGGTTCTAGTCCCACCTCTAGAACAGTACTGAAAGTGCTGCCCTGGGGACAGTGTCAGGGGGAATCCCCAAAGGAGCTCCTGTGATTCTGGTCCTTGCTGGCATTTGGCTCAGGGACACGAAGGGAGAGGGGATAAAAATGTCTCTGTGGGGGTAGCCCTGGTATATTGTCAGTGTCTGTCTGCAGGGAAAGAGCCTGGGGGAAATCGGTGTGAAATGGACTAAAGCCCCTTCTGAAACCTTCCCAATTGTCCTCCTCACCCTGACCAGCTGCAGCGTAACAGCCACGTTTTGCTCCAGATCATCCCAGTCCCTGGAAGGTAAAGAGCTGCAGTGGAGACGGATCAAGAAGGGGATTATCAAACAGGGAGCTGCTGGTGGGTTTTTCCTAGGATGGAAAAAGCTGAGAGGAGGGGATGGGGTGGCGAGTTGAATCTGGGGGCTGATTTTTAGGGGACCCACTGGATGTTTTTGCACGTGCAGGGTGTGGTGAGGTGAATTCCCCCAACTCTGTCCTCCAGGATAAGGAATTACACACAAGATGGCAGTAATCCATGCCTCTAGCAGTTTTGACACCACACTGGCTGCAGAAGGTATGGTTATTTCTGGGTGCCAAGTTTCTTGAGTCCCCAGCTTGACACACCTTTATCCTGATTTCCAGACCTGCAACTTTCATTTGAAGCTGTGGCTGAACAGAAGCTCTGAGTATTGCTAAATATTGACCTAAGTAAAGATAATAGCTATCTTATTTATTGACTACATGCTGTAGCCCCCTCTGCCGAGCAGTAGCAGATCTCAGAGCCTTGCAGGTCAGTTTTGCTTTGAAGGAGAAATCAATGGCACAGAGTCAGGGTATGTTCTATTGCGAGTTGTATATTTACACTATATACACCAGACTTGAATAGAGGAGGTCATAAATGGGATGCAGGCAAACCTGGCTTTTAAAAATCTCAGCCCAACACTAATTCCTAGTTTGTGGGAAGCACCTCTGCCCCAAAACTTGACTTAACTCCACTCTAAATTCCCTTGCTGTTTGCCACAGCTCCCCAAACACAAACTACATTGCAAAATTAACAACATCTTCAAAAACTGAACAGTGCCACACCCTAAGGAAAAGAACTTTTAAGATTGTCCTATAGTGCCTCCTGGTGACTGCTGCCGTAATATGTCCGTACGTCCATAACAGCACAAATGGTATTGATCTACTTGGGCAGGAGTGGCCAACCTGTGGCTCCGGAGCCACATGCGGCTCTTCAGAAGTTAACATGCGGCTCCTTGTACAGGCACCGACTCCGGGGCTGGAGCTACGGGCGCCAACTTTCCACTGTGCTGGGGAGTGCTCACCGCTCAACCTCTGGCTCTGCCACAGGCCCTGCCCCCACTCCACCCCTTCCCACCCCCTCCCCTGAGCCTGCCATGCCCTTGTTCCTCCCCCTCCCCTCCCCTCTCCCCCAGAGCCTCTCCATGCCAGGAAACAGCTGATCGGGAGGTGCGGGGAGGGAGCGGGAGGCACTGATGGCGGGGCTACTGGTGGGCAGGAGGCACTGGGAGCGGGGGGACTTGATGGGTGGAGCTGCTGATGTATTACTGTGGCTCTTTGGCAATGTACATTGGTAAATTCTGGCTCCTTCTCAGGATCAGGTTGGCCACCCCTGTACTTGGGCATGGCCAAAATTGATCAGAAGCAACTATGGAAATGTAGTCAATAAATACATACATTAATAACTTTTTCTCATTCTGCACCATTCTAGGAAGATTGCTTTGTTTAAAAACAAATGGTCATAAGGCTCCTCATCTAGGTCTCATTTCCTGGCTTTGCCACAGGTTAGCTAATTGAATTTGGTCAAATCACACTGTGTATGTGTGTGTCACACACAGAAGCCCTGTGTATGACTAACTTATTTTTTCATGTTTACAGCACAGGAAATTTGAGAATGAAGTGCCTTTTAAGGCTTGCACTGAGATCCCACAATCACATCTGGCTGGGGGAGAGGGATCTAGTGGTTAGAGTGGGAGGGCTGGGAGTCAGGACTCCTGGGTGCTATCACGAGCTCTGGGAGAGGAGTGGTGTCTAATAGTTAGAGCAGTGGGGCCTGGGAGTCAGGACTCCTGTGTTCTGCTCCCAGCTCTGGGAGAAAAGTGGTATCTAGTGTTTAGAGTAGAGGTGGCAGAGAATCAGGACACCTGGGTTCTGTTCCCAGTTCTTGATGGGAGTGGATCCAGATTGTTCATGTTTTAAGCACTCTCCAGGTGTAACACTCTCCAGGTGTAAGTCGCACTCTGTAACTTGCCCAATCAAACCCCAGCAGCAGCATGTATCCCGTCTCCCCTCCACCCTTGTGTGTCCCCATACTTCTACCCCACTCCTAGCTAGAAAAGATCTCACATGGAAGGAGAGTAGTTCCAGGCTGAAAATTCTTTAATCCACTTGGGGTTCAGCAGAAAGCTTTGGATGGTTGGCCAGTTCGTTGGTATGGTCCTTGTTAATGAACCAATCAGCCGGGGGGGGGGGGAGAGAGTGTGTGTGTGTGTGTGTGTGTGGTGGATAGGGGGAATGGATGGCAGTTCTCTTGGGTGCAATTTGCTGAGAGTCATGGTGTGAGAAAGGGTTTGACTCCTCCTGGGGCTGGAGTCCAGGAGCAGATGCACTCTGGGGCATATGAGAGCCTGGCTCAGTGGGTGTGATCATGGGCCCCATACAGAGGATAAGAGAGATATTACTGCTCCCCCAAAGGGTGGTCTCCTTTGCTGACAGAAGCAGGTGGTTTGGGAGTTGAGGGGGCAGGGTGCTCTCCAGATGTACCTAGCAATAAGGTCTGCAGAGCATGGATCTGGGGGGTCTGAGAACAGACAGATGCGGGGGCGGTGCCATCATCCTCTGTCCTGCCACAAGATTCCTTCACCTGGATAGTGAGATTTCCCCCCACGTGGGACTTTCTTTGTTCTGATCTCCATTCGCCCCCAAGGCCTCTGAGATCTGTTGGCCTGCACAACACAAAGCAAGCTTGTTAATAGCAGCAAAGGGCTGTGAATATGAGCAAGGTGGGGCCTGGATCTGCAAGGTACATGGATGGGAGAGAAAAGGCCAAGTGGTGCAGGATGGTGGGGTGGACGACTGTATGGGGGCGATCTTCTCTCGGAGGCAGTGTGGAAGCCGTTGGGGTAAGAGGGTGTGGTGCTGCTGTAGTCCCATGTTTCGCAGGGGGCATGAAACCAGTCAGGCTGAGCAGAGATCCCCTGTCACTTTCCCATTCGTCAGGGCACATCACAGCTCTAGTGATTCCATTACAGCCAGTCAGAAAAATGGGATTTTCCCCATTCGGGAGGAAAACAAACAAACATAAACTTCAAAACTTTAACCTTTCCGTGGAGCTTCTGAAATCAGTGGTTCTCAGCCAGGGCTCCGGGGGCCCCTGGGGGGCTGGAAGCGGGTTTCAAGGGTCCACCAAGCATGGCCAGCATTAGACTCGCTAGGGCCCAGGGCAGAAAGCCAAAGTCCCACTACCCAGGGCTGAAGCCAAAACCTGAGCTACTTAGCTTCACAGGGACCCCCTGTGGTGTGGGGCCCTGGGCAAGTGTCCTGCTTGCTACCCCCTAACATGGGTCCTGGCTTTTATATGCAGAAAAACAATTGTGTCATAGCTGGGCTGTGGAGTTTCTATAGCATGTTGGGGGGTGGGGGCTCAGAAAGGAAAAGGTTGAGAACCCCTGTCCTAAATGAAACCACATGACAACTTTCATCTGTGTAATTATGAATCACCGGTTTCAAACTACACCCGTTTTCAGTTTGACTTCAAACAGTCTTGCGATTCTGTATTTTAAATGGGATTTTTTTAAAAAAATTGTGCTGCAGGGCTTTTAAAATAGGCAAATGAAAAAGGATATTTCCCCACCACACACACACACACTCTCTCTCTCTCTCTGTCCTTTTCCACTAGGAGATGGTCAAAATGTGGGCAAACATATGATTTCAAAATGGAAATGTTCCCCCCAAAAAAGGTTTGGTTTAGAAAAATTCAAGATTTTCCTCCCTGAAATACTCCAGTTACAGCAATTTTGGAAAATTAAAAACTGAATAAAAAAATCCTCACAAAAGTTGATTATTTTTCCTGACCTTTTGTTTGACCAGCTGTAGATTGCATTCTGCCTGCTCTGTAACCTCCCCCTCCTCCCCTCCATGTGTTTTCAGCTGAATAGGAGATTCCCCATCACCTCTTGTCCTGAACAGCTGCACAGGGTTGGCTGGGTGGCTGCTAAAAAGCTGCCATACCTACCCCCTCCTTTCCCAAGAAGTGACTGCATTTTATTCTTCCACAACTCTTCATTGTCCTTGTAGCCTGCCCTTCCCAGCCCTTCTGACCCTCAGAGCTCCTCATCAGGCAGCTCAGGACTCCTTCTCCCCTGGTGGAGTGAGTGAAGCTGATGCCTTTCCCCTTCCCTGCACCATCACTTACCATTGGGTCTGGAGATCCTCTCAAGACATGCCCAGAAGCTGCAGTGCCACGTGGGCAATGGCCCTTTGACCCGAGACTCATTCTTGCTGATGTGGAAGAAGTTCTGCTCCGTGGTACTGTAGAGGGGCCAGTGTCCCTTGCTTCTGTCTGTCCCTGTGGGACTCCTAGGGCAAGAATTCAGCAAGAGCCAGCCAGATCAGGAGAGAGGAAAGGAAATGTACCTTAGCTGCTAGGGAACTCATACACAGGGACATGGGGCAATTTATCCCCATACACTAAGGGCACCAGAGTCTCTGTCTCTCTCTCTCTCACACACACAGTGTTGTTGTTGTTATGCTGAGGGTGCTAGCATGTGTCTAATCTATGGGCAATCACAGACCTCACTGAAGTTGGTGTGTATGCTAGCCACCATTAATTCAAGTTAAGTGAAGAAGCAATTAAATGTCCTTTTGTTTAGAGATAACAAACAACAGAAGCCACCGCCCAAGGCACTGGGCCACATGTGAAGACCTGAATGGAGCACTAACTCTGGGAGAATAAGAGGGGTTTCCTTGGGACTGATTGCAAACTCAGGGGCTGGGGTATTAATTGGTGGATCAGGGTGTGTCAGAAGCAGACAGGACCAAAAAGCCAGAGAAGAGCCTGGTAGCATAGCCCTGAGAGGGAGCAGAGTCCGAGCTTCTTGAGGCACAGAACTGGCTGGAGATACATGCTTGAATATTGTGAACAAGGAAACTCTGCTTTCTGTTCCTGCTATGTTCAGGCACCACGACTTTGCACACATGCTTTGTAAATCAACAGGATTCCACCAAAGAAATACCCAACTCATACAGTCAACTTTTCTTCCTACCATAAACAACTCAGCAAGGCCCAAATTTTGGCTACCATCTTGGACCAAGGGCAACCTTATTTTTTAAAGTTCCTTATGGTCCAGGGACACTCAGGAGCCAACGGCCAAAATTTTGTCTTTTAAAAATGGCCGCCTTCTTCTGTTCTCAGTGGGGCTGAAGTGACAAGATTCCCCTTAGTCAAATGATCACCATTTATCTCTGTGGGACTCAAAACCTCAGGATGCCCTCAGTTAAGGATGCCCTCTTGCCTTCACGACTGTGCATTGAGGCTGACTCTAGTAAAGATGGCCACTGGTTCCCAGAGTTGCTAATAGGACAAAAGCCAGGCTCTCATCTCGGAGGATGACGGTGCTGTCAGAGAGCAGGGAGAGACAGTGATGGGAGCAGATGAATGTGGGAAGAGGGGGGAAAAAGGGGCAGGCAAATATATGAGGGCAAGGGAGGGACATGGGGGGGCAGGTGACTATGAAGATGGGGAGGGGAGGATGCCGTGGTATGCCTTACCCACTCCTGGCAAACTCCGCCCAGTACTGCATCACCCTACGGCTGAGCGCTGCCTCGGCCTCCGTGTGTGTGTGGTTGGCTCCCCCCTCGGACGCCAGGGTCCCGAAGAGATAGAGTAGCTCGGTGGTGTGCACTGCCCCCATCCAGTGGGGCCAGAGCGAGCCAGAAGAGCGGTGTGCAAAGAAGTAGATGTACGCAGGGGTCCCAGCCTTCGCCAGCTGCCTGGCCAGCTCAGTCATGGGGCACAAGAAGAGGTAGTCGCTGGCAGCTTGGTTCATGGCCCAGCGGTGCTGAGCTGGGCCGCGCCCCTTCCCCTCCTGGCTGTACCTCAGCGCTGCCGCCTGGACAGAGAGATTTGGCAATCCTGGCACCATGAACCTTAACCCCTCCACCAACTCCTCCCAGCCGATCAGGCTGTCATTCCCCAGGCTGAATCCGGGAGCGCCGAACATCAGGAACATGGAGCCTTCATTGGCTGTGATGCCGGTCAGGATGGGTTTGGTGTGGATGTGCCCGGCCTCCAGCAGCCGCCGTGGCTCATCAGGGAGGAAATCCCCATCCACCGTGGGCAAGAAGGGGAAATCAACCAGCCTTTTGTTCCTTGTGATGGTGAAATCGTGTTGCACAAACTCCTCCGAATCTTTCCTCTTCAGACAGTCTACCACAGCACCGTCACTGCCCTTGCCACAGCCCATCAGTCGGCCGAGTGCCCGGGCTCTCTCCCTGGCCTCCTTTTGGCTCAGCGAAGCCCAAGGTGCATTGGCGACCCCACTCTGCAGCGCAGCCCGGGCAAAGAGGTGCCGGCTCCCCGGTGAGAGGAGGTGGAAGGCGACTGAGGCTCCCCCGGTGCTCTGGCCAAATAGCATCATCCGTGCTGGGTCCCCACCAAAAGCGGCTGCATTCTTCTGCAGCCAGCGCAGTGCCAGGCGCTGGTCCCACAGGCCGGCGTTTCCTGGGGCGGCTGGTGGTAGCGAGAGGAAGCCCAGCGCCCCCAGCCGGTAGTTCATGGAGGCCACAATGACGCTCTCAGTGGCAGCTAAGAAGCGCCCGTCATAGATGTCAAGGGAGGCTGTGCCGATGAAG
The DNA here is from genome assembly GCF_965140295.1 of Lepidochelys olivacea. NCBI lineage: Eukaryota > Metazoa > Chordata > Testudines > Cheloniidae > Lepidochelys > Lepidochelys olivacea. The sequence continues at coordinate 33,815,721 of NC_140424.1, read as the reverse complement.
AATCCCCCGCTGTGGATCCAGACGAGGACGGGGACTAGTGCAGGGGACTGGGGCTTAGGCACCCACAGGTTGAGGAAGAGGCAGTCCTCTGAGAGCGGTGTGGTAGGCAGCCACATGGCACTGCCAGGGTAACCAGAAAACATTTGCTGGGGGCAGGAGTTTCCATAGCTGGCGGCCTCCAGGACATGCCTCCAAGGCTTGTGGGGAACTGGCTTCTTGAAGCGCAAGGGCCCCACGGGGGGCTTGGCGTAGGGGATGCCCAGGAAGGCGGTAACTGGGCTGGAGCCAGCTAAGAGGTGTTTGCCCCGGACAGGACCACTGCTGGTGAGCACCACAGTGCCATCATTGGAGGCAGAACCAGGGCCTAGCAGGGAGAGGAGCAGCAGCAGGCAGGGCAGTGCAGGTAGGGGTCCCAGCATGGCAGAAGCTGGAAGGGAAACCACCCACAGGGAGTTATTTGTTGGGCCAGTACTAGCTGGGAGACATAAAGCCAGGCTGGTGGTATGAGGCCAGGATGACATGGGAGGGACACACTGCCCCATTGCATGCCTGGATCATCTGAGTATATCCCATTAAATCATGCCTCCAGCACTGCTGCTCGTCAGCCCCTCCTCTTGTCTGTTTGTGGCACATAACAGTCTAGCCTCCTATGGCTCTCCTTGACTCTGGGCTCGTTTCAGTTGTGTAGGGTTGCCAACTTCGTAATATTTAAAAACTGGACATTCCAGGAGGAGTACTAGAACCTCCCCTGCCCTGCTTCTTCCCTCTGAGGACCCACCCCCCATTCGCTCCTCTTTCCCCTCTCCCTCCCCGCATTGCTCACTGCTTTTTCCCTCTCCTCCCATCCCTGTGTGGGTTGGGAGAGATTCGCCTGCAGAGCAGGGGCTGAGAGCTGCAGCCACTGGATGCAGGCAGGAGGCAGCCCTGGCTGAGTAGGGGCTGGCGCGGGTGATGAGTCAGCACCTCCCTGCCTCCCCTGCCCACAGTGACTGGACACTGTCAGGTCCCCTTTTTGACCAGATTTTCTGATTACAAACCAGACACCAGGCCATCCTAGTTGCTGGGGTCGATGTGAGGGTGCTGGTGGCCTGTGATATACAGGAGGATGGACTGGGTGATCTAGTGGCCTTAAATTCTATAACATTGAAAATGGCACCAGCACGGTCATGCAGGAGAGTTTGTTCTCTACTGGGATACACTCCCTGAATTTCTGCCAGGGAGCACTAGGCAATGCGTGCTGGAGCTGTGCTAAACCCTGGGAACCAGCGCACCCGGCACATAGCCATAGGTGCCAACTCTGTGGGTGCTCTGGGGCTGGAGCATCCACAGGAAAAAAAATAGTGGATGCTCAGCACCTACCAGGAGCCCCGCAGATCAGCGTCTCCCACCCCAGCCCTTTGGCCTGCTGGCAGGCCCCATCAATCAGCTCCTCCCACTCCCTCCCAGCACCTCCCGCCCACCGTGATCAGCTGTTCAGCAGCCTGCAGGAGGCATGGGATGGGGAGGAGCAGGGGCAGGAAGAGGCAGGGGAGGGAGTGGAATGGGGTGGGGGTGGGAAGAGGCAGGGCTGGGGGAAGGAGTGGAGTGGGGGCAGGGCCTGGGGCAGAGCAGGGGTTGAGCACCCCCCGGGGACTGGGGAAATCAGCACCTCTGCACATAACCCTCACCCTGAGACTGGAAGAGGGGAGTGATTGGGAGCACCCTCTGCCATGACCTATTGCCTGAGGCTGTACCATCTCCAGAGGGGGTTCTCATTCAGCGGAGACCCCCCTCATCGAGATTAAAGGGCCACTCCATAACCTCTCTGAGCTTGCCATGGTGCAGATCTGAGGAAGGAACTCCAGATCTCCACTCCCCATCCCTTGCTGTCTCCAACTGGAGCAGGCATTCCTCCCAGCCCCACCACCACCCCTTAGCCCAGGAGGCAGGAGGGAGTGGTATATAGGCCAAATTTAGCTAATGTGAACTAGCGAGAGGCACATCCACTTTGCCAACTGCAGACAAACTGGCAAGGACTTGACAGATGTCCTATCCGTTCCTCCTTGTTCTAGGGATTCCCTGTGAGCCACCACTTTCGGTTAGCCTAAACCACCCCCAGGGAAACTGGGAGAGATGCACAGAAAGAGGGCAGGAATGGTGCATGGCAGTGTGTGAATACTAGTGCAGATGTGGGCATCTGGTGGGCACTAACAGTCAGCAAGAGGGATGTCAGAAAGGGGTTGTGACTCACTCTATATGATTTTATTAAAATATGCTAATGAGTGTGACTATAATGTAACTGGAATATGATTCATGCAAAAGGTCTCTTGTAAGGTATCATTACAAAGCTTATAATCTACTGAGTGTGGTCATCCTATTTGTATAAATGTATCACTCTTGTATCTGAAACTAGAAATATAAAATATAACTTGGAGGGCCTATTGTAATTATCAAAGTGTGGGCCATTAATGGTGTTTTGGAATCTTGAAGGCTCCCATTAACCAGAACTATTGTCTGTAGAAGGCTCTATTTCACTTGTAAGTCTTCCTGAATACATGTGGGCTGGCAAGTGGGTAATGAAGTCTTACAGTGACATGTGATCATGTCACTCGAACTGGAATCCATCTTAAACCTGGTGCTTTTCCATTTGAAGCGGGAGGGGGGACCCAGAGAGACAAAAGATTCCCGCCTTGTGCCAAAATCATATAAGGGGGTGGAACAGAACAAGAGAGGCAGCCACCATGAGGAACCCCCTAGCTACCACCTGAGCTGGAACAAAGGCTGTACCGGGGAAAGGATTGTGCCAAACTAGGAAGGTTCCAGTCTGTGAAAGAAACTTATTGAAACATCTCTAAGGGTGAGATTTTATCTGTATTCCATTTGATTAGACATAGACTTGTGTGTTCTATTTTATTTTGCTTGGTAATTCACTTTGTTCTGTCTGTTACTACTTGGAACCACTTAAATCCTATTTCTGTATTTAATAAAATCACTTTTTACTTATTAATTAACACAGAGTATGTATTAATACCTGGGGGGGTGGGGAAACAGCTGTGCATATCTCTCTGTCAGTGTTATAGAGAGCAAACAATTCATGAGTTTATCCTGTATAAGCTTTATACAGGGTAAAATGGATTTATTTGGGGTTTGGACCCCATTGGGAGTTGGGCATCTGAGTGTTAAAGACAGGCACACTTCTGTAAACTGCTTTCAGTTAAGCCTACAGCTGTTAGGGGACGTGGTGCAGACCTGGGTCTAGGTTTGCAGCAGGCTAGCAGGGTCTGGCTCAAACCAGGCAGGAAGTCCTAAGCTGCCAGGGCAGGAAAGCAGGAGCAGAAGTAGTCTTGGCACATCAGGTGGCAGCCCCCAGGGGGTTTCTGTGATCCAACCCATCACAGGGGTGACATGTTTTTAATATTCCTCCACCTTCCCAACACACCTAGTGAAGCGTCAGCTTGGGGAGGTGCCTCTCACAGCCATAATAGCAGCCCTGCAACTCCGTGAGTTTTTTTTAAAAAATCCTCATGCACACTTGGGGTATTGTCTACACTACAAAATTAGCTCAACTTAATTTTGGTCGATCTACAGCTTCCGCAATAATTCAATGGGCTCTGGGTGTCTGTACTACCCTCCTTCTGCTGGTGGCGCACATCCTCACCAGGAACGCTTACACTAGCTGAAGTGGAGCATTGTGGGACACTGACAAGCACACAGGGCTCACAGCTGGAGCTCCCTGGCAACCCCCTGCACAGGCTTGATTTCACAGCAGGGAGCCTACCAGCAGTGAATTTTCCAGCTGCCTTCTGCTCAGAGCAGCAGTGGGGGACTCACAGCTGGAACTGTGAAACTGACAAGGATGTCTATTTCACTGCTGTGAAATTGAGCTCTGCACCAGCTTCAGAAGGTGGGGAGCCTCCAGTGCCTAGCTGACAGCTGGCTGGGGCAGCTGTGAGCCCACCACAGGCTCAATTTCACAGCAGGGAACCTACCAGCGTGAAATTGACATTCTTGTAAATTTCAGAGCTCCAGCTGTGAGTCCCAGCTGTTGCTCTGAGCCAGAGACAGCCCTGAAACTGACAAGGATGGCAGCCACAGGAGGGGGTGTAAGTAAGGCAGTGTCTATAGGGACACTGCATCACCCTAATTATAAAAGGGGAATCCCTCTAACTGCAGCCCTGGCTCTTCTCTGATGCCAGGGCAAGCTCTGGCCACTTACTGCAACTAATCCCTGTATCAATACAACTCCAACTAACCCAATGAGCATATTGACAGAAGAAGAATGGTTTAGCCCTGTGTTGGGCACAGCATGGCACAGAAACCAGCAGATTTTGTTCTGGATAGGTCAGGTTGGTTTGGTCCCAGGAGATCCAGAGGGACACTACCCCTGGACAAAAAGAGCCACCTTGTGTTAGCAGAGAAAGCAGATAATGTGGCCTCTTTCCGATTAAAGGTGTTGTTGCAAAATAGTGGATATTTGGTTCTCGTAGGGACCTGAGTTCTTTTCCTAGCTCTCCTTGATGTGAATTTGTGCTGTGCTTGCGAAACAGCCCCTTCCTGTCTCTTCTCCACCAGCTACTCTGTACAAACCTGATTGGCTGGGGGAAGTGCCAGTCAAACACTATATCTAGTAGCTACTGGCTAAAGGGTGAGGAATGTGTGGGAGAGTAGAGCCGGTTGACTGTATGCTGTGCCAAATCTGTGTAACCCCCACTAGAGATCCTGACCTGGCTCTGCTCCTGGCTTTGGTAACAGTGCCGCGCTGTTGTTAAGTGTGGTGCTTGTTCCAGGGACTAACTCTGGAGGGAGTATTGGTGGATAGGACCTGGGAACCCCTCTTCCAACCCTTGGAATCCCCCACCTGACAGATGTCTAGTTATAGCTAACATAACTGGGGGGGGGGGGAAATGGGCAAATGCTACTTTATAGCTCCCCTAAAGTTGGGGTGGGAGGAATTGGTGAACCAGGGCTGTGATGCTCAGAGGAGCGTTAAGAGCATTGTGTAGAAGAAGTAGGATTAAAGTTCCTTACTCTGTAACTGAGTGCACCTTTCCCCTCCGCTACTGGGCAGAGTGTGAAGGAGTCTGTCTCCCTCAAACCAGGTGTATGCAATGTAGCTGTAGCTTTGTCAGTCCCAATTATCACCTGTGGGTGAACCCTTGTCACAAAGTGATCACTGTATGTCTGACCCAGGGGTAGTTAATAGGCAGACTGCAGGTCAAATCCAGACCACCAGATGCTTTAAAATGGATCCTGAAATCTTTTTATTTACTTTTTATCATTATTGCTGTTGTTGTTTTATTGTTTTCTCTGGAGTCTGGACCTTGACTATCCCTTGCTTGACCAAGAAATTTGGACCTTGACAAAAAATAATTGACTTCCCCAGGTGTCCTATCAGTCCTCCTCCTCAAAGGAAACCTGAACAAAACTACCAAAAGACAAGCCTGGGAGCTTAAATTCATTACTCTGCTAGACACTAAAAATCATGGACTGACCAGACACACTGGATTTATGGCTTATTACAACAGTCTGTAACCCACCAACTCCCCTTTTGTCCTATGAGGTGTTATAAGGCCACTCTACCTTCAATGGTCCCTTACAATATGGGTTAACTGCATATGCTAAATAATCTGTTCCAATTTGCATTTAGCTGTGAGATCCTCTCCCAGCCCTGAAGAAGAGTTCTGTGGAGCTCAAAAGCTTGTCTCTCTCTGTGTTTTCCCCTGAGAATTGTAATTAGAGGGGGTGTTTGAATTTCCAGGGGGGTGAGGGCCGAGGGGTGAGACCGTGAGGGTGAAGATGGGCTGTACGTTTTCATGGGCAAGGCGATTCGGCGCTAACTCCCAGCCCCCCATTTTAAACATTATAAAATACCAGTAAACATCAGCGTTTGAATTTCTGATGATTTATTGGTGTTTAGAAATCTTCATTTGAAATTATGAGGTGGGCCAACATCTCCAAAATGAACGTGCTGACAGCTGTGTGCGGAAGTTTGTCTGTGTTCTTACTTTTCAAACCTATTATGCTTTTTTCAGACACAAATAGTTGATCATGTATATGCCTTTAAAGTGCATATTAATGTGTCAATTTCAATTCAAATTTCCAACCAACGACTACATGGAATTTTTTTCCAACTAGAAAAGTTTTAAAACACCTAGATCTAGTTGGAAAACAACTAAATTGGCAACACTGCGCTAGTTGACCATGGTGCGGGTGGGGTGGGGTGGGGGGGAGGAAATCCCTGCTCTTGCCCCATCAGAACTTGGTCCAATAAGGGATATTACCTCTCCCACCTTGTCTCTCAAACAAAGTGTGACATTTTTAACAACCCTACGGGACAGACCAACAGCAGGTGTGACACTTAGCAAGTCTGTCTTGGGATGCTACATTAGAAGTCCTGGTGCATCCCCCAGAGAAGAGGCCGCTATAGGCAGGCCTCAGCAGTGTTCCCTCTAATTTTTCCCATGCATGTGCAGAATGAATTTTGTTATGTGCACCAATATGGAGGTGACGTGTGACACCTCACCTCCATATTGGTGCACAGATGGGGGGTGTGGGGCTGAGGGGTTCCGAGTGTAGGAGTGGGCTCAGGGCTGGGGCAGAGGGTTAGGGTGCGGGGGGGGTGAGGGTTCTGTCTGGGAGTGCGGGCTCTGGGGTGGGGTCGGGGATGAGGGGCTTGGGGTGCAGGCTACGGCGGGAAGAGAAGACTCCCCCCAGCTCTCTCTCCCCACAGCAGCACCTGGGCTGGGGGGCTAAGGCGCCTCTCCCTGCTGCATCAGCTCTGGGACTGGAGCCACGAGATAGGTGCCTCTTCCCCTCCACAGCAGGTCAGGGGCTGGGCTGGGTTGGGGCCAGGGGAGAGGCACCTCTCCCCTGGCCGCAGCAGGTGATAGAATCATAGAATATCAGGGTTGGAAGGGACCTCAGGAGGTCATCTAGTCCAACCTCCTGCTCAAAGCAGGACCAATCCCCAACTAAATTATCCCAGCCATGGCTTTGTCAAGCCTGACCTTGAAAACCTCTAAGGAAGGGGATTCCACCACCTCCCTAGGTAACCCATTCCAGTGCTTCACCACCCTCCTAGTGAAAAAGTTTTTCCTAATATCCAACCTAAACCTCCCCCACTGCAACTTGAGACCATTACTCCTTGTTCTGTCATCTGGTACCACTGAGAACAGTCTAGAGCCATCCTCTTTGGAACCCCCTTTCAGGTAGTTGAAAGCAGCTATCAAATCCCCCCTCATTCTTCTCTTCTGCAGACTAAACAATCCCAGTTCCTGCAGCCTTTCCTCATAAGTCATGTGCTCCAGTCCCCTAATAATTTTTGTTGCCCTCCATTGGACTCTTTCCAATTTTTCCACATCCTTCTTGTAGTGTGGGACCCAAACTGGACACAGTACTCCAGATTAGGCCTCCCCAATGTCGAATAGAGGGCAATGATCACATCCCTCAATCTGCTGGCAATGCCCCTACTTATACAGCCCAAAATGCTGTTAGCCTTCTTGGCAACAAGGGCACACTGTTGACTCATATCCAGGTTCTCGTCCACTGTAATGCCTAGGTCCTTTTCTGCAGAACTGCTGCCTAGCCATTCAATCCCTAGTCCGTAGCAGTGCATGGGATTCTTCTGTCCTACGTGCAGGACTCTGCACTTGTCCTTGTTGAACCTCATCAGATTTCTTTTGGCCCAATCCTCTAATTTGTCTAGGGTCCTCTGTATCCTATCCCTACCCTCCAGCGTATCTACCGCTCCTCCCAGTTTAGTGTCATCTGCAAACTTGCTGAGGGTGCAATCCACACCATCCTCCAGATCATTAATGAAGATATTGAACAAAACCTGCCCCAGGACCGACTCTTGGGGCTCTCTGCTTGATACCAGCTGCCAACTAGACATGGAGCCATTGAGCACTACCTGTTGAGCCCGACGATCTAGCCAGTTTTATATCCACCGTATAGTCCGTTCATCCAGCCCATACTTCTTTAACTTGCTGGCAAGGCTGGGGCTGGGTTGAGGCCAGGGGAGGGGTGCCTCTTCCCCGGCTGTGTCAGGTCCGGGGCAGGGCTGGGTTGGGGCTGGGGGAGAGGCATCTCTCTACACCACAGCCCTGAGCGCCTGTGCGACGCTTAATAGGCTGCTGCACGGCCGTGCGGCCGCACAGCTTAGAGGGAATTTAGGGCAGGAGTCCCCTTAACTATCCCTGATCCCCTTTAACAAACACCCCTCCCCCAGTCAGTAACTCCAGGTCTCTGCTACACTCACAGCTTGGCTCCAGCCTTTACCCAGCTCCCTGATACAGGGGAGAGGCCCTTTCACATCAGGGAAGCGTTGGGTGACCAGGTGTTCGGTTTTTGACCAGTTGAAAAGGGATCCTGGCGGCTCCGGTCAGCATCGTTGACTGGGTCGTTGACTGTCCAGTTGGTGGCAACGCACAACAGGGCTGGCAGGCTCCCTGCTAGCTTCCACGCTGCATGGCTCCCAGGAAGCAGCAGCATGTCCCTGCTCCAGCTCCTATTCGTAGGGGCAGCCGGGGGCTCCGGACACTGCCCCAGCCCCAAGTGCCGCTCCCGCAGCTCCCATTGGCCAGGAACCATGGCCAATGGGAGCTGTGGGGGCGGTGCCTGTGGACAGGGCAGTGCGTAGAGCTGCTTGGCCACTCCTCCACTTAGGAGCCGGATGTGCCGCTGCTTCTGGGAGCTGCTTGAGGTAAGCGCTGCCTGGAGCCTTCACCCCAACCCCCTCCTGGGCCCCAACCCTCTGCCCCAGCCCTGATCCCCCTCCCGCCCTCCAAACCCCTCGATCCCAGCTCCTGCACCTCAAATCTATTATCCCTGGCCCCACCTTGGAGCCCACACCCTCAGCTGGAGCCCTCACCCCCCAAGCCAGCACAGTGAAAATGAGAGAGCATAGAGAGAGAATGAGCCAGGGAGTCTGAAATCCCTTCACCCATGCAGAGGCGATGTCTACTAGAGCAGGGCTGATGCACTTTTGGGATGAACATACCCTTTGGATCCTATAGTAGACCTGTGCTGGCCTAGAGCCGGGGATAGGACCCAGGAGTTCTGAACACCCAGCCCCCCTTCTTTAACCACTCCACTCTACCTCACTCCCCTCCCAAAGCCAGGGATAGAAACCACAAGTCCTGACTCCCAGTATACAGCATAGGTATCCGTATTGTGACTTAAACCCTAGCTTTGGGCAGAGAGGGAGGATGGTTTGGTGTTGAGGTTACAGGTAAGGGGAATATAAATCAGGACTCCTGAATTCTATCACAGCTTGGGGAGGGGAGTCTAATGGGTTAGAGCAGGGGGGTTTGGGAGACAGGACTCCTGGGTTCTAATCCTGGTTTGGGGAATGGAGTGTGGGGTAGTGGATTGGAGATGGGGGGAGGCTGGAAGCCCAGATTCCTGGGTTCTAGCTCTTGGGTGGGAGTGGAGTCTAGTAGGGTAGAGCAAGGGAGCTGGGATTTAGAAACTATTCTATTCCCATCCCTTAAAGCAGCTTGAAAGGCTGTGTAAGGGGGAGGGGGAATTGCTTTGGGAGGGGAAGAGAGAGATTCCAGTTTCAGATTTTCTGAGATGTCATTAAACCGTTTGGACCTAGGGTGCCTGTCTAAGAGCTGGTGGAAATCAAACACTCACCTTCCTAGTTCCCCAGTTGCAGGTTGCACCTCTCTGTGTGTGTTTCACAGCTCAACCTGAAAGGGAATGGGAGACCTCAGGAGTCTTCTGATGCTGGAATAACAGCCAGGGAGCAGTCACTGGAGGATTATTTATCCCGAGAGAACCAACCCCACTGGGCTCGGTGATAAGGAGGAGGAGATAAGGTCCAGACTGCAGGGGAGCCCAGAGCAGGGGTCGGTGACCGGGAAAACAGAGATAAACAACTGGTGGCTTGCAGAAAGAGAAGATCTGTGGTAACTGGTGGGCAAGTAGCTCTGAAGTGGGGTATGGCAGCTGGTTAACAGCCACTGCTACTCAGGGATCCCTAATGCAGCCACCTCTGTGGTGGGGCACAGCAGCTTTTAAAATCCCACAGCAATACAGAGTTGTTATCAGAGGGCTCTGTGTATTGCTAAGGGAGGGGAGGCTGCTTGCTTTCTCTCTCTGCTCAGTGGCTGAGCTTCCTGGGTCCGATGCTGCTCACTCAGTGAATAAGGGGATCATCTAAACACGAAATCTGGGCAAAAACAGCTCAATGCTAGCATTTTAAATTATGGTCCACACATTAGTTGTGTCTTGAGGGTTGGTTCCTTCTCTTCTGTATCAAGCCTTTGGCTGGAATACAAGCTTAGACCTAACTGGCAAAATTCCCTATTGCCTGGGCTGATAGATAAATGAACTGCTGCCTGCCAGATTGGTAGAGTCCACATGGGAATGGTCTGATATATTGATCTTATTCAGCTAATAATTAATGGTTGATTCACATTATTATGAATCATTCTGTTATTAACTGGACTTCTTTATTATTCTCTTATTAATGTGCTTATTTCCTCTTCAACTTAGCTTTATTTTGTTCACTTAATACATTATATAAAGTTGAAACACTGTGTTGACACATGTTACTTCCCCAATGATCTGAAGCACTAAGAGGCCTGGGGTTAGTTCTATACCACCTTGAAGTGGTCTGTTATATTCTAGTCTATAGTTCTCAAAAGGGAAATATACATCTGTAGGAAATTGAGCCGCTTGGAGGGTTTTAGAAACCTGCTGGGACTTCTTTAATCCTGGACTGATTGACATGGGTCCCACTGAGTGTATATCTGTGGAAATTGCCCCATCTCTGTCTCTCTTTTCCAATTGGCTCGTTAGCACTGACCCCCCCCCCCCACACTTGGTAAGGCAACTCCCATCTTTTCATATGCTGTGTATTTATACCTCCCTACTGTATGTTCCACTCCATGCATCTGATGAAGTGGGTTTTAGGCCACCAAAGGTGGCCCAAATAAATTTATTAGTCTCTAAAGTGCCACAAGGACTCCTCGTTGTTTTTGCTAATTAAAATAAAAGTAATTGAAATCACTGAAACCTTGATTTTACTGATCAGTTTTAATCTCACTTTGCATTTTAACTTTTTAGTTATTGTCCTAAAAAAAGGTTGATTTTCATTGGTTGGTACCCATTAAAACCTGTTGATACATTATTAAATGTAGCCTTTATATTAAATTTAGTACTTGTTTTTGCTAACTGGCAGGTTACACTATATCTATACACATTTATTTGAGCAATTAGTTAACATACATTTAGATTCTTTGTACTTTTTTCTTGTGTTAGAAAATGGAGAATGAAGCATTTCTTATTTACTAGATGATTAATATTTTACTGGTGATTTGTGTCCAGCTGTATTTGGCTGGAAACTGGAATTCGGTTACAACTGCACAAAACCAGCACTTTTTTATGAGTTAAATAAAACTACCTTCAACGTGATGGGTACATGAGGAGGGGAAAAAAGTTTTAATGCAAGAACTGCTTTGTTTAATAAGTCAGTTGTTTATCAAAAGAAGTGTGACCTGTAGGTAGTGAACTGAACTGATTGTTTCTAGTCACTCTGCCCTTCAAGATTTCAGAGCTAGTAGATCTCACCCTGTGACACCTCATTTGTATTCATAGATTGGAAGAGGGGACAAAAAGTTTTCTTGCTTTTTCAACTCCTAATCATTTTCTTAACATTGAATGAACTAATGTCCCTAGCCTCTGTTTGCCAGAAGCTGGGAATGGGCAACAGGAGATGGATCAAGTGATGATTACCTATTGTGTTCATTCCCTGTGGGGCACCTGTCAGAAGACAGGATACTGGGCTAGATGGCCACTGTCAGAAGACAGGATACTGGGCTAGATGGACCTTTGGTCTGACCCAGTATGGCCACTCTTATGTTCTTAATCATTGAACTGAACTAGTTGAATAAACTAAAAGGAAGAAAATGTTCTCTCTGCACCTGCCAAAGAAGTGTCAAAATCTGGTTTAGCACTTCAACAAATGCTGGTTAAGGTGCATAATCAATTATGGAGCAGGGCTGGGGGCAGAGGCGGGTCGAGCACGCACTGGCGCCAGCAGAAGTCGCCGCCTATGTGGGGAGCAACAGCTGGTACAGGGCAAACCAAGAGCTTGGCAGTTGTCATGTGGGGATATTGCACCTCTTGTTGGCATAGGGCAGCCACCATATTCACACCACTAATGACCCCCCATAGAGTCCATCTGTCAGGAGCTTTAGGGATTCTTTGGGGGTGAAAGTGGTGATGGGAATGGAAGGGGTTAATACAGCAGGATTGCTATAAAGGACAACAATATTTAGACACCCTGGACACTGATTAAGGGGATCAGGAATGCAGTCACACACACAGCAGCCCCCTGGAGGGATGACTCTCCCATCCTGCCTCCATCTGGGGCAAAATACAGCCAGTCAGGCTCTGGCCAACTGCCCCATTAGTAGCTGGGATACACCATGCCCCCAAATGGGGGGAGGCTCCTGGCTTTGATGTTTGTTACATGCAGAACAACTCACTTTAAGCAGCAATCATGCCATGTTAATTAAAACTAGTGGAGAAATCATTTAATTTTCAGATGTGAGGGGGAAACTTGATAATTAAAGAGCTTCATTCCCCATTAATGGGAAAATTTCTCAAGGCAGTGATTTCCCTCCAATGATTAAGGTAGTGGTCCCCAAAGATTGCACCCCCCTTACCCCTATCCGGAGCTGGGGCTGGGATCAATGATGTGGCTAGGGAAGGGGGGTAACAGGGGTAAGGGGGGCTGAGGCTGGGGCCACAGTTGGGAGTAGATCTGGGGCTGGGAACAAGGCCGGGACTGGAGCCACAGCCAGGGGCCAAGGCTGAAGACAGGGATGGGAGCAAAGCTCCTCCAAGGCTGGGGACGGGGTCAGGCACCGTGACAGGAGCTGGGGACAAGGCTGGGGATGGGGAGGAGCAGGGTGGTACTCCCTCCCTGCCCTCCACATGGGGGCTGGCACAGGTCCTGCCGCACCCCCTGAAGGTTCCTTCATGCACCCTTGGGGAGTGCTCTCCACAGTTTGGGGGCCTCTGGATTAGGGGGTTTATATTGTTCAATAATTAGAGAAAAAATTGGTGAATGTTGGAGGGGTATATCTATTTTATATCAATAAGGAAAAATCCTAGATTTCAATAACCATGTTTGATTATAGATAAAAATCAAAACTGGTGAGATTTATCAGAATATTCAATAACTAAAGGGAATAGCTGCAAAATCTAAGATTTAATATTTACTTAATGTGTATGGAAAGGACCAAAACCTGCGGGGATTTTATATCAACATAATATACATGATAACAGTTTTCAAGTACATAAAAGGATGTCACTAGGATGAGGGAGAAGACCCCTGCCTGGGATGATTTAATTGGGGGTAAGTCCCGCTTTGAGCAGAGGGTTGGACTAGATGACCTCCTGAGGGCTCTTCCAACCCTAATCTTCTGATTCTATGAATTGTTCGCCTTAACCTCTGCAGATAGGACAAGAAGCAATGGGTTAAATTGCAGCAAGGGAGGTTTAGGTTGGACATTAGGAAAAACTTCCCAACTGTCAGGGTGGTGAAGCACTAGAATAAATTGCTAGGGAGGTTGTGGAATCTCCATCACTGGAGATTTTTAAGAGCAGGTTAGACAAACACCTGTGAGGGATGGGCTAGATCAGGAGTCAGCAACCTTTCAGAAGTGGTGTGCCGAGTCTTCATTTATTCACTCTAATTTAAGGTTTCGAGTGCCAGTAATACATTTTAACATTTTTAGAAGGTCTCTTTCTATAAGTCTGTGATATATAACTAAACTATTGTTGTATGTAAAGTAAATAAGGTTTTTAAAATGTTTAAGAAGCTTCATTTAAAATTAAATTAAAATGCAGAGCCCCCTCCAGATGACCTCTGGAGGTCCCTTCCAGTCCTATGATTCGATTATTAGATATTTAGAGAGATAAATAAGTAATTTTGCCAATATATTAATAATCGATAAGTAGAAAGAGACCAGCATCTAAGGGGATTTTGTGTAAAATTCCAGTAAGTGAGAAAAGGGAAAAATCTGACTGGTATTACAGCTGTGCTTGATTACTGGTGAGAAAAAGGCTAAGACTGGAGAGAGTTAGATCTCCATGTTCAGTAATTCTACAGAAGAGCAGCACTTTGGGGAGGATTTACAGCGACATTCCCTACAGGAACTAGAACATAGAACAAAAAATGAACATGATTAAGGTTGCTCAAACATTCACAGCTGGGCTAGAATCAAGAGGGTGGGGACAGTGTGAATTCTGCCCCTTTGTGTATGTGCGTTAGGATGTGGTAACGCCCTGTCATAGCCCTGGGGTGGCAGGATATTAGAGAGACAACTGGGGGAGGTAATAGATTTTCCTGGACCAGCTTCTGGCGGTGAGGGAGACAAGCTTTCCAGCTATGCAGAGCTCTTCCGGTCCTTTCCCTCGCCCTCTCCATCCTGTTTTTCAGCCCTTCCCGCAGAGGGCGAAGGGAGGGGAGGCTGTTGTTGCTCTCTGTCTTTCTTCAGGATATCAGGGGTTGAGCTTCCTGGGTCAGCAGCATCTTCTGCTGCTTCCATTGTGAGCGGAGAGCCCGGGCTGAGCCGCTGCTGCTCCCCAGCGGGGTCTGTGCGGGGCAGACCTGCATTATCCGCCCCCCCCCCCCCGTGTGCCCAGCCGGGGGGACTTTCTCCGGTGGCTGGAAACAGCCCCTGGGGCAGCCCTGGGCTCTGCCGACACCAGCCCCTGAGCCGGAGCCTGCAGGTGAGGGGAGAGACCCGGGGGAAGGGCTGGGGCCGGGCAGGAAAGTGGCTCCGCACCAGCTCTGCTGCTGGGCGGGGGCTGCGAGCCTCAGAGCTGCTGCCCTCCCTAACACCCCCCGCCCCGCAGTTTCGTGTGTGTCAGAAGCTGCCTCCCACCAGAATCTGCGACTTCGCGGCCGCTGAGCAGGCGGGAGCGGTTCCCACATGTGCTCTGCGGCCCGGCCCGGCCCGGCCCTCAGAATCGGCTCCCTGCAACGAGCGGGGCAAAAGGCGGCCGTGGAAGGGGCGTGTGTGCGGAGGAGAGGGGCAGAGTGCGGGAGCTGTGCTGCTAGATAGGTTGGGGCCAGGGGAATGGTCCTTAGAGTGACCATACCTCCCGTTTTGGCCGGGACAGTCCCTCTTTTAAGCCCTGTCCGGGCTGCCCCAACTTTTTTGGGAAAAGTGGGCTTTGGTCCCATGTGTCTTTGCTCTTTCCAGCTCATCAAGTCGCCAACAGGAGAAATGGCCACTGTAGTCAAAAAAGGGGGGTGCAGAGGGACATGGGGGGGGAGTGGCCGTGCCAGCCCCATGCAGGGGGAAGGCAGCGGGGGGCGGGGGGGAGGCAGGACTTGCATGAGCAGTGCTATCAGCGTCCGCCTTGCGTAGGGGATCAGGCAGGGCTTGGGCAAGTAGCACGGGCGGGGGGGGCGCCTCGGGTGCAGCTTGGGCCAGCCCCATGTGGGGGGAGGGGCTCAGGCATGCACCTTGGGCCAGTCCCGCAGTGGGGAGCCAGGGGGGGGTTAGGCCAGCCCCACGCATTGTCCCATTTTCCCTTTGGGAAGTATGGTCACCCTAATTGTGTAGTTGGACGTCCTTGTGCAACTTAAAATCATTCATTAATCCCAGAAAATCACAATTGACGCAAGTAGCGAAGCAGCCATATCTCAGTCTGTTGTAAAACCTATTTCCTGAGATATTCTGAATGTTTATTTTACACGTGTTATTTCAAATATTTGTTCTTCTTAATTTTCCTCTAGCACAAGTTTCTTTGCTATCGTGTGATTTCCAGGCTGTCAGATTTTCAAGGTTGCTATAAAACACCTTCCTTTTCATTTGATCCACCAAGGAGGATGGCCTTTCTCAAATGTTATTTTTGCTTCTCTCTCGAGCACCTTAGGGACTGTCTACACTGGAAAGTTTGACCAATTATACTGGTGTAGTTATTCTGATTTAACCCCACCCAACCCCATGTGGACATTATTCTACCAAAATCAGAGTGCCTTTTTCCCGTTTAGATTCAGCCCCTTCCGAAATGATATAAACTAAACCAAGGGCACTCTTTTATACTGGAGTAAGTGTCCACATGAGGAGTTATATTAGTGTAACTATGGGTATGGCTACATTTGCAGATGTAGAGTGCTTTGAGTTAAACCAGTCTTCAGAGAGCGCAGTAGGGAAAGAGCTGCAGTCTGTCCACACTGACCGCTTCAAGCGCAGTAGCATGGCCACGTTTGCGGCACTTGCAGCGGCATTGGGAGCGGTGCATTATGGGCAGCTATCCCAGCATGCAAGTGACTACAATGTGCTTTTCAAATGAGCGGGGTTGGGGTGGAGTGTGACAGGGAGTGTGTTGTGTGTATGTTGGGGAGAGAGAGAGTGGGTTTTTGGGTGGCTGAGAGCATGTCAGCATGCTGTCTTGTAAGTTCAGGAGACACACTCTCCCGCCCCCCCCCCCCAGCCTCTCTCTCTCACGCACACCATTCCACACGAATGGTTGCTTTGTCTCGGAGCAGACAAGCAGCTGGCTGCCAGAAACGGAGCTTTCAAAGGGCATTTCTGCATTCCTGCAGCGAAACAAAAACAATGACAAGAGTGGCCACTTGACTTAAGGGGATTATGGAACGTTTCTGGAGGCCGATCAGAGCGCAGTAACGCAACACTCATTCACACTGACGCCCGGGCTTTGTAGCCAAGGCGCAGTAAATGTTATTCCACTTGCCGAGGTGGAGCACCAGGAGCGCTCTAGCTGCGGAGTCAGAAAGCTCTACGTGCCTTGCCAGTGTGGACGGGGAGTGAGCTAGGGCACCCAGGGCTGCTTTAATGCGCACTAACTCGCAAGTGTAGCCAAGCCCTGAAGGTTTAAACGCACACATTAGTTTATACTGGTCTATCTTTCCTGTATAGACAAGCCCATATAACTTTTAGTCTAGTGTCTTTTGTAATAAATATGTCCATAATTAAATAGAGGTATATAAATGTAACCCTTCTGCCAGGCCAAGTTGATAGCAGCAAGGGCCGGGTTCAATACACAGGGGTTCCCTCTCATTAAAGCAAATGCAAAACTGGCTCGAGCCCCCACCCAGTGACCTGGGAAAATCTTACACACCCCCTGGGCGCCTCAAGGAGGCAATACTTCCCCTCTCGCAAGCACAGAGTCTTGGTGTAGTAGAGAATCTTTAATAACATGAGGCAAACAACATCAGCATTAAATTGGGGAAACACCACAACTAGTGTTCATTAACCAAACCATGAACACTGACCCACCCCAGAAAATTTGGGCCACATCCTTTCCCTCAGGCTCTTGAGTCCCAGAACCCAAACGTCTCTTGAGTCCAGCAATCCACTAATCGCCCAAAGTCCAAAAAAAAGTCCAGCCCCGGAGTTCAAAAGTTCACCTGCAGAGTGTTACTCCCCAATCTGGCTAAAATGTGCCTGGGTGTGGGGGAAAGAGGTAAGGGGCACCTTACGTGTCCTGAAGCTGACTGCCCCACAGGGCTCTGCTCCGCTCCACCACAACCGGCTCCGCTCTGCACAGCTCACCGTCTCACGACCGGCTCCGCTCAGCTCGCCGTCTCACGACCGGCTCCAGACAGCTCGCCGTCTCACGAACACACCGCTGTCTCACGACCAGCTCCGGACAGCTCGCCGTCTCACGAACACACCGCTGTCTCACGACCGGCTCCACTGCACACTAGAACTTCCGGCTCCCCCCCTACTTGACACAGTGCTCAGTGATTTCAGCTCTCAGTGATTTCAGCTCATAGTAGTGGGAGCCTTAGTGCTGGTGCACTATAAGGCTGAAGTGAATTCAGCACAATACCTGTAACAAAACTCTTAATAGACCCAAAATTAGCTCTGACATTCCACAGTGGAGAGAGACAGAGGTGCAATTGGTGCTTCAGGCCCTCACAAAAGGGGCCTACACCACCAGGCACTAATACCTGTCTCAAGTCTCTCTCAATTCACAGAGTTTTGGAACCCATGTCCCTTGCCTAGTGAGTGCTACTCAGTTGATGGTGAGTCCTCCATCATAACAAAAAGGCCAAGTACAGTTCCAAGCACAGTTCCCATAATCAGGGTACTAACAATTTATTCTTCCCGCCCCAATAACAGAGACACTGGGGATCCCACAGCAGCCAAAGTGACGATTTGGGCAGTTATGGCCTCATTCTAGGCAGGGTGCGTGTGCCTATGCAAATGAGATCAGCCCCTGAAGTTCTTTTCCACAACTTGCCACACCTCACCACCAGATGTCAGGGTGGAGCCCACCCTGTCTCTGCTTACATCAATATTACATGTTGCTCATAATCAAAGACTTACTTTTCATATATCTGGAAAATTGTAGCTAAGGTGTTTATAGCACCAAAGTATCTGAGCACCTCTCATTAAGTATATATCCTCACATCATCTGGCAGAGAAAAGCTATTATCCCCATTGTACAGAGGGAAAACAGAGACACACAGAGATGAAGGGTATAAGAACATAAGAATGGTCCTACTGGGTCAGACCAAGGGTCCATCTAGCCTGATATCCTGTCTTCCGACAGTGGTCAGTGCCAGTGCCCTAGAGGGAATGAACAGAACAGGTAATCGTCAAGTGATCCATCCCCTGTCACCCGTTCCCAGCTTCTGGCAAACAGAGGCT
This sequence comes from Lepidochelys olivacea, assembly GCF_965140295.1. Taxonomy (NCBI): domain Eukaryota; kingdom Metazoa; phylum Chordata; order Testudines; family Cheloniidae; genus Lepidochelys; species Lepidochelys olivacea. The sequence goes on along the minus strand of NC_140424.1, from coordinate 33,797,089 downwards.
AGGGACACCATTCCTGCCCATCCTGGCTAATAGCCGTTGATGGACCTATCCTCCATGAATGTATCGAGTTCTTTTTTGAACCCTGTTATAGTCTTGGCCTTCACAACATCCCCTAGCAAAGAGTTCCACAGGTTGACTGTGTGTTGTGTGAAGAAATTCTTCCTTTTGTTTGTTTTAAACCTGCTGCCTAGTAATTTAATTTGGTGACCTCTAGTTCTTGCGTTATGAGAAACAGTAAATAACACTTCCTTATTTACTTTCTCCACACCAGTCATGATTTTATAGACCTCAATCATATCCCCCCTTAGCCGTCTCTTTTCCAAGCTGAAAAGTCCCAGTCTTATTAATCTCTCCTCATACGGAAGCCGTTCCACACTCCTAATAATTTTTGTTGCCCTTTTCTGAACCTTTTCCAATTCCAATATAGCTTTTTTGAGATGGGGGCGACCCCATCTGCATGCAGTATTCAAGATGTGGGCGTAGCATGGATTTATATAGAGGCAACATGATATTTTCTGTCCTATTATCTATCCCTTTCTTAATTATTCCCAGCATTCTGTTTGCTTTTTTGACTGCCGCTGCACATTGAGTGGATGTTTTCAGAGAACTATTCACAATGCCCTGGTCTACACTAGGACTTTAGGTCGAATTTAGCAGTGTTAAATCGATGTAAACCTGCACCCGTCCACACAATGAAGCCCTTTATTTCGACTTAAAGGGCTCTTAAAATCGATTTCCTTACTCCATCCCTGACAAGTGGATTAGCGCTTAAATCGACCTTGCCGGCTCGAATTTGGGGTACTGTGGACACCATTCGATGGTATTGGCCTCCAGGAGCTATCCCAGAGTGCTCCATTGTGACCGCTCTGGACAGCACTCTCAACTCAGATGCACTGGCCCGGTAGACAGGAAAAGAACCGCGAACTTTTAAATCTCATTTCCTGTTTGGCCAGCGTGGCAAGCTGCAGGTGACCATGCAGAGCTCATCAGCACAGGTGACCATGATGGAGTCCCAGAATCGCCAAAGAGTTCCAGCATGGACCGAACGGGAGGTACGGGATCTGATCGCTGTATGGGGAGAGGAATCCATGCTATCAGAACTCCGTTCCAGTTTTCGAAATGCCAAAACCTTTGTCAAAATCTCCCGGGGCATGAAGGACAGAGGCCATAACAGGGACCCAAAGCAGTGCCGCGTGAAACTGAAGGAGCTGAGGCAAGCCTACCAGAAAACCAGAGAGGCGAACGGCCGCTCCGGGTCAGAGCCCCAAACATGCCGCTTCTATGATGAGCTACATGCCATTTTAGGGGGTTCAGCCACCACTACCCCAGCCGTGTTGTTTGACTCCTTCAATGGAGATGGAGGCAATACGGAAGCAGGTTTTGGGGACGAAGAAGATGACAGCTCACAGCAAGCAAGCAGAGAAACCGGTTTTCCCGACAGCCAGGAACTGTTTCTCACCCTGGACTTGGAGCCAGTACCCCCCGAACCCACCCAAGACTGCCTCCTGGACCCAGCAGGCAGAGAAGGGACCTCTGGTGAGTGTACCTTTTAAAATACTATACATGGTTTAAAAGCAAGCATGTGAAAGGATTACTTTGCCCTGGCATTCGCGGTTCTCCTAGATGTACTCCTAAAGCCTTTGCAAAAGGTTTCTGGGGAGGGCAGCCTTATTGTGTCCTTCATGGTAGGACACTTTACCACTCCAGGCCAGTAACACGTACTCGGGAATCATTGTAGAACAAAGCATTGCAGTGTATGTTTGCTGGCATTCAAACAACATCCGTTCTTTATCTCTCTGTGTTATCCTCAGGAGAGTGAGATATCATTCATGGTCACCTGGTTGAAATAGAGTGCTTTTCTTCAGGGGACACTCAGAGGAGCCCATTCCTGCTGGGCTGTTTGCCTGTGGCTAAACAGAAATGTTCCCCGCTGTTAGCCACAGGGAGGGGGGAAGGTTGAGGGGGTAGCCACGCGGTGGGGGGAGGCAAAATGCGACCTTGTAACGAAAGCACATGTGCTATGTATGTAATGTTAACAGCAAGGTTTACCCTGAAAGAGTGTAGCGACTGTTTTATAAAATGTGTCTTTTTAAATACCGCTGTCCCTTTTTTTTTCTCCACCAGCTGCATGTGTTTCAATGATCACAGGATCTTCTCCTTCCCAGAGGCTAGCGAAGCTTAGAAAGAAAAAAAAATGCACTTGCGATGAAATGTTCTCCGAGCTCATGCTGTCCTCCCACACTGACAGAGCACAGACGAATGCGTGGAGGCAAATAATGTCAGAGTGCAGAAAAGCACAAAATGTCCGGGAGGAGAGGTGGCGGGCTGAAGAGAGTAAGTGGCTGGCTGAAGAGAGAGCTGAAGCTCAAATGTGGCGGCAGCGTGATGAGAGGAGGCAGGATTCAATGCTGAGGCTGCTGGAGGACCAAACCAGTATGCTCCAGTGTATGGTTGAGCTGCAGCAAAGGCAGCTGGAGCACAGACTGCCACTACAGCCCCTGTGTAACCAACCACCCTCCTCCCCAAGTACCATAGCCTCCACACCCAGACGCCCGAGAATGTGGTGGGGGGGCCTCCGGCCAACCAGCCACTCCACCACAGAGGATTGCCCAAAAAAAAGAAGGCTGTCATTCAATAAATTTTAAAGTTGTAAACTTTTAAAGTGCTGTGTGGCATTTTCCTTCCCTCCTCCACCACCCCTCCTGGGCTACCTTGGTAGGCATCCCCCTATTTGTGTGATGAATGAATAAAGAATGCATGAATGTGAAGCAACAATGACTTTATTGCCTCTGCAAGCGGTGATTGAAGGGAGGAGGGGCGGGTGGTTAGCTTACAGGGAAGTAGAGTGAACCAAGGGGCGGGGGGTTTCATCAAGGAGAAACAAACAGAACTTTCACACCGTAGCCTGGCCAGTCATGAAACTGGTTTTCAAAGCTTCTCTGATGCATACCGTGCCCTCCTGTGCTCTTTTAACCGCCCTAGTGTCTGGCTGCGCGTAACCAGCAGCCAGGCGATTTGCCTCAACCTCCCACCCCGCCATAAACGTCTCCCCCTTACTCTCACAGATATTGTGGAGCACACAGCAAGCAGTAATAACAGTGGGAATATTGGTTTTGCTGAGGTCTAAGCGAGTCAGTAAACTGCACCAGCGCGCCTTTAAACGTCCAAATGCACATTCTACCACCATTCTGCACTTGCTCAGCCTGTAGTTGAACTGCTCCTGACTACTGTCCAGGCTGCCTGTGTACGGCTTCATGAGCCATGGCATTAAGGGGTAGGCTGGGTCCCCAAGGATACATATAGGCATTTCAACATCCCCAACAGTTATTTTCTGGTCTGGGAATAAAGTCCCTTCCTGCAGCTTTTGAAACAGACCAGAGTTCCTGAAGATGCGAGTGTCATGTACCTTTCCCGGCCATCCCACGTTGATGTTGGTGAAACGTCCCTTGTGATCTACCAGAGCTTGCAGCACTATTGAAAAGTACCCCTTGTGGTTTATGTACTCGGCGGCTTGGTGCTCCGGTGCCAAGATAGGGATATGGATTCCGTCTATGGTCCCACCACAGTTAGGGAATCCCATTGCAGCAAAGCCATCCACGATGACCTGCACATTTCCCAGGGTCACTACCCTTGATAGCAGCAGATCTTTGATTGCGTGGGCTACTTGCATCACAGCAGCCCCCACAGTAGATTTGCCCACTCCAAATTGATTCCCAACTGACCGGTAGCTGTCTGGCGTTGCAAGCTTCCACAGGGCTATCGCCACTCACTTCTCAACTGTGAGGGCTGCTCTCATCTTGGTATTCATGCGCCTCAGGGCAGGGGAAAGCAAGTCACAAAGTTCCATGAAAGTGCCCTTACGCATGCGAAAGTTTCGCAGCCACTGGGAATCGTCCCAGACCTGCAACGCTCTGCGGTCCCACCAGCCTGTGCTTGTTTCCCGAGCCCAGAATCGGCGTTCCACAGCATGAACCTGCCCCATTAGCACCATGATGTATGCACTGGCAGGGCCCATGCTTTCAGAGAAATCTGTGTCCATGTCCTGATCACTCACGTGACCGCGCTGACGTCGCCGCTTTGCCAGGTTCCGGTGCCGCATATACTGCTGGATAATGCGTGTGGTGTTTAATGTGCTCCTAATTGCCAAAGTGAGCTGAGCGGCCTCCATGCTTGCCTTGGAATGGCGTCCGCACAGAAAAAAGGCGTGGAACGAATGTCTGCCGTTGCTCTGACGGAGGGAGGGGCGACTGACGACACGGCTTGCAGGGTTGGCTTCAGGGAGCTAAAATCAACAAAGGGGGTGTCTTTACATCAAGGAGTATTTCAGGCAGGACTTCACGGAGGGTTCCAATAAGAAATGGTGCACCTAAGTTATTGTTCTTATTGGAACAAGGAGGTTAGCCTGGGCTCTGATTGATACATGGCTAGATTTACCTTGCTGCACCTTCTCTGTGAGTGACTGCAGTGTGACCTAGAAGAATGAGTCCCCTAGACAGGGGAGGGGGGGAAGCAAATGAATACAGAACAAATCTGGTCTATTTCTTGTTTTGATCCATTCCATCTATCTTTTACATCTTTGGCTGGCAGCAGACGGTGCAGAAGGACTGCATGCCATCCACATCTCATGGCTGCTCGGCAGAAGATGGTACAGTACGACTGCTAGCCATCCTCATCTCTTGCCTGCCTGGCAGAAGATGGTACAGTACGACTGCTAGCAATCCGTATCGCCTGCCTGCTCACCATTAGACAGTTCAATACGACTGACTGCAGGACTAAAGAGAATGACCTGGTCAAGTCACTCCAAATTTAGTCCCTGCGCCCATGTCTGTCCAGGCGCTTCCAGCCGACGTGGCCAGGAGCACCTCGGACATGACGATGATGGCTACGAGTCGTACTGTACCATAGAATCATAGAATCATAGAATATCAGGGTTGGAAGGGACCTCAGGAGGTCATCTAGTCCAACCTCCTGCTCAAAAGCAGGACCCATACCCAATTAAATCATCCCAGCCAGGGCTTTGTCAAGCCTGACCTTAAAAACTTCTAAGGAGATTCCACCACCTCCCTAGGCAACGCATTCCAGTGTTTCACCACCCTCCTAGTGAAAAAGTTTTTCCTAATATCCAACCTAAATCTCCCCCACTGCAACTTGAGACCATTACTCCTTGTCCTGTCCTCTTCCACCACTGAGAATAGTCTAGAACCATCCTCTCTGGAACTACACTTGACACTGGCTGCCAACTAGACATGGAGCCATTGATCACTACCCGTTGAGCCCGACAATCTAGCCAACTTTCTACCTACCTTATAGTGCATTCATCTAGCCCATACTTCCTTAACTTGCTGACAAGAATACTGTGGGAGACCGTGTTAAAAGCTTTGCTAAAGTCAAGATACAATACATCCACTGCTTTCCCTTCATCCACAGAACCAGTAATCTCATCATAGAAGGCGATTAGATTAGTCAGGCATGACCTTCCCTTGGTGAATCCATGCTGACTGTTCCTGATCACTTTCCTCTCATGTAAGTGCTTCAGGATTGATTCTTTGAGGACCTGCTCCATGATTTTTCCGGGGACTGAAGTGAGGCTGACTGGGCTGTAGTTCCCTGGATCCTCCTTCTTCCCTTTTTTAAAGATTGGCACTACATTAGCCTTTTTCCAGTCATCCGGGACTTCCCCCGTTCGCCACGAGTTTTCAAAGATAATGGCCAAATGGCTCTGCAATCACAGCCGCCAGTCCCTTTAGCACTCTCGGATGCAACTCATCCGGCCCCATGGACTTGTGCACGTCCAGTTTTTCTAAATAGTCCCTAACCACCTCTTTCTCCACAGAGGGCTGGCCATCTATTCCCCATGCTGTGATGCCCAGCACAGCAGTCTGGGAGCTGACCTTGTTCGTGAAGACAGAGGCAAAAAAAGCATTGAGTACATTAGCTTTTTCCACATCCTCCGTCACTAGGTTGCCTCCCTCATTCAGTAAGAGGCCCACACTTTCTTGGCTTTCTTCTTGTTGCCAACATACCTGAAGAAACCCTTCTTGTTACTCTTAACATCTCTCGCTAGCTGCAGCTCCAGGTGCGATTTGGCCCTCCTAATTTCATTCCTACATGCCCGAGCAATATATTTATACTCTTCCCTGGTCATATGTTCAACCTTCCACTTCTTGTAAGCTTCTTTTTTATGCTTAAGATCTGCTAGGATTTCACCGTTAAGCCAAGCTGGTCGCCTGCCATACTTACTATTCTGCTTACCGTCTGCTGCCAAAAGGCAAGGGGTTGCTGCTACTGTGTAGCAAAGCCATACCGCGTCTGCCAGCACCCAGGAGACATAGGGTGACGGTTACCTGAGCGGGCTCTATGCTTGCCGTGGTATGGCGTCTGCACAGGTAACTCAGGAAAAAAGGCGCGAAACGATTGTCTGCCCTTGCTTTCACGGAGGGAGGGAGGGAGGGAACGGGTTCCGACGATATGTACCCAGAACCACCCGCGACAATGTTTTAGCCCCATCAGGCATTGGGATCTCAACCCAGAATTCCAATGGGCAGCGGAGACTGCGGGAACTGTGGGATAGCTATCCACAGTGCAACGCTCCGGAAGTCGACTCTAGCCTCGGTACTGTGGAAGCACTCCGCCGAGTTAATGCACTTAATGCACTTAGAGCATTTTCTGTGGGGACACACACACTCGAATATATAAAACCAATTTCTAAAAAAACGACTTCTGTAAATTCGACCTTATTCCGTAGTGTAGACATACCCAATGACTCCAAAATCTTTTTCTTGGTGGTAATTTAGCTAATTTATACAACATCATTTTATATGATGGGATTATTTATATGTGCAGTTGGGATTATGTCTACACTGGGGATAAAAGACCCGCTAGATCCTCCCTTAGCTAATATTACATAGCATTACAGATTAACATTTTACCTTCTTTGTACATATCTGACCATATACATACCAAAGCGTGGGTGTCTCCAATGAATAATTGTTTTACTCACAGCGGCTTCATATCACACAGTTTAAAATGTGTAATGATTCTGGGTTAAATCGCATGGCTTCCAGCAATGGGAAAGGTTCTCCAGGCTCACCCGTCCCCACATGCTGCTGCTCCTAGAGGAAAAGGGAGGTCAAAGCAGTGCAGGGGGGCAGGGGAGAAGGAGGGGTATCAGAGTTATGTAGTGAGGGATGGAGGGGGTCTTCAGCTGAGCTACGCATAATGCCCCCCCACTCCTCTATCCATGCTCCCCAAGTCTGTCCTCCTTCCAAAAATACACCTTAGCCCCAGTGACTCCATGCCAGTCCCTGCACTGTTCACACATCCTCTGCCCAGCTCCTCAACCTACAGGGCCCCTGCCAAAGTCTGCCCTGTATGGGGTGGGGGAGGATTGGGCTGGATCATAAGAGAGACAGGAAGACTCTGAGCTGGGGAGACGAGGCAGGGACTAACCATACAGACAGGGTTAAGGATTGCCCAGGAATCAGAGGGGAGAGCTGGGCTGTGGAACATAGAATATCAGGGTTGGAAGGGACCTCAGGAGGTCATCTAGTCCAGCCCCCTGCTCAAAGCAGGAACAATCCCCAATTTTTGGCCCAGATCCCTAAATGGCCCCCTCAAGGATTGAACTCACAACCCTGGGTTTAGCAGGTCAATGGTCAAACCACTGAGCTATCCCTCCTTCCCCCCATGGGGTTGCTGAAATTATTTTTAAAAAGCCAAGTGAAAGAACTGCTCAAAAGCTTTGTTAACGCAGAGTTAAGGTTGCCCAGCGCTGCCTCCTGCCCTTCCAGAATGGGGAGAGTGGCTAATACGGTTGCCACCTTTCTAAGGGCTTGTAACAGGATCCCAGAGGCCATGCCCCGTGCTCCACCTCTTCCTGAGGCCAGGCCCCTGATCTGCCTCCCACAAGGCCCCTGCCCCTTCTCTGCCTCTTCCCTACCACCCCATCAAAAAAAAAACGGACATCAGGGCTTGTCAAACAGCACTTGGACTGGGTGAAAAACTGGATGGGTGGCAACCATAGTGGCTAAACTTAAACCTCTGAAAACCAGGAAGTACAGAGTCGAGGAACACATCACCCACAGAACCCAACCTTATCTCTATCTTCGAGCAATACCCATCACACAGTAACAAACATGCTCTCACAGATACGACAGAACGCTTTGAGAACATAGCACATCAACACTGTAGAACAAACTTTAACATGTTCTTTATAGTAAAGCAAAACTTAGGTTTGGATCAGGTGTAGCAAGCAGAAACTACCTCCACCTGGCCTTCACTCAAACACTGAGCGTGCTCCATGCAAACTCCCCCAGGTTTGCAAAATGTTGCTGTCACCATTCAGGGCAACTGTTTCTGCGTCTCCCCTCAGTGGTCCAGCAACAGCATCCATTCTCAGCCTTCTGGCTCCGCGGGTGTTGCCTCTCTTGGGTGGAGACCTGCATCCCTCTCCCTTCTGACTGGGGTATTTCCAGGCTGCACAGTTCCCCGCCTTCCCTGTATTATTCTCAGCACAAACAGGTTGCCTAAAGACACCTGCTTGTTTTCTCTTCCGAGATGGTTAACAGCTGTGATTGCTACAGTTATAAGGTACCACACACCACTTCCTAAGCAAGTCTGCTTTATTCATAAGGCAAAAAACATTACAGAGAAAACAGATTAAAAACAATTTAAAAAACCCAACCCCACAGTCCACCAGAGTTAACCCCAACCCTAAAAGGGTTCTGGCTGGGACAGTTCTTCAACCCTGAACCCAAGGGGGATTTCCTTATTACAAGCTCGTCACAGCTTCATCTCAGAACAAGCATGCACTCTTATGGGACCTCAGAAGGCCACATCCTTCCAATGCTCCTCTAAGGATTGGCGTGCTCCGTGGACCAGGAGCCTGTCCATTTGCTGGATCAGGAAGAAGACCATGAGCCAGTTTAAAACCAGGCTATTTATCCAAAAATTCTTCCTTTGTCTGTTGGTCCCTGGAAAGAATCCAGTTTGAAGTAGTATATGTGCATGTCTCCGGGGGCGGCTTGAAAAGGTTGATAATGGAGGAAGTTAATTGGCTTTCCCTCCCACTAGAGAAGATACAATGCTATAATAACGCATACACAATTGCATGTTTAATACAATGGACCCCACTGGTCTTAACCCTCATTCAATGTTTTAACTTAGTTCAATAAAGTTCATTCAGGATATTGTAGGATATTATCAGTCTCTTGCAGTTCCTACCCCTTCACCCTTGCTCTGAAGATTCTTTCTGAGATGTTGCCTTTGCTTACCCCTCACTTAGTCCTGGAGACCAATGACAACCTACAGCACTTCATGCAGGAATGAGGCATGGTTGGCCCATCAAGGTACACCATCTCTTCGCCTCATATCAGTCACAGCTCTACCAACCTGCCGCAACTACTCCCTCCACTGTTCAATACACCTACACCGAACGCAGTTAATAGCAGTTGGAATGCATGCAGATAAATGCATAAACAATGGCACAGTTTCACAGTCTTCCCACGTACCTACGTATGCTGCCACTTTTGCTGAGCCACACCCAATATCTATAGTACTCCAGGGAGCAGATTTAAGTCAAATGTACCCACTTTCAAATTCCTCCTCAATACTCTCCTTTGCTGTTACACCTACAAAAAATCCTTGGCTGCTTGTGTTCAGAGACCGCTACCTATCATGCCTCCTTGTACTCCCCCATCTGTCTGCATTTGATGTCTGTTGTATTATTGTTGGAATGTAAGTTGCTTGGGGCAGGGAAAATCTTTTTGTGCTGTGTTTGTACAATGCATAGGGCCATGAGATCCTGGTCCATGTGTAGAGTTCCTAGGTGCTATGGTCAATAATAATAATAACAAATTAGGGCTGTCAATTAATTGCTGTTAACTCACACGATTAACTCAAAAAAATTAATCGTGATTAAAAAAATTAATCATAATTTGTCATAAATATAAAGGGAAGGGTAAACACCTTTAAAATACCTCCTGGCCAGAGGAAAAACCCTTTCACCTGTAAAGGGTTAAGAAGCTAGGATAACCTTGCTGGCACCTGACCAAAATGACCAATGAGGAGACAAGATACTTTCAAAAGCTGGAGGGAGGGAGAAACTAAGTCTCTCTCTGTCTGTGTGTGTGATGCATTTGCCGGGGACAGAACAGGAATGGAGTCTTAGAACTGAGTAAGTAATCTAGCTAGATATGTGTTAGATTCTGTTTGTTTAAATGGCTGAGAAAATAAGCTGTGCTGAATGGAATGGATATTCCTGTTTTTGTGTCTTTTTGTAACTTAAGGTTTTGCCTAGAGGGATTCTCTATGTTTTGAACCTGATTACCCTGTAAGGTATTTACCATCCTGATTTTACAGAGGTGATTCTTTTCCTTTTTCTTCTATTAAAATTCTTCTTTTAAGAACCTGATTGTTTTTTTCATTGTTCTTGAGATCCAGGGGTTTGGGTCTGTGTTCACCTATGTAAATTGGTGAGGATTTTTATCAAGCCTTCCCCAGGAAAGGGGGTGTAGGGTTTGGGGAGAATTTTGATGGGAAAGACGTTTCCAAGCGGGCTCTTTCCCGGTTATATATCTGTTAGACGCTTGGTGGTGGCAGCAATAAAGTCCAAGGGAAAAAGGAAAATAGTTTGTATCTTGGGGAAGTTTTAACCTAAGCTGGTAAAAATAAGCTTAGGAGGTTTTCATGCAGGTCCCCACATCTGTACCCTAGAGTTCAGAGTGGGGCAGGAACCTTGACATAATTAATCACAGTTTTAATCACACTGTTAAATAATAATAGAATACCAAATTGAAATTTATTAAATATTTTTGGATGTTTTTCTACATTTTCAAATATATTGATTTCAATTACAACACCAAATACAAAGTGTACAGTGCTCCCTTTACATTCTTATTTTTTATTACAAATATTTGCACTGTAAAAATGATACACAAAATAAATAGTATTTTTCAATTCACCTAATACAAGTACTGCAGTGCAATTTTTTTATCATTAAAGTGTAATTTACAAATGTAGATTTTTTTTGTTTGTTACAGAACTGTACTCAAAACAAAACAATGTAAAACGTTAGCGTGTACAAGTGCACTCAGTCCTACTTCTTGTTCGGCCAATCGCTCAGACAAACAAGTTTTAATTTTGAGTGCAGTTATTTTTTTGTACATAATTCTACATTTGTAAGTTCAACTTTCATGATAAAGAGATTGCACTACAATACTTGTATTAGGTGAATTGAAAAATACTATTTCATAGAATCATAGAAATCAGGGTTGGAAGGGACCTCAGGAGGTCATCTAGTCCAACCCCCTGCTCAAAAGCAGGACCAATCCCCAATTAAATCATCCCAGCCAGGGCTTTGTCAAGCCTGACCTTAAAAACTTCTAAGGAAGGAGATTCCACCACCTCCCTAGGTAACGCATTCCAGTGTTTCACCACCCTCCTAGTGAAAAAGTTTTTCCTAATATCCAACCTAAACCTCCCCCACTGCAACTTGAGACCATTACTCCTTGTCCTGTCCTCTTCCACCACTGAGAATAGTCTAGAACCATCCTCTCTGGAACCACCTCTCAGGTAGTTGAAAGCAGCTATCAAATCCCCCCTCATTCTTCTCTTCCGCAGACTAAACAATCCCAGTTCCCTCAGCCTCTCCTCATAAGTCATGTGTTCCAGACCCCTAATCATTTTTGTTGCCCTTCGCTGGACTCTCTCCAATTTATCCACATCCTTCTTGTAGTGTGGGGCCCAAACTGGACACAGTACTCCAGATGAGGCCTCACCAATGTTGAATAGAGGGGGACGATCACGTCCCTCGATCTGCTCGCTATGCCCCTACTTATACATCCCAAAATGCCATTGGTCTTCTTGGCAACAAGGGCACACTGCTGACTCATATCCAGCTTCTCGTCCACTGTCACCCCTAGGTCCTTTTCCGCAGAACTGCTGCCTAGCCATTCGGTCCCTAGTCTGTAGCTGTGCATTGGGTTCTTCCGTCCTAAGTGCAGGACTCTGCACTTATCCTTATTGAACCTCATCAGATTTCTTTTGGCCCAATCCTCCAATTTGTCTAGGTCCCTCTGTATCCTATCCCTGCCCTCCAGTGTGTCCTCCCAGTTTAGTATCATCCGCAAATTTGCTGAGAGTGCAATCCACACCATCCTCCAGATCATTTATGAAGATATTGAACAAAACCGGCCCCAGGACCGACCTCTGGGGCACTCCACTTGACACCGGCTGCCAACTAGACATGGAGCCATTGATCACTACCCGTTGAGCCCGACAATCTAGCCAACTTTCTACCCACCTTATAGTGCATTCATCCAGCCCATACTTCTTTAACTTGCTGACAAGAATACTGTGGGAGACCGTGTCAAAAGCTTTCCTAAAGTCAAGATACAATACATCCACTGCTTTCCCTTCATCCACAGAACCAGTAATCTCATCATAGAAGGCGATTAGATTAGTCAGGCATGACTTGCCCTTGGTGAATCCATGCTGACTGTTCCTGATCACTTTCCTCTCATGTAAGTGCTTCAGGATTGATTCTTTGAGGACCTGCTCCATGATTTTTCCGGGGACTGAAGTGAGGCTGACTGGCCTGTAGTTTCCAGGATCCTCCTTCTTCCCTTTTTTAAAGATTGGCACTACATTAGCCTTTTTCCAGTCATCCGGGACTTCCCCCGTTCGCCACGAGTTTTCAAAGATAAAGGCCAATGGCTCTGCAATCACAGCCGCCAGTTCCTTTAGCACTCTCGGATGCAACTCGTCCGGCCCCATGGACTTGTGCACGTCCAGCTTTTCTAAATAGTCCCTAACCACCTCTTTCTCCACAGAGGGCTGGCCATCTATTCCCCATGTTGTGATGCCCAGCGCAGCAGTCTGGGAGCTGACCTTGTTCGTGAAGACAGAGGCAAAAAAAGCATTGAGTACATTAGCTTTTTCCACATCCTCTGTCACTAGGTTGCCTCCCTCACTCATTACGGGGCCCACACTTTCCTTGGCTTTCTTCTTGTTGCCAACATACCTGAAGAAACCCTTCTTGTTACTCTTAACGTCTCTTGCTAGCTGCAGCTCCAGGTGCAATTTGGCCCTCCTAATTTTATTCCTACATGCCCGAGCAATATTTTTATACTCTTCCCCAGTCATATGTCCAACCTTCCACTTCTTGTAAGCTTCTTTTTTATGCCTAAGATCCGCTAGGATTTCACCGTTAAGCCAAGCTGGTCGCCTGCCATATTTACTATTCTTTCGACACATCGGGATGGTTTGTCCCTGTAACCTCAACAGGGATTCCTTGAAATACAGCCAGCTCTCCTGGACTCCTTTCCCCTTCATGTTAGTCCCCCAGGGGATCCTACCCATCCGTTCCCTGAGGGAGTTGAAGTCTGCTTTCCTGAAGTCCAGGGTCCGTATCCTGCTGCTTACCTTTCTTCCCTGTGTCAGGATCCTGAACTCAACCAACTCATGGTCACTGCCTCCCAGATTCCCATCCACTTTTGCTTCCCCTACTAATTCTTCCCAGTTTGTGAGCAGCAGGTCAAGAAAAGCTCCCCCCCAGTTGGCTCCTCTAGCACTTGCACCAGGAAATTGTCCCCTATGCTTTCCAAAAACTTCCTGGATTGTCTATGCACCGCTGTATTGCTCTCCCAGCAGATATCAGGAAAATTAAAGTCACCCATGAGAACCAGGGCATGCGATCTAGTAGCTTCTGCGAGCTGCTGGAAGAAAGCCTCATCTACCTCATCCCCCTGGTCCGGTGGTCTATAGCAGACTCCCACCACTACATCACTCTTGTTGCTCACACTTCTAAACTTAATCCAGAGACACTCAGGTTTTTCTGCAGTTTCGTACCGGAGCTCTGAGCAGTCATACTGCTCCCTTACATACAGTGCTACTCCCCCACCTTTTCTGCCCTGCCTGTCTTTCCTGAACAGTTTATAACCATCCATGACAGTACTCCAGTCGTGTGAGTTATCCCACCAAGTCTCTGTTATTCCAATAACATCATAATTCCTTGACATCACCAGGACCTCCAGTTCTCCCTGCTTGTTTCCAAGGCTTTGTGCATTCGTATATAAGCACTTGAGATAACCTGCTGATCGCCCCTCATTCTCAGTATGAGGCAGGAGCCCTCCCCTCACAGACATTCCTGCCTGTGCTTCCTCCCGGTATCCCGCTTTCCCACTTACCTCAGGGCTTTGGTCTCCTTCCCCCGGTGAACCTAGTTTAATGCCCTCCTCACTAGGTTAGCCAGCCTGCTTGCAAAGATGCTCTTCCCTCTCTTCATAAGGTGGAGCCCGTCTCTGCCCAGCACTCCTCCTTCATGGAACACCATCCCATGGTCAAAGAATCCAAAGCCTTCTCTCCGACACCACCTGCGTAGCCATTCGTTGACTTCCACGATTCAACGGTCCCTACCCAGGCCTTTTCCTTCCACGGGGAGGATGGACGAGAACACCACTTGTGCCTCAAACTCCTTTATCCTTCTTCCCAGAGCCACGTAGTCCGCAGTGATCCGCTCAAGGTCATTCTTGGCAGTATCATTGGTGCCCACGTGGAGAAGCAGGAAGGGGTAGCGATCCGAGGGCTTGATGAGTCTCGGCAGTCTCTCCATCACATCACGAATCTTAGCCCCCGGCAAGCAGCAGACTTCTTGGTTTTCCCAGTCAGGGCGGCAGATAGATGACTCAGTCCCCCGGAGGAGAGAGTCCCCGACCACCACCACCCGCCTCCTTCTCTTGGGAGTGGTGGTCGTGGAACCCCCCATCTCAGGACAGCGCATCTCATGCCTTCCAACCAGCGGAGTCTCCTTCTGCTTTCTCCCCCCAGACATATCATCTGGTCCACTCTCCGCAATGGTACCTGTGGAGAGAACATGAAAGCGGTTAGTTACCTGTGTCCGCGTTGCTGGAACCTGGACATTCCCCCTTCTTCTTCTGGAGGTCACATGTTGCCAAGCTTCTTCACTGGCCTCTTGGCTCCGCTGTGCAACCTGCTCTAAATCTTTAGAGATTTGTGCCCGTAGAAGCCTATCCTGACTTTTGTCCAGAAAATCCTCCGTTTCTCGTATGCAACGCAGGGTCGTTATCTGTTGCTCCAGACCTTCAATCTTCTCTTCCAGTATGGAGACCAGCTTGCACTTTGTACAGACAAAGTCGCTTCTTTCCTGTGGAAGAAAGACAAACATGGCACATCCAGTGCAGGTCACAACAGCTGAACCCCCCCCTTCCATGTCACCTTCTTACTATGAGCTTCCTCAGAGAAGTTGGCAAGATGTAAGCCTCACTGGGCTCACTCCAGGCGAACTCCCAGGCAAACTCCTGCTGTGTGCTGATCTGCTGTCCCCCGCTGCTCAGCTGGTTCACCGCTGCTCAGCTGGTTCGGGAAGCTCTGGCTATTTTTAAACAGCCAGGCTCCCCTGAAACAAACAAACAGACAGCCCCAGTGCCCACCCCCTACAGGCTACCAGACAATCAGACACTCGCTCAGGCTCTCACACTGCCCTCCCAGCAAACACACACTTGGATACTTAATCAGCAAACACGCACTCGGATACTCACCAATCCCAGGCAAACTCCTGCTGTGTGCTGCTCTGCTGTCCCCCGCCACTCAGCTGGTTCGCGAAGCTCTGGCTATTTTTAAACAGCCAGGCTCCCCTCAAACAAACAAACAGACAGCCCCAGTGCCCGTCCCCTGCAGGCTACCAGCCAATCAGACACTCGCTCAGGCTCTCACACTGCCCTCCCAGCAAACACACACTCGGATAGAATCATAGAATCATAGAATATCAGGGTTGGAAGGGACCCCAGAAGGTCATCTAGTCCAACCCCCTGCTCAAAGCAGGACCAATTCCCAGTTAAATCATCCCAGCCAGGGCTTTGTCAAGCCTGACCTTAAAAACCTCTAAGGAAGGAGATTCTACCACCTCCCTAGGTAACGCATTCCAGTGTTTCACCACCCTCTTAGTGAAAAAGTTTTTCCTAATATCCAATCTAAACCTCCCCCACTGCAACTTGAGACCATTACTCCTCGTTCTGTCATCTGCTACCATTGAGAACAGTCTAGAGCCATCCTCTTTGGAACCCCCTTTCAGGTAGTTGAAAGCAGCTATCAAATCCCCCCTCATTCTTCTCTTCTGCAGACTAAACAATCCCAGCTCCCTCAGCCTCTCCTCATAACTCATGTGTTCCAGTCCCTTAATCATTTTTGTTGCCCTTCGCTGGACTCTCTCCAATTTATCCACATCCTTCTTGAAGTGTGGGGCCCAAAACTGGACACAGTACTCCAGATGAGGCCTCACCAATGTCGAATAGAGGGGAACGATCACGTCCCTCGATCTGCTCGCTATGCCCCTACTTATACATCCCAAAATGCCATTGGCCTTCTTGGCAACAAGGGCACACTGCTGACTCATATCCAGCTTCTCATCCACTGTCACCCCTAGGTCCTTTTCCGCAGAACTGCTGCCTAGCCATTCGGTCCCTAGTCTGTAGCTGTGCATTGGGTTCTTCCGTCCTAAGTGCAGGACTCTGCACTTATCCTTATTGAACCTCATCAGATTCCTTTTGGTCCAATCTTCCAATTGGTCTAGGTCCTTCTGTATCCTATCCCTCCCCTCCAGCGTATCTACCACTCCTCCCAGTTTAGTATCATCCGCAAATTTGCTGAGAGTGCAATCCACACCATCCTCCAGATCATTTATGAAGATATTGAATAAAACCGGCCCCAGGACCGACCCTTGGGGCACTCCACTTGATACCGGCTGCCAACTAGACATGGAGCCATTGATCACTACCCGTTGAGCCTTACTTACTCAGCAAACTTATTTTCTTTTTTACAGTGCAAATATTTGTAATAAAATAATAATATAAAGTGAGCACTGTACACTTTGTATTCTGTGTTGTAATTGAAATAAATATATTTGAAAATGTAGACAAAAATCCACAAATATTTAAATAAATGGTATTTTATTAACAGTGCAATTAATCATGATTAATTTTTTAACTGCTTGACAGCCTTAATAATAATAAATTTAATAAAATACTGTCATCACAAGGACTACAAGATGGGGAAAGGTGAGGAATTCTGAGAGGGAGACCCCTCTCTTTCAGAATTCACTACCCCTGTACTTGCAAAGAAGAGAAATGTGGTGATGGTGGTTTTTTTAAACAGGAAATGGGGAAGAAAAATATGATTCGTCCTCAGCAGTTTCTGACACCACACCTGCTCTGTGCTGTAATAAACTGGCCAAGTCTTTTCTTAATATGATAGAGTCTAGAAGTGTTTGAAGGAAGCTTTGCTAAGAGCTCTCCCCAGACAGAAGAGTGCTGTGATCCTGAGATAATTGTAGCTGGATAAAGCTCAGACTGTTAGAAATAAATATACAGGGTCTTTCTCCCAGTGGGAAATAGGTAGGGGGTGCCAGCGGGCTGCCACCATTATAGGAACAGACTCTAGGGATAGATAAAGGGCTCAGGGAGGGACAGACGTATGATATATGGTTCCTACCCTGTTCCCCCTCTCCCAGTGCCGTACTCTGTTTATACGGCATATCATCCAACACGGCCCTAGAATCTTGGGGTTCTAGATTCCTCTTTAATGTGACTTGTAGCTCTGGTTGCATTTTTCTTTTCCTTCACCACATGGACTGCTAACATGGTCTGGAACCATTCTGGGAACACTGTGGGCTAAGAACACATCTGGGGTGAGTTCAGAGGGGGGCTATGTGAAGAACTGATTCACTGTGTCTGAACACCTGAAGATGGCCATGTTAGCCTCTTATCCTAGAAGAAAAGAATGAGAAAGACATCATAGCTGTTCAGGTCCAGGACAGAGCTAGGAACAGAATCAAGGTCTCCTTAGTGCCTGTCTAGTTCCCATCCACTAGGCCCCACTGTCTCTCAGCTGGCTGCATGCAAGGGAGCCCTGCTATAGCAATAACCGAAGGTGGCATCGGTCGGTGACTGGAGAGAGAATTAAAGCTTCCTTCCCCTAATTTTAACTCTTCACTTTTAAACACCACTTTCCTCTTTCATAATAAAAGATCAGTAAAAATTGCACCCGGCTGCAAGTGAGTGAATAAACTCACCCAGCCTGCAGGGAGTCCATGCTCCATCTAACCCAGGACTATTTCTACTCCAGATCTCTCTGATGGAGCCAGGGGAGGAGCCGGGCCCCTTGGATGCAGAGGAAGGGGAGATCGTGAGAGGCACCTGCACAGGTGAGGAGTTTGTTAAGCCAACTCAGAAACCATGGGCAAGTGAACGAAACAGCTGGCTTTTTCACCAAGGCCCTGTGAGGCTCCCAGTTCTGCCCCTCTTCACCCATGTTAGGGTTGTCCCAGCAGGGGTCACATCCTCCTGGCAGGTGTGTCAGTCATGACTTCCTTCCCATACTCACTGACTGACAAATACACCTCTCTCCCGCTCATCCTCTGTCCTTTCCTGGTGGTTGAGGTGTTATGTGGGAGCAGAACTGGTCCCTCTGCTTTGTGGGATTTGGCCCCTAGTTTCAGACCATATCATTATAACCTCCACAAAACTGAGGAGGTTAGTTAAACAGAAATTAAAAGGTACAGCACCAAAAGTGAAATCTCTGCAAGCTGCGTGGAAACTTTTTAAAGACACCATAACAGAGGCTCAACTTAAATGTATACCCCAAATTAAAAAACATAGTAAGAAAAGCAAAAAAGAGCCACCGTGGCTAGTAAAAGAAGCAGTGAGAGGCAAAAAGGCATCCTTTAAAAAGTGGAAGTTAAATCCTAATGAGGAAAATAGAAAGGAGCATAAACTCTGGCAAATGAAGTGTAAAAATACAATGAGGGAGGCCAAAGAAGAATTTGAAGAACTGCCAGCCAAAGACTCCAAAAGTAATAGCAACATTTTTAAAAAATATATCAGAAAGCCTGTGAAACAACCAGTGGGGCCACTGGCCGATCGAGGTGCTAAAGGAGCACTCAAAGACCATAAGGCCATTGCGGAGAAACTAAATGAATTCTTTGCATCGGTCTTCACGGCTGAGGATGTGAGGGAGATTCCCAAACCTGAGCCATTCTTTTTAGGTGACAGATCTGAGGAACTGTCCCAGACTGAGGTATCATTAGAGGAGGTTTTGGAACAAATTGATAAATTAAATAGCAGTAAGTCATCAGGACCAGATGGCATTCACCCAAGAGTTGTGAAGGAACTCAAATGTGAAATTGCAGACCTACTAAGTGTAGTCTGTAACCTATCATTTAAATCAGCTTCTATATCCGATGACTGGAGGATAGCTAATGTGACACCAGTTTTTAAAAAGGGCTCCAGAGGTGATCCTGGCAATTAAATACCTGTAAGCCTGACTTCAGTACCAGGCAAACTGGTTGAAACTATAATAAAGAACAATATTGTCAGACATATAAATGAACATAATTTGTTGAGGAAGAGTCAACATGGTTTTAATAAAGGGAAATCATGCCTCACCAATCCATTAGAATTCTTTGAGGGGGTCAACAAGCATGTGGACCAAGGGGATCCAGTGGATATAGTGTATTTAGATTTTCAGAAAGTCTTTGACAAGATCCAAAAGAAATCTGATGATGGGCCAAAAGAAATCTGATGAGGTTCAACAAGGATAAGTGCAGGGTCCTGCACTTAGGACGGAAGAACCCAATGCACTGCTACAGACTAGGGACCGAATGGCTAGGCAGCAGTTCTGCAGAAAAGGACCTAGGGGTGACAGTGGACGAGAAGCTGGATATGAGTCAACAGTGTGCCCTTGTTGCCAAGAAGGCCAATGGCATTTTGGGATGTATAAGTAGGGGCATAGCGAGCAGATCGAGGGACGTGATCGTTCCCCTCTATTCGACATTGGTGAGGCCTCATCTGGAGTACTGTGTCCAGTTTTGGGCCCCGCACTACAAGAAGGATGTGGATAAATTGGAGAGAGTCCAGCGAAGGGCAACAAAAATGATTAGGGGTCTGGAACACATGACTTATGAGGAGAGGCTGAGGGAACTGGGGTTGTTTAGTCTGCAGAAGAGAAGAATGAGGGGGGATTTGATAGCTGCTTTCAACTACCTGAGAGGTGGTTCCAGAGAGGATGGTTCTAGACTATTCTCAGTGGTAGAAGAGGACAGGACAAGGAGTAATGGTCTCAAGTTGCAGTGGGGGAGGTTTAGGTTGGATATTAGGAAAAACTTTTTCACTAGGAGGGTGGTGAAACACTGGAATGCGTTACCTAGGGAGGTGGTAGAATCTCCTTTCTTAGAAGTTTTTAAGGTCAGGCTTGACAAAGCCCTGGCTGGGATGATTTAATTGGGGATTGGTCCTGCTTTTGAGCAGGGGGTTGGACTAGATGACCACCTGAGTTCCCTTCCAACCCTGATATTCTATGATTCTATGATCCCTCACCAAAGGCTCTTACCAAAGTAAGGTGCCACGGGATAAGAGGGAAGGTGCTCTCATAGATTGGTAACTGGTTAAAAGATAGGAAACAAAGGGTAGGTATAAATGGTCAGTTTTCAGAATGGACAGAGGTAAATAGTGGTGTCCCCCAGGAGTCTGTTCTCAGACCAGTCCTATTCAATATATTCATAAATGATCTGGGAAAAGGGGTAAACAGTGAGGCGGCAAAATTTGCAGATGATACAAAATTACTAAAGGTAGTTAAGACCCAGGCAGACTGCAAAGAGCTACAAAAGGATGTCTCAAAACTGGGTTACTGGGTATCAAAATGGCAGATGAAATTTAATGTTGATAAATGAAAAGTAATGCACATTGGAAAGCATAATCCCAACTATACATATAAAATGATGAGGTCTAAATTAGCTGTTACCACTCAAGAAAGAGATCTTGGAGTCATTGTGGATAGTTCTCTGAAAACATCCACTCAATGTGCAGCGGCAGTCAAAAAAGCAAACAGAATGCTGGGAATAATTAAGAAAGGGATAGATAATAGGACAGAAAATATCATGTTGCCTCTATATAAATCCATGCTACGCCCACATCTTGAATATTGCTTGCGGATGGGGTCGCCCCCATCTCAAAAAAGATATATTGGAATTGGAAAAGGTTCAGAAAAGGGCAACAAAAATGATTAGCAGTATGGAACGGCTTCCATATGAGGAGAGATTAATAAGACTGGGACTTTTCAGCTTGGAAAAGAGACGGCTAAGGGAAGATATGATTGAGGTCTATAAAATCATGACTGGTGTAGAGAAAGCAGATAAGGAAGTGTTGTTTACTACTTCTCATAACACAAGAACTAGGGGTCACCAAGTGAAATTAATAGGCAGCGGGTTTAAAACAAAGAAAAGGAAGTATTTCTTCACATAATGCACAGTCAACCTGTGGAACTCCTTGCCAGAGGATGTTGTGAAGGCCAAGACTATAACAGGATTCAAAAAAGAACTAGATAAATTCATGGAGGATTGGTCCATTAATGGCTATTAGCCAGGATGGATAGGAATGGTGTCCCTAGCCTCTGTTTGCCAGAAGCTGGGAATGAGCAACAGGAGATGGATCACTTGATGGTTACCTGTTCTGTTCCTTCCCTCTGGGACACCTAGCACTGGCAACTGTTGGAAGACAGGATACTGGGCTAGATGGACCCTTGGTCTGACCCAGTACGGCCATTCTTATGTTCTTATTTATTTCTGCTGTTTCCCCTTTCCGAGGATTCTTTACTTCCTAGCACAAGGAATGAATCAGGTCTCAGTTCTCCCTCTTTATTTCAACAGAGGATGGGATGGTGAAGATAAAGGAGGAGAATTGTCTGGAGGAAGCAAAATCACATTTGAGTTTATCGGGAATGTTGGCAGGGAAAGTTTCCTCGAGTCCTGAGCAGGTGGCGGCATGTGACTCTCAATGCATATCAGACAGTCAGGAAAAAATTCCTGGAGAGACATCACAGGGTAAAGCCGCTTCCACTGGCAGAGTTCTCAGGAAAACTAAAAATAACAAAGCCCATCAGAGAATTAACACTGCAGAGAAACCTTATAACTGCCCTGAGTGTGGCCAAAGCTTCAGTGTGAGCTTAGACCATACTGTGCATCAGACAATCCACACTGATGAGAGACTCTATAAATGCATGGAGTGTGGGGAAATCTTCAGTCGGAAATCAATCCTTGTTACTCACCAGAGAATCCACACTGGAGAGAAGCCTTATAAGTGCCGTGACTGTGGGAAAAGCTTCCGTCAGAACTCAACACTTAGGACACATGAGAAAATCCACAGGGCAGAGAAACCCTATGAGTGCCTACAATGTGGGAAAAGCTTCCAAGTGCGCTCCTACCTTCTTGTGCACGAGAGGACCCACACTATAGATAAACCCTTTAAATGCTCCAACTGTGGGAAAAGCTTCTGTGCAAGCTCTGACCTTACGAAACATCAGAGAACCCACACAGGAGAGAGACCCTATAAATGCCCCGACTGTGGGAAAAGCTTCAGTGACTGCTCAGCCTTTATAAAACACAAGAAAATCCATGTGGCAGAGAAGCCCTATAACTGTATTGACTGTGGGAAAAGCTTCCGTGTGATTTCAGCCCTTACTGTACATCAGGCAATCCACTCGGGAGAGAGACCCTACAAGTGCCCTGACTGTGGGAAAAGCTTCATCCTGCGCTCATGCCTTATTAGACATCAGAGAATCCACAGTGGTGCTAAACCTTATACATGCCCCGACTGTGGGAAAAGCTTTCGTCTGAGCTCAACCCTTTGTACTCATCGGAAAATCCATACATCAGAGAAACCCTATGAGTGCCTCAAATGTGGGAAAAGATTCTGAGTGAGCTCCTACCTTCTTACACATGAGAGGATTCATACTGTAGATAAACCTTATAAATGCCCCGACTGTGGGAAAAGCTTCAATGTGAGGTCCTATCTTATCAAACATCAAAGAATCCACATGGGAGAGAGACCCTTTAAATGCCTTGAGTGCGGGAAAAGCTTCAATCGCAGATCAACTCTTATCACCCATCAGAGAATCCACACTGGAGAGAAGCCCTATAAATGTCCTGATTGTGGGAAAAGCTTCAGTGTGAACTCAGACCTCATTGTACATCAGAGACTCCACACGGGAGAAAGACCCTATAAGTGCCTTGACTGTGGGAAAACTTTCTGTCTGAGCTCACACCTTACTAGACATCGGAGAAGCCACACCGGTGAGAGACCCTATAAATGCCTGGTCTGTGGGGAAAACTTCAGTGACTGCTCAGGACTCATTAAACACAGGAGAAACCACACAGGAGAAGAACCTTATAAATGCCCTGAGTTTGGGAACAACTTTAGTGTGAATTCAGCCCTTATTGTACATCAAAGAACCCACACGGGAGAGAGACCCTATAAATGCCTTGTCTGTGGGAAAAGCTTCAGTGACTGCTCAGGACTCATTAAACACAGGAGAATCCATACAGAAGAGAAACCTTATAAATGCCCCGAATGTGGGAAAAGTTTCAGTGACAGTTCAAGCCTTATTAAACATAAGACAATCCACACAGGAGAGAGAATCTATAAATGCCCTGAATGTGGGAAAAGCTTTAGTCACAGCTCAGCCCTTTTGAAACACCAAAGAATCCACACAGGAGAGAGACCCTTTAAATGCCTGGACTGTGGGAAAAGGTTCACGGACAGTTCAGCCCTCCGGAGACACCGGCGAATCCACTCAGAAGACAGGCCCTATAAATGCCTCGACTGTGGGGAACGATTCAGTGTGACCTCAGGCCTTATTAGACACCAGAAAATTCACACTGAGGAGAGACCTTTTAAATGTAGTGAGTGTGGGAAAAGCTTCCAGTCAAACTCACTTCTTAAAACACATGAGAGGATGCATACGGGAGAAAAACCATATAAATGCCCCAAGTGTGGGAAAAGCTTCCGTCAGAGCTCCCACCTTATAAGGCATCAGAATATACACATGGAATAGGTGTTCACAATGTTTTTCATTGTTGCTTTTGTTATGGTGTTTCTCACAGTTCTGCTACACTCAGTCAAATGGGGATGATGGGATCTATGCTTGACTGGGTTTTACAGGGTACCCGCTATGGATTTAAAGGGTCTGTGCCATGCCCTGGCCACAAAGGCAGGCCCCCTGGCCTCAACACCTCCAAGACTGAGCCTTTGGACTCCAGCACTCCTGTTCCTCACTTTGAGCTCTGCCCAGTGAATCCATGTAAGGTAGACTCCTGGTCTGAGACCTCCACCCCTCCTCCGCCCCCAGGGATCAATGCACTTCAGGTGGTGTCGGTAGCAACACCAGGCAGGTGTTTTTCAAACAGGATAGGTTTAAATAATCAACTGGGATACAGTATCAGGAAGTCCTTAGGTTAACTTAGGCCATACCTACACTACCACATATGTTGGCAAAACTTACATCGCTCAGGGGTGTGAAAAAAACACAGCCCTGAGCAACAGAAATTTCACCGTGTGTGCACAGTGCTATGTCAGTGGGAGAAGTCGTTGGGGGTGGTTTTAATTATGTTGATGGATGAGAGCTCTTCCATTGGCATAGGGTGGTTACTTGAGAGATCTTACAATGGTGCTGCTGCATCGGTACAGATGTGCTGCTGTAAGCTCTCTAGTGTAGACATAGCCTTAGAGAAGCAAAGGTTAAAACCAAGTTCAGACTGGTCAAAGCCATGGCTTCACAAATCCATGCTGTTGTAGGATTCATCTTCTCTCTCTGTCCTTCTATCTCTCAGTCCTGAATGAGAACTCCTACGTGTCTGTGAACCTTCTTCTTAAACAATGATCCCTGACACCTCTTGTCTCTGTTCTCTGGAAAAAGCGATGCTGTGTTCACACATTCAGCCTGCTTGAACCGCCTGTTGTTAAGTGTTAATGTGTGTCATTGTCTCTTCTGTATCCTCCACTGGTATGTTTTGGTTCCAGCCAGCTCCTGAGGGTGCATTCATGCCAATGCAGAGAGATCAAACATCATACGTCTCCTTCTCTGTTCCAGGAGAAGCATTTTATTCTCTCTGCATCCAATGAGTAACAATGCAAAGACAGATGGCCAACTGAGACTCATATTGGTCATAAAAATATCGCAGAAAATTCCCACATTCATTATAGATGGGTCCTGGGGCACTGAGAGATTGGTGATCTGGGAAGCAAAATGGAGAGTGCTGGGGAATATAATATTTGGAAGTTGGGTTGTTGCTGGATGGGCACAGGCAATGGGCGAGGGTGGTTGGGTGCTGGTGGGTGGGTTACTTGGAGTCTGAGATAGGAGAACTGTCCTGAACTCTAAATGTTTTCCTTCTCCAACAGAGAATGAAAAGCAATATACCCCCAACTTCCATCCAACTCATGGTCTGTTACAAAACCTCAGCAGTGACTGTTAAAGCAGATTAAGTTCTCAAATACACAGGCTGTGGAAGAGTCAGATATGTTCAACTGTTGATACTTGAGAGTATGACTTCACCAGTCAGGCTATGCAGAGGGTTGAATGGGGTGAATGTTTCTTTTTGGTGTCTGTTAGCAATGGAAGTGAAAGCCTTATGGAGCATTGGTGCATGTTATCCACAGTGTTGTAGCTGATATGAAGGTGGCAAGGAATACAGGAGTCTTTTCCTTCTAATTCCCATGTTTTAAGGTGACTGGCATATGTTCTGATGCCACCTTAGCTGTCACTAAATGCAGTTTTCTTTGTGTTACTTATATATAGAAACTTTCAAACAAATGTTTTTCCCTAATAGTCTGAGCTCATGTTTTTTCTCCTCCGTCCCAAAACCCTGATGTTTCGAGTAGAAGTGGCTCATGGTAGGTAGTGTTCAAGTCAAGCCAGCCTTTACAAATCATTTTTCAAAGTGAAAAATGCTCTCCAACATCTTCTTACTGGTTCCTTTTTGTTGTCTCTGTCCATCATTTCTGTTGCAACCAAAGTCTAACTTTCAGTCCCTCCCTCTTCTGTCTTCAAAAATAAAACTTCTCGCCTTCTAAAAAATGCTAGTGAACTCTCTGTGGGAGGGAGAAAATGTCCAGAACACGTCAAAAAAAATGTTTTTGAGGAGAAGAACACCTCCCCCTCCCAAGGACCTCCTTGAAATTTTGATCACATGTAGGTGCTGCGTATGGCAACAGAAAGAGTTTTTCTGATGACATAGGGAGTGTCTACACTGCAATGCAAGCCCAGGGTTAGCGGGACTCGAGTCAGCAGATGCTGCGTTTGAGAAACAATGGTTTGAACATTTGCACTGATTGCCAAACGCAGGTTTAGAATTTTTTAGCATCCACACTGCAGTACACAGATCTGAGTCCAACCAACCAGATAGCAGACTTCCTAGCACTCTCTGGAAGTGTGGCTGGTCTAGGTCTTCATTCCTGGTGCGGCGTGGGAAATCTTAACTATCCACACTGCACATTGCAGGAAGTTTGAACAGCCACCAAGACATCCTGCCAAATCGTCATTTTGATCTGTGTGCTTCCAGAAACTGGAGCCAGCAACATGAAGGAGTAGACCAGGGGTAGTCAACAGGTGCCCTGTGGTCCAAATCCGAACCGCCATAGTCTTTTCAGCGGACTGTGGGGGGCGCTGGAGCTTACGGCTTCAGTCCCGCTGGCACTCGTGCCAGAATTTGGGGCTTGAGCCCTGCGAGGATCCCCGTGCACCCCAGCGTGCCAGTCAGGGCTCCATTTAGAGAGGGTAGGGAGAACACCTGTCCCCGAGAGTTTCGAGTCAGCCCTGGGCATCTGCCACTGTGGCTTGCTGTGCTTGTCACAACCTTTGTGAAGCCAGAGGTGGGCCATTTACTCCTGAATGGACCTAGGATGATGATGGGCCACTGCACTGGTGCACTCAGCGACCACAGCTGGATCTGGATGTACCCAGGCAACAGAAATCAGGGGTGCTTTGTGCTCTTGCATTATGGATTCGCATGGGCCAATGGAAGAAGGAGAATAGTACCTCTATGAATGGGCTTGTGTTTGGGGAGTGGGGTGACATTGATTGCTTTTATGGGAGGGGAAGTTGATTGCCACGAATTGTACTTTTGAATGATGTGACCACTTATGAAATAGGATTGGGGGGAGGAAGCAGTGTGGATTGATGTATATAGCTGTATCGAGACCTGTGTTTTGCTTAGAACTTCCCAGTTGTCCCTGATCATGTGTTTCCCTTTATTATTTGAAATACACCTTTATACGATGTGTTGCAGTGATGGTGATACAATTCTTTATTGAATAAAAAACCTTTATTTTTACACATGAATTGGAAAAGCACAATATTAAACCCTTGTCTGCCCAGCCAGCTTTGCCACTAGCCCACCAAAACACCAGCAACACCACAAGCTCTAAAAGTAACCAAGAACAAAGTGCATAAACAAGTGCAAACGGATGAGCTATGTACAAGACCTCCCCCTCTACCCCCACACTATTGCTTGTCCCTGGCTCCCTGTTCTCCTTCCCCCTCCTTCAATGTTTGCCACACACTTGGTGCTGAGGCAGGGGGGTGAAGGCGTTCACAGGAGAGGGGTTCAGCACTGAGGACTCCACGGGGCACAGCTGTCCTGTCCAGACGCTCATAGGTCCCAACTGCACTGGCCACCCAGCCATGAAGTTGTCCAAGCTGTTTCTGGCACGCAGGCCAGGATACTGCAGTGAGCATGCAGAACCATGGTGTGGGTGCTGCAGGAGTCTGTGCCTTTGCAGCCATTAGAGACAGTAGCCACTCAAACGGTTCTCTCTCTGGTGTGTTTTATCTTCCTCCCTTAACTGCCGTTCTTGTTCCAGCGACTGTGAAGTGAGTGCCTGCTGTTACCCTATCCTCATGCTGCAAAGCCAGCCCAAGCCTTTCCCATGTCTTTCCTCTTGCTGCAAGTCCTTTTGCCTTTGGCACTCGACTGCATGTTGGCCCCATCCAGAATATCAACCATCAGTTCATCATGAAAACGCTTCCTCTTGGAACAGTCTGCGAAGGCACAGGGAGCCAGGCTTCTGCAAGTATGGGCAAGCTGTGGAGGTATGAATATAAGAACAGCCAGACTGAGTCAGACCAAAGGTCCATCTAGCCCAGTATCCTGTCTTCAGACAGCGGCCAATGCTAGGTGTCCCAGAGGGAATGAACCGAACAGGCAATCATCATGTGATCAATCCCCTGTCACCCATTCCCAGCTTCCAGCAAACAGAGGCTAGGGACAGCATCCCTGCCCATCTAGGCTAATGGCCATTGATGGACCTATCCTCCATGAATTTATCTAGTTCTTTTTTGAACCCTGCAGCCTGCAGAGGCTGAGGAGCCAGGACCAGGACCAGACACAGAGGGTTATGGTCTCGAATAGCTCAGTGAAGGAGCACAGAAAAAAATCCTTTTGGAAGTTTAAGAACAAAAAATGTTCCTCTTTTTTTTTTTAACTGAACTTCCATGTATTGGCAGAGGGCTGCTTCAGACCCTGAACGCTGCCGGGACACAGCCGGGTTTATTGAGAGAACGGCAAGTTTAACATCACAATGCTTTTAAAAAAAATATTTCAACTAAATGGAGTTGGGGGGAAGGTTGGTGGCGGTGCAGCGCGATATCAGCCTTCTCTCTCATTTCAGACATTGCACGTTTTGGAGGACATTGGTGTTCTTGTGGTGCCTGGCTGGTGTGCCACTGAAGTATTCAAACGTAGGGTGACTGAACCACACATCTACATGTGGAGTGGGCTGGTGAGCTATATGGTGGCTCTGGAAAAATATGCCCTGCTTCCTTGAAGTCATAGAATCATAGACCGCTACAGACTAGGGACCGAATGGCTAGGCAGCAGTTCTGCGGAAAAGGACCTAGGGGTGAAAGTGGACGAGAAGCTGGATATGAGTCAGCAGTGTGCCCTTGTTGCCAAGAAGGCCAATGGCATTTTGGGATGTATAAGTAGGGGCATAGCGAGCAGATCGAGGGACGTGATCGTTCCCCTCTATTCGACATTGGTGAGGCCTCATCTGGAGTACTGTGTCCAGTTTTGGGCCCCACACTACAAGAAGGATGTGGATAAATTGGAGAGAGTGCAGCGAAGGGCAACAAAAATGATTAGGGGTCTAGAACACATGACTTATGAGGAGAGGCTGAGGGAGCTGGGATTGTTTAGCCTGCAGAAGAGAAGAATGAGGGGGGATTTGATAGCTGCTTTCAACTACCTGAAAGGGGGTTCCAAAGAGGATGGCTCTAGACTGTTCTCAATGGTAGCAGATGACAGAACGAGGAGTAATGGTCTCAAGTTGCAGTGGGAGAGGTTTAGGTTGGATATTAGGAAAAACTTTTTCACTAAGAGGGTGGTGAAACACTGGAATGCGTTACCTAGGGAGGTGGTAGAATCTCCTTCCTTAGAGGTTTTTAAGGTCAGGCTTGACAAAGCCCTGGCTGGGATGATTTAACTGGGAATTGGTCCTGCTTCAAGCAGGGGGTTGGACTAGATGACCTTCTGGGGTCCCTTCCAACCCTGATATTCTATAATTCTATGATTCTATGTGAAGTTCTTTGAGATCTGCTGATGAAAAGCAATATATAAAAGCAAGGTGTTTGGTTATCAAATGCATATCAAATGCAAACCTAGGTGAGAACTACCGCTGTCTAAATGACCACTAACTCACGCAACAAACATTTCTCTCTGGGAAATTAAATGCCGAAAAACTTCATTAACATAGACTTAAGGTGGCCCAGAGGATTTTGTGCCCTTGTAGACTGTGGAGTTCAGCAAAACTCAAACCTCTGAAATTCAGCAAATGAAGAGTGAAGGTGCATGCCAATGCAACCTGCCCTCTTTGAGCGATGATCCAATACACCTACCGCACAAAGTCCCTCACTCTTCCTGTGCAGATAGTGCATGTCACTCAGGCAGTAGGACACAAGACAACTGTAGCACAGAGTCAAACACCTGTTTGCTAAGGGAAAACTTGTTTTTAGGTGAGCTGCACTGAAAAGGTGCTATCCACTCCTCTTCTATATTCTGTTAAGGAAAAGTTAGCACGTGACTCCATTTTGGTTTGGGGCCCACCATTGTTTAAATGCCAGCACATCATACACCAGGAGGAGTAATCCTTAGATACTGAATCCCTGTGAAAATCCTCTTCCTTGTCTTAGCCTGCCTTGACTCCCAGTATCTGGTTTTTGTCAGTCTCTAACTCCCTGTCTCTTGGCCTTGATGTGAGGCCTCCCATCCTGATAATAAAAGTTACTGATGCATGGCTTTAGGACCATGCTGTGTAATTAACATACTGGTATAGCACGAGGAATGCACTAAGCAGGGATAGGTGGTAGATAAGACAAGGGTTTGTTTATTGTCTAAGGTTTCCGATGCAGGAGGGCAACATGCTTTGCTAAAAGGTATATAACCTTTGTATTATCTGCATTCAGGGTCCCCTCCTGGCTAGCAGGGGGCACCATGCTCGAGCATAATAAATTTAGTGTTTTTTGGGAACTCTGCAGTTGTGGACTTTATTTCTGTGCCTCAGCCTAGATTCGAACTGTGCGTGTCCTACCAGGTATAATTCGCAGCAGTTGTGTGCGTGTCCTACAAGGTGTAATTTGTAACAATTCAAACACTGAGCCTGTCACCAGAAATGGCCCCACACTTGTTAAGTTTTACAGCTCCTTCAACCCTCTTTTACGGTCCATTCACCCTTACTCACAGGATTCTATCTAACCTATACTTTTATTTACCCATCATCAAACACACAGACTCCTCTAACATCCTGCCTCTCTGCTGATAATCCCCATGGCAAGAAGACCCCTGTACGCTGCTGCTGACAACTTACACAACTCAGCATTGAAATGATGCATCCTGGATTCCTCAAGGTACACATGCACCTTGTTCTTTTGATCACATGTATGGGGAGGCTCAAACCCAGATCTCCTCCTATCAAATCACAGCTCTGAGATGCTCCTCAACCTAATCTCCAGATCTCCTCATATTACAATTGCACTTCTACCAAGCTACCCACTTATATCTCCAGAATTCAATATAGCTACACCTACCACAGTAAATGCAGCAGGAGCGCACACAGATAACTCCCAGTTGACATTGCCAGCTCCAGGGAGGGCAGAGTTAAGGCTGACTGGGCATATACCTTAACTCTGCATGTCATGGTTTTCAAAGGATTGAATTTTGCTGGGCAACTTTGACTTATAGTAATGTAGGCTTGAGATCCTCCAGTCCAGCCCTCTGTGCTGGGTCAAGGCCAAGTAAACCTAGACCATCCCTGCCAGGTGTTTGTCTAATTGATTCTTAAGAACCTCCAATGCTGGGGATTCCACAGCCTGTCTTGGTAGCCTATTCCAGAATTTAACTAGCCTTATAGTTAGAAAGTTTGTCCTGATAGTTTACCTAAATCGCCCTTGCTGTAGATTAAGCCAATTATTTCTTCTCCTACCTTCAATGGGCATGGAGAACAACTGATCAACAAACTCTTTGTAACAGTTCTTAACATATTGGAAGACTGTTATTGAGACCCCTACAGTCTCCTTTGCTCAAGACTAACCATGCCTGTTTTTTTAACCTTTCCTCACAGGTCCGGTTTTCTAAACCTTTGATTATTTTTGTTACTCTCCTCTCAACTCGCTCCAATTTGTCTATATCTTTCTTAAAGTGTGACACCCAGAACTGGACACAGTACTCCAGCTAGAGCCTCACCACTGCTGAGTGAAGCAAGACAGTTATCTCCTGTGTTTTACATATGATGCTCCTGGTAATACAGCCCAGAAAGATATTCGCCTTTTTAGCAACTGCATCACATAGTTGACTCATATTGAATTTCTTATCCACGCTAACCCTCACATCTGTTTCAGAACTGCTACAGCCTAGGCAGTTACTCCTCATTTTGTTAGTTGTGCATTTGATTATTTTTCTTCCTAAGTGTAAGTCCTTTACACTTGAATTTCAGCCTGTTGATTTCAGACCAACTCTCCAATTTGTCAATAGTGTTTTGAATTCTAAATCCTGTCCTCCAAAATGTTAGCAATCCCTCCCAGCTTGGTGTTGTGCAAATATTAAAAGCATTGTCTCCACTCCGTTATCCAAGTCATGAATAAAAATATTGAATAGGACTGGATCTGGACAGACCCTGCTGGGACCTGTGGAAGTATAACATTGTATAAGTATAACGTTGTATAAGGGGACATGCTGGATACATTGTATATGAGAGGGCATGCCAAAACATGTTACAAAATATCTGAGGGAGCACACGTAGGGACAGTTAGCTTTTGAATGGAGAAGCAATTAAGATACAGGCAGCACGTCTAAGAAGCAGGCATCAGAATGGAAGGTGTGAAGGGCAATTAGTTAAGTTAACTGGAAGCTGTTAAAGGAGATTGTTAAGGGTGGCAGGTAATTGAAGATACGTGACTGGTCTCAGGGATCTCGAAGGGTGGTGACTAAAATCTTTTTCTTCTTTTGTCTGTAACTTCTCTGTAACTTGTTCTCCAGCAAGCTGTATAAATTAAGAGACACAAGCCCCACTCGGGGGG
The DNA here is from genome assembly GCF_965140295.1 of Lepidochelys olivacea. Taxonomy (NCBI): domain Eukaryota; kingdom Metazoa; phylum Chordata; order Testudines; family Cheloniidae; genus Lepidochelys; species Lepidochelys olivacea. The sequence continues at coordinate 33,764,677 of NC_140424.1, read as the reverse complement.
CTCACTTCTAAATGTATTAGCAGAGCAGCTTTGCTAATAAAACAGAGTGGTCTGATAAATTGTGAGTCTGAGTCAAACTTTGACAGACCCAACTAGACTCATTCCCCTGGGGTTGACAATGAACCATTGATAACTACTCTGAGTACTGTCTTTCAACCGGTTGTGCACCCACCTTACAGACTTTTCATCTAGATCACATTTCCCTAGTTTGCTTATGATACTGTCATGTGGAATTGGGCCAGGAGCGTTACTAAAACGAAGCTATATGAGATCTACAGCTTTCCCTCATCCACTAGGCCAGTGAACCCAAAAGTTTTTTCAAAAAGAAAAGGAGGACTTGTGGCACCTTAGAGACTAACACATTTATTTGAGCATAAGCTTTTGTGAGCTTCATCTCACTTCATCGGATTCATGCAGTGGAAAAGTTTTTTGTCAGTGAATTTGTTTCATTAATTCCTGCCACCAGAGGGCTCTGCTTATTGCTAATCGAGAGGCGGCTGTTCAGGATCTCAGGGAGGGTTGAGTTACTTGATTGTCCCCTTCCTGTCTCCACCACTAGCTGCTGCTGCCTCCGTTATGAGCTCGGAGCCCGGGCTGAGCCGCTGCCGCTGCCCAGCGGGGTCTGTGAGGGGCCTAGCGCCCCTCGGGGCCCAGCCGGGGGGACTTTCTCCGGGGGCTGGAACCAGCCCCTGGGGCAGCTCCGGGCTCTGCTGACACCAGCCCCTGAGCTGGAGCCTGCAGGTGAGGGGAGAGACCCGGGGAAAGGGCCGGGGGGGAAAGTGACTCTGCACCAACGGCCCCTCCTCGCCCCAGCTCTGCCCCCAGGGGGGTGGGGGTGTGCGAGTCCAAGTGCTGCTGCCCTCCCTGACCCCCTCCCCACCCCGGTTCTGCCCCCCTGAGCGCCGGCAGGAGCCGAGCTAGCACCGGGAGAGCGACCACCCCAGGGACCGAGTCTCCCAGCCCGAGGGGAGGGGAGGGGGCAGGAGGGAGACAGGGGCAGAGACTGGCAGGGGCAGGAGGAGCAATCAGTGGGGAGGGAGGTTCCCGGCTCCCAGCCCTGCCCAGCCCCATTCCCTGCAGCACCCCGGGCAGATTGACTTTCCTGGGACAAGGGGAGGAGCAGGGAGAGGAAAAGCCAGTTCCTGCCTCTGCCTGGTCCCCGCGCTGCTTGGGGGATGCGCTGCCCTGAGGACAGTGTCGGGGCAGCCCCCAAAGCAGCTCCTTTCATTCTGCTCCTTTCTGGGGTTTGGTTCAGAGACTTGGTTCCTATTTTAACAACGTTTCAGTGGGTTTAGCGCTGGTGGCAGAGGCCGGTGTGGTGTGACAAACTTCTTGGGTGTTACTGTCCTGAGCAAGCGGGTAGGAACAGAGGATGCTGAGTCCCGGATCTGCTTAAGTAGCAGGGACTGGTGGCCACTTTAGTCTTCTGTTACTTGATGTGTTACATAGAATCATAGAATATCAGGGTTGGAAGGGACCCCTGAAGGTCATCTAGTCCAACCCCCTGCTCGAAGCAGGACCAATTCCCAGTTAAATCATCCCAGCCAGGGCTTTGTCATATGCAGATGTTGATCATACTTCTAACTGCATATTTTAATTTCCTAGCCACATGGTTTGTTCTGATACATTTCAGTGACCTTCCTTGTTCGGACAAGTTGACTGTTCTGGGTTGCTAAAATCCAGGCTTTTCTAAAACGAATGATCCTGTTGCTCCTTTGCATTGATTGGGTGAGGGCCACGGTGCAGACCTCACCTCATTTGCCTTTTGGTGAAACTCCATTGCCTTGTCTCTGCTTGGTTTTTGCAGGGGGGATAGCTAATGCAGGTTAGTTACCACACGTTTGCTAAGCACTGATGACACAGAATACAAGACTGACTCAGGTGTTAAATGAAGTGTTATTGTTCATGGCTTGACAACTCTGATACAGTTTGTGTGGCTCACTCTGCTCCTTTGCCATCAGAGGTATTTGCGTCTGAGTGTCTGCAGCCTCCCTTTGTGTGGGTATCATGGAAAACCAGCTAAAACATTTTAAACTAAAGGAATTACCAGAGGCTTCCCCCCATCCCCGCCCTGCTCTATTTCCCTTATCCCCTTCCGTTGTTCAGGGGTTGGCTAGATGGTCTGACACTGAGGCCTGGTCTACACGACAGAGTTAGGTCGACGTCAGCTGCCTTATGACAACCTAATTATGTCAGGGTACACACTAAGGAACCAAAAACCAGGACACTATTCCAAGCCTGCATTTCCCAGCAACATTGCACTCAAAATAGTTTTCTCTTAGCTTTATCTCAGGGCTCAGGCTTTGTCTGCTTGGCTTTCTCTCTCTGCTTTGCTCTTGTTCTCTCAGTGCCTGTGTCTGTCTCTGGTGTGTGCACACACACACAGATACCCTTCAAAGCCCTGGCCCCTGCATTTCAAGTCCCTTGGGCCACATGATTCAGCTTCTATACCCCATGTCTATGGGCCTGTGTTTTGTTTCAGTCTGCTGATTACGATGGCTTTTTTGCATTGATTCTAAATGGAGGGCAGTGGTCAGGCCTGACCCACCATAAGGTTTACTCCAAATCAAAACTATATTAATAAGGTTAAGATTCCGTCTTGGGTATTTTTAGCAAGAGTCACGGACAGATTGTGGGCAATAAACACAAATTCACAGACGCCTGCGACCTGTCTCTGACTTTTACTAAAAATACCCTGAGGATGGAGGACAAACAGAGCTTTGCTGGGGCTTACAGCTGCTGCGGCAGGGGCTGGCTGCTGCTGCTCCAGTCCCAGGGAGACTGACCCAGCCCCAGCCGCTGCTCTGGCAGGTTGTGGACCGCTGCTCCCGCGGCCCCAGGGCTGACTACTGGTCAGCTGTTCTGGCAGCCACTGCTCCAGCAGCCCCCGGGGATGACAGCTGCTCTAGCCCTGCCACAGAAGAAGTCACAGAGATCCCAGAAAGTTGCAGAATCAGTGACATCTGTGAAGGAATTATAGCCTTAAATAGTAATGACAGATCTGGTTGCATTTTAGTGTTCCCTTCCCACACTGATGGCTAATGGGGTCAGGGGCCATTCTGACACCTGGGAACACTGCAGGGAAGGGACACACCTGGGCTGTGAATTGATTGGGTAGTAGCTGAGGAGTTGCTATATTGGCTCTGTGCCTACCGAGGATTGCCCTTGGTATAGGCAAGTCTGAAAGCCATATTTTTTTTTCCATCGGCATCCGTTTTTGAAAGGGACCGGTGACTTTGGGTGTCCCAGGTTTTGTGTGTCCAGCTAGAGACACCTCACTGGGGGCTGACTTCCAGAAAGGGTCAAGCACCATTTCTGTCTTCCTGTCTCAGGGCTGCCAACTCTTGTGATTTTTTTTTTTTTAACCACAAGTCTCATGATATTGGGCATAGGCACCAACTCTGTGGGTGCTCTAGGGCTGGAGCACCCATGAAAAAAAAAGTGGGTTCTCAGCACCCATAGACAGCCTCGCGGGTCAGGGCCTCCCCCTCCCGCCCACTGCGAATCAGCTGTTCCATGGCATGCAGGAGGCGCTGGGGAGAGGGGGAGGAGTGGGGTCAGAAAGAGGCAGGGCAGGGGTGGGAAGAAGTGGGGAAAAGTGGGGGCTTGGAAGAAGAGGTAGAGTGGGGGTAGGGCCTGGGGTGGAGCAGGGGTCGAGCACTCTCCTGGCAGCTCAGTAAGTCAGTACCTATGAGATTGGGTGATTTTTTTTCCTTAGAGCCCCAGCTCCAGAAGCCCTGTGATTCCATGAGGAGCTCAGGTTTCTTTTTAAAAAATTAAGTGACATTCTAGCCCTGATGGTAGCAGAGAAAATATGAACCCAAGAGACTCCAAAGCAAGGAGGCAAACAAAATGAATCTCAAATATAGTTTCAGTATCTTCTTTAAATGGCAGAATTTTTCAGAAAAAAATCTCATGAGTTTTAGGGGCTCATTCATGATATTTGGACATTGGTCCCTTGTGCTAGAACAGAAGAATGAGGAGGAAGAGACCTTAGCTCATTAGGACAATGACAGAGCTGAGAACAGAACCCCGGTTCCATGAGTGTCTATCTCATGACCTACCCACTAGACCTCATGGCCTCTCAGCTGGCAGCATGCAGTGAGCCCTGCTAGCACAATGTGGCATCGGTCTGTGACTAGAGAGAGAAATAAAACATCATTTCTTCTCATAGAAAAGCCACATGTCTGATTTTAACTCTTCACATTCAAAGACGAGTCAGCAGTTCCATACTAAAAGATCAGTACAAAAATCACACCTGGGTATATGTGAGCAGGGAGCCCATCTAATCTGGGGCTATTTCTACTCCAGATCTTTCTGATGGAGCCAGGGGAGGAGCCGGGCCCCTTGCATGCAGAGGAAGGGGAGAGTCTGCAAGGAATTTGCACAGGTGAGGAGTCTGTTAAATCAATTTGGAAACCAGGGGTGGGGGAAGGAAGCGGCTGGGATTTGCACCAAGGCCCAGTGAGCCCTCCCCCCAGTTCTGCCCCATCTCACCTGGTCAGGTTTGCCCCAGCAGTGGCCACATCCTCGTGGCTTCCCTGACCCACAAATACACCACTCTACTGCTCCCTTTTCTGAGTATTCAGAATGTTACATGGAAGCAGATCTGGTCCTTCTGCTTTGGGGGATTTGGTCTCTAATTTCAGATCATATCGTTATTTATTTCTGCCATTCCCCCTTCCCAAGGATTCTTTACTTCCCAACGTAAGGAATGACTCGGAATTTTGCCCCTTTATTCCAGCAGAGGATGGGGCAGTGAATGTAAAGGAGGAGAATTGTCCGCAGGGGGCGGTGTCGAGAAACTCCAAAGGGAATGTTTGCCAGATTCCTGAGCAGGTGGTGCCCTGTGAGAGTAGAGGCAGCTCAGGTCAGGAAAAGATCCCAGTGGAAGAGGCACAGGGCAGAGCCACTTCCCCTGGCAGAGCTCTCAGGCAAACTAAAAATATTGAAGCCCATCAGAGAATCAGCCCTAGTCAGAAACCCTATAACTGCCCTGAGTGTGGCCAAAGCTTCAGTGTGAGCTCAGCCCTTAGTAGACATCAGAGGATCCATACAGGAGAGAGACCCTATAAATGCCTTGAGTTACTTGGTAAGATGACAGATCAGGGCAAACAGTTTCACAAGCTCTTGAGTTTTATTTGGGATTTTGTTTTAAATGGGTTTGTTTTTCTAGGTAGGCAAAAAGGTTTAAAGTGATAAAAGAAAGAGAGTGAAATTCATAGAGCTCTTGGTCTTTCAGTTTCCAAACAGAATCAGGATGTGTTGTAGGTGTCAAGATCTTAATAAAGGATGGAGTTCCAACCATTGGATGTGTCCTGACAATCTGATTGCCCATGGAGTCATTTGTCTTTCTGCTCTCACTGCACTCCCTGCCTGAGTAGACTGTCAGACTCCTGGCTGTTACGCTGTTACGTGACACGAATTGCATATGGTTAGATATTAAGCTGAGCTGGGAATGATCAGGGTCTGGATGGATGCCAGAGAAGGCTGTGAAAGCCACAAGGGGCGGTGACTTGGGGCAGTGATCCATTCTTAGATCAGTAAGTAACAACCTGCTCCTGGCACTCCAGTTGTTGACTCGTGTTTCCCAAGGTAGGAAAGCGAAAGCTAACTCAGCTCTACTCCCTGGATGCACCAGGGCTGCCATGAACCCAGCCCTGCAGCGCCAGCGTGGGGTTGTTTGTTCGAGCTGCCTGGGCCCCTATAAGATCCCGGTGATATTTAAAGGGTGCAAGCACAAGTTCTGCCGCTTCTGTGTCACCCCCTTCAAGGGGGAGTCGGGCACAGCCACCTCCTGCCCCCTGTGCCACAAGGCCCCCAGGCATGGAGACGACAAGCCCCAGGGGCAGCCAGGCAGCAGGGCAGATGAAGCTGAAAAAATCCATCTGGAAGTGGGCGAAGAGCCTGAGGTGGAGTGGAAGTGCGGGGAACACCAGGCGGTTCTGGATTTGTTCTGCACAGAGGATCAAGCCCTCATCTGCGTGAGCTGCAGGGACTGCCAGGCTCACCGCACTCACACCGTGGTTCCCATTGAGGAGGCTGCCCAGGAGTACAAGGTAGGGAGCTGCTGTGTCTCTGCTCTGCGACTCTGCTGTTCAGCCTCTTCCTGCAGTTGGCAGAAGTGACGGTGAAATTCAGCACAAAGCCCAGGCACCACTTACACGAGAGACCTCCTGACCCACACGTCTGGCCTGCACTGCGGCCAGCCCTAGGGAGGGACACGGAAGCCTGGCTATAGTGCCCATGAGCCAGGAAACGTGTGCCTGAGAAATACTCGACCCTGCCTCCTCTAACTGCGCTCCCACCAGGCCTGTGTCCTCTTCTTACCTTGGGTTCCATTGTTGTGTGGCTGGACCAGTGATGGATTCCCGCATGTGGCAACAGGGCCTGTGCCCAGGGGCCCTGGCCAATTTGGGGCCCCCAGAAAAATCTCGCTCCCTGTTGTGGCCCTGGGGCACAGAGCATCTCTGGTCTTAGGGCCGCAGAGGAGGGTTTGGGGTAGAAAGGAGTGAGCGGGGGATGGGGCTGCGGGGAAAGGGGTGGAATGGGGTGGGGCCACGGGGGAAGGGGTGGAGCCGCAGACAGAAGGGGTGGGGCGGGACCATGGTTTCTGCACCGGGGCCCCCCAACTTGCTCCGGCCCAGGGCCCCAGAAGACCTTAATCTGCCTCTGGCCTGGACGCTGTGTGATCATAAAGATCAAAGCCAGAAGGGGACACCAGATATCTAGTCAGACCACCTGTGTATCCTAGGCTACCAACAGCTCCCAGAACCCGCACTCTAACCCATCTGCTGAAATTAGACCAAAGTATGGCAGCCACTGGTGCCAATTAGGGAGTCTGCAGGTGCTGAATGCTCCCCTTCCACTGGGCTTTTGCACTTCTTCAAAGTTTAATAGGCAACGAAGTCGGGGGCAGGAGGGGTGGGCAAGGCAAGGCCACTTTTAAGCAACTGAAATTAGTACAGCTGCTGCTGGAGCAGTCCAGAGTATTTCTCTGGCTGAGTGGTTACAGTGCCATTGAAATTTGACTGGGCTGCCCCTGCCTACAGCAGCGAGTGCTTCTGTGACTTGACGCATGGGCATTCTGCCGAGACCATTACTCCCAGCAGCACCAGCTCATGCGCCACATGGGTGAGAGAGAGGGGAGACTCCTGGGACCGGAAGAAGGTTCCTGCTTCTGGGTGGGGTGGGGACCAGAATTTGCCCCCTCGCCCCCCAAGAAGTGCCTGAATTGGCACCACTGATTTCAACCCCCAGGAAACTAAGCTATTGTGTACCACAAGTAGAGAATAGGAGGGACCAAGGTGCAGCACTACTAAGGCCCCTGCAATAGCCAGAAATTGATTAAGTGAGATATATCTAGATGATCCTGGCAAGCAACCCATGCCCCACACTGCAGTGGAAGGTGGTGATGGCTGCGAAAGCGAGTTTATGTATAAATTAAAATAAATTAATTAATTCATGCATCGATTTATGCAAAGGCTTATTGTAAGGGTGTCAATTGTGGTGTTTTGTGTGTGTGTGTGCATGCATGCGCACATGCACAACCATTGCACACCTGTTCTTCTGATGCAATGCTTTTGGACTTTGCCTTTGCAAATTTGGCTCCCAAATTATTGCAAATATCTGCATGGCATGGTATCGCCGATGTCCCAGTCTCTGACAGCCTGCATCACAGCTTCTCCTAAGGCAGCGGGGGTCATCAGGCAGAGCAGACCATGCTGCTTATTTCCCCTTGGTGCTCTTGCTTTTCATCAGTTTAAACTGTGCTGTGCCCTTAGCCTGTGTGTGGTGATTTTCTATGATTTAAGGAGAACTCACTACCTGTGCTTTTCTTGCCAGAGGAAGCTGCATACAGTGGTGGAGCTCCTGAAAAAGCAGACGGAGGAAGCTTGGGAGCTGAAATACCACGAGGGAAAGAAGACAGCTAACTGGAAGGCAGGGTCCCATGGTTTTAATCATTCACAAGCCTGTTGCAACTGCAGAATTTCCGGGGGTCCTGGCAAATGTCTGCAAGGAGGAGGCTATGTCCCTTTGGCATTAGCCATGCATGAGGGCAGATGTAGTGCCTGATTTTTCGGTGGGGTTTAGCATCCCTGGCTCCCACCTGGCTGGGTCCCCAGCCCTTCTGGGAATCAGCCCCCACCCCACCCCCTAGCAGCTCATAATACGCTCCAACCCAGTAATTGTGTAGCATGTTCTCATTCTCCAGGTTCTGCTGCCATCATGTGGCCATTTGATGTCATTGCTCTCCAGTTAGCACTTCCTATATAAGTTTTCCCGCTCCCCACGGCAATGGCAAGATACCAATATTACTTATTTGTATCTTTATAGCACCAATAAGCCACACCCATGATCAAGGCACCATAGCGCTAGGGTGCTCTCCAGACAGGGTACTCTCAAGGTCCCTTCCAGCCTTACATTTCTATGATGCTCTGATAAGAGAAAGCCCTTGCCCCCAGAGAATTTAAAATCAAAATAGACATAGGGTGGGAGTTGAAGCAAAGGCACGGAGATTTTCCCAGGGTCACCCAGTGGCTCGCCAGTGGAGTAGAGAATAGAATCCAGAGGTCCCGAATCCCAGTTCAGTGCCTGATAGGGACACAGGACCGGAAGGAACCTCCTGGGTCATTGAGTCCAGACCTTTGTTATCACAAGACACCCCATCAGAACATCCTGTTCGTAAACTGTCTAAACTCCATCTGCAAACTGGTCAGGTTGTTTGCCCCCACTGCTCTTACTGGGAAGCTGTTCCAGAGCCTTGCTCCTCTGATGGTTAGCAACTGCTTCTTCCCATCCACCAGGCCCAGTGATTCTCAACATGCATGCATAGACCAGAAACGCAGATGCAGCTGCATCTCCGTTTTGTTTTGTTTTTAATTAAAAATACTGGTAGCTGAAAACGTGTTTGTCAATCGTAAGAAGGGAAGTGTCAAGCGATGACGAGCAGGTGTTGCTGTGTGCTGAGAAGGGGCTATTTTCTGTAGTGAAGCACATCAAGGGAACCTAGTAACTCACTCTTGATTGATGGGGGAAAACATCCCAGGTGCTGTGTAAAGAGATGGAATCCCTGCTTGATGTATAGTTTGGAGCAGGTTAAAACTGCACAGCATGGAGAAAGGAGCAAGACACTTAAAATCCCATAAAATTTCTAAATTCTATATTTGCTTGCTCCACAGCTAGGGCTCCTATGCGCTGTGATAAGCAATTATTAATAGTCTTTGGGGCTTTAATATATGATGTCCATCCCAATGCAAAAAAAACCAAGCACAACACCTGTCCACCACTGGACCCCTCACCATGGCTTTGATTACTATGCCATATAAAGGTTTTTGATTAACACTGCTTGCTAGTAATACAGGAGACCCAACCAGGCTCAGGGGCCCCTGTATGGTCTAGTGTCTAGAGCAGAGGTTCTCAGACTGTGGGTTGGGACCCCAAAGCAGGTTGTAACCCTGTTTTAAGACTTGATGGGGCCCAGGGCCAAAGCCAAAGTCCGAGCCCCATTGCCCAGAGCCAAAGCTAAAACCCTTGGGTTTCAGCCCTGGGCAGCGGGGCTCAGGTTAGAGGCCCCCTGGCTGGGGCTGAAGCCCTGGGGTGGCAGGGCTTGCGTGGGCTCAGGCTTCACAACCCCTCCTGGGGTTGTGTAGTAATTTTTGTTGTCAGAAGGGGGTTGCAGTGCAATGAAGTTTGAGAATCTCTGAGCACTGAAATGAGGCTCTGGAAAACCTGGTTTCTATTCCTGGCTCTGGCCTGCTGGGTGACCCTGACCTATCACCTCCCCACTCTGAGCCTCAATTTCCCCATCTGTAAAACAGGGGTAATGATACCAACCTCCTTTTAGAACACTTAGAAATCTACTGATACAAATTGCTAAACAATAACACCTAGCTCTTATATAGCACTTTTCAGCCATCGATTTCAAAGATAAGAACTGCACATTACTGTGCTGGACACCATCCATACACTGTGTAAGCGACAGCCCCTTCCCAGAGAACTAACAATCTAAAGAGTCAAGACACACAAAAGGTAAAGGAGGAAAGAGAGGCAGAGGTGAAATGATTTGGTTGAAGTTGCATAGCGGCTAGGTGGCAGAACAAGAAGTAGAACCTTCCAGAACTATCCACTGGGCCACGTTGCATTGCTACCCTCTTTACATTTATCCGTACCCCAAACTGGGTGATATTTTTCTGAGGTTGTTTTCAATTTTTTTTTACCTTTAATGAAGGAGAAGACGCACTATCAGAGAATGTGCATCGAGATCGAATTTGAGAAGCTGCACGAATTCCTGAACGAGGAAGAGGAGCGGCTGTTGCGGAAACTGAGGAAGGAGGAGAAGGAGACCCTGAAGCAGCTACATGGGAATATAATAAAGCTCTCAGAACAGAGCTCGTCTCTGCGGAAGCTCATCGCGGAGATAGAGGAGAAGTGTCAGCAACCGGCTGCCGTGTTGCTGAAGGTGAGAGACTCCCCCACCCTGTCAATCCATGCTGAATTACCGGGTATCACACACCATTGGCATTGGATCTAATGACCAAGGAAGAAATAACTATTTCAGTTTTATTGTTACCTAAATAATAAAATCCCAGGCTGGAGGGTCCATCTGCTCCAGAATTTCTCTTGCTTTTGTTAGAGGAATGTTCCCATGCACCTCGCAAGAGCTGCCATGTGATCATCCTCCATAGGATCAGTGCTGCTGATGAAAGATTGCTAGAGAATTGTTGCTCTTCTACTCCTTCTCTCGCATCCCCTGTGCAATCTTCTGTAGACGTCCATGTGTCTACAGCTGCTCCGTAGTTGTGCTTGCACAGCCTCCTCTGCCCACAGGCCCACGAGATCCAATATCTCCTGTCTGCTCCAGGCGGAAGCACATCTGGAGCATGTAGTCAGCATGTTCAGCTGGGCAGTTGCAGACAACAAGGGAGAGGTGCTAGGTGTGGTCTCCCAGCTGGGCAATCAGGAAAAAAGCCCTTCAAAAATACACAGGAATTTCAAAGGAGATGGGGTGGCTTTGGGTCTCTGTGACCCCTGAGCAGTGGAGTTCACGGTTTTGACCAGAGTGGTCACTGTCGGGCATTGTGGGATAGCTGCTGGAGGACTGTTAGGGTCAACATAGGTCACGCAGTGTCTACACTCGCACTGCTTTGATCATGGCTCACCACAGGGGCATGCACAGGGGAGGGAAAGCAGGGGCATGGGCCCCCCCAAAACCTGTATGTCGCTGCAGCCCGGGGAGGGAGGAAGCAGCAGGGTGGCTGGCTGCTGGCAGAGCTCCTCCTCCCTCCACCCCTACAGCTGCTGCTTCTCCTTCCCTGTTGCTGGAGTCCCACATGTTGCCTTTGCCTCCAGCCCCTGACTCACCTCAGTGAGGTGTCTGCCGCCCATTCGGGGAGGCTAGCCCCCAGCCCACCCCTTCTGCCCAAGGCCCCGCCCCTCCCCCTTCCCCTCCAGAACCCCTGAGCATCCCACGCGGCCACCAGAAACCCCTGCCCAGCCCTGGGCTGCCCGAGTGCTCCCAGCCCTGGAGTGCCGGGTGGCGCAGCCCCAGCCCCAGAGCACCAGATGGCATGGCCCAGCACCCCCAGCCCCAGCGCCCCCCTCTCCCAGAGTACCGGAAAGCACAACCCCAAGGCCTGGTGGCCCGAGCACCAGCCCCAGCCGCTCTGAGTCCCAGGCCGCAGGCCAGCCAACCCTACTCCCAGCCCAGGCCACAGGGGGAAGAGTGGGAAACAGGAGGGGCCTTGGGGAGGGGGGCCACACCTGGCTGTTTGGGGAGGCTCAGCCTCCACTGGCCTGTGATACATGCCACCCATGCTTGGGCATGCCGCTGGCTCACCGCTGTTCAGGGAGGTGGTTTCATTGTGTTGCCATAAAGGGCCGCTTACATTGACCGGAGACACATGCGCAAATAGGTTTGATGCAAGGCGATGTCCATTGGTCTAACATAGCATAGACCAAGCCCAAGGTCTTCCTGTGCAGTGGTACAGGTGAATGAAGAAGGATATTTTTGAGGTTAAAGCACTGGCGCAGGACTCATGAGACCTGGGCTTGATTCTCTGCTCTGCCACAGATCTCCTGTGTGCCCCGGGGCAAGTTACTTAATTGCCTCTCTTTGTAGAATGGGGTTAATACCAGTATAACCTGACTGGTTTTTGCAAGAGTAAATTCATTGGGTGTGATCCTCAGCTGGTGAGGATTTTGAGTTTCACTGACGTCGGTGGAGCTCCACTGATTGTCACCAGTTGAAGAGCTGGTCCATTAATATTTATGAGGTGATCAGACATTAGGGTGATGGGAGTCCTTCTATGAAAACAGGGGCGGTGGGTATCACAGGCCAGGGGAGGCTAAGCCTCCCCTAACCCAGGCTGTGGCCCTGCCCATGCTCTGCCCCAAGGACCCGCTTCCCTCCCCCGCTTCCTTGAAGCTGACCGGGGCTCAGCTCCAGCCAGCAGCCTGGAGCTTGGGGCTCAGGCTGGTAGCCCAGGGTCAGGGCAGCCAGGGGCCGGAGTGGCTTGGGCCAGCCGGCAGCCCGGGGTCAGGCCAGTGGCCCAGAGCAGGGAAGGAGTTTGGGGCTCCAGCGGGTGATGGTGGCAGGGCCTCAGGCAGAAGGGGTGGGGCCGGGGGGCTCGCCTCCCCGAAGGGGGAGTTCATGCTCTGCCCATGCCTACAAACCTGATGCATGCTTTCTCTACTCCATCTATGCGCTGTATACGGAGTGTCTAAAAGCTCTTAGGCCCAGCTTCTCAAAGGCATTTAGGTGCCTAACTCCCAGTGGGTCTTAACCACTTACCCAGAAGTAACACATTTTCAGCATAGGAACAGAGAAGGGAAGCTGGGAGGTTGGTGTCCCTGTAGGGGCAGAGTTAAGGTTATTTGAGAGCCTTTAACAATGCTTTTCCACACTCTCATATATGTGGGAGCTCAGAAGACCTATAGAATGAAAAGTTATCGTTGAGTTTTACAGTTCAAGGAAGTTTATGATGCAAATAGTGTGAAAAAAATCAGTTAATATTGGTTTCCTTCTGTCACTGCAGAATGTGAATTCCTTTCCATTTTCTCCTTTTAGGATGTGAAAGACACATTGACCAGGTACTTTTTGTATTGACTCCTGTTACAAACTTTGCATAAATGTTTGTCCTGAGCCAAGGAGTGATAAGTTGGGCTGTGTTCTTCTTAGGAGTGAAAATATTCAAGTGCAGGAACCTGAAGCTGTGTTTACTGAACTGAAGAATGTATACAACATTCCTAGCATTGATATTATTGACATTCTAAGGAAATTCAAAGGTAAGTGAAGACTGTTCCTATATTCAGGTTCCCAGATGTTTCATGATCCTTGCACCATGGAATTTGCCATGAAATTCAAACCTTAACCTCAGAACTGTTCTCCAGACTATCAGTTTCCATTTAAAAAAAATTAAAAACAGCTCATATGATTAGCAAGAAAATATTATAAATTCAATCTGAGGGTAAACTGAAGCAGTGATTTTTGCCTGAGTCTGCAGACAGCATGACTCAGTAGCTCTAAGAGTAGGGAATTGCTCTTATTCATCTCAATGGAGTGTCGACTCTGAAACTTAATGGTAGTGATATAGGCGGTGACATTACCTATTTCACTGCCAAGCATTTTGCACAAAAACATCCAGCTAATGTTGGCTTGCTTATCCCACAATACCAAACTGCCTCCTGGTGCTTAAAGCCCCAAGTTCCAAAGCTTTCAGCTCCCTCTTTTGAACACCTTCTATGTTGTCACCATTGGGGCAGAGCTCTGCAGCACATTGTGAACTGAAAAGAGCTGTTCTTGGTATGTTAAGACAATTCTCATATAGGACCTGATCCAAAGCCCACTGAAGTATATGGGACTCTTCCCTCTGGCATTGGATGGGGCCCCAAGCAGAACTGGTCTAAGTAAGGTAGTACAGGGCAAGAAAAAGGAAGGAGTCATATCCTCATTTTTACAGAGGGAAACCTGAGATGCAGAGTTTAAGTGACTCACCCATGTCACACAAGCAGTCTGTAGTAGATCTGTAAATTGAACCCAGATCTGCTGGCTCCTTATCCACAAACACAATTTTCCTTTGCTCCCTGCCACCCACCACAGCCCAGTTTAGCTTTCATGACTCCTACTCTATGTAGCTGAAATATTAATGGAGAAGCAATTTAATTTCCCTTTAATCACCATGACCAATCCTTGCCCCTGGCAATGATTCTGTGACATTTTCTCTCTTTTTTCCCCAGTGGATGTGACTCTCGACCCAGACACAGCTCACCCCAACCTTGTCCTGTCTGAGGACAGGAGAAGCGTGACACACAGAGGCATGCGACAGGAGCTGCCCAGCAATCCTGAGCGATTCGATCCTTATATCATGGTGTTGGGCTCCAGGAGGTTCACGTCAGGGAGGTGTTACTGGGAGGTGGAGGTGGGAGACAAGGTGGAGTGGGACATAGGGGTGTGCAGAGAATCTGTGGGCAGGAAGGGGCAGGTGATATTATCTCCTAGCAATGGATTCTGGAGAGTTTGGTTGAGGAATGGAGATAAATACAAGGCTCTGATCTCCCACCCAACCCCCCTCACTGTCAGTGTGCGGCCCAGCAGGGTGGGGATTTTCCTAGACTACAAGGCAGGCGAGATCTCGTTTTACAACGTGACAGACAGGACCCATCTGTATTCATACAGCGGAGCCTTCTATGGGGTTCTACGGCCTTTCTTCAGCCCCGGTCTCCATCGGGGAGGTGAAAACACTGCTCCGCTGACAATCTACTCAAAGTCTCTGGGCTAGCTTCAATAGGAATCAAAGACACACACATGGAAGGAGCACCAAGTCAAAAAACTCCTCCCTCCACCAATACCTCCCCCCACTCACATTCTCTCCTCCTGATGGTGCTCTGCTCTGGCTCCATGGGGAAGGGGCCATTGTGGTGGTGAGGCATGCAGGAGTAGATTTGGTCCCATGTGGCAGGAGATGGTGAAGTGGGATATGGATTATGTTGATTGCCCAAGGGATTTCTGGGGGAGGAAAGTAGCCATGAAAAAATATGTAGCAAAATGACAACTCATTTGGCCAACTTTTAGAAAAAGTGACTAATCAAAAAAAAAAAAAAAACCCCAACCAAAGAAAAGTTGGTGACAATTTTACCCTCTTTTTTTAAATCACAAGTTTTATTAAGTGTTTTTTACCAAAATGTTGACATTTGAAGCAGTTTTGACCAGCCCCATATGTGACTGAAAAACACAGGCTGTGGGGAATTCAGAAAAATGTTGTCAAATTCCCCCCTTTTTTTCCTTAAATCAAGCATTTGAATTTTTCATTGCAGTTTCAAAAGCGGCTCTCCTGATCAATGATTTCTGGGGTGCCTCATTTTTTTTAATGCTGAACCAGAGATGCCTTAAAGCAGCCACACTGTTTTCAGAGGGAGGCTAGCTGAGCAGCCCCTTTCCTGTATTTTGGGCACTCAAAATCAATTGGGACACTCAAAATCAAAGGTACTGAAATTTTAGGCACTGATCCTGTGAACACTTAAGCACATGCTTAACTTTGTGCAAGTAGGTAATGACATTAGTGAGTCCTGCAGATAACTTCAGTGGGACTGCTTACATGTGCAGAGTTAAAAATCATGCAGTTGTAGAGACAGGAACGTAGGGCACTAAAATGGAATGATAAGATAATGACAGTGAATGATGCTAGGAACACAGGGGAAAGGCCACACAATGAACCCTGAAATTATTGTTTTTCTTGATTGTGCTGCTGAAGAGAAAAAAAAATCCAAAGGCTGCCTTTAATGGCATAACATTAGATCTTACATATGTGTATGAAGCTACCTTTGCTAAGGAGCTGGTTCATTCCACAAGATTTTGCAAGGGATCTGCAGATGTGTCTAACTTCAAAGCCTAAAACTACAGGTGATCAAAAATAAGAGCTATTCAAATAGTTTTCAGAATAGATTCCCATTAAATTTCAGTAGGAATTGTGTGGCTAAATCCCGACTGTGCTTTAAAAAAATCTCACATATTGTTTTCTAGAGGTACAAGCCTGTTCAGCACTGAGATTGAAGTTTCATCACTTAAATTTACTTAAATCTTCCACCATTTAAAACTTGCAGTACTCAGGTTTCTGGAGTAACAGCATGCTCATTACCAGTCTGATCCTCTGAATCAACAGAAAGACTGCTATTGTCCATCGGGTTTGGAAGAGACCTCAAAACTAATTCACCAGAGACTTGAGCAATAATTTTTGTGTGTATCTACTATAAAAATATTTAAAATGATGGGCTGGCAATAGGCAAAATAAACCACAGTTAAAATTGTAGTTAAATTGTGGTTCAGTGTTAAATTCTCTGAAATCAATGAAAAATAAAATGCATAAATTGTTAACACTTTGCATCTGCCATTATCAAAACATTTTTACGTGGATATCTTGGGGGCAAAGAATTAATGTCATATTTTATAAGTCATAATTTCTTTAGACCAGTGGAGCTCAATCTTATTTCATAGGAGGGCCATATAAATCCAAGTACAACCTCGTGTGGGCCAAACAGATTCTACATATTTTAATAAGATTTAAAGTCCCCCATATTGATTTATATTTTAAGTTTAGTTTGTTTTGTATGTATTTAGATAGTTTTCTTCTATATATAGTATTGTCTATTTAATGACAAAGCACTAATGAATTGGCCGTAAGTATATTGTGTTGAAGCAGGCTGTGGGCCTTATGTAATGCTCTGGTGGTCTGTGTATGGCCCGTGGGCCATAAATTGGGCACCCCTGCTTTAGACAGTGAGGGTAATTAACCATTGGAACAATTTACCCAGGGTCATGGTGTTTGACAGAGGAGCCAACAGGATGTGCTCACCTGCCCTGATATGAGAGGCTTTTTAGCTGCTCTGATCCTGTGTAAGAAATGCAGCACCCAGGATACAGGCATGCAGCCACACATAGCTGCAAACAAGCAGAAAGGGAGAAACATCATGGAATTTGACTTACCCAAATTAGCATAACAAAGGTGGTGACAGTATCATAATACTTAAGCATGCATACAAGTGTAGTTAGTTTAAGATTTTAAGGCTTTTTGTAAGTAGTACTTAATGATAGTTTTAAGTAGGTTTAGCTAGAAATCCAAAATGGAGGACTCAGGCTGAAGAATCATAGAGTATCAGTGTTGGAAGGGACGTCTGGAGGTCATCTAGTCCAGCTCCCTGCCCAGAGCAGGACCAATCCCCAGCTAAATCATCCCAGCCAGGGCTTTGTCAAGCCTGACCTTAAAAACTTCTAAGGAAGGGGATTCCACCACCTCCCTAGGTAACGCATTCCAGTATTTCACCACGCTCCTAGTGAAAAAGTTTTTCCTAATATCCAACCTAAATCTCCCCCACTGCAACTTGAGACCATTACTCCTTGTCCTGTCATCTGCTATCACTGAGAACAATCTTGATCCATCCTCTTTGGATCCACCTTTCAGGTAGTTAAAAGCAGATATCAAATCCCCCCTCATTCTTCTCTTCTGTAGACTAAACAATCCCAGTTCCCTCAGCCTCTCCTCATAAGTCATGTGTTCTAGACCCCTAATAATTTTTGTTGCCCTTCGCTGGACTCTCTCCAATTTCTCCACATCCTTCTTGTAGTGTGGGGGCCAAAACTGGACATAGTAGTCCAGATGAGGCCTCACCAATGTCAAATAGAGGGGAACGATCACGTCCCTCGATCTGCTGGCAATGCCCCTACTTATACACCCCAAAATGCCATTGGCCTTCTTGGCAACAAGGGCACACTGCTGACTCATATCCAGCTTCTCGTCCACTGTAACCCCTAGGTCCTTCTCTGCAGAACTGCTACCTCGCCATTCGGTCCCTAGTCTGTAGCAGTGCATTGGATTCTTCCGTCCTAAGTGCAGGACTCTGCACTTGTCCTTGTTGAACCTCATCAGATTTCTTTTGGCCCAATCCTCCAATTTGTCTAGGTCCCTCTGTATCCTATCCCTACCCTCCAGCATATCTACCACTCCTCCTAGTTTAGTGTCATCCGCAAACTTGCTGACGGTGCAATCCACACCATCCTCCAGATCATTAATGAAGATATTGAACAAAACCGGCCCCAGGACCGACCCTTGGGGCACTCCGCTAGATACCAGCTGCCAACTAGACATGGAGCCATTGATCACTACCCGTTGAACCCGACAATCTAGCCAACTTTCTAGCCACCTTGTAGTGCATCCATCCAGCCCATACTTCTTTAACTTGCTGACAAGAATACTGTGGGAGACCGTGTCAAAAGCTTTGCTAAAGCCAAGGAATAACACGTCTACTGCTTTCCCTTCATCCACAGAACCAGTTATCTCATCATAGAAGGCAATTAGATTAGTCAGGCATGACTTTCCCTTGGTGAATCCATGCTGACTATTCCTGATCACTTTCCTCTCCTCAAAGTGATTCAGAATTGATTCCTTGAGGACATACTCCGTGATTTTTCCGGGGACTGAGGTGAGGCTGACCGGCCTGTAGTTCACAGGATCCTCCTTCTTCCCTTTTTTAAAGTTGGGCACTACATTTGCCTTTTTCCAGTCTTCCGGGACTTCCCCCGATCACCATGAGTTTTCAAAGATAATGGCCAATGGCTCTGCAATCACATCCGCCAATTCCTTTAGCACTCTCGGATGCAACGCATCCGGCCCCAAGGACTTGTGCACGTCCAGTTTTTCTAAATAGTCCAGAACCACTTCTTTCTTCACAGACGGCTGGCCACCTCCTCCCCATGCTGTGCTGCCCAGTGCAGTAGTCTGGGAGCTGACCTTGTTCGTGAAGACAGAGGCAAAAAAAAGCATTGAGTACATTAGCTTTTTCCACATCCTCTGTCACTAGGTTGCCTCCCTCATTCAGTAAGGGGCCCACACTTTCCTTGGCTTTCTTCTTGTTGCCAACATACCTGAAGAAACCCTTCTTGTTACTCGTAACATCCCTCGCTAGCTGCAACTCCAGGTGTGATTTAGCCTTCCTGATTTCATTCCTACATGCCCAAGCAATATTTATGTACTCATCCCTGGTCATTTGTCCAATCTTCCACTTCTTGTAAGCCTCTTTTTTGTGTTTAAGATCAGCAAGGATTTCACTGTTAAGCCAAGCTGGTCGCCTGCCATATTTACTATTCTTTCTACACATCGGGATGGTTTGTCCCTTTAACCACAATAATTGACCATTAGCATACAGGAGATTGGGATCCAGCCTGTCTCCGGGTCTTCTTTTAGCATCTCCAAAAGACAAGCTCCCAAACAACTATCCTCCACTGACTGACTGTCCCCACAAAGCTGGGGCGTGGGAGCCAGGGTCTCTTCCCCATCCAGAGTTTCCCTGGCCATAAGGGGAGCTGGGGGAGGGAGCTGGGGGCAAATCAAGCAGAGGCGTCTGTGCCCACAGCCCCGGAGACTGAAATACACCAGGCCCCTGGGGCAGATGAGCACATCCTGCTGGCTCCTCTGTCAAACACAAAGGGTCCCCTGAGCTGAGGAGGAGGCGGGGAAGAGAGTTACAGTGAAACAGAGAGGGGAGCATCTCCTCGCCCAGAATTGGATCTTGTCCCTGGGCCCCTAGCAGGGAGTTTGTAACATCTGGTGACTCAGGCTCTCTGTTCCCAGGCAGTGAGGGGTGGAGCAGGACTGGGTAGTGATTAGAAGGGAGAGGTGGCTGGGAGTCAGGACTCCTGGGTTCTATGCCCAGCTCTGGGAGGGCAGGGGGGTCTAGTGGGTTAGAGCAGTGGAGTCAGGACTCCTGGGTTCTATGCCCAGCTCTGGGAGGGCAGTTAGATCTAGTGGGTTAGAGCAGTGGAGTCAGGACTCCTGGGTTCTATGCCCGCTCTGGGAGGGCAGTGAGGTCTAGTGAGTTAGAGCAGTGGGGGGCAGGGCTGGGAATCAGGACTCCTGGGTTCAATGCCCAGCTCTGGGAGGGCAGGGGGGTCTAGTGGGTTAGAGCAGTGGAGTCAGGACTCCTGGGTTCTATGCCCAGCTCTGGGAGGGCAGTTAGGTCTAGTGGGTTAGAGCAGTGGAGTCAGGACTCCTGGGTTCTATGCCCAGCTCTGGGAGGGCAGTTAGGTCTAGTGGGTTAGAGCAGTGGAGTCAGGACTCCTGGGTTCTATGCCCGCTCTGGGAGGGCAGTGAGGTCTAGTGAGTTAGAGCAGTGGGGGGCAGGGCTGGGAATCAGGACTCCTGGGTTCTATGCCCAGCTCTGGGAGGGCAGGGGGGTCTAGTGGGTTAGAGCAGTGGAGTCAGGACTCCTGGGTTCTATGCCCAGCTCTGGGAGGGCAGTTAGGTCTAGTGGGTTAGAGCAGTGGAGTCAGGACTCCTGGGTTCTATGCCCGCTCTGGGAGGGCAGTGAGGTCTAGTGAGTTACAGCAGTGGGGGGCAGGGCTGGGAATCAGGACTTCTGGGATCTATGCCCAGCTCTAGGAGGGGCAGCGGGCTCTAGTGGGTTGGGGCAGGGCTGGGAATAAGAATTCCTGGGTTCTCTTTCCACCTGTGCCACTGGCCCCTCTGTAACCTGGGTCACTCTGGGACAGTTTTCGTCTCTAAACATTTCACATCATACCCCTTCCTCAGGGGATGATTGTTTCTGTGTATTTTTGGTTTAAAACTTGTAAAAAAGGAGAGAGGGAGAAAAGACCAGAAAAACCGATACATTATTTCTATGTCTCAAGTGGGAGAAGTTCTTCCCCCAGTAGTCTCCCCTCAGCCAGACATGCCTTTCACCCCAGATCAACCCAGGCTGCTCCCCTTGCAAACTCCAAGCCCCTCCAGCTCTGCATTTGCACTGGCATAAGTCTTGGACACATCCACAAATATGATGAAAGTACCTGCCTTTGAAGGTTCTTCCTGCCAGCTGGGTTCCTGTCTGAGTGGGGGCCTTAAAGAGACAGGAGAGCCTGGCAGTACTAACATTGGCCTCCCCCATCTTGCCCTAGGAGGGGATGGCTACAAGGAGACTGCAGAGGAGGCAGGGATTCTGGGGGGGGGGGGGGGGGAGACGGGGACGGGACCAGGGGTTGGCTGAGGAATCCTGAAAAGAAAAGGGACGTGGGACAGATGGGGACGTGGCCAGTGATGATCAGCCAAAATCTTAACAATGGGTTCCCTCCTCACCCCACGAGGAGGTTGTTGCCCACTCCCACCCCCAGGGACTCCTGCCCCATCCAACCCCCCCATGTTCCTTGACGCCCCCCCAGGACCCCTGCCCCATCCACCCCCTCCCCGTCTGCCCCCAGAACCGGGCAGGAGGGTCTTGTGGGCCACCGTAGGGGTGCCCACCCCACCCCTAAGAGCCAGAGGCACCTGCCGGGGGGCAAGGTGGGGAGCCCCAGCGGTGCTTACCTAGGGCAGCTCCCAGGACGCATCTAGCAGGTCCCTCTGCCTCCTAGGCTGGAGCACCCAAGGGGAAAATTTGGTGGGTGCAGAGCACCCACCGGCAGCTCCCCGCCCCACCCCCAGCTCGCCTCCGCCTCCTCCCCTGAACGCACCGCCCCGCTCTGCTTCTCCAGGCCCCTGGCTTCCCGTGAATCAGCTGTTCGGCGGGAAGCCTGGAGGGCTGAGAAGCAGGCAGCGACTTCCAGCTCAGACCGAGGGTGGCGGAGGTGAGCTGGGGCAGGGAGCGGTTCCTCCTCATGCCTCCCCCCGCACCCCAGCCCCAGCTCCCCTCCGCCTCCTTGGGCCTGAGTGTGAAGCCCTCACTTGCTTCTCAGGGGGGCGGAGAAGCAGGGCAGGGCGGCGCGTTCAGGGGAGGAGGTAGAGGTGGAGCGGAGGTGAGCTGGGGCTGGGGCCGGGGGTGGGGTGGGGAGCTGCCGGTGGGTGTTCTGCACCCACCAAATTTTCCCCTTGGGTGCTCCAGCTGGAGTCCGCGCCTAAGGCGTCACTTTGAGCTGGTTAAATTTAGAAGCCCTTTTAGAACCGGTTGTCCCTCCAGAACAACTGGTTCTAAAAGGGCTTCTAAATTTAACAAGTTTCAGAGTAACAGCCGTGTTAGTCTGTATTCGCAAAAAGAAAAGGAGGACTTGTGGCACCTTAGAGACTAACCAATTTATTTGAGCATGAGCTTTCGTGAGCATCCAATGAAGCGATCTGTAGCTCACGAAAGCTCATGCTCAAATAAATTGGTTAGTCTCTAAGGTGCCACAAGTCCTCCTTTTCTTTTTGTAAATTTAACAACCGGTTCTAGCGAACTGGTGCGAAAGGGCTCCAGCTCACCACTGGACGTGGCCCCAGGAAGCCCAAATCCCATTTGTCACCAGCCCAATGTAGGAGTGTCCACCGAAGGGGATTCACTGATATAAACTAAATTGATTTGAAAACAGATTAAGGAGAGGGCTGCATGGGAAGTGAAGGAGGGAATCAGCATTCACACAGGGGTTTAATGTGCTTTACCTTCACAACTTTAGTTAATCTGGCCTGATTTCCCATGCAGATGACCCCTCAATTAAAACCAGTGCAATTTCTGGGGGTAGACCAGCCCTGGGACGGGCTATCTCTAGCATCAGGGGTAGCCCTGTTAGTCTGTATCCACAAAAACAACAAGGAGTCTGGTGGTACCTTAAAGACTCACAGATTTATTTGGGCATAAGCTTTCGTGGGTAAAAACATCTGAAGAAGTGGGGTTTTTACCCACGAAAGCTTATGCCCAAATAAAGTCTTTAAGGTGCCACCGGACTCCTTGTTATCTCTAGTTTATTCATTTCACTGGTTGCTACCGCAAGAGGGCTCTGCTTATTGCTGCATATGGGTGCAGGCAGGGAAACATCCCTGTCTTGTTTGCTGGCTGGTGAACTTCCTGGGTCAGACGCTGCTGCTCAGCCTCCATTGTAAGCCGGGGGGGAGCCCGGCCTGAGCCGTTGGTGCTCCCCAGCGCGCTCTATACAAGCCCAGCCCGGGTGGGGACTTTCTGCGGGGGCTGGAACCAGCCCCGGGCTCTGCCGCCACCAGCCCCTGAGCCTGCAGGTGAGGGAAGAGACCCGGGGAAAGGGCTGGGGTCGGGCAGGAAAGTGACTCTGCACAAACGGCTCAGGGAGGCTCAGATCTTGGAGCCCCTGGGAATCTGCCCCCTTGTTACTGCCTGGAGGGCTGGGAGCTGAGTTAACAGCAATTGAGCTGCTGCCTTCAGCTGTGGCCCCACTTCAGGGGTAATAATGGGGGGGGGGGTATGAACAGGGCCCTAAATGTCTCTATTTTTTTTCTCTATTGGGGGTAGAATTGTCAGGAAGGAAAGGGGTAAAAAATAGGGGTGGAAAAGTGTGTGAAATCTGATTGCATCATCTCTGCACAGGGAGGGAGGAAACAGAGAGGGACGAGTACTGGATTTATTCTTTACTGAGGGGTCCCTTCGAACTCCATGGTGATGGGGAAAGTCTCCCCCTTATTAAAATTCTGAGTGGAATGTGTTTGATCCATCAGATGTGCCGGATCTTAAGCCACTTGGTGCCTTTGTGTGACTGTTTCCACGTGACCCCCTTTCTCGTGAATATCGTGACACCCCCTGAAAAGACCCACATGGATCTGTGGGAAGGATTGGGGACCTTTGCGTTTTTGTAATCTACTTGGCTCTAGTGAGTGGCTCCTGAACATTCAGGTTTTGGGGGGATATTTGTGTTTGTTTCTCCAATACACTCATATCTTCTTAGCTTAAAAAAATCTTTTGCTGAGGGAGGGGGAAAGGTTTGGGATTTAGGCAGAACCTGTGTCATCTGGCCAGGTCAGGACATCTCTTAGACTCATGGTGATGGCCCAGGGGTGTAATGGTGGATCCCAGGAGACACGATGGTGTAGCTTGCTCTTTCCTCTTCTTTCACACAGCCATTGTTGTGCTTGCACTTCTCCCCAACAAAGCCTTTTCTTTTACGGACCCCCAAAGGGAATGATGGCTAGACTAGCCCATCCTCTCGCTATTTTATCCACTGGGTGGGCCTGGTTTTCAACACACCAATTTTGGTTCATTTATTTCTGGTCTCTCACTTTTCTTGTTTACCAGGCATGATCTTAACACAGTCCTTGAGTAATATCAGGAGGCCGTTTTGTTTGGACTAATGCAGTCCGTCTGTCTGTCTCCCCTTTGCACCTTTTCCCATTAATATTTGTTATTGGTTACTGTCATGGTTCATTAACTTTCACTCATTTTTTACAGGTAAGGTCACAATTAGGGTAAATTTGTAGGCTCAATTATCACAACTTCTCTTTGGTTCCCAGGGATGCTTTCACCCCATGCAGTCCCAAAAACTCTGTGTAAGCATCCTCTGTGGGTGTTGCTTCCCCCCCCCCCCAGGAATGTCTGTGAAGTAGGAAGGTGGTGACTTTCTATCCTGTGAGGGGGTTTAGAAATTTTAAGAATCCTCTAGGTCCTCCATCCACCTAGCATTCCTTTGCTTTAATCACAACTCCTCAAATGTTGTTATAAAATCTCTTCAGGATTTGGTTCACATCTGCTCACTGTCTTGAAACTGCAGGGATTTCTGGGTTTGGAGGAAACATAACTTCCGCTGAGCAGCAGAGAAAGGAAAAGCCAGTTCCTGCCTCTGCCTGGTCTTCAGGCTGCCGGGGGAATGTCCTGCCCTGGGGACAGTGTTGGGGGATCCCCCAAAACGGCTCCTTTGATTCTGCTCTTTTCTAGAGTTTGCTTCAGAGATTTTTTTTTTTTTTTTGTGTGTGTGTAACTGGGAGGGTTTGCAAATGTCCTGGTGGGTTTAGTCCTGTGGGAGGGGCCAGGTCTGCCCTGTAGTGAAGTGACCCTTTTCCCAACATTGCAGAGTCCAGAGTGTGTGTCTGCAGGGAAAGAGCCTGGGAGGAATTGGGGTGTGAAATGGACTAACACCCCTTCTGGAACCTGCCCCATCACCCTTCTCACCCTGACAGGCTGCAGAATCACGTCCACGTTCGCTGCAGATCGTCCCCTTCTGCTGGGAGACAGGGCAGGGAAATGGCTTCCGCACAGCTGGTGCAGGATGCAGCACTGCTCACTGAGGTAGGGGATTTCCAGGGAGCTGCTGAAGGGTTTGCCCTGGAGAGGGGAGGGCAGGGCAGGAAATACACAGAGGGAGGGAGTAGGAGGTGGGGACAGGGTGTGAAAAACCTGCTGGCACTTCATAAAACGGAGGGGGAACTTCTATTCTGCCCATCTGTGGAACAGGAAACAAGTCACTTGACCTGGCACTGAAAAATGTATCTGACTCCTACTAGTCACAGCCCTGAGGTGACTAGCCAGCAGGATGATGAGGGGGAGCACCAATGAGACCAGAGAAGAGATCCCACCTCCCCACATTAAGCCACTGAGGTTGCTGGAATTCTTACTGGGATGCTGTCCATGGACTGTACTTAGGGGCTCCATCTCCTGTCTGTGTGTCTATCTAGTTGCCATGTGATAAGGTCTGAAGCAGTCTGTGTGGGGAACTCTGTTACCCTACTCCCCACGAGGTTCCAGTTGCCCCCGCCCTCAATTAATAACTCCCCTGAAGCCTCTGCTACTGCTGAGTTTCACAGTGGGCAGTAGCAGGAGAGAGAGAGCTTCTGGTCAGTTTCACAAATGCCCACAGAGCTCTGCTGGTCAATTCCAGGCTGCTCTTCAGAGATGGCTGCCTCTTGGCAGACTGGGGAAGGCAGCCTTAGGGAGAAGTCTGAATCATTTTTTATCCTCCGGACTGGTTGGGAAGAGCATTCATTTTTTTTAAGCTCTTGGAGTGCTGCAAAAATTTGTGCCGCTGCCCAGGGAAAAATTCCTGGTTCTCTGAAACCTTTCTCTGTGCTAGAAGATCAGCTGCACTGGGAGAGCAATATTGGAAGCTCCAGTTCCACACAGTGTGGGCTTGAATGGGCTTTAACAAGATTTTTAATTACACTAAATATATTGATAAATGCAAGGTAGTGCACATTGGAAAACATAATCCCAACTATACATATAAAATGATGGGGTCTAAATTAGCTCTTACCACTCAAGAAAGAGATCTTGGAGTCACTGTGGATAGTTCTCTGAAAATATCCACTCAATCTGCAGTGGCAGTCAAAAAAAAGCGAACAGAATGTTGGGAATCATTAAGAAAGGGGTAGATAATAAGTCAGAAAATATCATATTGCCTCTATATAAATCCATGGTAGGCCCACATCTTGAATACTGTGTGCAGATATGGTTGCCCCATCTCAAAAAAGATTAATTGGAGTTGGAAAAGGTTCAGAAAAGGGCAACAATTATAAGGAGAGATTAATAAGACTGGGACTTTTAAGCTTGGAAAAGAGATGACTAAGGGGGGATATGATAGAAGTCTCTAAAATCATGACTGGTGTGGAGAAAGTAAATAAGGAAGTGTTATTTACGCCTCATAACACAAAAACTAGGGGTCACCAAATGAAATTAATAGGCAGCAGGTTTAAAACAAATAAAAGAAAGTATTTTTTTCATACCACGCACAGTCAGTCTGTGGAACTCTTTGCCAGAGGATGTTGTGAAGGCCAAGACTATAACAGGGTTAAAAAAAGAACTAGATAAGTTCATGGAGGATAGGACTATCAATGTCTATTAGCCAGGATGGGCAGGGGTGCAAAACCATGCTTTCAAGTGTCCCTAGCCTCTGTTTGCCAGAAGGTGGGAATGGGCGACAAGGGATGGATCACTGGATGATTACCTGTTCTGTTCATTCCCTCTGGGGCACCTGGCATTGGCCACTGTTGGAAGACAGGATACTGGGCTAGATGGACCTTTGGTCTGACCCAATATGGCCCTTCTTACGTTCTTAAGCTACTTTCAGATCCACCTTTCGCTAGTATGCGTGTGGGTTTGGTAAACCACAGCGCGGACTTCTACCACTTGAGCTAAAGAAGTAATGCCGTTTGCTGGGGCAGTAATAGTCTGCTATCTTCTCATGGGTCAGCCACTAAGTAGTGGCAGTAGTAGACTATTACCTTCTTGCAGACCAGCCACTAGAAGGGTGTATCTCATGTATTGAACAGAATAGCAGGAACAAACAGAAATTCATGTGTCGCTGGTGAGTTTCTTAGCTGCTCCCAGGCTCTGTAGAACGACTCTGAAACGGATGAGGTTTTGTTCTGTTGCTACCGGGGAAGTTCTGAGCAGCACAGAGGGGCCAAAACTGCCTGTCTATTGGGAGGAAATGCGGCAGCATCCAGGCCCCATTTGAAATCCTCCTCTGAGCCAGACAGGCCAGGAACTTCTTGTCCTTTGTGATGGAGAGCTTTAATTCTACAGAAATGCCCCTTGCTTGCCAGGGAAAGTGTCCTGCTCTCTGGAGCCCTGCCTGTGACTGAGTTGGGGTTGTTGCTGAGACAGTAAGTTTTAAATAGGGGATTGTTGTTGTTGATATAGATGCCGGTGACCTTTGAGGATGTGGCTGTGTATTTCACTGAGGAGGAATGGGCTCTGCTGGACTCCAGTCAGCGAGCCTTCTATGCGGATGTCATGCAGGAGAACTATGAGAACGTGACCTTGCTGGGTAAGGATTCCCGTCCCCTCAGGTGTCAGAAGCTTGGGGGTTGAGGGGGTCTCTCTGAAGCACCCAGGCTGGCTTCTGCTCAGGCGTCTTCTCTAGTTCCTTAGGTGTCAGTGCGATCAGCCCCAGAACCCATGTGAGGGGGAGTGTCCCGTACACACCCTTCTGTGAGTTAATGGGGATTGAAGATTGAAAAGCCTCCTTGGGTCTCATCCTGTCCCTCCACCTTGGAGAAAGGCAGGGTTGTATCGATTTCAGCGTCCAGGCCTAAGTTCTAAATGTCTGGAGGGATGGGGCTTCCGCCCCTGCTGAGACTGTTTTCCCCCTCCCACTGCATCATCTTGCCACAGGATTTCTCCAGGTTCTTCCTTTCTCATCAATTCTTCATGCTCCCCATCTCAATTTCTCTGGTTGGAGACAAATTTCTTTAAAGCAGTTCAGCCTCTAGACCATTTGTGGTATCAATTTCCTCCCCCACTAGGGCATCTTTCCCCCAGTAACTTGACACAAAATCCCTCCTAGGTCCCTTTAATCCTTTTGGCAGTGTGGACAGGTTGAGTCCCAAACTGACCTCAGCAGAGTCTGAGCCCAGCATCTGAGCTCACCTATCCCACCTTTCCTGGGTTTGGCTTTATTTTTAACACAGAAACCTTAGCCTGAGCTTTCCCGCAGAGTTTGGCCACTCCCAGTGCTTCCCTCCAGGACCCCCTGCCCCACAGTTCTCTCTCCCCAGAGGCCACTCCCACTTCCCTTATATCCAGGAGGGAGCTAACAAGCTGCTCCAGCCCTAGTGAGTGAGCAGGGTTCAGCCAATGGCTCCATGCAGGGTCCCAACACCTGCTCCCATGCTGCACATGCCAGAAGCACCTCCCCCATCACAGGCTGTGGGAACTCATTCTTTCTTTCCTGCAGCCCTGTCTGACCTTGAATAGCCTTGTTTGCTTTCCTCCAGTTTTCCTGCATGGGTTTACTTAACCTCTGGATCTTTCAGCCAGCCCCTCCTAAGGGACTCTCCTTTTCCGCCTAGGCTTTAAATTTTATAGGGCAGGGGCAGTGGTTTTAGCCTGTACAGTGCTTGTGGCAAAGGGGCCTTCCTCTCTGACCTGGGGCTCCGGAACGTTACCACAATACAACATCACAAATAACTTGGCACAGTGTTAGTTCAGGTTGTTTCCATCAGTTAACTAAATGATTAGGCAATACAAAGTTAGGGATCAAAAAGTTGCAAAGTCAAATGCTCTGATGTTAGGAAATGCATGGGCAATGTTCATTCGGGCCACTTAATGCAGGCCCGTTGTGCATGTGCATTATGGTACAGCCTTTAACATGCAAAAGTGAAAAGATTTGAAAGTGACTTGCCCAGCAACACACAAACTTTGTGGCAGGAGCAGGGATAGAACTCCACATCTTCAGGTGGCATTTGACTACCCTAATCACAAAACCATCCATTCTCTTCTGCCATCCCCTGCCTCATTCACGTCAAATCTTCTAGCTTCTGCAGTAAATGAGGCAGACAACACTCCTTCCCTACAAAACCTGAGATTCATTCCCAGAGCAGAACTGGCCTGTGCATCAAATGAACCAGGGGGCCTGGGTAAATAAGTTAGTCTTTAGTTACGTGATCCTATATTATCATATTGCACATGTACAAGGGGGGCAAATTAAGGTTGCATGGGCATTGCTCATTCTTGGCACTTCCTGACTTGAGTGCTTGACTTCACAACTTTTTTGATTCTTTTAATCCTTAATTTTTGTATTTCCTAAATTGTTATGCTTTAATTTATTGATGTGAGCAACCTTCACTAATGTTAAGAAAATTAAAAAAATACATAGACTTAGTTTAAGATTTTCTTTCTATTTTTTTAAAGTGTAGGCTTGGAAGGATGAGATTTTTACCAGTAAATGCTGGCAAATGTTGTTTTCCCTGTGCACACAAACTGACCAAAAAAAAAAAAAAAAATCAATAGGAGATAGGCAAAGTAAGAAAAAGGCTGCTTGCAAACCCTGAAAGTCTCGTATTTTGACACACCGTTTGTTTTAGCAGGTATACAGCTTTAACTTTTTGAATCTCTGTATTTACTGTCATTATTTGTCTGTTGCCCACACAATTTCTGGCAACTGTGGAAATTTAAATTGATAAAAATTGAAAAATATATGCTTAAAAATAAACAGTGATATTATCCTCTGAAATTATTTAAAAAAAAAAATCAAATTCGGCCAAGCCTACTTATGTGCAATTTAAATTATAATGAATGTACACATTTATTGCCTTCAAGGTATTGGCATTACCTTTGTGGAGCTCCATGTTTCATCACTCAGTGCCATGTGGAGCAATATATTGAAAGTAACTAAATTAAACCATACTCCGTATTTTGTTTTACTGCAACTTCTAAATGACTTACCTCAAAACAAAAACAGAAAACTGAGTAGGAACCCCTCTCTGTAAGAAAGTAGGAAATTAAGAGGTAACTATTCAGAAAGCCATAGCCCCCAGTTGGTAAGAAGCATGTAAGCTAGTGGTTTTCAACCTGCGGCCCAGTCAGCACACAGCTGTAGACCATGTGCCATCCTCAGGGCTATACAGGTGTGTGTGTGTGTGTGTATGTATATATATATAGTGTGGATGTGGCCCACGTAACTCATAGAGAGCCACAGAGGTTGAGAACCATTGATGTGAACAATGTACATGGGGGAAAAAAGCTGTAATTTTTGTATCTTACTTTCATGTAACTCTCTTGTTGAGGAGAGTAACAAACAATTACCCTTTGGAAAGAAACAGTGTAACTTACCCCAAGTGTCATGGCGGGAACTCATCCAGAGCCAGTGTGCTTTCATTACAGCTCCTCCTGGGACCCTTCTTTGTAATGAAGTTATGGTCATCAGAGGTAACACAGTTTGCCACGACAGCTGCTCTCATGACAACCAGGACCCTAGTGACTTGGGCAGCAAATGTGCACTGGGGGGAGGAACGGGCTTTTCTGGTGTTCCAGTTTTCCCAAATGTCATTCACTTCACCCCACTCCACCTCCAACATGAAAATACAAAATACACAGTGGAGATGGTTCCATACATTAATTGTTCAAACTCCCTATGGCATGCTTACAATAAAGATGCGACACTGAGGTACAGACCCTGTCAAACAGAAAATTCTGATGCAACCTTAACTACGGTCTTGCTGCTGCAAGACCTTAATATTTAGAAGCTGTCATCGGGGAGCAGACTAATGCCCCAGCTTTCTCCAGAACTGCCTCCCACTGCCCCTGCACTCACTGGAGATCTGAATTCCATGAATGTGCTTTTTCTGACATCTAATCCCCCTGAACGGCTGCATTCCGCTCCCTTCTCTTCCTTACTGTGCTGAATCCCACTAGCTCATGTGCCTTGGTCCTGACTTCCCTAGGACTTTCTCACTATCTCTGAGCCTATCTCTGTCAGTCAAAAGTGGCTACAGGCTGCCTTCCCCTGTGGCTGGAATCTCCTCTTTCCGAGACATAAAGCTGCCTTCTCGGCATTTTGTGAACCTCTTTTGATGCATGTCTGGCTTGAAGACTTGATCCGAGCAGAGATGTCCAGGGACCTGCCTCCCTAAGAGAGACTGCTCTCCCTGGGATATAGAGCCAGGACTGCAGGCAGTGGGGTGCCTAAACTGGAGCTCCTTTGGTACAAGAGAGAGCTGCTGGCAGAGTATTCTCTGTTGGAACCCTCCACCTTTGGAACTCTCTCCCCCACCTCCCCCCATTAGTTTGCAATACCCTGCAAGGCCCATGATTTGTCCACAGCCCATAAGGAGTCACGCAGGTTATAGTGGAGGGAAACTCTGGAAGGGATTCTGTCCTGGTTGGTAGATTATTAAATAGGAACCCCCTCTTTCTGAGATTTGGCTGTATTTGCTCAAAGCAGAGATTGTTAATGGAGGAGGTGTCCAGTGGGTGGGTCCACTGGGTGTCCTGTGGCTTGGAAGGACCATCAGAAGGATTTTACTGTTTTGAATGGGCTAGAATGTACATTTGAATCTTTGTTACCCACAATGATAATTCGCCTATCTTCCCTGGAGCAGGATTTCTGATTTCCAAACCTGACATGATCTCACAGCTGGAACAAGGGGAAGAGCCTTGGGTCCCAGATCTCCAGGACTCTGAGGAAAGCAGGATCCTAAAAGGTGCCCGCATAGGTGAGGATTTGCTTAAACTGACCTATAAAGCATCCATCTGGCAAGAAAAAGCTGGGACTCCAACAGAGGCCAGGAGCTTCCCCAGTTTTCCCTTATCTCACCCAGGTCAAGGCTGTGCCCAGCAGGTGTTGTCTGCCATGAGGATACATATCGCATGGCTTCCCACCCATCCTGACACCTGGCAGTTGCTCACTTTCAGCTGAATGTTCTGATGGGATGCGAATGCAGAATTGGTCCCATTTTTCCATCTTATCAGGGGATGGGTTTAGTGAGATTTGCACCATAATATTTCAATTTCCCAGCAGCTATTTAGGCTTGTTTCACCCTTTCCTTGGCATTGGAAATGACTCCTGTCTGGATTCTCTCCCTGTTCCAGCAGGTGACTGGATGGTGAGTGAGAATGAGGAGGAGAATTCCCTGCAGAAAGCTCATAAACAAGTGGAGTTGCATGGAATGCTACTGGGAGGATCCACAGTGGATGCTCCTGCACAGGGAGAAGCTGGTGGGAGTCAGCTTGGATCAAAGGGGAAGAAGGAAAACCATGCAGGGAAGGGACAGAGCAAATCCACTCCCCATGAGGGTGGTTCCAGAGACGTTCACAAAACCACAGTCCAGCAGACCGGAGAGACACCGAAAATATGCCAGTACTGCGGGAAAATCTTCAGCTGCAACTCACACCTCACTAGACACCAGAGAACCCACACGGGGGAGAGACCCTATGAATGCCCTGTCTGTGGGAAAAGCTTCGGTCAGAGCTCGCACCTGATTGTACATGAGAGGATCCACACGGGCCAGAGACCCTTCAAGTGCGATGAATGTGAGAAAAGCTTCAATAGCAGCACGCGCCTCGTTGGACATCAGAGACGCCATAGGAAGAAGAAACTCTCTAAATTCCCTCTGTTGGCTAGAGCAAATACCGTATTTCCCAATTCCTTGAGTATCCAGCTACCTCTTTCTGGGGTCAGGGGGCAGTTGCAGGTGCCTCTGGTCTGCTCAGTGAATCTCTGGCTCTGCCTCCAGTAGCAAACCCCAGGCTGTGGAGAAGCCCCGATCAGTTTTTCCTCATTGCTGCACTGCCAGCCAGGTGCGGGTAGAGGAAAGAAGAACCCAGCTCCCCTAGCAACTCCTCTCCCTGGACTCAAATCCCTTTCTACTAACCAATTCCTTGAACTAAGCCACCTTTCTCACACCAGAGACCTGTCTCTACACCCTCTACTGGGTCTTAGGCTGCCCCCTCTCCCTTATTGGAGCTATTTCTGGTGGGGTGGGGTGGGTGTCCCAGAGGCCCTTCCCTTGCAGACTTTGGGAGGAAACCAGGGAGATCAAATGCTGGGGATTTAAGGTCAGAAGGGACCATCATGATCACTTAGTCTGACCTCCTGAATATTGCAGGCCACAGAACCACCCCTCTAACAGTCCCCTAACCTCTGGCTGAGTTACTGCAGTCCTCAAATCATTCTTCAATCCTTCAAGTTACAGAGAATCCACCATTTACATGAGTTTAAATCTGCAAGTGACCCATGCCCCATGCTGCAGAGGAAGGCAAAGCCCTTGCAGGGTCTCTGCCAATCTGATCCCAGGGGGAAATTCCTTTCTGACTCTAAATAGGGCAGTCAGTTTGACCCTGAGCATGTGGGCAAGACCCACCAGCCAGACACCTGGGGAAGAATTCTCTGAAATAAGTCCGTCCTCCCCATCTAGTGTCCTATCACCGGCTGTTGGAGATGTTTGCTGCTAGCAGTCACAGATCAGTGATGCACCATTGTAGGCATCCCCTCCATAAACTTATCAAGCTCAGTCTTGAAGCCAGTAAGGTTTTTGCCCCCACTTGGAAGGCTGTTTGAGAACTTCACTCCTCTGGTGGTTAGAAGCCTTCATCTAATTTCAAGCCTAAATTTGTTGATGGCCAGTTTATATCTATTTGTTCTTCTGTCCACATTGGTGCTTAACTTAAATAACTCCTCTCCCTCCCTGGTGTTTAGCCCTCTGATGTATTTATAGAAAGCAATCATATCTCCCCTCAGCCTTCATTGGGTTAGGCTAAACAAGCCATGCTCTCTGAATCTCTTCTTATAAGGTAGGTTTTCCATTCCTCAGATCATCCAATCTGCCCTTGTCTGCACCTGGTCCAGTTTGAATTCATCTTTCTTGAACATGGGAAACCAGAATAGCACACAGAATTCCAGATGAAGTCTCGCCAGTGTCTTGTATAAGGGTACAAACACTTCCCTGTCTCTACTGGAAATACCTCACGTGGGGCATCCTAGGACTGCATTAGCCTTTTCCATGTCACATTGATGGGTCATAGTCATTCTGTGATCAACCAATACACCCAGGTCATTCTCCTCCGCTATCACTTCCAAGTGATAAGAGGGATGAAGTGTAGAGGAAACAATGTTTTTGAGCAAAAGGAAGATAGTAGGTGGGCAGAGGGATTTGAATCGGCCAATGATAAGGGGCTGAGACTGGAAAACACTCTACGCTAGTTGGTTATAGCTCTTTATTGCAGAGAGAAACTGTGGGCAGCATGAAGAGCACAAGGGAAGGTACTTTGTGCCAGGCAGCACAGGGACTGCAGTTCGTCTGCAGTGATCGGACAACCCCTGAAGCTGTCAAATAGACTCTTCTCTCCGAATTCAGAGTTGCAGCCCTGACCAGTTTGCTGTTTCTGATGTTCAGTTGAGACCACATCAGAGCACAATGAACTAAAAGGGTAACTTATGAATAACCTGGGGCTCTACCTAACTGGGAATCTTCTAGAGAAATTGGAGATCAACTTTAAAGTCCTTCTCTGGGTGTACTTTGGATTTGCAACAAATGAAATCTGCAGAGGGTGGGAGGGGAGGACTTTGGCTTAGGTATTTCCTCTGAAATAAATATAAGTTATTTCAATAAGAACAATTATTCTGATTCCTCTGAATATCTATTTTCAGAATGGCTGTTGGTCATACTCCCTGCCGGTCAGAACTTCTCATTGTCCTCTTGGAGGACTACAGCTTTTGCTGACTAGGCTGCAGAGAAGCTGTGGCTGTGAGAACATGCTGGGGATGGGATGTGGTAAATGAGGTTATTGTTTCTTTGCTGTACGGAGCCTCTTTCAGGTGAACCCTTTGTTCCCTCTCCCAGAACAGTCCTGAGATCACGTTTCGTCATGCCTCTTGGGGTGCATAAAATTTGCGTATTTAGAAACTGTTTGCCATCTATTTCCCCCCCTCCCCCCCATTCCTCCTCTCCACTTGTATACTCTGCTGCTCTCATTACAGTGACACCCAGCTCCTCTTCTCCTCTCACGTGCTGGCTTTTCTTTCATCGTGCCTATGCTTCCCCCACCTCTCAGACCACCCCAACCTCTCCCCCCCTCCACACACACACACACTTCTGGGCCTAAAATACTTCTCCACACCTTTGCCACTTCCTACCTTGACTGCTGCAGCCTCTTCTCACTGTCTTCCCTTCCCCTAACCTCAAATTCCAGTTCTTGGTCCTGTTTGTACCCCAGTTTTCACATCCTACTGCTCTTTGTTCCCTTGTGACAGTGTTGCGGCAAGACTAAGCAGGGCAGAGACCCCGAGGTACTCACTGCAGGCCCCCAGCCCTTGAGTGCCTCCTGCCAGTTCCACTCCAGTGCTGTATGGTCTACACTTGGGAACTGCAAAGGCAGCTGCCTACTTACTGTGTGTGAAGGGACTGGCCAGGGATTTTGCAGGGGGCCAATGGGGCATATCCTTGAGGATCCTTGCAGGGTGTATGTGACATTCAGTCAGTCAGGCCCTAGCTGAGGAAACCACTTCTCAGCCTGGATGGGAGACAAATAACTTCATTCTCAGGCTGCCAGGGGGTGACTGGGAGGCAGGACTCCTAGGTTCTATTCCCAGCTGTTCCACTGTCCCTCTAACTTAATCTCAAGGGGAAAGAGCTCTACCCTTTCCCCCCCAGCCACATCTCTCATCCCACACCTCTCCAGCTCTGGATCTACACTAGTCTTGGGCACGCCCAGAAACATGATGAGAAAATCTCCCCATGCAGGACCTTCCTGCCTGCCAGCCAGGCTGACAGCTCCTTAATGGGAACCTTGAGAACCCAGCTGTCCTGGGATTGTGGTGGGAGGGGATGGATATAAGGAGCTTCCTGGAGGTGGGAGTCCAATGGGATGGGGGTTGTCTGGAGAATCCTGACAATAAAAGGGACATGAGAACCTAGCCAAAGAAAGGCTGCTGGGAGCCCTGCATCATATTTCTCTCTGGCTTAGTTTACACACAGCTAAATTGCTACAGATTACAAAGGGGGTTGCACTAATATAAACTAAGGGCTTGTTCATGGGTGAAACAGTGGGGAATAGTTACTCTGTAATAGCTCTCTGTGTTGACAATTTCATTGTTAACCACATGGGGAGTTAATCATAGAATAGTAGGGTTGGAAGATACCTCAAGAGGTCATCTAGTCCAACCCCCTGCTCGAAGCAGGACAAACACCAACTAAATCATCCCAGCCAGGGCTTTGTCAAGCCAGGCCTTAAAAACCTCTAAGGACGGAGATTCCACCACCTCCCTAGGTAACCCATTCCAGTGCTTCACCACCCTCCTAGTGAAATAGTGTTTCTTAATATCCATCCTAGACCTCCCCCACTGCAACTTGAGACCATTGCTTGTGAAATAGCAATCATCCATTAAATTCACACCCAGGCTTACTTTGCAATAGAAACTGGAATGATTAAAACAAAACTATATGACACAAAACAAATGAATTAAAAACTGGCTAACGGACAGGTTTCAGAATTGTAAATGGGAAACCATCAGTGAGCAGGTGTGTGTATAGGGGGACCCTGAAGGGATCAGCTCTTGGCCCTACCTACTTCACATTTTCATCAGCAAGCTGGAAGAAAACCAAAAAGTATCACCCATAAAGTTTGCAGATTGCAAAGGGTGGGAGGGAATCACGAAGAGGACAGGTTGCTGACAGAGAGTAGTCTGAGTCACTTGGTGAGCTGGGCACAAGCAAACAATTTATGGTTTAATATGGCCAAATGCAGAGTTATGAATCTAGAACCAAAAACTGTAGGCCACACTTGCAGGATGGGGCGCTGTCTCGTGGAAAGCAGGAACTCTGAAAAAAGACTTGTGGGACTGGTGGACAAACAGCTAAACCTGTGTTCCCAGGGCAATGCTGTGGGCAAAAGAGCTAATGTGATCATTGGATGCATAAATGGGAATATCCAGGAAGAATAGGGAGGTTATGTTACCTCTATATTTGGCTGTGGCATGACCATTGCTGCACACTATTGTGTTCAGACAATGATTAGAGGACTGGAAAACAAACTACAGGTACAGAGTGAGCTCGTGGGGTCGATTTTACTTTGCAAAGGGAAGGTTAAGGGGTGTCTTGCTTATAGTCTATAGGTACCTACGTGGACAACAGAAATGTGATACAGGAGGGCTCTTCATTCTGGCGAACAAAGGCATAAGCAAGTTCTAATGTCTGGAAGTTGAAGCCAAATGCAGACAAGAAATAAGGTGCAATTGTTTAACACTAAGGATTATTAACCAGTGGAAAAAGTTACTAATTTTTAAATCAAGATTGGATATTTTTGGGAACCATATGAACTAGTTCAAGCAGGAATTAATTCAAGGAAGTTCTATGGCTTGTGTTATAGAGGAGGTGGGAATAGGTAATCACAATTGTCCCTCCTGGCCATGTAATGGATGAATCTATGCAAAGCTTCCCCATAGAGACAAGCCCTGGCCTAAACCTATTTGGAAATCAATGTAGAACTTGTCTGCACAAGAAGTAAATATAGCATCCTTCTCTGTGAATGACCATAGTCATAAAGGGGTTTAATGTGCTTTAAATTCACACCTGTAGCTAACTGGCGTTAATTTCCCCTCTAGACAAGCCCTGAGAGTTAAGTCAGTGCGATTTCTGCGTGTAGACCAGTTCTGTGCCTGTCTCTGTCTTGTTTAGGGCTGCCCTTTTGGTTGGACTATTCCAGGAGGTTTAATCACATGACATAATCTTTACTGAATGATGACTCTTCAGGTCCTGAGGGGAGACTCTAGGGCAATGCTGGAGGCTTGACACCTCTCGCTCTGGTTCGTTTTGTTCGTTGCTACCACCAGAGGGCCCACGGTTAAAAGAGGGGAAGCTGGACTCAATTTCTTGCTTTCTGTCTCTGCTGAACTTCCTAGGTCAGTTGTTGCTGCTGCTTCCTTCCCTTGTTGTGACTGTGAGCCGGGGCTGAGCAACTGCTGCAAAGGGCTCTGTGCGAGGAGAGCCCTGCATTAACGCCGCTCTGGGCCCAGCCGGGCGGACTTTCTGCGGGGGCTGGAACCAGCCCCTGGGGCAGCCCCGGCCTCCGCCGACACCAGCCCCGGAGCCGGAGCCTGCAGGTGAGGGGAGAGACCCGGGGAAAGGGCTGGGGCCGGGCAGGAAAGTGACTGCGCAAACAGCCCAGGGAGGCTCAGATCTAGCAGCCCCTGGGAAGCTGCTGGGTGAGAGAAATACCAGGGAGAGGGGGAGCCTTGGGGGTTCTGTATTTTAATAATCTAGCCCCTTAGACAAGCCAGGAGGGGCCACTTCTCTCTGCAGGGGTGGGTAAATCTCCCCAGGATCCCAGTGCAGAGAGGGATAGGTTCGCTGAGTCAAACGTGTCAGGCCTAAAGTGACTTGGCCTGGGTGTGTTCGTATGAACATTTCCACACCAATCCCCTTCCCTGTAACGAATGGGTTAGATCCCTGGGAAGGCTCAGGGCCCCCGAAACCACCCCCCCCCCTCCACCGCATTTGTCATCTGCGCAAAGTGACTCTCACGGCTCTAGATGTCTGTGGGACAAGAGGCTCCTGGAGAAATATTTGTGCAGCCAAGGCGGGGGTGAGAGAGAGAGAGAGACAAGCTTTCGGGATCACCAGAAGCTCTTCTTCAGGGTTGGGAATGAACTCAGAGCATCACAGCTAAATACAAGGTGGAAGGGATTGTTTCATGTAAGTAGTTAACACCTATACAGATATACACAGAACTACGTACAGAACAGCCTACTCTATCTAGGGTGACCTGAGCTCCCAATTTTATAGGGACAGTCCCAATATTTGGGGCCTTGTCTTATATAGACGCCTATTACCCCTTCCTTCTCGTGGGAAGCAGGGACTCTGAAAAAAGACTTGTGGGACTGGTGGATAATCAGCTGAACCTGAGCTCCCAGGGCAAAGCTGTGGCCAAAAGGGCTGATGTGATCCTTGGATGCACAAACGGGAATATCCAGGAAGAATAGGGAAGTTATGTTACCTCTGTATTTGGCTGTGGCACGACCATTGCTGCACACTATTGTGTTCAGACAATGATTAAAGGACTGGAAAACAAGCTGTACAGGGACAGAGTGAGCTTCTGGGGTTGATTTTGCTTTGCAAAGAGAAGTTTAAGGGGTGTCTTACTCATAGTCTATAGGTACCTACGTGGACAACAGAAATGTGATACAGGAGGGCTCTTCATTCTGGCGAACAAAGGCATAAACAAGTTCTGTCTGGAAGTTGAAGCCAAATGCAGACAAGAAATAAGGTGCAATGGTTTAACACTGAGGATTATTAACCAGTGGAAAAAATTACTAATTTTTAAATCAAGATTGGATATTTTTGGAAACCATAGGATGCAATTTCTGTAAGATTTCCCTTTCATCCTTCAAAAGCTGCCTCCCCATCTGTCCCTTGCCTTCGTCCAGGCTGGCAGTTTCGCAAGGCTAAAAAACCAGAAATTGTTGCAAGAACTCACAGGCCAGAATTCACGCCTTCCTTGGCATGGTGTTTTGAAAGAGAAGCAAAAACCATGGGCATAATGGCATCGTTTCCAGCTGGGTGTAAAATCTGAGCTCTGTGGGGGGGGCGTGATGGGAAGGGGCAGCAGGAGCAATAAATGGAGAGGGAGACTCCCAGCTCCCAAACCTGCCCAGCTCCATTCACTGCAGCACCCCGGGCAGACTGACTTTCCTGGGGACAAGGAGAGAGGAAAAAGCAGTTCTTGCCTCTGCCTGCGCCCCCTGCCTGCTGAGGGAACACGGTGCCCTCAGGAATCCTCCAAAACAAGCATCTCCTTTGATTCGGCTCATTTCTAGCATTTGGTTCACAGACTTGGATACTGGGAGGTTTAAAGATGTCTCAGTCCTGCTAGGAGGGGCCGGGTCTGTGCTGTAATAAAGTGACTATGGACTTTCCCAGCTTTGCAGAGTCAGAACCTCTGTGTGCAGGAGACAAACCTGGGGGGAGTCAAGGTGTGAAGTGGACTAAAACCCACTCTGACGCCTCCCCAATCACCTCTCTCCCTGGCAGGCTGCAGAATAACATCCGTCCAGTCCAGCCACGTCATCCCAGAAACGAAATGGCTTTAGCACAGCGTATTCAGGTAGGGGATTTTTCAGGGAGCTGCTGCAGGGTTTGTGCTGGATGGGGAGGGAGCAGGGCATACACAGGAGCTGGGAGTGGGAGGTGGGGATAGAGTGTGACAAACCTGCTGGGACTCTAGAGAACAGGGGGAATTCCCCCGTCTGTGGACCAGGAATCAAGCTGTGTGTCCAGGCACTGAAGAACGTATCTGACTCCTGCTAGCCACAGCCCTGAGCTTCCTAGCCAGAGGTTGATACAAAGAGGAAAGGGGGCAACCAACCCTTCTTCCGATGTTAAGCTGCTGGAATTCCTCCTGGGAAGCTGTCCATGGACAGTACTCATGGGCTCCATTTCCAGGATCTGTCTCTTGTCTAGTAGCCACACGATGAGGTCTGAAGCAGTCTGCATGGGGAACTCTGCTATCCAATCCCTTCCCTTTCAGTTCTGGGGTGTTTCTCCCTCCCCCCTTCCCCCATGAATAACTCTCGTGTAGCTTCTGCTCCTGCTTGGAGTTTCACAGTGGGCAGCAGCAACAGCAGAGCGTTTCTGATGCGTTTCTCAGATGCTCACAGCTCTGAAGGGCAGCCTGGAACTGGCCAGCAGCAATTACTCTGGAGCTGCCTGTCGGCAGACTGGGAAAAGCAGCACAGCAGCATCTGGGGACACAGGCCAAATCATTTCTTATCTTCCAGACTGGCTGGGAAGAGCATTCATCGTCATGATGCCCTGGCTCCCTGAAGCCCTGTCTGTTTTCGGGAACCCTGTTGCACTGGTGAGGGCAGTGCCGGATGTTCCCATGTATGCCACGGTGCTTGTGTGGCTCCTTGAGCAAGGTTTTAATTCCATTTTCATATCCGTCTCTTGCTACGGTGTGTGTCTGTGTGGTGGACCTGGTAAACTCCCACACCACATGCAGATCTCTGCCGCTTGAGCTAAAGTAACTCCATTAGCTTTTGAGGGCAGTAGCCTATTGCATTTTTGAGGGCCAGCTGCCAGAGGAGTGTATCTAATGTATTGGCCCAGCGGGTTGCAATAGCAGGCACAGATAGAAATCTGATCTATTGGACCAGTAGCAGGCACAGGTAGAAATTCAAATGATGCTAGTGAGTTTCTCAGGCTCTGCAGAACAACTCTGCAACGAACAAAGTTCTCTTTAGCTTTCTGCTGCTACTAGGGAAGCTCTGAGCAGCGCAGAGGGGCCAAAGCCGGCTGTCTCCTGGGCGGAAACACGGCAGCATCCGACCCCCCTTCATAATCCTCCTCTCAGCCGGACAGGCTGGGAGCTTCGCTTCCCTCTGAAACGAGAGCTTTAATTCTGCAGCTGTGCCTCTCGCTTGGCAGGGAAAGGGCTCTGCTCTCTGGGGCCGAGGTGGATTTTTCCAGCTCTACCTGTGACTGAGCTGGTGGGACTCTGGCTGGGGCAGCAGGTTGTGAGTGGGGGTCTCTTGTTGTTGATACAGATGCCGGTGACCTTCGAGGAGGTGGCTGTGTATTTCTCTGAGGGGGAATGGGCTCTGCTGGACCTGGGTCAGCGAGCCCTCTACAGGGATGTCATGCAGGAGAACTATGAGAACGTGACCTCACTGGGTAAGGATTCCTGTCTCCTAGGTGTGTTGAAATTTGAACTTTGCATTGCCTGAATTGACCTCTGCTCACAGTTCTTCCCGGTCCCTTAGATTTCAGTGGGATCAGCCCCACAGCTCCCTTTCTACCTGGACTTTACATTCTCTAGGGCAGGACTGTCTTTGTCTGTGCAGTGCCAAGCATAAAGGGGCCCTGGGCCTTGCTGAGGTCTCTAGGTACTACAGCAATCCAAGTCATTAACCGAGGATTTAGCAGCTATAATTACAGTGCACACTAACTCCCAGGCCTTCTCCGCACCCTGCCAGATTTTAATACTCCTTCTGACTCACCAGGTTCCCTACCTACTCCAGCGTTCTTGCCTGACCTCTTCTTACCCCGGAACTGCTGCATTCAGGGACACCGCTGCTCCCTCCCACCCCTTAAGGCACTGAATCCTGCTCGCTTGTGCACACTGGTCCCAGCTTCCCTCTGACTCTCCCCAGGGCCCTCACTGTCAGTGAGAAGGGGATCGTGGGTGGAGTCTCTGCTCTCTGGGACACAGAGCTGCCCTCTCTTGTCTTTTAGGAACCTCTTTTGAGGAGTCTCTCACTGGCTTTGTTTACAGCAATAGATAATCTTGGGTGCCCCCCCCCCTCGTGCCATAGAGCCATGATTGCAGGCTGTGAGGGGCGCTTTGGTACAAGAGGTGGGGCTGGCGGCCGGACATGCTCTGTTAGAGCCCTGCACCCTTTCAATTCGGGTCCCTCACTAATTGCTCATGGCTCAGAATAATTGCAATAACCAATCATGGTTTGCAGGAGCCCAAAAGTCTGTTAATTACGCTTCCCCAGCCCATATGGATATGGGGGAAGGCTGGGTAGCAGTGGAGGGAGACCCTAGAGGGGATTCCTGGTTGGTGGGCTATTAAAAAGGAACCTCCTCTGAATATTAGACTGTATTTGTTAGCAGTGTCCTGCGGCTTTGAACAGATGGCTCTGGAATTATACTGTTTTAACTGCGCTAGAACGTTACATTTGAACCTTTGTTACCCAAATGTGTAATTCACCCTCCTCTTACAAGGTTAATTTTCCCTGGAGCAGGATTTCTGATGTCCAGACCTGACTTGATCTGTCAGCTGGAACAAGGGGAAGAGACATGGGTCCCAGATCTCCAGGGCTCGGAGGAAAGGGGGATCCGGAGAGGTGCCTGCACAGGTGAGGATTTGGTTCAACTGACATGTAAACTGTCCATCTGCGAAGGAAACAGCTGGGATTCCCACTTAGGCCCTCTGAACTTCTCCAGTTTTGCCTCATTAGGAACCAGATCAGGAGGCTAGCCAGCAAGTCGTCCGCTGTCATTCCCACCCTTCTAACTGACACCTGGCAGTAGTTCCTTCCCCTGGAGTGTTCACCTGGGATATGAGAGTGGAGTCGGTTCACTCTTCCCTTAGCGGGGGAAGGGTTTAGGGGGATTTGCACCCTAATATTTCAATTTCCCCAATAGCTATTTTGGTTTGTTTCTGAGTTTTGCTTTCCCCCGGCACAGGGACTGACTCCGGTCTGGATTCTCTCCTTATCCCAGCAGGTGACGAGATGTCGTGTAAGAATGAGGAGGAGAATCCTCAGCAGGAAGGGCCTGCGCAAGTGAAATTGTGTGGGAAGGTATTGGGAGGATCCGCAGGAAATGTTCCTGCACAGGGAGAAATTGGTGGGAGTCAGAATGGATCAAAGAGGCAAAAGGAAAAGGACTCGGGGAAGGGACAAAGTAAATCCACTTCCCATGAGGGTGGTTCCAGAGACGTTCACAAAACCACAGTTCAGCAGACCGGAGAGACGCAGAAAATATGCATAGACTGCGGGAAAATCTTCAGTTGCATCTCGCACCTCATTAGACACCAGAGAACCCACACAGGGGAGAGACCCTTTAAATGCCCCGACTGCGGGAAAGGCTTCGGTCGGAGCTCGCACCTGGTTGTACATGAGCGGATCCACACGGGAGAGAGACCATACAAGTGCGATGAATGCGAGAAAAGCTTCAATCAGAGCCCACACCTTATTAGACACCAGAAACTCCACCTGATGGACAGACGCTGTAAATTACCTGGCTGGGGTGGAGTGAATGCTGCATTTCCCAATTCCTTGAGTATCCAGCTGCCTATCGCTGGGATCAGGGGGCAGCTGCAGGTGCCTCCAGGCTGCTCAGTGAATCTCTGGCTCTGCCTCCTGTAGCAAACCACAGGCAGCGGAGAAGCCCCAATCAGTTTTTCCTCATTGCTGTGCTGCCAGGCCCCTCTGCCACTTGCCAGCCAGGTGGTGATCAGGGAAAGAAGAACCCAACTCCCCTCGACACTCATCTCCCTGGACTCAAATCCCTTTCCAGTAACCAATTTCTTGAGCTAAGCCACCTTTCTCAGGGCAGAGACCTGTCTCTGCACCATCCTCTGGGACGTAGGCTGTGCCTCCCCCACTTACTGGCGTTCATGTGGGGTGGGTGCCCCAGAGGCCCTTCCCTTGCAGACTTTGGGAGAAAACTAGGGAGATCAAATGTTCGGGGGACTACGAGA
The DNA here is from genome assembly GCF_965140295.1 of Lepidochelys olivacea. Lineage (NCBI taxonomy): Eukaryota > Metazoa > Chordata > Testudines > Cheloniidae > Lepidochelys > Lepidochelys olivacea. The sequence goes on along the minus strand of NC_140424.1, from coordinate 33,720,565 downwards.
GGAAGAATGGGCAGGGAACGGGTTGCAGGTGACTGAATTAGCAAGTGATCAAGTGCTGAGACTGGACAACTCTGCACTAGTTGGCCAGAGCTCATTGCTGCAAAGAGGAACACCAGCTCGAAGGAAAGGAACAAGGTTTTGTGTACCAGGATCATGGTTACTGTCTGCAATGAACTTCCTGCCCCGTGAGCCACCAGCAGCTCTGAGACCAGCACTCGGGCACTTCAGTCGGTCAGTGCAGAGTCGCAGCCCCTAAGGGTCAATTTCTGATGTTGGGTTAAAATGACCTCAGAGCACCCTGGTAACTCAAGAATTACAGGGCGGGGGGGGTTCCTCACTGGACATCTTCGACAGAAATTAGAGACCAGTCATTTCCTATGTGTATTTGGGGTTTGCAACAAGAAGTGGATGAGTGGGTGTTGGGAAAGGAATGTGTGACTTATATTTATCTCTGGGGAAATCATGGGGTATTTAACAGTAATTATTCCAATTCTTCAGAATGTCTAAAATTAGAGTGACTAGTATGGGTCACTGACAGTCCAGATCTTTGTCCTTCCTAAACGAGTGGAGTAGGGCTCAGTGAGGGGTCCCGCTGTGAGGCCACTCTGCTCACTGGGGAATGGGATTGATTCTTTGATGCCCGTTGCCCATTTCAGGTAACGTTTCACCCCATCTGCACTAGTTATTCCTTCTCCCTGAACTATCTCTCTGTTGCACCTCTTTATTTCTATTTTGGTAAATAAAACCTGCACATACAGACGCTGTCTGGAATCCTCTGTGTTTTGTTTTTCACTGAGAGACCCTGCCATTCACGCTGATTTGAGAGAGGGGCCTGGGCTGCAGCAACATCGCCTCTGGGATGCACACCCAACTCCTCTCTGCCTTTCTACCTCATGTGCTGCCAGTGCTTGCCTGGGAATCTCAGCAGCCTGCCTTCCCTCCCAGCCCCGGGGCTCAAACACTTCTCCTCCACCGCCTGCCTTGGCAGCTGCAACCTCCTTCCTCTCCCCTGTTTTTTTTCCCCCACCTCAGATCCCAGCTCCTGGGCCTCTCCTTGGAAGCCCTGCCTGTACCTCTGCTGTCATTTCCAGCTGCTCCCTTTTTGCTCGGCCTGAGCTCACCTTGTATTGTGGTGCCAGCAGGAGCAAACAGCACAGAGCCCAGCAGGTGGTTACCATAAAGATAACCCAGCAGGGATCTGGACCTCTGAGGTCCCCCTGCTGAGAGGGTCATGACACTGCACTCTGCATGGACCTGTCCACGGGGACCACTACTAGGACACAAGGCAGCAGCCCAGCCAGATGCCCTGTTGCTAGTCCATTATTCCTGCACCCCAGCAATGGCCCTGGCTAGGAGCTGATTCCTGGGGCAATTCAAGTGACAGGTTAATCTCTAAGGCCCTGAATGGTTTGGGTCCTGCTTTCCTCAGAGCTCCTTCTCTCTCCACATGCCATTGCGCCAGCTGAGACAACAGAGCTCATATCTACTAGATGTAGATATGTAGGCAGTGTGCCCTTGTTGCCAAGAAGGCCACTGGCATTTTGGGATGTATAAGTAGGGGCATAGCGAGCAGATCGAGGGACGTGATCGTTCCCCTCTATTCGACATTGGTGAGGCCTCATCTGGAGTACTGTGTCCAGTTTTGGGCCCCACACTTCAAGAAGGATGTGGATAAATTGGAGAGAGTCCAGTGAAGGGCAACAAAAATGATTAGGGGACTGGAACACATGAGTTATGAGGAGAGGCTGAGGGAGCTGGGATTGTTTAGCCTGCGGAAGAGAAGAATGAGGGGGGATTTGATAGCTGCTTTCAACTACCTGAAAGAGGGTTCCAAAGAGGATGGCTCTAGACTGTTCTCAATGGTAGCAGATGACAGAACGAGGAGTAATGGTCTCAAGTTGCAGTGGGGGAGGTTTAGATTGGATATTAGGAAAAACTTTTTCACTAAGAGGGTGGTGAAACACTGGAATGCGTTACCTAGGGAGGTGGTAGAATCTCCTTCCTTAGAGGTTTTTAAGGTCAGGCTTGACAAAGCTCTGGCTGGGATGATTTAACTGGGAATTGGTCCTGCTTCGAGCAGGGGGTTGGACTAGATGACCTTCTGGGGTCCCTTCCAACCCTGATATTCTATGATTCTATGTACCTAGGAAGGGGACTCCCTGCAGGGCGTGCTCAGCAATGGAGGGCTCCGATTCTGGAATTGGCTTCTTGCGGCCCAACAGAGTCCCTGTCCCTGACGGTTAGGTTCCATGCCAGGCCCGTGTTGTTTCCCCAGTGGCTGGGCAGCGAGGGTGTTGATGGGGCACTGATCAGCTCTGAGGGGAGGTCACGCAGCACTCACAGTTTGAAGGATTCAACTCTTCATATTTTAGTCTCCCAAACAGTTCTCCTAGTTTTCACCCTCTGAATCCCCTTTTACTCTTCCCCTCTCTGAGGTTTCCTTTCTCCCTAGCACAGGGACTGACATGTCTGGTTTGTCCCTTTCATTCAAACAGATGACAAGTCAGGGAATGAGGAGGAGAATTCTCTAGTTACACCACAGAGATCCAAAGGGAAAGTTTCCAAGAGTCTTGAGCAGGTGAAGGGCAAAGTCTGTGAGAGCCAGCGCAGGTCAGAGAAAAAAAAAAAAAAGCAGTCAGGGAACAGATGGGGTCAGTTCTCTCCTAAGGGGAAAGGTGACACACACCAGGACAGCAAACACCACAGACGAGGAAGGTGAAAATCTTGTGTTGAATGTGGGAAAAACTTCAGCAGTAGGTCAGCCCTCTTCAGACCCAACCGAATCCACACAGGAGAAACCCCACCAGTGCCCTTGCTGCAGGAAAAGCCTCATTGTCCACCAGAGAATACACACGGGTGAGAGTACAAAAACCGCTTCAGGACCAGCATGACCCTCACTAAACACAAGAAAACCCACACAGGAGAGAAACCGTACATCTGCTCAAGTGCAGGAAAAACCTCCGGGCAAACTCAACCCTCACTATCCATTGGTGATTCCATACAAGAGGGAAGCCCTACAAATGCCCCAACTGCAGGAAAGGCCTCAGGGACAGCTCGCCCCTCACTGAGCATCGGAGGAGAAATTGTGTCAGAGTCCTGTCTAGGGATGGCTGGAGGGAACGATAGAGCTGTTGATTCCCCGCAAATATCAGTAATGTTCAGCTCTCAAGTGTCTGCCTGGGAGACGGCAGAAGCTGACCTGTAAACTGATTGCTAGACCGAGAGGTTCATCAAACCCCATGCAGAGGAAGAGAAGTCCCAATTGACACTTGGCTGCAGAGCTGCTGAGTTTTTCTGTTTCCTGCCAACCTTTCCATGGGAGGAGAGAGAAGGGGCCTTCCCATTGTGCTCTCTGCACTGAAACTCCTTTCAGTGTTTCTAAGCTCTCTTACCTGCCTGAGGGCCTCTCGGGGTCTTCTTTTCTGAAGAATCCTCAGAGTCCAGGACACAGGGCTCTTCCTCTTGGTCCATGTGGCAGATGGGGTCTGATTTGGGGCTTAGGGATTCTGCTCATCAGAAGGAAACGGGTGAGATCAGTGGGCTAGGTCGCCATTCAGCATTTCCCACAAGAGATCAACCCATAATGTCACACCCAGCCCCTTTCTCTGCAGGGAGGACATCTGATCCTCACAGATGGGGAACATGTTCATGAGACCCCGTGGGAGAGCCTAGTGCCTGCAGGGAGAGGTGCCGTGTGTCTCCTTGGGTAAACTCATGGATCCCCAGCAGCTTATTATCTGAGAGCAGATAATAAGCTGCTTGTCACAACACCGCAGAGGGCCAGCGACCCCAGGGATGGAACGAGAGGCACCAGAGTATGGGGGGGGCATGACCCTCCCACTTCTTACTGGCTGAAAGGGTGAGTGAGCAGGGGCAGGGTGCAGAGAAGAGCGAGTGGGGGACGGTGTCACAGAAGCGGAACCTCGGGAGAAAAGGTGGTGCTAGGGTGGGATCTCTGGGGCATGGAGGGTGGGGGCGGGGCCACAGTTCGGGCACCATTGCCCCCCCACACACTTTTAGGAAGCTTCCACCGCCCCTAAATGGAACCAGCCCCAGACAGGGGACACAGGGAGTCACTCTCTTTTGAAACCCTGGGGATGTCCAGATTAACACTGAGTCCTGAGTTTCCGTCCCAGTGGGATGAGGTGTAGAGGTGACCCTCTCTCTCACACAGGGCCTAGGACCCGCAAGTGCTGATCGCCCCAGATATCTAAGGGGCAGGGGCTGTAGGATCCTGGAGCTGAAGGTGACCTGCAGAGCCCACCCAGATCCTAACACCCAAGGAGACAGGGATACTTACTCTGCGAGGTCACAGTCTCCTAATTCTCCTGCATGACTAGATGACCTCCTGAGGTCCCTTCCAATCCTGATATTCTGTGAGTCTATGATGTCCCTGTGGAGGGCTCTCTAACAGGATCCAGCAGAACCCCCTGCCCCTCGGTAAAATACACAGCCACCTCCTCGAAGGTCACCAGTCCCTGACACAGCCAGAGTCCCCCTCTCAGAACCTGCTGCCCCCGCCACAGTCCCACCAGCTCACTCACAGACATCTCTGCTCCAATCTCAACTGCATTATGCTTTTCAGTGGCACTTTTCCATCCTGTGATCCCTGGGATAGACTAACCTCCCAGTAATTCCTCTCCCTTCCCACTCAGACCTATTGCTTTCTCCCTGTTGTTATCCCATTGTCAGTGCCCAGTCAGGTATCTAACACTGTCGAAAACACTCTGCACTAACAAATGAATTCAGCCTTGAGTTCCCAGTGCTGTTGGTTCTCCAGCCTCCTTCCTCAAGAGCTGGGTAGCCACAGAGAGAAATAATTTTTTACTTCATAACATTAGAAGTATCCGGAAGGGTCTCACGGGGCCTAAGTCGAATACTATTTAATATTTTCATTAACGACTTGGCTAATGACGTGGACACTATGCTTATAAAAACTGCAGATGAAACCAAGCTGGGAGGGGTTGAAAGCACTTTGGAGGCCAGAATTAGAATTCAAAATGACCTCGATAAATTGCAGAATTGGTGTGAAATCAACAAGATGAAATTAAATAAAGACAAATGCACCATAGTACTCTTAGAAAGGAAAAATCAAATGAGCAAATACAAAAGGGGGAATACCTGGCCAGGCATTAGTACTGAAGAAAAGCATACAGGAGCTATAGTGGATCCCAAGCTGAACAGGCTGCAACAATGTGAAGCCGTTGTGAAAAAGACTAGTATCATTCTTGGGTGAATGAACACGAGTGTCGTATGTAAGACACCGGAGCTAACTGTTCCACTCTCCTCTGCACCCGTGAGGCCTCAGCTGGAGTACCGTGTCCAGTTTTTAGCGTCACACTCTTAAGAAAGATGTGGACAAACTGAAAAGAGACCAGAGAAGAGCAAAACAAATGATAAAAGGTTCAGAAAACCTGACCTATGAAGAAAGGTTAAATAACCTGGGCATGTTTAGACATGAGAAAAGAAGACTGAGGGGGGACCTGATAACAGTCTTCAAATATGTTAACTGTTGTTATAAAAAGGACAGTGATCAGTTCTCCATGTCCACTGAAGGTAGGACAAGAAGTAATGGGCTTAATCTGCAGCAAGGGAGATTGAGATTAGATATTAGAAAAACCTTGCTAAACTATAAGGATAGTTAAATTCTGAAAGAGGTTACCTGGTGAGGTTGTGGAATCCCCATCACCAGAGGTTTTTAAGAACAGGTTGGATAAACACCTGTCAGGAACAGTAACGTATACTTGGGCCTGCCTCGGCACAGGGGGCTGGAGTAGATGACCTCTCAAGATCCCTTCCAGCCCTATATTTCTGTGATTCTATGACTGGTCACTGTTCAGGGTTTGACATACAGGGCTCTGGGCTGGGACCTGGTGAAGATGGAGGGCCTGGATCCCTCTATCCTCCAGCCAAGCTTAAAGGCTGAGGCTACTCAGCCAGCAGGGGGCTGAGATATAGTGGGTATAGTGTATTTAGATTTCAGAAAGCCTTTGACAAGGTCCCTCATCAAAGGCTCTTAAGCAAACTAAGCTGTCATGGGATAAGAGGGAAGGTTCTCTCATGGACTGGTAACTTGTTAAAAGAGAGGAAACAAAGGGTAGGAATAAACCATCAGTTTTCAGAATGGAGAGCAGTAAATAGTGGTGTCCCCCAGGGGTCTGTACTGGGACCAGTACTGTTCAACGCATTCATAAATGATCTGGAAAAAGGGGTTAACAGTGAGGTGTCAAAATCTGCAGATGATACAAAACTACTCAAGATAGTTAAGTCCAAAGCAGACTGTGAAGAGCTCCAAAGGGATCTCACAAAACTGGGTGACTGGGCAACAAAATGGCAGATGAAATTCAATGTTAATAAATGCAAAGTAATGCACACTGGAAAACATTATCTCAACTATACATATAAAATGATGGGGTCTAAGTTAGCCATTACCACTCAAGAGAGAGATCTTGGAGTCATTGAGTGGATGTTTTCAGAGAACTATCCACAATGTGCAGCGGCAGTCAAAAAAGCAAACAGAATGTTGGGAATCATTAAGAAAGGGATAGATAATCACAGAATCATAGAATATCAGGGTTGGAAGGGACCTCAGGAGGTCATCTAGCCCAACCCCCTGCTTGAAGCAGGACCAATCCCCAATTTTTGCCCCAGATCCCTAAATGGCCCCCTCAAGGATTGAACTCACAACCCTGGGTTTAGCAGGCCAATGCTCAAACCACTGAGCTATCCCTCCATAATAAGACAGAAAAGATCATATTGCCTCTATATAAATGCATGGTACACCTGCATCTTGAATACTGCGTGCAGATGTGGTTGCCCCATCTCAAAAAAGACATACTGGAATTGGAAAAGGTTCAGAAAAGGACAACAAAAACTATTACGAGTATGGAACAGCTTCCATATGAGGCGTGATTAATAAGACTGTGACTTTTCATCTTGGAAAAGAGATGACTAAGGGGGGACATGATCGAGGTCTATAAAATCATGACTGGTGTGGAGAAAGTAGATAAGGAAGTGTTGTTTACTCCTTCTCATAACACAAGAACTAGGGGTCACCAAATGAAATTGATAGGCAGCAGATTTAAAACAAACAAAAGGAAGTATTTTTTCACAAAATGCACAGTCAACCTGTGGAACTCCTTGCCAGAGGATGTTGAGAAGGCCAAGACTATAACAGGGTTAAAAAAAGAACTAGATAAGTTCATGGAGGGTAGGTCCATCAATGGCTATTAGCCAGGATGGGCAGGGATGGTGTTCCTAACCTCTGTTTTCCAGAAGCTGGGAATGAGCGGCAGAGGATGGATCACTTGATGATCACCTGTTCTGTTCATTCCCTCTGGGGCACCTGGCATTGGCCACTGTTGAAAGACGAATACTGGGCTAGATGGACCTTTGGTCTGACCCCAATATCGTGGTTCTTATGTTCTTATGTAACCAGTAGGCTGCCCAGTCACCCAAGCCCTGTTCTAGTGAGTAACAGTATTTTTTGTAATTAAAAACTTAGTAACTGATAAGTTACTAATTAAAAACATTAAGTCTAACTACTTGCTGTACAATTATGGGAAATTACTAAATAATTCACATACTTAGTAGGGCTGTCAAAAGATTAATTGTGATTTAAAACAATTAATTGCAATTAATCACAGTTTTAATTGCACTGTTAAACAATAACAGAATACCAATTTAAATTTATTATAAATATTTTTAGATGTTTTTCTACATTTTCAAAAGAATACTGATTTAAATTACAATGCAGAATACAAAGTGTAGAGTGCCCACTTTATATTTTTTATTACAAATATTTGCACAGTAAAAAATAAATGAAAGAGTGCTATATACAAGTCAAAGTATGAAGGGGCATACAAATGTTTAGAATATCTGGCATGTAAATACGTTGCAATGCTGGCTAAAAAAGTGTCGCACGAATACCTTTTCTCACTTTCAGAGGACATCGTAAAGAAGTAGCAGGCAGCATTATCTCACATAAATGTAAACAAACTTGTTTGTCTTGGTGATAGGCTGAACAAGAAGTAGGACTGAGTGGACTTGCAGGCTCTAAAGTTTTACATTGTTGTTTTTTTTGTGTGCAGTTATGTAGAAAAATAATTCTTTAGTTGTAAGTTGCACTTTCATGATAAGAGGTTGCACTTCAGTACTTGTATGAGGTGAACTGAAAAACACTATTTCTTTTGTTTGTTTTTTATAGTGCAAATATTTGTAATAAAAAATAATATAAAGTGCTGTACTCTTTGTATTGTTGTAATTGAAATCAATATATTTGAAAATGTAGAAAAACATCCAAAAATATTTATAATTTAAATTAGTATTCTATTGTTTAACAGTACAATTAAAACTGCAATTAATCATGACTAATTTTTTAGTAGAGTTAATTTGTTTCAAGTTAATTGCTTGAGTTTACTGCGACTGACAGCCCTAATTCCAACTGAGTTATGGTAAAAATGAGAATGTAAGCAATTTTTCAGTAATTGTGTGCTGTGACTCTTTTGTACTTTTATGTCTGATTGTGTACGCAAGTAGTTTTTAAATGAGGTAAAACATGGGGGTACACAAGACAAATCAGACTCCTGAAAGGAGTACAGTGATTTGGAAAGGCTGAGAGCCACTGCTGTAGGCCTTAGGCAGTGCAAACCATTAGCACAGGTCATACTTTAAGATACTATGGATAATACCAACCCATCTAAATTAAAAAGGTTTACACAAAAGATGTAAAGGGCTGTGACTGAAACCAGGAATTGCCAGGTGAGGAGAACACACAGCTACATGTTTTACAACAGGGATCAGAACAGGAACAACTGGAACTAGTCTGATCCACTCAAAGATTTCTCTGCCCTAGCCAGGATCTCCAATCCTGTCACTGTCTGGGCAGACATCTGCACCTGCATGGAACACCACTCCAAACACTACAGCCCTAAGGAAAGGGTAACTCTGGTTGTAAGTGCATGGAATAATTTCAGCTCCTTTCACTCTAATCCATCAGAAATTGTTTGCCATGGGTCAAGGCAAGGGAGAGGGTGGGGGATGCAATTTCTAAGGCATTTGTGACACCCTTCACATAGTGCAGCCCCCACCTTTCCTCAGCTCTGGTCTGAGGGATGCAAATTCTGAAGGATGAAAGATTTCAGAAATTGCATCTCCCTCCTGCTTTCCACCATGGTGTGGCAAGATGGTGTCTCAATTTTTGGCTGGTATCTTTGGCTCACCAGATAAGTCCTTCTCCTCCCAAACGAAGAGAGAATTTGGTATCCACTATTCAGCTCTAAAAGTTGTAAGAATTCACTTATATTTTAGAAGACATTCCACCATATTTAGACCATCTCTTTGATCCCAGTTAGATTCCAGTAGGGATCCTTTTAAACCCTGGCACCTCTCCTAAGTCTCACAGGGCTCTCTTAATAACTCTCAGACAGCAACCTCCTCCATTGTTATTGACATAGGTGGGCAAATGATTCTCAATCTGAGAGGAAACTCAGGTAAGGACTTAGAGCAAACATTTCCCCTCCAAAACCAAAAGTTCTTGCAGTTTTAAAGGGGGACGAGAAACAAAAACAATCAGAGGATTGTATATCATTTAGATAAATACAAAGTATTATTTCCCACCTGCTTGCCATTCACACAGGGAGCCCCACATGATGCTACTTTAACAGGAATAAGGAGGGGATGGAAGAGCCAGAATATTCCAGAAATGTCCATCCCCTGTTGCTGGCAAAGAATAGCCAATATGTTCCCAGAAGCAGCCATGGCTCAGCACTGCGGGAATGAAAACCCCCACAGAGACCATTTGTCCTGAACTTTTAGGATCTCTCAGGGTGAAAGTGGTCATGAGAACGTGAGGGGTTAATATACAGGAATATAGGATTGTTATAAGTGATGGAGGTTTTCAGCCACAATAAAACAATCCATTAGGGTCTGACCAGCTGCCTTGTTAACAGCTGGGAGACACCGTACGCTGAAATGGAGAAGCACCTGTCTTTGATGTTTATTAAATATTGAGCCAGTAGCTTTCATCAGGAAACATGTTGATTTTAGGAGGTAAAAGGGAAACAATTTGATTCTCTAATGTAAGCAGGGAAAGTTGATCAATGGGGAGTTTATTCCAGATTTTTCATTTCAATCCATTTAGATTTTTACATCTGATTGAGATACTAATTTCAATCCTGGGCGCCCCATCATCTCAGGCATTGGCACCCTGACAGCAGGATTGTCTGGCTATGTAGACTCCCTCCTCAGGCCCTACGCTACCAGCACTCCCAGCTACCTTCGAGACACCACTGACTTCCTGAGGAAACTTCAATCCATCGGTGATCTTCCTGATAACACCATCCTGGCCACTATGGATGTAGAAGCCCTCTACACCAACATTCCACACAAAGATGGACTACAAGCCGTCAAGAACACTATCCCCGATAATGTCACGGCTAACCTGGTGGCTGAACTTTGTGACTTTGTCCTTACCCATAACTACTTCACATTTGGGGACAATGTATACCTTCAGATCAGCGGCACTGCTATGGGTACCCGCATGGCCCCACAGTATGCCAACATTTTTATGGCTGATTTAGAACAACGCTTCCTCAGCTCTCGTCCCCTAAAGCCCCTACTCTACTTGCGCTATATTGATGACATCTTCATCATCTGGACCCATGGAAAAGAAGCCCTTGAGGAATTCCACCATGATTTCAACAATTTCCATCCCACCACCAACCTCAGCCTGGTCCAGTCCACACAAGAGATCCACTTCCTGGACACTACAGTGCTAATAAACAATGGTCATATAAACACCACCCTATACCGGAAACCTACTGACCGCTATTCCTACCTGCATGCCTCCAGCTTTCACCCTGACCACACCACACGATCCATCGTCTACAGCCAAGCTCTGCGATACAACCGCATTTGCTCCAACCCCTCAGACAGAGACAAACACCTACAAGATCTCTGTCAAGCTTTCTTACAACTACAATACCCACCTGCAGAAGTAAAGAAACAGATTGATAGAGCCAGAAGAGTTCCCAGAAGTTACCTACTACAGGACAGGCCTAACAAAGAAAATAACAGAACGCCACTAGCCGTCACCTTCAGCCCCCAACTAAAACCCCTCCAACGCATTATTAAGGATCTACAACCTATCCTAAAGGATGACCCAACACTCTCACAAATCTTGGGAGACAGGCCAGTCCTTGCCTACAGACAGCCCCGCAACCTGAAGCAAATACTCACCAACAACCACATACCACACAACAGAACCACTAACCCAGGAACTTATCCTTGCAACAAAGCCCGTTGCCAATTGTGCCCACATATCTATTCAGGGGACACCATCACAGGGCCTAATAACATCAGCCACGCTATCAGAGGCTCGTTCACCTGCACATCCACCAATGTGATATATGCCATCATGTGCCAGCAATGCCCCTCTGCCATGTACATTGGTCAAACTGGACAGTCTCTATGTAAAAGAATAAATGGACACAAATCAGATGTCAAGAATTATAACATTCATAAACCAGTCGGAGAACACTTCAATCTCTCTGGTCACGCAATCACAGACATGAAGGTCGCTATCTTAAAACAAAAAAACTTCAAATCCAGACTCCAGCGAGAAACTGCTGAATTGGAATTAATTTGCAAATTGGATACTATTAATTTAGGCTTAAATAGAGACTTGGAGTGGCTAAGTCATTATGCAAGGTAGCCTGTTTCCTCTTGTTTTTTCCTACCCCCCCCCCCCCAGATGTTCAGGTTTAACTTGGATTTAAACTTGAAGAGTGGTCAGTTTGGATGAGCTATTACCAGCAGGAGAGTGAGTTTGTGTGTGTATGGGGGTGGGGGGGATGTGAGAAAACCTGGATTTGTGCAGGAAATTGCCCAACTTGATTGTCATGCACATTGTGTAAAGAGTTGTCACTTTGGATGGGCTATCACCAGCAGGAGAGTGAATTTGTGTGGCGGGGTGGAGGGTGAGAAAACCTGGATTTGTGCTGGAAATGGCCCACCTGATGATCACTTTAGATAAGCTATTACCAGCAGGACAGTGGGGTGGGAGGAGGTATTGGTTCATATTCTCTGTGTATATATAAAGTCTGCTGCAGTTTCCACGATATGCATCTGATGAAGTGAGCTGTAGCTCACGAAAGCTTATGCTCTAATAAATTGGTTAGTCTCTAAGGTGCCACAAGTACTCCTTTTCTTTTTGCGAATACAGACTAACACGGCTGTTACTCTGAAACCTATAATTGTAACACATTATATTTCACATAGGTGTCATTTTTATATTTTAACTGGGCCAACTTGTCAGGCACTACTTGAACTCCCCAGCTGATCAATTCCAAATGTTCAGGTAATGTTCTAGTCATCCATGGGCAGAAGAACCCTATTATTAATTTTGGTGAAAACTGAAAAAACTGGAAAGGGAAAAGCTGAGGACCTAAGGAGCCCCCTTTTCCCTGGTTAGCACAGCCACAGAGCTTCAAGCACCTCTGTAATTCTCTGGCTGATGGCAGACGTTATCACCTTCCAGCATAACAATACACCATCTCATCTCTGACCCCTCTGGCTATAGTTTTAACATGTCAATTCCCTGAATGACAAAAGGGTGGAAAGGAAGGAGGGAACTTGGGGGGATTAGGAGCATGCAAACAGCCCAGGTGGTGGGAGGGGGAGGAGGGTAATGGGGCTCCCTGGTATGGCAGGAGTGGGGAATGGGGCACAAAGAACCATTAGCAGGGGGGACATTGGGGGACCAAGGTATGCGAGGAAAGGAGGGCATGTGGGAAGGGGGTACACGTGCAGCTGCTGGCCTGAAGGAGGGGGCGGAATTGGGGACCCTGCTATGGGAGAAAGGGATGGGGGGGCAGACAGAACCCCTGGGAGGGGGGAGCTTGGGGGACCCTGGTATGAGGAGGATGGGGAAGAGCCCCAGCCATGAGGGAGGGGATGGGGGGTTTTGCAGGAAGTTCCTGAAATACAGGCGGATGGGAGGGTGGCAGACAATGAGCTGGTGGGTGGGGGAATATGGAGGGTTTCAGGGAGCCCAGTTTGTGCAATAAGCTCAGTCTACAGAAGCTGTAAAGGAGTTACATGAGAACATAAGACTGCGCCAGACAACTGAGTCAGATCAAAGGTCCATCTAGCCCAGTATCCTGTCTTCCAGCAGTGGCCAATGCCAAGTGCCCCAGAGGGAATGAACAAAACAGGCACTCATGAATTGTAATGGAGGTAGGTTTGCAGTTGGTATGGTGTTGATTTATTTAAAAAAGTAGGATAGTGTGTGCAATTTTAATGGGATGCTCATGGATGCTGGTCAGAGCTGAGGCCGCAATATCTGCTGGTTGTTGCCCTGCAGAGCTATAATTTCATTCTTGCAAACATGCACCTGTTTAACTTTCTGCACATGTTATTCCCACTGAAATCAATATGATTACTCAGAAGCTTGAAGTGAAATGTCTGCAAGATCAAGACTCATATTTGTAGTAATGGGAATACGAACTTTGAGGAGCATACCTAAGGATTTAGATTTCTGCCTGGGTGGTGTTTGCTTTTCTCTGTTTCACATTTGCCTGGGGGTTGCATATGGGTTAACAAAGCAAACTTCATTATAATGTAGTTGTTTTATTTTTTAATGTATGTGGATTTGCTTTTCAGGCTGATCCAGAGGTGCTGTTAATGTGTAAATGATTTATTAGATTTTTCAGAAAGCATTTTGGGTCCGGTTTAGTTTCTGAGAATATAAAAGACTTGTATTCACTTGGGGGTCAGTTAAGTTTGTTAGGGAGGTACCCAAGGGGATTGTGTTGAAATATTCAATTCTGTGCACTTGGGGAGAACAGTGGGCCAAGTTTTCCCAAGAGGCTACTGACTCTGCTTTCCTTAATTTATGGATACCTACCCTGAAACATCTTGGGCCTCGTTTCAGAAAGGCTGAGCTGCTACAACTCCTAACGAAATCTATGGCAATTCAACACTCCCTGAGAATCAGGCCTGTGGTGTCACAAGTCAGACACCCCAAAACTGAGGCATTCAAAGTCAGTGGAAACTTCTGAAAATGGGTGCAAACCCATACTTTCCTCTCTGAACATCACCTTTGAAAGCATCTTGGAGAACATCAGATGGGAATTTCTACTGTACAAAAGAAAATAAAAGAAAATAAATAAAATTAAAACCTTTACAGCTTTTTCTTATTCAAACATAAATAATTAGCTAAAAACATATTTTTCCCCTGTTGCAGGTCACATTTAAAAATTCATAGTGCATAGACTCACTGGTTTATCTAAGCTACAGCTCAGCAGCTGTCCAGATTAGGCAGTAGGATCTGGTCATAAGAACATGAGAACGGCCATACTGGGTCAGACCAAACGTCCATCTAGCCCAGTAACCTGTTTTCCGACAGTGGCCAATGCCAGGTGCCCCAGATGGAATGAACAGAACAGGTAAATCATCAAGAGACCCATCCCCTGTTGCACCTGTCTGGGTCAAAGAATTTGGTTTCTGATAAACCTCTAAATTAAGGAATACAAAATTTAAAAGCACCTAAATCACTCTGGAGGCAAGTCCTGTTGACTTTCAAAGGGATTTAAGATCTTAAACCACTGATGCATCCGATGAAGTGAACTGTAGCTCACGAAAGCTCATGCTCAAATAAATTTGTTAGTCTCTAAGGTGTCACAAGTACTCCTGTTCTTTTTGAGACACTAATCTGACCCAATCAGACTAATAAATAAATTGCTGATGGGGAAGGGGAAAGTGCTAACATAAGAGGTTAATATGTATCCATTTTTGTATTAAATTTGAAAGGCTTTATCTACTCTGCAAAAAAACCCAAAAAACATTATTTTTAAAGCTATTATAAAGTTGTGTGATTGTATAAAAATATAAACAACTGTTTTAATGGACTTTTTTGAAGCACAAATATTCTAAAAATAGCTTAACATTCAACATGGCCTGGCCCTGCATGTGGCTAGAACCCTCCATATGGAATAATCATAAGCACATAAGAATGGCAATACTGGGTCAGACCAACGGTTCATCTAGCCTAGTATCCTGTCTTCCAACAGTGGCTAATGCCAGGTGCCCCAGAGGGAATGAACAGAACTGTGATTATCAAATTATCCATCCCCTGTTACCCATTCCCAACTTCTGGCAAAGAGAGGCTAGGGACACTTGAAAGCATGGTTTTGAATCCCTGTCCATCCTGGCTAGTAGCTGTTGATGGACCTATCCTCCATGAACTTATCTAGTTCTTTTTTGAACTCTGTTATAGTCTTGGCCTTCACAACATCCTCTGGCAAGGAGTTCCACAGGTTGTCTGTGCCTTGTGTGAAGAAATACTTCCTTTTGTTTGTTTTAAACCTGCTGCCTATTAAAATCAGTTTGCTCAGATAAGCAAAAATATTGAGAACCTCTTCCAAGGGACACACATGGATCATTTCAGGAGGTGTCCATCACATTATTACAGGGAGAAGAGTTTCTTTCAAAATGTTCATAGAAACACAAACAGTCCTAGTCCTTTTAGACCTGTCAAACTCCTGGAACAAACACATTCTTGTCAGGATTTTAATACTGGGGAGGTTTACCCCATCACTGCAGAGTCTGAGGGGAGGTTTGCAAGGGGGCTAGACTTTTAAATGATGAATGAACCCCACCGCTCTCCTCTTTTTGTTAGTCCCTTTACGTGCACAAAGACCGTTCAATCTATCACCTTTCACACCATTTCTCACCTCGCCCTCTCCACCTCTGTGTCGTTTTCCCCTCTTCCTTCCTCGCAACACCTCTGGGAACTGTTCTCAGCCCCTGCAGCCTCTCTTCTCACCGGCACCTCCAATCTGCATCCTGGAAGGAAAGAGCAGCCGCTTCACTGTTGCTCCTGCAGCTCAGATCCCAGTCCCACAGGTGCATTGATAACAAAGGGGACAGAGTTTTTTCCCAGGGGGCTGCAAGAGCTGAGACTCCCGGGGCCCTTTGTGCAGAGTCACTTTCCTGCCCAGCCCAGCCAGCACTTCCCCCCAGGTCTCTCTCAACTACCTGCAGTCTCCGGCTGAGGAGTTGGAGCCAGGGGCTGGTTCCAGCCACCGCCTCAAGTCTCCCGGGCTAGGCACAGAGGGGGTTTAGTGCAGGTCTCTCCCGTGCACAGACCCCGCTGGGGAGCAGCAGCGGCTCAGCCCAGGCTCCCGGCTAGCATGGGCAGCTTGGACCTGCATAGTGTATATGATCCCTTTGTTCTTTATTATTCCCCCTTTCCTATTCCCCTCCTTGAGCTGCAAACTCTCTGCTGCTCCAGCCCCTTCCTGTGCCCCTCGATACCAACCCGCGCTACAACAACTCCCTGGGACGGGGACTTCCTCAGTCTGCAACAGGGAACTAGAACCCAGGCGTCCTGATTCCCAGATCCCAGCTCCCTTCCCCGCGCCTCCCCCACTCCTACTCTCCACCTCACAGCCTGGGATCAGACAGCTCCATTCACCGGGTGTCAAGAACACCGCTGACAGGGAAGTGCCGGAGGCACCAGCCAATCCCCGCCAGGGGTGGAGCCACCCCCTCCATGTCCCACCGCAGCCTCCCCCTGCCCCCAGGCCAAGGAGCCCTTTGTAGTGGCAGAGGAGTCATGGACCAGTGGCTGGGAACCCAGCTTGGAGCATGCAGGACGTGCACACCTGCCCTGGGGGCCTGCTAGGGCATTTCAGTGGGCTGGGCTGTGGGGCAGGTGCAAGGGTCAGAATCAGGAATTGCTCCTTTGCTGTCACTGAGCAGGCTGCATGGATCTGAGCTGTGCTCTTTAACATCTGCTGAAACCACTGCCCTCACTCGCCATCCCCAGATCTGTTCCCTGCTGTAAACTGGAGCTAATCTGTGCCCAAAACAAAACAGCCTGCAGCGGGGTCAAACAGGTGAAGGGAGGGGAAAGGAGAGAAAGACAATTGGGCACAGAGTGCAGGAGTGGGATTTAGAAAGGGGGGAATGCACTGCCAGATAGGGAAACCCTGGGACAGGGAGGGGTAAGTTACCACAAGTGGGGTGAGCCATGTGCAATGGTTGTCAAAATAAGGTGTGGACTGGCAGGGGGGCTTGTGTTCCTCACTGGATGGTCCAATTCAGCACCCTCTTCCCAGGGTTATGGTGTTAAAGGTGCAGTGTGGCCCAAAGCCCAGATACAGCTGCTCTTCTCTGTCTGAACTGATGTACTGAGCTGACAAAAGAAACGGGATACAGAAGAAGTTTACACACAGATGCCATCCTAAAAATAAAAAGGAGGACTTGTGGCACCTTAGAGACTAACCAATTTATTTGAGCATAAGCTTTCGTGAGCTACAGCTCACTTCATCAGATGCATACTGTGGAAAATACAGTGTGGAGATTTTATATACACAGAGAACATGAAACAATGGGTGTTACCATACAGACTGTAACAAGAGTGATCAAGAAAGGTGAGTCATTACCAGCAGGAGAGCGGCGGAGGGCGGGGAGGGGAAAAATCAAGGTGGGCCATTTCCAGCACTTTACAAGAACAGTAGGAGGGGAAATAAACAAGGGGAAATAGTTTTACTTTGTGTAAAAAGAAAACTATAAATTTATAAATCGGTTCGTCTCTAAGGTGCCACAAGTCCTCCTTTTCTTTTTGTGGATACAGACGAACACGGCTGCTCCTCTGAAACCCGTCCTAAAAATGTTCATCGTTATCATACATGTTTTTGGTGTTTAAAAGAATTCCTTGTCAGTTTACATAGATGGACTGTGCCCATGCACGTAGCCTCATAGTAGCTCACAGATTTGTCTTATCCGTAGTTCTGCTCCATTTCCTGTAACCCTCTGGAAATGTCGTTTCACTCCATCTATTTTTAAAACCCTATTTTTATGACTCATTGCGCTTAGCACATCATCATTTACCTTGTTTAACGGTGAACAGACAGATGTCGGGCTACTTAATGTATGGTTTTAATAGCATACAAAAACGGAAAATAATAATCAATGCTAGTGGATAAACAATTACATGCCATAGTATTTTGAAATATAAAATATCCTATTATTGTGATTTCGTAATTTACAATTGTTATTTCAATTTTTTTGTTTTTATTTGCTCTATAGCACACGTTTATTCTTTGTTATTATGTAACTTCAGGGGTGTCTGATTTCCTGAGTTGCCATAAAAACCTCTATTTCTTTGGATCTACCAATGAGGACAGATTTCCATAATCATTATTTTGCCTCTCTCCAGCACTCAGGTAACTTCCAACATAGACAAAGCCTTATTCCCAAATAGGAGTGTCCACCCAGGTAGTTATTCCAGTATAACAACGTCATTATTGGTATAGTTATACCAGTATGATTCCCTGTACAGAAAAGCCCTAAGACTATGCAGCATGAAGTTACAATAGATGTTAAATGCATCATTATATTCTTAGTGAGATGTTAATTTTGACACTGCTAGTCTGCGTAGCCACCAAATCTCCTTCACCATCTGAGGTATTTGCACATGAATGTCTACAGCCCTCCATTTGTGTCTTTTGTGGGAGTGTCCTGGAAAATGAGCTAAAGCATTTAAAACTTCCCCTCACTTCCCTTTTGTTAGAGAGGATGTTTTATCAGGGGCAATTTCAGCCAGCTAATATTATAATAAATGTTTTAAAGTTACCATTTCAGGACAAGTAGTTCTGTCTCTCTGCTCTTCTCTGGTCAGCACAACTTTCATGATCAGGATGATGAAAGCCCAATACCGTTATGGTAGATCCTGGTGTGCAAGCAAAGGGTGGGTGCAGCCATCCTGGTGATGCTCACCTATTGCAATTTACCCACCCTACCTAGCTGTACAGTGACTCCCTCGCCGTATATATATATATAAAGGGGCGTCACCCTCATTAACCCATTATTCCAGGTTTCGTGATCTCAGCTGCAAAGATTGCCTCTGTTGTGGTTCTAGGATTAATTCATAAGAACATAAGAATGGCCACATTGGGTCAGACCAAAGGTCCATCTAGTCCAGTATCCTGTCTTCTGACAGTGGCCAATGCCAGGTGCCCCAGAGGGAATGAACAGAACAGGGATCATCAAGTGATCCATCCTCTGCTGCTCATTCCCAGCTTCTGAAAAACAGAGGCTAGGGACACCATCCCTGCCCATCCTGGCTAATAGCCATTGATGGACCTACCCTCCATGAACTTATCTAGTTCTTTTTTGATCCCTGTTATAGTCTTGGCCTTCACAACATCCTCTGGCAAGGAGTTCCACAGGTTGACTGAGCATTGTGTGAAAAAATACTTCCTTTTGTTTGTTTTAAACCTGCTGCCTATCAATTTCATTTGGTGACCCCTAGTTCTTGTGTTATGAGAAAGAGTAAATAACACTTCCCTAGTTACTTTCTCCACACCAGTCATGATTTTATAGACCTCTATCATATCCCCCCTTAGTCATCGCTTTTCCAAACTGAAAAGTCCCCGTCTTATTAATCTCTCCTCATAAGAAAGCCGTTCCATGCCCCTAATCATTTTTGTTGTCCTTTTCTGAACCTTTTCCAATTCCAATATATCTTTTTTGAGATGGGTGACCACATCTGCATGCAGTATTCAAGATGTGGGTGTACCATGGCTTTATATAGAGGCAATATGATATTTTCTGTCTTATTATCCATCCCTTTCTTAATGATTCCCAAAATTCTGTTGGTTTTTTGACTGCCGCTGCACATTGAGTGGATGTTTTCAGAGAACTATCCACAATGACTCCAAGATCTCTCTCTTGAGTGGTAACAGCTAATTTAGACCCCATCATTTTATATGTATAGTTGGGATTATGTTTTCCAATGTGCATTACTTTTCGTTTTTCAACATTGAATTTCATCTGCCACTTTGTTGCCCAGTCACCCAGTTTTGAGAGATCCTTTTGTAGCTCTTCGCAGTCTGCCTTGGACTTAATTATCTTGAGTAATTTTGTATCTGCAAATTTTGCCACCTCACCATTTACCCCCTTTTCCAGATAATTTATGAATATGTTAAATAAGACTGGTCCCAGTACAGACCCCTGGGGGACACCACTATTTACCTCTCTCCATTCTGAAAACTGACCATTTATTCCTACCCTGTTTCCTATCTTTTAACCAGTTACCAGCCCATGAAAGAACCTTCCCTCTTATCCCATGACAGCTTACTTTGCTTAAGAGCCTTTGATAAGGGACCTTGTTAAAGGCTTTCTGAAAATCTAAATACATTATATCCACTGGATCCCCCTTGTCCACATGCTTGTTGACACCCTCAAAGAATTCTAGTATATTGGTGAGGCATGATTTCCCTTTACAAAAACCACGTTGACTATTCCCCAACAAATTATGTTCATCTACGTGTTTGACGATTTTGTTCTTTATTATAGTTTCAACTAGTTTGCCTGGTACTGAAGTCAGGCTTACCGGCCTCTAATTGCCAGGGTCACCTCTGGAGCCCTTTTTAAAAATTGGTGTCACATTAGCTATCCTCCAGTCATCGGGTACAGAAGCTGATTTAAATGATAGGTTACAGACAACAGTTGGTAGTCCTGCAATTTAACATTTGAGTTCCTTCAGAACTCTTGGGTGAATACCAACTGGTCCTGGTGACTTACTACTGTTTAGTTATCAATTTGTTCCAAAACCTCCTGTAATGACACCTCAATCTGTAACAGTTCCTCAGATTTGTCACCTAAAAAAGAATGGCTCAGTTTTGGGAATCTCCCTCACATCCTCAGCCGTGATGACCAATGCAAAGAATTCATTTAGTTTCTCTGCAACGGTCTTGTCCCTGAGTGCTCCTTTAGCATCTCCATTGGCCAGTGGTCCCACTGGTTGTTTCGCCGGCTTCCTGCTTCTGATTTATTTAAAAAAAATGTTGCTATTACTTTTGTAGTCTTTGGCTGGCTGTTCTTCAAATTCTTCTTTGGCCTCCCTCATTGTATTTTTACACTTCATTTGCCAGAGTTTATGCTCTTTTCTATTCTCCTCATTAGGATTTAACTTCCACTTCTTAAAGGATGCCTTTTTGCCTCTCACTGCTTCTTTTACTTTGTTGTTTAGCCACGGTGGCTCTTTTTTGGTTCTCTTATTATGTTTTCTAATTTGGGGTATACATTTAAGTTGAGCCTCTGTTATGGTGTCTTTAAAAAGTTTCCATGCAGCTTGGAGGGATTTTACTTTTGGTGCTGTAACTTTTAATTTCTGTTTAACTAACCTCCTCATTTTGTGTAGTTCCCCTTTCTGAAATTAAATGCTACAGTGTTGGGCCACTGTGGTGTTTTCCCCACTACAGGGATGTTAAATTTAATTATATTATGGTCACTATTACCAAGCGGTCCAGCTATATTCGTCTCTTGGACCTGATCCTGTGCTCCATTTAGGACTAAATCAAGAATTGCCTCTCCTCTGGTGGGTTCCAGGACTAGCTGCTCCAAGAAGCAGTCATTTACGGTGTCAAGAAACTTTATCTCTGCATCCTGTCCTGATGTAACAGGTACCCAGTCAATATGGGGATAGTTGAAATCCCTCATTATTACTGAGTTTTTTACTTTAATAGCCTCTCTAAACTCCTTGAGCATTTCACAGTCACTGTCACCATCCTGGTCAGGTGGTCTGTAATATATCCCTACTGCTATATTCTTATTATTCAAGTGTGGAATTACTATCCATAGAAACTCTATGGTACAATTTGATTCATTTAAAATTTTTACTTCATTTGATTCTACACTTTCTTTCACATATAGTGCCACTCCCCCACCAGCACAACCTGTTCTGTCCTTCTGATATATTTCGTACCCTGGTATTACTGTGTCCCATTGATCAATCTACCCCTGCCCGCTCTCCAGTCTGCCTCAGTGTAGCTTTAAAAAGCCCTGCCATGGGTGTCAGTGAGTCCTAGGCACCTGCAGGACAGGATTGGGCTGTGAAATCTGGCAGCTGTGAGGCTGGTAGTGATGGCTTGTAAAAACCACACCCCCCTGCTTCGTTCAGGTGGCACTGCGAGAGCCTAGCTATAAAAAGAGAGAGAGGAAGCCAATGAGCAGACCCAAAAAGAGAAGCTGCTGGTGGGTGCCCAATGTCCACCCGTCTGAGATTTGCCCAGGAGGAGGGTTTGCCTGAGTGCATAGCAACCATAGGGCCCATGCTGCCGGGTGGGTCTGAGCCAGGAAACCATCTGCGTTGGAGCCCAAGGAGGGCAGGGCCAGACACGTGCTGTGTAATGTGAAGCCCCTTGGGCTGCTGTGCAGATGAGTGCCTGTCCTCATATTGGCCTGGAGAGACCCCTGCCCATGTTCTGATATTATAAAAAGAAAAGGAGGACTTGTGGCACCTTAGAGACTAACCAATTTATTTGAGCATAAGCTTTTGTGAGCTACAGCTCACTTCATCAGATGCATACTGTGGAAAGTGTAGAAGATCTTTAAAAGATAAAGATAAAAAGATCTTCTACACTTTCCACAGTATGCATCTGATGAAGTGAGCTGTAGCTCACGAAAACTTATGCTCAAATAAATTGGTTAGTCTCTAAGGTGCCACAAGTACTCCTTTTCTTTTTGCAAATACAGACTAACACGGCTGTTACTCTGAAATCTGATATTAAAATGACCAGAGTTATGCTGTAACATTTAGAGGGGAGATGGGGCGAGAGGATCGGAAATGTGGCCTGGTTGATTGGAGAATTTGGATCAGCACAAGTTGACGAGGTTTGGGGGAGAAAAGTCCTTTCTGTTGCCAATGTACCAGATGTTGCTGCTCACCTCTCCTCTAAGCCCACCATCCTTCCTGGTCTAAGGGCTGATCTACACACAGATTTTGCACCAGTATAAGTATGTGGGTTAGGTGTGTGTGTGATGTCAACCAAAATAGTTATACCACTAGTGGAGAGGCTAACAGAGGGAGTTTGCCTGGGATCTGTCTGAGTGGAGGTACGCTAAGTGCTCCATTACGGGGGCTGTGTTGGTGAGTATCTGAGTGTCTGTTGCGGGGACAGTTTGTCAGTTTGACTGTGTGCTTGATTGTTTGAAAAGTGTGAATTGGGAGTGCTTTGTTCCAGGTGAGCCTTGAGTGGGCCTGACTGTTATAAAAAGCCAGTCAGCTGCGAACAGTGGAGTGGCGAACAATGGAGAGGCTAACAGAGGGAGTTTGCCTGGGAGTTCGCCTGGAGAGAGCCCACTGAGGCTTTCATCTTGCAGGCTTCTCTGAGTAGTTACTACAGCTCCTGAGGAAGCTCGTAGAAGGAAGGTAATATGGATGGTGAGCATTCAGCTGTTGTGACCTGCACTGGATGTGCCATGTTTGTCTTTCTTCCACAGGACAGAAGCGACTTTGTCTGTACAAAGTGCAAGCTGGTCTCCATATTGGAAGAGAAAGTTCAAGGTCTGGAGAAACAAGTATCGACCCTGCGTTGCATAAGAGAAACTGAAGATTTCCTGGACAGACGTCAGGATATGCTTATACAGGCACAATGTTCTGAAGATTCAGAGCAGGCTGCACAGTGGGGACAGAAGGACGGTGAAGAAATTTGGCAGCATGTGACCTCCAGAAGAAGAAAGGGGAGCATCCATGTATCAGCAATGCAGATACAGGTAAGCAACCATTTTCATGTTCTCTCCACAGGTACTAATGTGGAGAGTGGACTAGACGATACATCTGAGGAAAGGGAACAGAAGGAGACTCCATCGATTGGAAGGCATGAGATGCACTGTCCTAGGGATAAAGAAAAGGAGTACTTGTGGCACCTTAGAGACTAACCAATTTATTTGAGCATAAGCTTTTGTGAGCTGAAGTGAGCTGTAGCTCATGAAAGCTTATGCTCAAATAAATTGGTTAGTCTCTAAGGTGCCACAAGTACTCCTTTTCTTTTTGCAAATACAGACTAACACGGCTGTTACTCTGAAACCTGTCCTAGGGATGGGGGTTCCACGACCACCACTCCCAAGAGAAGGAGGCGGGTGGTGGTGGTCGGGGACTCCCTCCTCAGGGGCATTGAGTCATCCATCTGCCGCCCCGACCGGGAAAACTGAGAAGTCTGCTGCTTGCCAGGAGCTAGGATTCACGATGTGACGGAGAGACTGCTGAGACTCATCAAGTCCTCGGATCGCTACCCCTTCCTGCTTCTCCACGTGGGCACCAATGATACTGCCAAGAGTGACCTTGAGCAGATCACTGCAGACTACGTGGCTCTAGGAAGAAGGATAAAGGAGTTTGAGGCCCAAGTGGTGTTCTCGTCCATCCTCCCTGGGGAAGGAAAAGGCCCAGGTAGAGACCGTCGAATCATGGAAGTCAACGAATGGCTATTCAGGTGATGTCGGAGAGAAGGCTTTGGATTCTTTGACCATGGGATGGTGTTCCAAGAAGGAGGAGTGCTAGGCAGAGACGGGCTCCACCTAACGAAGAGAGGGAAGAGCATCTCCGCAAGCAGGCTGGCTAACCTAGTGAGGAGGGCTTTAAACTAGGTTCACTGGGGGAAGGAGACCAAAGCCCTGAGGTAAGTGGGGAAGTGGGATACCAGGAGGAAGCATGAGCTGGAGAACGCGAGAGTGGAGGGCTCCTGCCTCATACTGAGAAAGAGGGACGATCAGCGAGTTATCTTAAGTGCCTATACACAAATGCAAGAAGCCTGGGAAACAAGCAGGGAGAACTAGAAGTCCTGGCACAGTCAAGGAATTATGATGTGACTGGAATAACAGAGACTTGGTGGGATAACTCACATGACTGGAGTACTGTCATGGATGGATATAAACTGCTCAGGAAGGACTAGTTGGCAGCCGGTGTCAAGTGGAGTGCCCCAGGGGTCGGTCCTGGGGCCGGTTTTGTTCAATATCTTCATAAATGATCTGGAGGATGGTGTGGATTGCACTCTCAGCAAATTTGCGGATGATACTAAACTGGGAGGAGTGATAGATAAGCTGGAGGGTGGGGATAGGATACAAAGCGACCTAGACAAATTGGAGGATTGGGCCAAAAGAAATCTGATGAGGTTCAATAAGGATAAGAGCAGGGTCCTGCACTTAGGACGGAAGAACCCAATGCACAGCTACAGACTAGGGACCAAATGGCTAGGCAGCAGTTCTGCGGAAAAGGACCTAGGGGTGACAGTGGACGAGAAGCTGGATATGAGTCAGCAGTGTGCCCTTGTTGCCAAGAAGGCCAATGGCATTTTGGGATGTATAAGTAGGGGCATAGCGAGCAGATCGAGGGACGTGATCATTCCCCTCTATTCGACATTGGTGAGGCCTCATCTGGAGTACTGTGTCCAGTTTTGGGCCCCACACTACAAGAAGGATGTGGATAAATTGGAGAGAGTCCAGTGAAGGGCAACAAAAATGATTAGGGGTCTGGAACACATGACTTATGAGGAGAGGCTGAGGGAACTGGGATTGTTTAGTCTGCAGAAGAGAAGAATGAGGGGGGATTTGATAGCTGCTTTCAACTACCTGAGAGTGGTTCCAGAGAGGATGGTTCTAGACTATTCTCAGTGGTAAAAGAGGACAGAACAAGGAGTAATGGTTTCAAGTTGCAGTGGGGGAGGTTTAGGTTGGATATTAGGAAAATCTTTTTCACTAGGAGGGTGGTGAAACACTGGAATACGTTACCTAGGGAGGTGGTAGAATCTCCTTCCTTAGAAGTTTTTAAGGTGAGGCTTGACAAAGCCCTGGCTGGGATGATTTAATTGGGCATTGGTCCTGCTTTGAGCAGGGGGTTGGACTAGATGACCTCCTGAGGTCCCTTCCAACCCTGATATTCTATGATTCTATGACTGGCAGGGCAGAAAAGGTGGGGGAGTTGCATTGTATGTAAGAGAGCAGTATGACTGCTCAGAGCTCTGGTATGAAACTGCAGAGAAACCTGAGTGTCTCTGGATTAAGTTTAGAAGTGTGAGCAACAAAGGTGATGTCACGGTGGGAGTCTACTATAGATCACCGGACCAGGGGGATGAGGTGGATGAGGCTTTCTTCCAGCAACTAATGGAAGTTACTAGATCGCAGGCCCTGGTTCTCATGGGAGACTTCAATCACCCTGATATCTGCTGGGAGAGCAATACAGCGGTGCACAGACAATCCAGGAAGTTTTTGGAAAGTGTAGGGGACAATTTCCTGGTGCAAGTGCTGGAGGAACCAACTAGGGGCAGAGCTCTTCTTGACCTGCTGCTCACAAACCGGGAAGAATTAGTAGGGGAAGTAAAAGTGGATGGGAACCTGGGAGGCAGTGACCATGAGGTGGTCAAGTTCAGGATCCTGACACAGGGAAGAAAGGAGAGCAGCAGAATACAGACCCTGGACTTCAGAAAAGCAGACTCTGACAACCTCAGGGAACTGATGGGCAGGATCCCCTGGGAGAATAACATGAGGGGGCAAGGAGTCCAGGAGAGCTGGCTGTATTGTAAAGAATCCTTATTGAGGTTTTAGGGACAAACCATCCCGATGTATAGAAAGAATAGTAAATATGGCAGGCGACCAGCTTGGCTTAACAGTGAAATCCTTGCTGATCTTAAACACAAAAAAGAAGCTTACAAGAAGTGGAAGATTGGACAAATGACCAGGGAAGAGTATAAAAATATTGCTCGGGTATGCAGGAGTGAAATCAGGAAGGCCAAAACACACCTAGAGTTGCAGCTAGCAAGAGATGTTACGAGTAACAAGAAGGGTTTCTTCAGGTATGTTAGCAACAAGAAGAAAGTCAAGGAAAGTGTGGGCCCCTTAGTGAATGAGGGAGGCAACCCAGTGACAGAGGATGTGGAAAAAGCTGATGTACTCAATGCTTTTTTTGCCTCTATCTTCACGAACAAGGTCAGCTCCCAGACTACTGCACTGGGGAGGAGGTGACCAGCCCTCTGTGGAGAAAGAAGTGGTTCTGGACTATTTAGAAAAGCTGGACGAGCACAAGTCCATGGGGCCGGATGCGCTGCATCTGAGAGTGCTAAAGGAGTTGGCGGATGTGATTGCAGAGCCATTGGCCATTATCTTTGAAAACTCATGGTGATCGGGGGAGGTCCTGGATGACTGGAAAAAGGCAAATGTAGTTCCCATCTTTAAAAAAGGGAAGAAGGAGGATCCCGGGAACTACAGGCCAGTCAGCTTCACCTTCGTCCCTGGAAAAATCATGGAGCAGGGAATCAATTCAAGGAATCAATTCTGAAGCACTTAGAGGAGAGGAAAGTGATCAGGAACAGTCAGCATGGATTCACCAAGGGCAAGTCATGCCTGACTAATCTAATTTCCTTCTATGATGAGATAATTGGCTCTGTGGATGAGGGGAAAGCAGTGGACGTGTTATTCCTTGACTTTAGCAAAGCTTTAGACACTGTCTCCCACGGTATTCTTGCCAGCAAGTTAAAGAAGTGTGGGCTGGATGAATGGACTATAATGTGGGTAGAAAGTTGGCTAGATTGTCGGGCTCAATGGGTAGTGATCAATGGCTCCATGTCTAGTTGGCAGCCGGTTTCAAGTGGAGTGCCCCAAGGGTCGGTCCTTGGGCCGGTTTTGTTCAATATCTTCATAAATGATCTGGAGGGTGGTGTGGATTGCACCCTCAGCAAGTTTGCAGATGACAGGAAACTGGGAGAAGAGGTAAATACGCTGGAGGGTGGGGATAGGATACAGAGGGACCTAGACAAATTAGAGGACTGGGCCAAAAGAAATCTGATGAGGTTCAACAAGGACAAGTGCAGGGTCCTGCACTTAGGACGGAAGAACCCCATGCACCGCTACAGACTAGGGACCGAATGGCTCAGCAGCAGTTCTGCAGAGAAGGACCTAGGGGTTACAGTGGATGAGAAGCTGGTTATGAGTGAACAGCGTGCCCTTGTTGCCAAGAAGGCCAATGGCATTTTGGGATGTATAAGTAGGGGCATAGCGAGCAGATCGAGGGATGTGATCGTTCCCCTCTATTCGACATTGGTGAGGCATCATCTGGAGTACTGTGTCCAGTTTTGGGCCCCACACTACAAGAAGGATGTGGAAAAATTGGAAAGAGTCCAGCGGAGGGCAAGAAAAATGATTAGGGGACTGGAACACATGAGTTATGAGGAGAGGCTGAGGGTACTGGGTTCGTTTAGTCTGCGGAAGAGAAGAACGAAGGGGGATTTGATAGCTGCTTTCAACTACCTGAAAGGGGGTTCCAAAGAGGATGGCTCTAGACTGTTCTCAGTGGTAGCTGATGACAGAACAAGGAGTAATGGTCTCAAGTTGCAGTGGGGGAGATTTAGGTTGGATATTAGGAAAAACTTTTTCACTAGGAGGGTGGTGAAACACTGGAATGCGTTACCTAGGGAGGTGGTGGAATGTCCTTCCTTAGACATTTTTAAGGTCAGGCTTGACAAAACTCTGGCTGGGATGATTTAGTTGGGTATTGGTCCTTCTTTGAGCAGGGGTTGGACTAGATGACCTCCTGAGGTCCCTTCCAACCCTGATATTCTATGATTCTATGATTCAATTTTTTGAGACACACTGAGTTTGAGTTTGTCCTGCATTTGCCTCCTTAGCACCTCCTTGTATGTTGTTAGTTTAATGCCCTCCTGACTGCTCCAGTTAGTTTCCAACTGAGAAGATTGACCCCCTGCATGTGAAATTTAGGCTATCCTGTTCTTATAACCCCTTCTCTCACTGGAATGTGACCCAATAGTCCATAAAACCAAACTTACAACTTTATCTCAGTCACACAGCCAACAGTTTTTACTGCCCTCTTTTGCTCATGGGACTGGAAAGATCTCTGAGAAGATAACTTGGATTTCTTGGCTTGGAGATATAAAAACAGGCCAAAGACTTAACACCAAGGCTGTGTCCACCAATTCCCTATGTGGGGCGGGAGGGAGTGCAACACAGACATTTGACTCTCCATAACCATGTTCACATCTGTTGGAATTTCACACACACACACACACACACACCAATGGAAGGGGACTGGGTCAAAATCATGGAAGTCTATGCATGGAATATTCCTCAGATACATAATTCACTCTCATCTCACCTATTAACTTTCCCTAGGAATAGGTTTTCAGGTTCTTAAACCCAGTATAATCATCCCACAGACACATGAGGAATCTAAAATGAGTTAGAAACCATCAATGTATGAAGGAAAGAGCTGGGATCCCCCTCCCCCAAAAACCCATGAGCTTCTCTAGGTTTGCCTCATTTCCCAAGGTCAGGACTGTGGCCAGCAGGTGTCATATCCTCGTAGAAGACATCACTCATGGCTTCCCACCCACCCTGATAGATACCTTCTCCCTGGGAGTTCAGGTGGGATCTGGAGGCAGAAATTGGTCCCCTTCTCTCTCTCCTCTGGGGAAAGAGTTGAGAGAAAGATGTTGATTCAATTCCAGATTTTTTAAATCTCCCATTATTTATTGTGTTTTCCTCCCCCCCCCCCGCCCTCCCCCAACCTTTCTGAGGTTCCCGGCACAGGGAACGACTCCTGTCTGGATTCTCTCTCAAACCCAGAAGGCGAGAAGGGGCAATGAGTGAGAACACAGAGGAAAATCCTCAGCGGGAAAGCCCTCAGCAAGTGGAACGACATGGGGCATTGTGGGGAAGACCCACTTGTGAGTGTCAATGCAAGGAAGCATCAGACCCCCTGCCCCCACAGGGAAGAATTGGTGCAAATCCACTCACTGTGAGGAAGTTTCAAGGACCTTCAGGAAATCATGGATCAGCAGAGAGAAAGAAAAAAATGTATCAAGTGTCAGAAACAAAATCACTCAGAGCTCAACCCTTCTTTGATATCAGAGACATCACATGGGAGAGACTCCCTATATTAAGAACATATGAATGGACAGAGTGGGTCAGATCAATGGCCCATCTGCCCAGTATCCTGTCTTCCGACAGTGGCCAATGCAGGTGCCCCAGAGGGAATGAACAGAGCAGGGAAATTATCAAGTGATCCATCATCTGTCATCTAGTCTCAGCTGTCCTGGCAGTTAGAGGTGTAGGGACACCCAGAGTATGGGGTTGTGCCATTGATGGACCTATCCTCGAAGAACTTAATTATTTTTTGAACCCAGTTATACTTTTGGCCTTCACAACATCCCCTGGCAATGAGTTCCAAGGGTTGCCTATGTGTTGTGTGAAGAAATACTTCCTTTTGTTTGTTTTAAACATGTAGTCTATTAATTTCATTGGGTGATCCCTAGTTCTTGTGTTATGAGAAGGGGTAAATAACACTTCCTTATTTGCTTTTTCCACACCAGTCATGATTTTACAGACCTCTATCATATCCTCCTTTAGACGCCTCTTTTCCAAGCTGAACAGTCCTAGTCTTACTAATCTCTCCTCATATGGAAGTTGTTCCATACCCTTAATAATTTCTGTTGCCCTTCTCTGTACCTTTTCCAATTCTAATATGTCTCTTTTGAGATGGGGCGACCAGAACTACATGCCATATTCAAGCTGTGGGTGTACCATGGATTTATGTAGTGGCATTAGGATATTTTCTGTTCTATTTTCTATCCCTTTTCTAATGGTTCCTGGACTGTGGGGAAAGCATCAATCAGAGCTCAAACTTTACTAACTATAATAAAATCCACAGTAGAGCAAGAGAGGAACAGATAGACCTGTATCTTTGCGCATGCCCAGAGGTGGAAACATGGGCACCACGGGAAATGTTAGTGCAAAAACATAGGGGCCAACAGAGTTACAGCTTCACGCTGCGAGAACCTTTCACCACTGCCTCCCCTCTGCCAGAGCTGCACACCACGGTGAGAAGTGCGGATGCAGCCTACTTTTCACTGTGGTGTGTAGCAATATGCATAGTACCTGTACTGTACACGCCACCATAAGTGTAAACAGAGCCTCAGTTGTCTTGTTTCTTCTGTTTCCTTTCTTGGATGAGATGAGATGAAAAGGCTCAGTTCAGATGAGAGTGCTAAGAGCTGGTATTTCAACTCAGAGAGATCTGACTTACCAAATTTCAGGCCAATCTGGCTATTTTCATTTATTTTAGAGAAGGGGCAAAAATGGGAATTATTATACACACTCAGTGGCTTTGTAAAGTGTAACCTATAAACCAGTGGTTATTAACCTGGGGTGCATGCACCCCCTGGGGGTGCGAGATGCCCTTTCTGGGGGTGTGGGACATGCCAGATTTTTTTAGAAGGTAAATCATCGAAAACACAAATTAAGCACAGGCACGTAACTACTTTGTTTCATCAAACCTATGTATTTATTAACATTATACATTTAACAATTACTGTAATATACAAACAAAATATAAAATATACAAACAAAATATATCTAGGTTTAAAGAACTGACCTACTTCAATGATTTTTGATAAGGGGTGCGAGAACATATTTTGAGAAACAAAGGGTGCAGGCTGCAGTAAAAGTTAAGAACCACTGCTATAAACCCTTATAAAGAGACTTTGCTGGCAGCCCCATCTTGCCCCATTAAATAAATATGTTTACTCAGGTTCTCACTAGATAAAGGACTCTGGACTCTGGGGAACTCAGCTCATTTTATTCCTCCTTATTCAAGGCAAGAAAAACACAAATAAAGTATTGCCCAGAAGCCAGTTCAGAACATTGCATTTTGAACTGAAAAATTATAAGGACTAAATGAGAGAAAAGAAATTATTATGGGACAAACGACAATTTGTAAGACTAAAAACCAAATTAGCTGGTGCTATATCCAGATAAAGCAAAATAATAATAATAAATAAATAAAAAGTAGAGTATCTGACCAAACAACCTTCAGGAAATAGAAAAACCTCAATTAATAGTTTCCAAGGCCAGAAGGGACCATTGTGATCATCTAGACTGACCTGACTAACACAAGCCAGAGACCTTTCCTGAATTAATTCCTGTTTGAATTAAAGCAGATCTTTTAGAAAAACAACCAATCTTGATTTAAACATTTCAAGTGATGGAGAATCCATCAGAACCCTTGGTAAATTGTTCCAACAGCTGATCACCCTCACTGTTAAAAATGTGTGCCTCATTTCCAGTGTGAATTTGTTTAGCTTCAACTTCCAGGCATTGGATCTTGGTATACCTTTGATAATAGATAACCCTTTACTCAATCTTGTGGCTTTTCTCTGAACCCCCTTTCATTTTATCAACATTCTTCTTGAATTGTGGACACCAGAACTGGACGTGGTATTCCAGCAGCAGTTGCATTAGTGCCAAATAGAGAGGTAATAAAACCTTCCTAATCCTCCTCAAGATTCCCCTGTTTACACCTCCATGGATCACATTCGCACATTTGGCCAACATTGCACTGGGTGGGTATAAGCTCTTATATGTGTCTCTTTGGTGATTTGCACATTTTAAATGAGAAGGTACAAAAAACAAAAACAAACCACAACAAAAGTTCTTAAGAACAATGTAGAGCACTGTGAGAATAACTTGGAATGAGACAGGCTATTTAGCAACTCTAAGTGTGGGACCAATATAAATGAAATGCTCAGAGACTAACTGAGCTGAGGAACAGTGTTCAACAACATTCAGAAGCTAGTGCTGCTGGACATCATGTGGGATTCCCACTGCCCACAAAGGTTTCTCTAGGTCTCCCATGTATGGCACCATGGAGATCAGCCTTTCTGAGTGGTGCTTTCTCAATTCTCACCCAGTCCGGTTGGGACTCCTGTCAGAAAATGAAGGACCTGTGGGTGACAGCAGATGCTGGGATCCCTGATGGAGAAGCCCCTTGTTCCCCAGCATGTTGGTTTCTTCAAGCTCTTCCATCTACAGGCTGAGCTCAAGCAGGTGACAGCACAAAGGTACTTAGGTGTTGCAATGCCTAACCCCTGGGTGCCCCACCACCCAGTGACATGCTCAGCCCTGGTTCCCAGGCTCCTCCAGGTGTTGAGCAGGGAGAAGTAGAGGTCTAAGGAAGGAATCATCAGAAACCGGGCAAACTGAGCAGAGAGCCACCTAAGCTAGGTAAGAGTGAGATGAAGAGGAAAGGGGTGACATTCCCTAACTGATTGATCTGGATCTTGTGCATCTGAGAGGGAACTCACTCCACTCCGAATTCTCAGCCATGAAACCCTCTCCTGGAGTTAAGCTCCTGAGCTAGGTCAGCTGCTTAATCAGCCCATGCACTGGCGGGGAAGGGGGAAGGAGAGAGACACAACCTCAGTACATCCAGTAGTCCCCTGGGTTTAAGTCCTTGCTCTGCCTCATTTAGAGCAGGATCTTGAACCCATATCCAAGATGGGACTTCCTCTGTGGACAAATGAATATTTAATGATTTATACACAGTGGCACAACTCTATCAGGAGCGATGGGGAGAGCCGTAGCCCCCTGGTTAGGGCACTCATGTGGGAAACCTGGGTTCAAGTCCCTGCTCCCGATCACAGCAGGGCTTTGAATTTGGGTCTCCCACCTCCTATGTGAGTGTCCTAATTGCTAGGGGAGACACACAAAAGTCACAACCTGGCTGCCTTTTGGTATTGGGTCTTGGGTGTTTGCTCTGAGAATGCCAATGGAATTGGGTCATGCTGGCGAGATAAATGGTGGGAACATCTCATCTGAGAATCCCATTTCATGGCCACTGGGGCTTTAGCTTTGGCATGGGCTTTGAGCACCAGTGCATAGCCAACATTGTTCATTCCCCCCAGTAGAAACCGAGGTGCCTGTGGGGTTTGGTGGCAGCTCAGCAGCGGTTTTGAAAATGTCAGTGGTACCTAACAAGGCTTTTAGGTACCTAAATATTTTTGTGTCTCTGGCCTCAAGTGGCCCCTAGAAGGAGGCAATCTCACCCCTTCAGAGTTACCCAGTCTTGGCACACAGCAAGTGATTCCAATTATGGGCACTTCCATCCATTCTTGAAATCATCAGCTTGTTGCTGTGCCAACCGGGGGCCTCACCCCAAAGACCCCTCCCCCCCATCAAAGTTCTTCTAGTCCAAACACATCCAGTTCAGTACCAGTCTGTCTATCTCCAACTTCTTCTCACTTCATAACCAGTCAGGCTGGACTTTGGTTCCCTGTCACCTTCGTTGAGCAACTAACACCAGCTTCTGCACAGCATCTCCTAGTGTTAGATTCCTCTCCCAGTCACCCTGTTGTCTGAGGAATTAAAGGAGTGGAGCAGGCATCAAAGTTTTTGGGACATCCCTCCCACAGGAAATGGATCCATATAAGTCATGGAGCCCAGCCAGATGTCGCGGTGTATGGAGAGGTGGGGACAAGTCTACAGAGTGAGTGAAAGGCCTGAACTAAGTAGTCTTCCCTCTGTCTCTCTGGCTTCATGGATGAGGAATAGGACATGGGAAAGGAGAGCACCCAAGTCCAAGGAGACTTAGCTAATGGGACTCTTTCTCTCCTGTTCTCCCAGACATTGTCAGGAGGCAGAAGAACCCAGCAACTCGGCAGCAAGGAGCTGATTAGACATCTCCTTCTTTGCCTGGGGTTTGTAGGCCAGGCAGAGTCAGAGGTCACTCGTCAGCATGGAGTTAGCTGCTGCTGGCTTTTTCCTAGACAGATATTTGACTGTATCCTGCCCATATTTGTGGGATTGGGCAAATGCATTACTCATTTTGGCCAACCTGACTGAGGGCCCGTGGACAATTTCTTTCTCACATGTGTTCTCCGGTGTTTTGTGAGGCCTGTGCTGGATCTGAAGCTTTTCCCACACTCGGGGCATTTATAAGGTTTCTCTCCTGTGTGGAGTCTCCGATGGATAGTGAGAGTTGAGCTGGCCCGGAAGCATTTCCCACACTCAAAGCATTTATAGGGTTTCTCTCCCGTATGGATTCTTTGATGTCTAATGAGGGTCCTGCTGTTTCTGAAGCTTCTTCCGCAGTTGCGGCATACATGAGCTTCATGTCCCATGTGGGTTCTCTGATGGACGACAAGGGTTGAATGAACAGTGTAGCTTTTCCCACACTCAGGGCTTTGATGGGGTTTCACTGACAGGTGTTTCTTTTGATGCTTTTGAAGGGATTCACTCCTGATGAAGGTTTCCACGCTGTCAGGGCATTGGTAGGCTCTCTCCCCGCTATGGATTTTGCGATGCTTATTGAGGGACTTGTTTGCAATGAAGGCTTTCTCACAGTCAGGGCATTTATAGGGTCTCTCCCCCGTGTGCATTCTCTTATGGCTAATGAGGCTTGAGTTGGAGATGAAGCCTTTCCCGCAATCAGGACATCTATAGGGTCTCTCTCCTGTGTGGGTTCTCCGGTGTCGAAGGAGGGATGAGCTACTACAGAAGCTTTTCTCACACTCGATACATACATGTTTTCTCTGTGCCATCTGTATTCCTTGATGGCTCTTAATGTTGTGGTTTTTGTGACCTTCCCCACTGTGAGTGGATTGAACCCATTTCTTCTCTGGGTAGTTTCCTTGTGGCCTCTCTGGTCTGCCTTGACTCTCACAGGCTAGAGAGACATCCCCTTCTGATCTTCCCGATGACATCTCACCACCTTCCCATTGAGGATCCTCCTCCTCCTTCTCACTCACCATCCCATCACCTGCTGGGACAGAGAGAGAATCCAGACAGGAGTCATTCCCTGTGCTGAGGGGAGGGGAGGAAAGGGAACCTCAGAAATGGGGGAAGAAACAAAATAACTGCTGGGAAGATTGAAAAATTAGGAGGCAATTTTCCCCACCCCCAACTCTTTCACCAGAGGAAAGAGAGGAGGGGACCAATTCTGCCTTCACATCCCATCTGAATACCCAGGGGGAGGAAACTACAGCCAAGTCTCAGTCAGGAGGGGTGGGAAGCCATGAGTGACGTCTGCCATAAGAATACGGCACCTGATGGGCACAAGCCTGACCTGAGTGAGATGAGGAAGAAGTGGAGGAGTTCACGGGGCCTTTGTCATAATCCCACCATTTTCCTTTCCTCAGCCATTGTTTGAGAATGGGTCTAACGGGTTCTTCCTCTGAGCTTTCCTCGGAGCTCTGGATATCTGGGACCCAGGCTTCTTCCCCTCGTTCTAGCTGAGCAAGCAACTCAGGTTGGTAAATCGGAGATCCTGCTTGGGGGAAAGAAACAGGTGACAACAGCGTGAAGCACAGATTTGCAGAGTGTTTGATACAGAGAATGTGCTGTGATTTTTTTCAAACCTAACCTCTTCTTAAAAAAATAAAATCCTCTGCCCACCCACCTGGCTATTCAAAGCCACAGGACCCTCTGCTAAGAGTGAGGATTTAACTCTTCATGTCTCTTCTGGGAACTCACACAGCCAGATACCCATCATCAAAGGGGTTCCTAAGTTACATAGAAAACAGCTCCATCTCCATGGATCTGCTCCTTAAAAGCAGAGAGGGGCCAGGTGACTGTGAGAGAATAGTAAAGAGGTTCAGGGCCAGTGAACGCAGTCCTTGCCCTGAAAAGTTTGCTATCTAGACAGGGATCAAGGAGTGAGTGTAACAAACAACAAGGGAGAGGGGAGGCTGGGGGAGGGTAATAATGAATAGAACAGGCAGTGACCCACACTAGTAACACCCATGGCCTAAATGAAAATAGTCACATTTTTTAACAAAAGCAACCTCTGTTAAGGAACAAAGTACGTAGGTTACACTGGCAGGATGGGGGACTGTATCATGGGAAGCAGTGACTTTGAAAAGGACTTAGGGGTCATGGCAGATAATCAGCTGAATGTGATCTCCCGGTGCAATGCTATGGCTAAAAGGGTTAACATGATCCTTGGATGTATAAAAGAGGGATATCAAGGAGGATGGGAAATTTATACAGAGTTGATGCGACCATTACTGGACATTGTGTTCAGTTCTGGCATCCACCCTTCAAGCAGGGTGATGAAAAAAATTAGAAAGGTTTCAGAAAAGACATGTGAGAATGATTCAAGGTCTGGAAAACCTCTCATACTGAGAGAATTAAGAAACTCAAATTGTTTATTTTATCCAAGAGAAGGTTAAGAGGTGACTTGGTCATGGCCTAGAAGCACCATCTGAAGGAGGAGATTTCTGATAACAGAGGGGTTTTCAATCTAGCAAACAAAGGCAGAATAAGATCCAAGGGCTGGAAGCTGCACTAGAGAAATTTGGATTAGAAATAAGATACAATCTTTTTTTAACAGTGAGGACGATTAACCATTGGAACAACTGGCCAAGGGATGAGGCAGATTCTCCATTTCTTTAGATCCAGATTGGATGTCTCTTTAAAAATGATTTGCTCCAGCCCAATCAGTAGTTATGGACTTAAGTGGATGAAATTATCTGGCCTGTATTATGCAGGAGGTTGGACTAGATGATCATAGTGGTCCCTTGTTGTCTGAATATCCATGAAAATCTGTGTCCATTTTTGAAGTAATCTTTCTTTCTTTCTTTCTTTCTTTCTTTCTTTCTTTCTTTCTTTCTTTCTTTCTTTCTTTCTTTCTTTCTTTCTTTCTTTCTTTCTTTCTTAACCTCAGCCTATTTCTATTATTTTGATAGTAAAGTCTCTGACTCTAATTCCTTGGGAAAAGGACAATGGAAATTCCTCAGGAAAATAAAAATTGGACCATGTCACTCAAAGGTCTAAGTCTAAAATTAACCTGTTCAGGAAAGATGGAAGAAGCTGAACAAGGATACCCAGAGTCAGTTACAGCTGCAGGGAAAAGAGGAAGGTAGCAGAAAAGAAGAATGAACTAATGTACCCAAAGAGGCTAAGGAGACTAATGTGAGATTTTACAAAGCTACCAGGTCAAAAAGGAGCATTGGACAAGGCAGATCCATTAACAAATGGAGGGTAAGGAAAAGAATAATGACTCATAGATGACCAGGCACTAAACTTTATAATGGCCCTCTCCAGCAAGTAAAATATGGAGATGCTAGTTGTGGACCCATAGTTAAGATTGACATTAAGGCTAATTTTGCACTTAAAGCAGGATTCCGCCTCAATGTTATGTCTGGAGAACACAGTGTATCCTCCTCAAAATTGCAGCACTTACATTTTGAACATGGAATCTTTTTTTTGAGAATTTGCTAGTAAATCCATTAATTAGTTTACAAGTTAAAAATAATTAAATAATGGGTCCTTTAAGAAATTTTACCACTTGGTGTCTCACTTTTTTCATTTCAAGTGATCTTAGTAACGTAATAATGCAGACTCTTTAAACTTCCCTTATAGTTAAAACTCACTGGCATCTTCTATATAAGTTAAATTTGAAGGGCTTTTGTGTGTGTGTGTGTTTGTTTTTAAGATTCATGGTCATTTATTGCCGTCATTGTTCATAAATGAAAATTTCTCCTCCAATAGAATAATCTTCAGAAAGTTCCGTGAAGCCCTGCTCTATTTCAAAATGGCTGCCATCTTCTTTTGTTCTCAGTGAGACTAATCCAGCAGTTCTCAAACTTCATTGCACCGTGACCCCCTTCTGACAACAAAAAATGCTACATGACCCCAGGAAGGGGGGGCCAAAGCCAGAGCCCCACCTCCCCAGGCAGGGGGCTAAAACTGAAGCCCACAGGCTTCAGCCCTCGATGTGGGGGCCTGTAACCTGAGCCCCACTGCCCAGGGCTGAAGCCCTCGAGCTTCGGCTTTGGCCCCAGGTGGTGGGGCTCGGGCTTCAGTTTCAGCCCCAGACCACAGCAAGTCTAACAGCAACCCTGGCAACCCCATTAAAACAGGGTTGCAACCCACTTTGTTGTCCTGATCCACAGTTTGAGAACCGCTGTCTGCAGGCTGCCCTTAGCAAAGATGGCCACAGTCTCCATTCATTACTACTCTCTGACTCCTGACAACCTACGGTATGTCTACACTACAATAAAAAACCTGACACCGAGTCTCAGCACTTGGGCTCCAGCCCAAGCCTGAATCTCTACACTGCAATTTTATAGCCCCACAGCCCCAGCCTGAGTCAGCTGACCTGGGCCAGCAGCAGCCATGCTGCAGGTCTTTGATTGCAGTGTAGACATACCCATAAAGGGCAGCTTGGCTGAATTCCCCCTTGAGAACAATGAGAGAGGGCAGCTATTTTGAAAAAGGATAATTTTGTGTGAATTTCTCTGAAAGAAAAGATTTTACTTGCCAGCCTCTGTGGAAGGATAAAACTTTCTGTCATGACAAATAACAGCAAACAGTGACCCGTAGTCCTAAATCTTTATTTTCAAAAGCTGCACATTGCACCACACCAATTCAACCAGGGTTTAAAGTGCACTGGTTCCAAATGGGTCAGACATATTTTTAGTACTGCATTGGGGAGAGAAACCTCTCTGATTGGCTGACTTCGCTACTGCCCCACATCCTGGGGATGGGCAGCCAATCAGGGCTGCTGCAGGAGACAGGCAGAGCTTTCCTCCCTCCCATCAGGAACCAGCACTATTCTCACAGTAGCTCAGTTTGGCTCTGCACCCTTGTCCCCCACCATGAACATGACAACTCCTCTGCTTCTCTCCTCTCTCCCTGCAACACCTGGCCTGGAAGCAGGGATGGTGGAGGGGACCATAGGTGCCGACCCTCCCCCACCGGGTTGGGACAGGGGTTGAAGAGCCCCAGGAGCTGTAGGAGGGGCAGAGTTGGCACGGCGGGTGGGGGTGGGGACAGAAGAGATGTGGGAGAACAGATGGGGCCTGGAGGCCAAAATTAGTGGCAGGGTCTAAGGATAAATAGATGTGGGGGTGATGGTAGACCCCCATTTCAGGTAGGAGGGGAAAACTTTGTGTGTGTGTATGTGCATGCACTCACACATGTGTGTTTGTTTGAACACACGTGTGTACATGGATGTGCATGCACTCATGCCCTGGGGAATGTGAGGTGTAGGAGGGAGGGAGTGTGTGCAGGGAGTTGCAGAGAGGCACGGGGAAGTTAGGGGTGTTTTCAGGGGACTGGGGGATTTGGGGAGCATGTGTACTGTGGGAAACAGGGATGCAAAGCAGCTGTC
This sequence comes from Lepidochelys olivacea, assembly GCF_965140295.1. Lineage (NCBI taxonomy): Eukaryota > Metazoa > Chordata > Testudines > Cheloniidae > Lepidochelys > Lepidochelys olivacea. Next base: position 33,680,820 of record NC_140424.1, on the reverse strand, counting down.
AACCCAACTGGACGGTATGCTCTGCTTGCTTTGTGCTGCTCCGAAGTGGTGTAAAGCAGCCACAGCCTACGGCTGAATCTGGCTGGCGCTGCCAAATGTCGCTTGTCTTGTGTGGCACCCATGCATCTTGCCAGGCTTGTCTGCACTCCCGATGCCCAGCTGGGGCGTCATATTCAGCAGGGTTGCAGGAATGGGCTGCAATTTTGCCTCATGGCTGCCAGAGGCTCCCGGGGAACCTGCTGAGTGGGCAGCCATGTGGCTTCCATTACTGTTTCCCTGCCCATATCCAGCAGTGGGGAGCAGTAAGCAGTGGCAGCAGAGTCAGCAGGTCTCAGGCTCCCCTACCCAGCAAGCAGCCAGCTCCACATGAACATTCCCAGCCAACTACTCCCATACCCAGCCATCGGCCATCCCTGCCAGCTGCCTCTATCTACCCCTGAAGCTCCCAAGCTGCTCCTATCTTCCCCCCTTGATTTGTATGAAAATCTACCTACACTAGCCATCACCCAGCTGACCCAGACACACCCACAAAGCCAGCTGTCCCCAAATCTCTACCCCCCCGGCACTGAGCTGCTCCATCTCCACCCACCACTAGACACCCCACAAGCCCACCTACCCTGGCTTCCCCCTCCACACACAGACAGCCCCGACCTACTCCCCAGACACCGTCAGTACGCCTGCCCACCTGCCAAGTTTCATGCAACTTCATGTCCTGTCCCTTCATGATTTGGGACAAGATGTATTGTCCTCAAGCCTTGGGCAACAGGGGATGGATCACTTGATGATTACCCATTCTGTTCATTCCCTCTGGGGCACCTGGTGTTGGCCACTGTAGGAAGACAGGATACTGGACTAGATGGACCTTTGGTCTGACCCAGTATGGCTGTTCTTATGTTCTTAAGACGGAGCTTATGGCCACATACAAATTATGCAAATGATGGTCTAATTTGCATAAAATGTCACACATGGAGTTGTACAAACTTGGCAGCTATGTCTAGTCTAAATGTTAAAATAAAAATAAAAGATTTGCTGTTGATCCCATGTTTATTCAAGCAATGAGAAATAGCCCATGGTAACATTCTCTTTGGGCTTCTTGCTTACTGTTCATGCATGCCATTTTTAATTTAAATAAACAAATACATGTTTTGCTTGGGAATTTCTATGTTAAGAACTGGGATAGAAATTGAGATTACACATCAGTAATGTAGGGTAATTATACATTACATGGAGACTGTAATTATCTCAAATCAAGTATTATAAGACCAGGAAATTCAGAGTTAAATAACCTAAAAAAACAACAAAAATCCAAATATGTTAAGGTATGAAATATCTAACAGAATGTTGGGAATCATTAAGAAAGGGATAGATAATAAGACAGAAAATATCATGTTGCCTCTATATAAATCCTTGGCACTCCCATATCTTGAATACTGCGTGCAGACGTGATTGTCCAATCTCAAAAAAGATATATTGGAATTGGAAAAGATTCAGAAAAGGGCAACAAAAATGAGTAGGGGTTTGGAACAGCTTCCATCTGATGAGAGATTAATAAGACTGGGACTTTTGAGTTTGGAAAAGTGATGACTAAGGGGGGATATGATAGAGGCCTATAAAATTATGACTGGTGTGGAGAAAGTAAATAAGGAAGTGTTATTTACTCCTTCTCATAAAACAAGAACTAGGGATCACCAAATGAAATTAATAAGCAGCAGGTTTAAAACAAACAAAAGGAAGTATTTCTTCACACAATGCACAGTCAACCTGTGGAACTCCTTGCCAGGGGATGTTGTGAAGGCCAAGACACTAATAGGGTTAAAAAAAGAACTAGATAAGTTCATGGAGGATAGGTCCATCAATGGTTGTTAGCCAGGATGGGCAGGGACAGTGTCCCTAGCCTCTGTTTGCCAGAAGCTGGGAATGGACAACAGGGGATGGATCACTTCATGATTACCTGTTCTGTTCATTCCCTCTGGGGCACCTTGCAATATCCATTGTCAGAAGACAGGATACTGGGCTAGATGGACCTTTGGTCTGATCCAGTGTGGCCATTCTTATGTACACAAACCACCTTAACTCATCCCTATGATGATGCCATGGGGGGAAGGAGGAGCAAAATCAAATGTGTCTTTAAAAATCAATTGAATCTGATCTCGGACAATGAACCTTAAAATGCTTTAAGTGTGACCTACTGGGTAGAGCACGATCCTGTCACTCTCAAGATAGAGCTCTGCTGCTGGGTGATTGTGGCCAAGTCACATCATGGCTCTGTGCCTCGGTTTCCCCACCGGTACAGTGGGGATAAAGATACTGCCCTCCTTTGTGAAGCCCTTTGCACTCTACTGATTAAAAGAGGTATGGTTATTGTGTGGTCTCACTGCAGGGTGGAGTTAAAGCCATCTGGGTGCCCTAACTGTGTGTTTCCAGAGCTTAAAGCATTTATAATTCTTTTGAGTGTCACACTAATTCTGAATTTCCTGGGCTTGTAACACTTGGCTCTGGGAGAATTACAGCATCCCTGTGACTTATTTGACCCTAAATTATTGGTCTGTCCTCTCAAACTTACTTCCAGGGTTTTGTATGGGAATAGAAAGGGAGTGTGCACAGTTACCTGGAGAAATCTGGCAGTGCACCGGTGTGGGAGCGGGAATGGTCTCCCTAGGGTAGGGGTGGGAGCCCCATCACTCAGAATATTTGAATCAAGGACTGGCCAAAGCACTAGAAAATGCACCACAGGGAACAATCCTGCCTTGGCTCAGGGAGATGGATGGCATCGGGATTTTCCTCTCTACCCCTTACTTATCCCATGGAAGTGAGTGAGCAGGGAATGGTCTCTATTAAGAACATAAGAATGGCCATACTGGGTCAGAGCAAAGGTCCACCTAGCCCAGTATCCTGTCTTCCAACAGTGGCCAATGCCAGGTGCCCCAGAGGGAGTGAACAGAACAGGTGATCATCAAGTGATCCATCCCCTCTCACCCATTCCCAGCTTCTGGCAAACGTGGGCTCTGGAAATGTCTGATCCCTCTGATATCTACAGCTCCAGTAGAGCATCCAGGGCCCTTCAGAGACCCCCACCAGTTCTCCTAACCAAGTGGCGAGGAATCCTTACCCATTGTGAGCACTGTCCTGCAATGCTTTGGCACAGCATCCCCGAAGGGGGCTCTCTGAGCAGGGTCCAGCAGAGCCCACTGCTCCTCTGTGGCACAGACGGTCACCTCCTCGAAAGCCTCTGGCACCTGAAACAGCATCCTCCACTCAGGACCAGCACCCGCAGCAGTACGCCCCCAGCTCAGCCATGGGCAGGGCATGAGAACAGCCTCACCCCCAGACACAGGGTGCAGGAATTCTCACACACACACAAACCCACCAGCAGCTCCCTCAAAATCCCCTACCTGAGCTGGCTCCACCACAGCCATTTCCCTTCCCTGTCCCCTGGGAGGACGGGTCAGCCTGGAGTGAAACGTGGTCCTTATTCTGCAGCCTGTCAGGGTGAGAAAGGTGATGGAGGAGGTTTCAGAAGACTTTGGTCCATTTCACACCCAGATTACCCCCCCTCCCCCGCAGAGAGACTACCAGCAGGACAGTGGGGTGGGAATAGGTATTGCTTCATATTCTCTGTGTATATATAAAGCCTGCTGCAGTTTCCACGATATGCATCTGAGGAAGTGAGCTGTAGCTCACGAAAGCTTATGCTCTAATAAATTGGTTAGTCTCTAAGGTGCCACAAGTCCTCCTTTTCTTTTTGCGAATACAGACTAACACGGCTGTTACTCTGAAACTAGTTCTAAACTCTGTGAGGTTGGGAAAACCCTGGGGCACTTTATTTCAGTGCAGACCCAGCCCCTCCCACCAGGACCAAACCCACCCAGACATTGGTGCCCCCCTCCCCCCCAGGTACTGAGCCTCTCAGCCAAGTGCAGAACCAAAGGAGCCGCACTGGGGCTCCCCCTGACACTGTCCCCAGGGCAGCGCATCCCCCTAGCAGCGCGGGGACCAGGCAGAGGCAGGAACTGGCTTTTCCTCTCCCTGCGCCTCCCCTTGTCCCAGGAAAGTCAATCTGCCCGGGGTGCTGCAGGGAATGGGGCTGGGCAGGGCTGGGAGCCGGGAACCTCCTTCCCCGCTGATTGCTCCTGCTGCCCCTGCCAGTCTCTGCCCCTGTCTCCCTCCTGCCCCCTCGGGCTGGGAGACTCGGTCCCTGGCCCGGCCCGGCCCGTTCGCTCTCCCGGCGCTGGCTCGGCTCCTGCAGGCGCTCGGGGGGCAGAGCCCGGGGAGGGGGCAGCAGCTCCGGGACTCGCAGACCCCCGTCCCCCCGGGAGCAGAGCTGGGGCGAGGAGGGGCCGTTGGTGCAGAGTCACTTTCCTGCCCGGTTCCAGCCCTTTCCCCGGGTCTCTCCCCTCACCTGCAGGCTCCGGCTCAGGGGCTGGTGTCGGCAGAGCCCGGGGCTGCCCCACGGGCTAGTTCCAGCCACCGCAGAAAGTTCCCATCTCCCAGCACAGAGCCCACTGGGGGAGCAGCAGCTGCACATCAGGCTCCCAGATCACAATGGAGACGGAGGCAGCGGCAGCAACAGCAGCATCTGACCCAGGAATCCCAGAGACCCCACCTCCCCCCTGCGGAACAAACACAGACAGAGAACTCACAAGGTTGCCCTCCCTTAGCAATAGCCACAGCCCTCTGGTGGCAGCAGGTACTTAAACCTCCTCCCTGTGCCCCGGCCCATCATTGTGCTCCTAGCAAGTGTGGGTGGGGGCCCCAACCATCCACTCCCTGGAAAGTGTTGGTGGGAGGAACCCACCTTGCACACCCACCTCTAGGCAAGGTGGCTTTGTGCTGGGTCATCAGGGTGAGCGCTGGGGGAGGTGCCAGAGCTTGGGAGGGGAAAAGCAGCTGGGGAGTTCCCAGCCCTGGGGATTTTATTGCAAAACTCATGATATTTGTGTTTCTTTAAAATTTTCACGTCGTCCCATGATCGCCAGCATCTGCCTTGCAAATTCTCCCTCAGCCAAAGCAATCGCCATCCCCCAATTACTTTCTGTGGGCCTGAGTCCACGCTGCTCTCTCAGAAAATACCTGCCATTCCCCAGGAAGCTGCCCCCCAATAAATAGTTTGGCCGACTCCTGTTGTTCAGTCAATGAGTCTGAACCCAGGCTGTTCATTAGTGAAGACGAGGGCCGATCTATGGCTAGGGATGTGGGGAGCGGAAGGAAACTGGGTGCGGGAGTAGAGGTGGGAGAGAAAAAAGGTAAGGAGAAAGAGTATGTGAAGGAATTAGAGGGGATAATATGTGGACAGGAGACTGGGGAAGTGAAGGAGGAGAATGTGAGTGGAGGAGAAGATGGGGTGGGGTAGGGTGCCATACAGGAAAGGGAGGAATGACACAATGATAGCAGAGGGAGATGTTTGCCAGAAGCTGGGAATGGGCGACAGGGGATGGATCACTTATCTTTGAAAACTCGTGGCGAACCGGGGAAGTCCCGGATGACTGGAAAAAGGCTAATGTAGTGCCAATCTTTAAAAAAGGGAAGAAGGAAGATCCTGGGAACTACAGGCCAGTCAGCCTCACCTCAGTCCCTGGAAAAATCATGGAGCAGGTCCTCAAAGAATCAATCCTGAAGCACTTGCATGAGAGGAAAGTGATCAGGAACAGCCAGCATGGATTCACCAAGGGAAGGTCATGCCTGACTAATCTAATCGCCTTTTATGATGAGATTACTGGTTCTGTGGATGAAGGGAAAGCAGTGGATGTATTGTTTCTTGACTTTAGCAAAGCTTTTGACACGGTCTCCCATAGTATTCTTGTCAGCAAGTTAAGGAAGTATGGGCTGGATGAATGCACTATAAGGTGGGTAGAAAGCTGGCTAGATTGTCGGGCTCAACGGGTAGTGATCAATGGCTCCATGTCTAGTTGGCAGCCGGTGTCAAGTGGAGTGCCCCAAGGGTCGGTCCTGGGGCCGGTTTTGTTCAATATCTTCATAAATGATCTGGAGGATGGTGTGGATTGCACTCTCAGCAGATTTGCAGATGATACTAAACTGGGAGGAGTGGTAGATACGCTGGAGGGGAGGGATAGGATACAGAAGGACCTAGACCAATTGGAAGATTGGGCCAAAAGGAATCTGATGAGGTTCAATAAGGATAAGTGCAGGGTCCTGCACTTAGGACGGAAGAACCCAATGCACAGCTACAGACTAGGGACCGAATGGCTAGGCAGCAGTTCTGCGGAAAAGGACCTGGGGTGACAGTGGATGAGAAGCTGGATATGAGTCAGCAGTGTGCCCTTGTTGCCAAGAAGGCCAATGGCATTTTGGGATGTATAAGTAGGGGCATAGCGAGCAGATCGAGGGACGTGATCGTTCCCCTCTATTCGACATTGGTGAGGCCTCATCTGGAGTACTGTGTCCAGTTTTGGGCCCTACACTTCAAGAAGGATGTGGATAAATTGGAGAGAGTCCAGCGAAGGGCAACAAAAATGATTAGGGGTCTAGAACACATGACTTATGAGGAGAGGCTGAGGGAGCTGGGATTGTTTAGCCTGCAGAAGAGAAGAATGAGGGGGGATTTGATAGCTGCTTTCAACTACCTGAAAGGGGGTTCCAAAGAGGATGGCTCTAGACTGTTCTCAATGGTAGCAGATGACAGAACGAGGAGTAATGGTCTCAAGTTGCAGTGGGGGAGGTTTAGATTGGATATTAGGAAAAACTTTTTCACTAAGAGGGTGGTGAAACACTGGAATGAGTTACCTAGGGAGGTGGTAGAATCTCCTTCCTTAGAGGTTTTTAAGGTCAGGCTTGACAAAGCCCTGGCTGGGATGATTTAACTGGGAATTGGTCCTGCTTTGAGCAGGGGGTTGGACTAGATGACCTTCTGGGGTCCCTTCCAACCCTGATATTCTATGATTCTATGATTCTATGATCACCTGTTCTGTTCATTCTCTCTGGGGCCCCTGGCCTTGGCCACTGTAGGAAGACAGGATACTGGGCTAGATGGTCTGACCCAGTGTGGCCGTTTTTATGTTCTTATGAGATGGAAGGGGTAGAAAGGCAGCTCCCCAATGTCTGGAGTTAGGAGAAGTAAATCTCCTTTGCCCACCCTACAGAGAAGTTTACAAGTTTCTGTGTGCATTTAAATTTTGCATAAGGGCTGCTGTCACACTGATTGGGTGCCAGCAGCTTCATCCTGAAAGCTCGTAAATCACAAGGTACATACACACATACACACACACACTATTTACACTATCTTAAAGGCAGTTTCTTGATTTTGAGTTATAACTCATGAATGTCAAGCATTTGGGGTGGTTAATACTGCAAACAGCCTATAAGGAGCCACCATCTTCCCCAAGGGCAGCTTGTCTTCCTGCCCCTTGGCAATAAGAGGAGGTGCTGATGGTTTGGCGACAGCTGGCTTTGCTAAGAGGATCCCATAGCCGCACTCCCATTGAGAACAATAGGAGATAGAGGCTGCCATATAAGAGATGGCATTCTCTGGAGGAGAACGTTATCCACCAATCTCTGAGGAAACCTAAATTTTCAGTTACGTAGAATAATGTCACCCAAATTAACATTAATGATAAAAATTCTTTTCCAAAGCTACTTGTCATGGTTAAGTGGTACACGAGCACCTGGCCCTGACAAAAAGGTTCCCTGAATTTAGTCAGGGAGGGACTCCCAAGGAGAAGGGAAACTTCTGAGAAGAGGAGCTCACCAGAGCAGGAATCCTTGGAGATACTCGGCATTCAGGTAGGCCTGATCTCAGCAAAAGGATCTCCCAAACAGAGGTGGAAGGCTAGGCTGCAAGGAACTATGTGATGCCCTGGGGAAGAGCTGCAGCTGACAGATCTCCACAAGTCATTTAGGAGGACCCACACTGTGAAAATTTTTCACACCCTATGAATTTTTCACACCCCTTCCAAACTTTTCACACCCACCTGACAAATTTTCACACCTCATGCAAACCTCTATTCACACCCATCAGTGAAGATTGGCTGGAGCGGGTAAGGACACTAAGAGGGGCATGACATAGGTCTGGTTCCCAATTATGGGCTATGGGGCACAGGCATGATTTCTGGTGGTAGCACCTCCTCTCAGTCAGTGCTGAGATGGGTCTATAAATCACAGGCCTCGATGTCCCCCATAATTGCCATGTGCATTCATTTTTATTCCTGAGGTAAGTCAGCCCCTGTGACCCACTCTGCAGCTTCCCCATCCTCGCCTCTGCCAATCAATCTCAATCTAGGTCTCTGCTTAGGCCCAACCAGGAGTGTGAGCCAATCGGTGGCACCTTGTGGGCGGTGGGACCTCCAAGTCCCAGGTCAACCAGAGAGAGTATCTAAGCCAGAAATCTGGCCTCCAGCACTGAGCTCTTGGTTGGCAACAGCACCCCGGAAGCCGTTAAGCCCTTCAAGTATGAAAGTGGCCATCTTGTTCCAAGAGCACATTTTCAGAAATTGTGGAAAGACAGAGAGGAAACATGGACTCCTTCACCATCCCAGTGAGAATTATGGAATTTGTTTTAGCTCCCACAGTGCTTGGACAGCTGCAGAGAAAGTGCTACCTCAGAGACTGCTCTGAGGACAAGGAAGGGGAGGCTGAGAAGAGCCATTTGGTGAAGTCGCTGCTGAAGTCCCTGGAATCTAACTGGGAGAACCAAGCTATCGTGTTGTCTGACAAGCATGGTGCTTGCCCATTGTCTGAACCCATGGAAGAGGAGACCTCTTTTGAGGCTGGGGGGAGGGTCTCCCTTGAACATAATAGCCATACTGGGTCAGACCAAAGGTCCATCTAGCCCAGTATCCTGTCTTCCGACAGTGGCCAATGCCAGGTGCCCCAGAGGGAATGAACAGAATAGGCAATCATCAAGTGATCCATCCCCTGTCACCCATTCCCAGCTTCTGGCAAACAGAGGCTAGGGACACCACCCCTGCCAATAGCCATTGATGGACCTATCCTCCAGGAACTTGTCTAGTTCCTTTTTGAACCCTGTTACAGTCTTGGCCTTCCCAACATGCTCTGGCAAGAAGTTTCACAGGTTGACTGTGCATTCTGTGAAGAAATATTTCCTTGTGTTTCTTTTAAATCTGCTGCCTATTAATTTCATTTGGTACTTTGAACGACAGAGCCACGTTGCAGGTAAATTAAGTATAAAATATGGAGGGGCTGAGGATGTTGGGGGCTAGGAACAGACCGCAGCTGTTGAAATCTAAAACGGTTGCCTACCAGTTGTTTCTTTTCTGAAAATCTCTCAACAGCAGGATGATGTTTTTCTAGTGGCCTTTGAGAACCTACACATTGGTAGTCCTGTGCGGATGAATTTATCTCATATCAGGTGTCTCAAGATGAGACATGGAGCTGAAGAAGAAATGCTGAGTAAGAACAAACTGAAGCTCTGAATCTGTAATAGTTTTTTTCTCCTGCTGATAATAGCCTATCTTAATTAATTAGCTTCTTACTCCACCTTTTCAGGTTCTCTGTATGTCTATATATCTTCTTACTATATGTTCCATTATATGCATCTGATGAAGTGGGCTGTAGCCCAAGAAAGCTTATGCTCAAATAAATTTGTTAGTCTCTAAGGTGCCACAAGTACTCCTGTTCTTTTTGTGGATACAGACTAACACGGCTGCTACTCTGAATCTGTAATAGTATGGCTCATGATGGGCATTTTCCAGGGGCATCTGGAAAAAGTTGTGTTTAACCAAGTGATTAATAAAACTTGTTTTCTGTTTAAATTTTTTGTTGTGAACACGACACCTCCATACTCATGTTAGCAAAAGACATCACAGCTACACAGGCAGCTCTGTTAAAGAAAATGTATTACTTCCCAAGAAGGGTGGGAGCTTTGAACCCTGTTTTTCAAGTAGCCAAAAAGCATACTAAAGCTTTGACTAGAAGGCAAGTCACAATATGGCTTTCAGACCAGGATGCTTACCCTTTAAACAAACCAGAACAACTCTGTTTTAAAAGAAATAAGGCTATCGATTCAGATGTGGATGCATAATGGCAGGCAGATTTGGTGGATACACATCAGACCTCCAAACACAGTGGTGGTTTTAAGCACATCTTAACGGTGATAAGACATTCTGTCTAAACATGATTGGGCCTTAGGCCTAAAAGACAAGACTGAAGACATAGTATGTAAGGTCTCTGAATCTATTTTTGATGAAGGGCACATACCCCTAATTACAGACTGATCAGGGAGAAGAATTTTTAAACAAGCAAGATAGTCAAAACAGCATAAGAATCACCATTTTGTTACTAATATTCAAGTCAAAGCGGGGATTATGGAGTGATTTAACAGAACTTTAAAATCGAAGATGTGGTGGCATTTTATGATCCACGCCACCTTTTGCTACATCAGTGTGTTACCAGTTTATAAAGAGTTTATAAAGAGTTTCAGCCAAAACTTTCACCAAACTATTTGTAGCAGGCCTGTTGATGTTGATGAGACCTCAAATTCTCTGAAGGTGTGGGAAATGGCTTATGGAGAGAGTTTTAAATTAAATCACTGTTCCTTCTTTTAGAAAAGGATCTAAAACCAAAGAAGTTGTTGACAAAGGTTTTACGAATAAACATTTACTGATGAAATATTCATTGTGGATGAAGCCTTAACCAAACAAACAAAGGAAATATTTCTTCCCAACGTGCAGTCAACCTGTGGAACTCTTTGCCAGAGAATGTTGTGAAGGCCAAGACTATAACAGGGTTCAAAAAGGAACTAGATAAGTTCTTGGAGGATAGGTCCATCAATGGCTATTAGTCAGGATGGGCAGGGATGGTGTCTCCAGCCTCTATTTGCCAGAAGCTGGGAATGGGTGATGGGATGGATCACTTGATGATCACCTGGTCTGTTCATTCCCTCTGAAGCACCTGGCATTGGCCACTGTCGGAAGACAAGATACTGGGCTAGATGGACTGTTGGTCTGACCCAGTATGGCCATCCTTATGTTCTTAACCAAGAGACAGAGGCCTGCATACAAGTTAAAAGATAACAGGGATGAGACAGTCATTGGTTCTTCTTACTCTGAAGACTTACAAAAAGATAAACCCAAACAGGGCAGGATTTAGAGGGCTGAAATGCTTCTAGCTGAGAAAGGAAAGGGGAGAAAAAAAGGGGTTGCTGTTAATGGCCTGTGATGGGATGGGATCTGAGTTACCCAGGAAAGAATTTTCTGTAGCATCTGGCTGATGAATCTTGCCCATATGCTCAGGGTTTAGCTGATCACCATATTTGGGGTCGGGAAGGAATTTTCCTCCAGGGTAGATTGGTAGACGCCCTGGAGTTTTTTCGCCTTCCTCTGTAGCATGGGGCACGGGTCACTTGCTGGATGATTCTCTGCTCCTTGAAGTCATTAAACCACGATTTGAGGACTTCATAGGTGAGGTTTTTCGCAGGAGTGGGTGGGTGAGATTTTGTGGCCTGCATTGTGCAGAAGGTCAGACTAGATGATCAGAGAATATCAGGGTTGAAAGGGACTTCAGGAGGTCACCTAGTCCAACCCCCTGCTCAAAGCAGGACCAATCCCCAATTTTTGCCCCAGATCCCTAACTGGCCCCCTCAAGGATTGAACTCATAACCCTGGGTTTAGCAGGCCAATGCTCAAACCACTGAGCTATCCCTCCCCCCTAATAATCATAATGGTCCCTTCTGACCTTAGGATCTATGAAATGGTTGGGCTGGCACAATGGATTTAACAGTTGGGTGGAAGTCTCAATTCTATGACATTTAGACGTAAAATAAAACAATTACACCTGCAAGAAGGAGTGGGGGGAAAAGAGTCACAAGAGCTTTTACATCACTTTATCTAGCAATGCTTGCTCGGAGGTTTTCCCCCCAAAACATCAGCTTGACCTTTACTATAAGCTAGTTAAATCCCTGGATCTCGTAGAGGCCTGGGAGGTGGGTTGAGTTTCTAATGTGCCGGGGGGTGCTCCCCCCAGCTCTGCCCCCTCTCCACCCCTTCCCCCAAGGCCCTGCCCCCAACCTGCCTCTTCCCACCCCCGCTGTGCCTCCATCCTGGCTCTTCCCGCCCTGTTCTGCTCCCTCCTCTGAGCATGGCCCATCCCCACTCCGCCTTCCCCAGTGCCTCTTGCACACTGCAGAACAGCTGATCCACAGCAGGTGGGAGGCACTGGAGCGGGGTGGGGGAGGCACTGACCAGCGGGGCTGCAGCATGTGGGAGGCGCTGGGGGGAGGGGGAAGTGCTGATAGGGCAATTGCCGGTGGGTGCTAAGCACTCACCATTTTTTTCCATGGGTGTCCCGGAGCACTCATGGAGTTGGCACCTATGGGGTGTGTGTGGAAATACAATACCCACACCACTGGAACAGTATCACTGAAGCCATCCCTTTTGAAGTTACTCATGGAGCTAAGAAATGGAGCTTCTTCCTAGACACACTTATTACGCATCCATACCCAAATTACTGGATCACATGGACAAAACCGCAGCTAGGCAACTGGTACCGCTTGAGGCGGTCACGAACTATGATCTCACGGGTAGAAGAAAAGTTAGACTTAACTCCTCTGAGGGCACTTATGCTTTTGCTACCAGTGGGCAGCTAGCCAGTATATTGGGATTGTTCTCTGATGGTAGTATAAAAAGAAATCCCCTTCTCAGCAGACATTGCAGGGGCTTTCAGAGGACCATTGGTTGGGACATTTCTGCAGTTGGGAGTCAGAGGAGTGAGGGGAAATTTGGAAGGGGTTGGTATAGTGCAGGGAAGAGTGGGGTGAAGAGGAGACCCCAGTTGTGCAATGGAGGGTACTGGGGACTTCGTCTCTGTCTTCTCCAAACCCGCACGTCTACGACTGTCCCCTACATCTTCCATCCCCATCAAAAAATGGCCCCACACACTGCATGCTGCTCCCGGCACCGTTCCGGCATCCTCTCCACAGCTCCTCCACTTGCAGCACCCACAATGATGCTCTTTTCTCCATGGGGAGGACAGTTGGGGATGGACAACCAGGCTCGACAGGCAAAGGGACGGGAGACAAAGAGATGATGCAGGGGCGGTGAAATGACTAACATGCAGCCAGGGAATTCTGTGGCCAGGATAATCAATGCTAAGGTGCTAAAGCTGCACTCTGGTATGTGGGGGTGCTGAAAAAATATTTTTTATAAATTAATTGCCCCAAAACTTAATTAGTGCAGAGTTAAGATTGCTCAGTGTGGTGCCTGGTGCCCTTCCAGGATGTGGAGAATGGCTAAACTGAAACTTCTAAAAATCAGGCAATACAAAGCGAAGGTAGATGCCACCCCAGCAGCGCCATCTCTTTGAGTGATGTCCTAACGCACCATTAACACACTTACTAGCACTCTGCCCTTGCGCTTTGGGAACCAGGGCACATGAACATGCCTGGGGAGATGAGGATGTGTAACAAATATTTTATTATGAATTTATTTGGAAAAAGAGAAACCAATAGAGGGAAAGACTTCCATGAGAAATAGACTCCACAAAATCTGCACCTCCAGAATAACAAGACCTCTCTCAGCCCCCATCCAGAAACATGGAGGGGCGGGAAGAGGGGAACATGGACAGGAACAAGGAGGCCAAGGCTGGGGACGCAGCTGCGGATGGGTCTGTGGCTGGGAGCAGAGCCGCAGATGGGCCCCCAGCCAGATGTGGAGCAGCAGTGAGACTGGGGCCGAGGTCAGATGCAGGGCCAGGAGCCAGGGTCGCACCTGGGGGTAGGGCCAGAGCAGAACTGGGAGCGGGGTGTGGCTGGGTGGTGCTCCCTCCCCGTCCCCCATGGGAGCTGGCTTGGCCCACCAAGCCCTCCTGAACGTTCCTCCACGGCTCCCTAAGGGGGGGCCACCCCACAGTTTGGGAACCTTGCATCATTCTATTCCCTCTGCAAGTTCCCTGTGTGCCTCCCTCCCATCGCCTCTATTTCAGGTTCCCCCATTCCTCCCACCCCCATGCCAAGGGCTCCCAGGCTCCCATTTTTCCCTAAACATTTAAAACTCTGCTGGGACTACAAGGCTCAGATGGGGGGTGTTGCTAGCTGTAAGGTATCAATAGTTGCCATCAATGAGATTGTAACATCACTCCTGAGTTGCGGAAGGCAGATGAAAGTATTGTTGTCCTTTGGCTGCATAAGCTCTTTCAAACCCTCCAGTGCATGAATACCATCCCCCATGACTGGAAGAAGGGTGTTATTCTGGCTCAAACTTTGGTGGCACAAATAAGAAGGCCAGCAATGGATACAAACTGAATATACAGCTAGACCACCTTAAGCATCTAGCCAGAGATCAATCTGAGTGTCCCTCAGTTTCCAAGAAGGCCACATTCCTTTGGGATTTGCAATGATCAACCTGTTCTTTGATCTACAGACAATTGGAGACTCAGTAGGGTTCGGCCCAATTGGATGTGGTGTTCAAAAGTTATTGCGTTACATCCAGATAAACGGAGAAATGCCATCAAATTGATTGTCGGTCCTCTCTTTCCTCAGCCAAATAAGGACCTTTCCCTGCTTAGGTACCTGCATCCTTCTTAACACACAGTAATTAGTGACTTGCATGGTTCCCTGGGAGGTGGGAATTCAGCAATTATGGACGCATCATGCTGTTGTCGGTCTGGAGGAAAATCTTCACTTCTGTGTTAATGTCTTGAATTAACGAAGCACTTTTGCGAAGGTCACGATATTCACAGTGTGGCTTGAGATCTCATTGTTCCACGATTGACCGGATTTTTACCTCGAGACAGCTTTGTGAGAAGACAGCTGAACTTAATAAGCCATGCACAGCCATGGTACAGATTTCCACCAGCCCTTTGAGTCAGTGCACTGAACAAGGCCGTAGGTCTGATGAGGTGACACGGCATCCCTGGATATCCTTGACAGAGAAGCTCTATCATGGAAGGAAAGCTGCGTTGGAGTCAATAGCAGATACAGAGCATGGTGTCCTATATCCATGCAAGTTCAACAAGGCTGAGTTCTGACACCATCGTTGTTCAGTGTCAACAATTGATCGGTTGACGAATAAGATTGAGGAGGCAGAAGTGGGTGGAATTGAGCTGAATACTACTCTGCTTTGAGATCTCAAATACATCAATGACATTGTCTTGCTGGTTCAGTCTCAATTGCACATTGATCTGGTTATTAATCCCCAGCTATTACCATCCAGTGGCCTCCAGCTCCAGATTGCAACCAACTCAGTATTAACCTGTCCAGACAGGAGACTGAGCAAGTGGCAACTGTCATATATTTGGCCAGTATCATGGACAGGGCTGCAGGATGCTCAAAAGATGGCACATATACGGTTGCAGTGGTTGCCGTGTTTCGGGCCTTTCAGCAACCTTTTTGGGAATATTGTGACATCAAGCTTGCTATGAAAATGTGGCTCTAAAGAAGCATGGTTCTATTAATTCTATTGTATGGAAGTGGGCGCTGGGGAAGACTGAAGAACATCATATTCTCATCATCTGCATAAACTGCTCCTGATCCAGCGGCAGGACAAGATCAGAAATGAGGCTATTTGAAGCCAAACCCAGCAACCACCTCCAACAGTATGGGTTTGGTTTCAGTGGCTTTCTTGGTGTGGACATATTATAGAAAGGAAGACCAATGAGTTCCGAAGTGTGTTTATGAAAGAATGCCACTAAACAGCCAAGAATCACATGGGCACCAGAAACTTTGGTGGCACAAATACGATGGCCAGCGATGGATATAAACTGAATAGACCACCTTATGCACCTAGCCAGAGATCAATCCAAGTGGCTCTGAATTTCCAAGAAGGCCACATTCCTTTGGGATTTGCCGTATCAGCCATTTCTTTGATCTACAGACAATTGGAGACTCAGAAGGGTTTGACCCAATTGGATACGGTGTTCAAAAGTTATCGCATTACATCCAGAAAAATGCCATCAAATTGACTGTCGGTCCTTTCTTTCCTCAGCCAATTAAGGACCTTTCCCTGCTCTGGTACCTGCATCCTTCTTAATACACAGTAATTAGTGAGGTTGCATGGTTCCCTGGGAGGTGGGAGACTACTATTATCCCCATGGTGGGAATGGGAGGAACAGATACACAGAGAGGAGGGGAGGAACTCAGCTGGTTATAGAACCTAGCATTCCAGCCTCCCACTTCCACCCCCCCACTCTAATCTAGACCTCACTCCCTTCTCAGAGCTGGGATCTGAACCCAGGAGTCCTGAGTCGCAATTCCCCCTGCTCTCACTATTACACCATACTACTCTCACTGGAACTGCGCAATCCCCACAAAGACCCCCACCTCTCCAGGGAATCTCCACCTCAAATCCCCCCAATCTCCAGCCAACTGCCTGTGACTGCAGAGATGTACAGTATACCTAACATGATACTAAAATTCTGCAACTTCTGATCAGCATCTCTTACCGCCTGGTAAGTACAAACCCACCGGGCCTCTCACTGCTTCCCTGAATAATGTGCCTCTGCCCCTGCCCAAGAGGTCTTAGGAGCTGCCGACGTGTCTCCAAGACAAACTGCAAGGGAGCTTTAGTTTACCTCTTCTCTAAATTGGAAAGTGTGCGTGGAACCCACAGAAATGTCTCCCCATTAATTCCATCACCTGCTCCTCCCAGACCCTGATATGACCCATCTCCCCAGTAGTGCTCCCTAGCGCTCCAGCCCATTCTGGCCTAAACCACCATCCACTGGAACCCAAACCATCCAGCCACCTGCTGCCCCACCCAGATCCACCCTCAAATGAAGCAAATTATAGTTTATTGCAGGTGGGCACAGACCCATTGCCCCACAGTGAGAGCTCCCATCTTCTGTGGACTTTTTGATGGGAAATTAGAGCAACCTTCGCCTTGTAGCTTTTCCCACAGTCAGGGCATGTATAGGGTCTCTCTCCCGTGTGTGTTCTCTGATGAACAACCAGGTGTGAGCTCTGAATGAAACTTTCCCCACAGTCAGCACACTTATAAGGTTTTACTCCGGTGTGGATTCTCTGATGAACAGTGCGGTTTGATTTTGAACTGAAGCTTTTCCCACAGTCGGGGCATTTATAGGGTCTCTCTCCCATGTGGATTCTCTGATGTGAAATAAGGTTTGAGCACCGTGTGAATCTGTCCCCACACTCACAGCAGGGATAAGGTTTCTGACCCGAGTGCGTTGTCTGGTGCGAAATGAGGTGTGACCTCCGAGTGAAGGTTTTCCCACAGTCACTGCACATAAATGGTTTCTCTCCTGTGTGCAGTTTCAGATGTCTAGTAAGGTTTGATTTGTGATTGAACTTTTTCCCGCACTCAATACATTCATGCTGTTTCTTTTTAGTGCCGATTCTCAGCTGGATCACCGTTTCACTGAGATCCTCTGAGCCTTCCCCTTGGTGAGTGGATTTACCCTGTATCTTCCCTTGGTAGTTTTCCTGCTGCCTTTCTGACCTGCACCGACTCTCATGGGTTTCTTCCAGATCAGGACTCTGGGAAATGTTCGCTTTGGATATTCCCGATACCATCCCGTGAGGTTCCACTTGCTTGGGACCTTCCTGCTGTGGATTCTCCTCTTCATCCCCACTCATCATCCCATCACCTGCTGGGACAGAAAGAATCCAGACAGGAGTCAGTCTCTGTGCCGGAGGACAGAGAACCTCAGAAAGGGGAACAGGAAAGGGGGGAACAAACCGAAATATCTGCTGGGGAAATTGAAAAACCAGGAGCTGAATTCCACCCCATCCCCACCTTTCCCAGAAGACAGAGAGAGGAGGGGACCACTTATGCTTCCACATTCCATGACAACACTCAGGGGGGAAGGGATGTACTGCCAGGTTTCAGTCATGATGGGTGGGAAGCCATGAATGATATCTACCAGGAAGATATGTCACCAATCTTCATCTGTAGGGCCCTACCAAATTCACTGTTCATTTTGGTCAATTTCATGGTCAGAGGGTTTTAAAAATGGTAAATTTCATGATTTCAGCTATTTAAATATGAAATTTCATGGTATTGTAATTGTAGGGGTCCTGACCCAAAAATAGGATGACCAGATGTCCCAATTTTATAAGGACAGTCCTGATTTTTGGAGCTTTTTCTTACATAGGCACCTATTACCCCCCACCCCCTGTCCCGATTTTTCACACTTGCTTCTGGTCACCCTGCCCAAAACGGAGTTGTGGGGGGTGGGGGTCACAAGGTTAGTGTAGGGGGGGTTGCAGTACTACTACTCCTACTTCTGTGCTGCTGCTGGTGGCGGTGCTGCCTTCAGAGCTGAGCAGCTGGAGAGAGGGTAGCTGCTGGCTGGGAGCCCAGCTCTGAAGGCAGAGCCGCTGCCAGCAGCAGCGCAGAAGTAAGGGTAGCATAGTATGGTATCCTGCCCAACTCTGAAGTCAGCACAGAAGTAAGGGTGGCAATACTGTGACCCCCTAAAATAACCTTGTGACCCTCCTGAAACTCCCTTTTGGATCAGGACACCCAATTTGAGAAACACTGGTCTCCCTCCATGGAATCTATGTAGTACAGGGTAAAAGCACACAAAAGACCAGATTTCACAGGGGGGAGACCAGATTTTACGGTCCGTGACATGTTTTTCATGGCCGTGAATTTGTTAGGGCCCTCTTCATCTGGGCGAGGTGAGGTAGCACTGGATGAGCATGCCGGGCCTTTGTGGGAATCCCAGCTGTTTACATCAATGATAGATGGTTTCTCCAATCTGTGTTACTCATTCCTCACCTGTGCAGATGTTTCTCAGGATCTCTCTTTCCTTACAGCATTGGAGATCGGGCACCCAGAGTTCTTTGCTCCATTCCACCCGGGCAATCATGTCAGGTTTTGGAATTAGAAAACCTGTTCCAGGGAAAGCAAACACGTGAGTCCAGGGTTTTACAGAGTTGTTTCCAGATGTGCTGACTGGGTGGGCACACTTGTATAAACCAAACAGATGGGCAAATGTTCCTGGAGATCTTTTGCGGGAAGTCAGATGTTTCCTGGAAGATGTGCCGTTGCTCCAGCAGAAGATCCAGGGATCTTTACACACTGGGTAATTTTATAACTCTGGAAGAGCATAGCTGTGCAACCTCTTCCCCATTTCTAACAGTGCTGAAGGCAGAGCTCTTGCCAGGCAGAGAGCTATTCCTGGGAAGGGAGGGAGACATGAAATCTTGTTTTATGTGAGTGTGCGCCCATGTTTAATAACACAGAGAGGTATCTACCACCCAGCCTCTCCCTTGGAAACAATGGGGATGGATTATTCTCTGCATTGTGTCTCTGAATCTCCTCTCCCATGGGAGAGAGTGTGGGGGAGACAATCTTTCTCACATGGGTTCTGGGGGCTATGGGGCGGGAATGTCAGAAAATGCCTCCCCCTCAGAGTTTGCACCCAGGGAGGAACGTTCCTGATTCTCTAACGTTTGAGAATGTTTTGCTTGTCTGGTTTGACATGTGAAATGTTGACATTAACGGGGGTCCCGGATGTAGGTTATTAAAGCAGGAAGGCTTGAAGACAGATGGGCAAGGGGCCTGCTCAACCCCACCAGCTGAGCCCACAGAAATGGCCTCCCCTCAGGCCTCCAATAACGTCCCCGGGGTTAAATCTCTGACGTCAGCCCCCACGGTCCGTCAGAGAAAGACACATACCTATGTCGCTGTCCAGCTCCAGTCGCAGAGTCTCTAGGGGAAGGAGAGCACGAGAGAGGTGAGAATTCAGGCCCCAGCATTCATGGGGATGTTCCAATTGGACGTTAATATAACTGCGCTTTTAATTATGAGCTAGCAAGGCAGCCCAAGGCCAGCAATGCAGCTGCTCCAGACAGGGCAAGCCCCCGAGGGCTATTGCCATGGCAAAGGGCAGTTCACCCAAGGTGGGGAATGCAAGATGGTGCCCGGGGTAAGTGATGTCACGAGAGCCACCGACTCTTCTCCAGGGCGACCGTTACTCTAACCAAAGGAGATGCCACCACGAGACTCCCATTTACCTTTGAATCCCTGCAGCAGCTCCAGCAGGATGGCACTTCTCTGAGAGAAATCCCCAAGTCTCTTCTCCAGCTCCACAAACCCAGACTCTGGCTTCTGCAGCGTCCTGTACTCCCTGCTGGAGAAAGGCGGAGGGGTGACAAAGGGACCTGGTCCACAACCCAAGCCCAGCAGCTCCCCAAACTCCAGGGTTATAAGCTTTGTAGACTGAGATGGTGTCACCTGCCTTGAGCCCTGTGCCTTCAGTGGGCCCAGGGCAAAATGGGGATGTGGGGAGACACCGAGGCAAGGAACAGTGGCCAGTTTGGGAGCTTTCTTTGAACCTGGTCCTTTCACACAAAGCCCATAACACTTAAGCTAAAGGAGGAACCTCATTGGCTGTCAGATAGTAGCTGGCTTTTTTCCTTATGGGGGCAGCCGCCAGGCGCGTAGACACTTAGCATCCAGGCCCGCCCAAATCTGAGCAGGGGTTTAGTGCTGCCACAGCAGCCTGGAGCGTCCCTGGGGCACCTGCAATCCAAGCTGGAGCTGCGCACTCGCCCTTCAGAAAGCTATGCTCCGGCAGCTCTGCCTTGCCATTTTCTGAGCTGCCCCATGTGCGTTTCCAGCTTGGCAGGTGAAGACCTGTGTCTGGGGGCACCAGGGCTAGGAAGAGGGTGTGGCGTCAGGGGAGAAGCCGAGCTAGCACCGTCTGTCATTGCCCATCCACCCACAAGTCGGTGCCCACCCATATTTCCACTCCTAGTTATGCCACTGGCAGCCACTAGGGGGAGACATGATCACGCCTCCCAAGCCAGTGTGTCATGTTCTGTGGGCAGCTGTGTATTCAGTGTGGTTTCCAAGCCTAAGTGACCATGAGGGAGACGGAGCCCAGAACTCACCTGCTCCCAGAGCTGCCCACACCCTAGAGAGAGAGAGAGAGAAAGAAGAGGCAGTCAGAGGATGTATCCCAGGCTGGGGGAGGCCTCTGCTCCTGCAGGCAAGTTGCTGTTGGAGTCTCAGCTATTTGGGGAATTTCAGACACTCAGAGAGCAGCGGCCGTCCCATCCAGGTGGGATAATTAGGCTATGGCTACACTGGCACTTTACAGCACTGCAACTTCCTCGCTCAGGGGTGTGAAAAAACACCTCCCTGAGTGCAGCAAGTTACAGCACTGTAAAGCACCAGTGTAAACAGTGCCCCAGCGCTGGGAGCCGCACTCCCAGTGCTCTAAACTAATCCCCTCATGGAGGTGGATTACTAGGAGTGCTCCCGCGGCAGCGCTTTCAAGTTTCGAGTATAGCCATGCCCTTACTCTCAGCAGCCCCCGGGGAACCCCTGCTGAGAGGTCCTCACTGGCAACCCAGGCACTTCACAAGAAGAAAACATTTGTGATATTCAGCGTGAACTTCGCATGGTGCTAAGAGCCCACACAAGCCCCTCTTCCCCACTTAACCCAGGGGCTGATTTGGGCTGACACGGGCCCTCTGCACTGGGAGGAATTTCACTCTCAAAGAGTAAGGACATATAGATGCTTAACAGGGCGGGAGAGATGGTCTTGGGGTTACAGGTCTCAGGAGCCCTGGATCCCATTCCTGGTTCTCACAAAGACTCACTGTGTGACCTTGGGTGAGTCCCTGCCTCTCTCGGCATCTCAGTTTCTCCCCTGTGTAAAATGGGAATATGATCCCAACCCCCCTTGCTTTGGGATCTAGGGCTGAGATGCTGCCATAGAATTGATGTGCATTGTCATTGCAATAGCACAGTCTCACCTGTACAGACTGGCTCAGTGGCGCCTGCTTGTTCTCTCCTCCCCTCTGATCGAGCAGTTCACTGAGCAGAGAAATCTCCCGGGACAGTTCAGAGATGCTCTCGTCCCTTCTCTTGACAATGGTTCTGTCCAGCTTTTCCAGCTGGGACAGCAGCAGCTGCTCCTGCTTCTCCAGAAACCCACGTAGATCCTTCCATTTGCAGAGGATCCTTTGTCTCTCGGCTTCCATCTGTTTCTGCAATTACAGGGAGAGGGTGGCATGGTAACCAGGGGAATAGCATACATTTGTCTCCCAGCAAGATGGGAGAGATATTGGCCAGAGCCAGGATCCCTTGTGGTGCATGATGGGAAGTTCACTTAGAACAGGAAGGATGGAGGGCTCAGGGCAGGGGAGAGCCGCATGTCACTAATGACAACGGGATAGACTTTTCTCTCAATCTCACAACTTGCATTGAACCAAAATCTCCATCCAGTCAGCCCACGTTTTATCTCCTTTCGGTGCTCTACCTTCAAGATTTTAAGGTTAGGAGGGACCATTAGATCATCTAGACCAGTGGTTCTCAACCCGCAGCCCAATGAGCACGCAGCTGCAGCCAGTCACACAATTTTACAATGGCACAGGGCCCATACTCAGAAGGGTCCCCGGCACCTGGACTGTAGCCCCACCTCATGCTCTGTCCACGCTCCGTTCTGAAGCCCCATCCCCGCTCGGTCTCTTCGCCCTGGAGGCCCAGCCCATCACTCGCTCCTCTCCACCACCTCCCCTCCTGGCCCCCTGCTCCCTCCTCTCTGCCCCTCCCACCCCGTGTAAGCAGTGGGCAGGGCCTTGGGGGGAAGAGGCCAAGATAGGGCAGGGCCTCGGGGCAGAGCCCAGGCAGAGTGGGGGCAGGGCCACGGAGTGGGGGTGTGTGTAGGGCAGCCCACAATGGTAAATAGGTTGAGATTCACTGATCTAGCTGGTCTCTGGTATATCACACACTGTCCAATTTCAAACCAGTGGCTCCTATATTGAACCCAACAACCGGTATCTGACTAAAGCAGGTCTTCCAGAAAGGCATCCACTCTGGATTGGAAGGAATCAAAAGATGGAGAATCCACCGCTTCCCTTGGTAGTTTGTCCTACTGGTTAATCACCCTCACTTTTTTATAAAAGTGTCTTATTTCTCATTTGAATTTGTCTGGCTTCAGCTTCCAGCCATGGGTTCTTGTTACGCTTTTCTCTGACAGTGAAAGAGCCCTTCAGGACCCAGTATTTTCTTCCTATGGAGGCCCTGTGCCACCTTTACAGGAGCCCTGGTCCCTGTAATACCTGAACAGCTTGGGCAGGGGTTTTTCTGGGCCAAGACGCAGACAGACGCTTTCCTACATGGCAGCCACTCACACTCCGAGGGCATCACATGACCCAACCCCTGACCGATCCTGCCCTTCTCCCTGGGCTGCAATGGGGATGGTTCGCTGACGGGGCTGGCAGGACGAGCCCTGTGTTGCCATGTCACTCAGGGTACTGTGACACCAGGCAAGCCTTGGGGAAGGGTTTCTGGGCACCTACCAGCAGCTTCTCACTTTGCATCTCCTCATCAGCTTTGGCTTCTTCTCTTTCTTTTATCAGACAGGCCAGCCGCTCTTTTGACATATCCTGGAAGAAGCGGGGGTGGGAGTCAGGTGTAAGAGGATTTGATTTTACAGACAGTGTCACAGCTGCCAGATTTCAGGGACCCCTCTGCCCAGCAGTATCCCTGGCACACACTCACACAGATCCTAGGGCAGGATTTGGCCCTTAGCTTTCTTTCTTTAAAGCACCGATACTTCAGACTGAGGCTCGAGAACTGCAAGTGGCTCTTCAATGTGTCTCCTGCGGCTCTTTGCAGCACATGATAGTAAAACACTGTGTGATTTCATTATTAACCAATCTATGTTATTAACCAATCAGGATGCTTTTATTATGTTATTAACCAATTATGGTATTAACTTGCACTAAGTTATTAACTTATTTGCTTTGAGAATATATATATAAAAGCTCTCCTTGAATCGTAGGATGATTGTCAAATAATTGCAGCTGAGTTGTGGACAAGAAATGGAAAATTGCAGAAAAGTAATAATGGACCTTTATTAATTGCGGTAATTTGGAAAAGCTGGCTGACAGCAGAAGCCCTGGCCACCCATAGCTGATAGCGAGAGTCCTGGCTGTCTGGGGCTGACAGCTGGAGCCCTGCCATGCATGGGGATGACAGCCGGAGCCCTGGCCGCCCAGGGCTGTCAGTGAGGCTGACTGTTAAAAGATAACATACATACACCTGAATTCAGCATCAAAATTGTGGTGGAAGTCTAATATTGTGGGATCCACAATTTCCGCAAAATTGTAAATTAAGTAGGGCTATATATATATATATATTTCCCCTGTCATACTGTTTAAATATGACTATATAGTACTATAGTAAATGAAACAATGAATTCACACAACTGTGGCTCTTTTGGCTAATAGTGATCACTAATTTGGCTCCTAAACCACTGACTATCACTGCTTTAAAGCTACAGCAGATGGGAGAGGGGATGGCAATAAGGGGCTGGATTGTCCTTACAGAAACAGAGAGAACTGGAAGTAGTAATAATACAGCACAAAAGCACAGCTCCAAAACCTGCCGACCCTCCCCTCCTCAACATCCTCCTCCCCCCCCGCAGTTCCAAACTCCTTCCCAACCCCCTGACATGCCCCCAAGCCCAGCTCCAAATATTGCCACACACCCCATATCTTCTCCAGAGACCCTGGGTGCACACCATCAATGTATCCCACATCCCCATCACCCCAAAGCCAAATACCCCTCCAACCAAAATCTCAGCTCTTAAAAACCCCATGTGTTCAATTCCCCCGGCCCCCACACACACTGTACCCACACATCCTAGCTCCAAACAAACACCCCCCACATTAAGATGACGCACTATGAATATCCGCTTACTTTCGGAAGTGGGGGTGGGGAGAGGCTGAGACTTGGCACCATGCTCTGCAGTGGGCATTGGGCTATAGCTCCCCACCTCCATCTCCCGACCCCAGCCCCAGCCTCTCCCTGGTTCAGTCACACCCACCCTGCAGCAAGGGCTGTTCTCTCTAGTTTGTGACTAGCCCATCGCTTCTCACCTTAGTGCCTTGGGTCATCCCCTGCTCTGGGCCCCACAGGGGGAACTCAGGGTCCCTGGAGCAAACCACGGAGATGGGTTCCTGATCCCCTTGGCAGGACACTGTCAGCACTTCCCTGGGTCTACCTCATGTCCCACCTCTGCTCGCTCCTCTCCCCCACCCCATGCACTGAGCTGCCTGATGATTCCCATATGGCCAGCTCTTCTGATTTGAGTCTTATGATCTATTGTGATTTTTCCCCTAAGGCCCCAGAACCTGGAGTCGTGTGACTACACCAGACTCTCAGCTTTCACTTTCTACAAAAATTAAGTTTCTCATCCTTATGGTTGCAATTAAAAAGCATCAACGTGGTGAACCCTCAAGGCTCAAAAGCCAGAAAGAAAATAGAAAAGGGTGACCATACGTTCCATTTTGACCGGGACAGTCCCCTTTTTTAAGCTGTGTCCCGCCCATCCCAACATTTTTGGCAAAAGTGGGCATTTGTCCCATTTGCTCTTGCCAACTTGATCAGATGGCAAGAGCAAATGGGACAAATGCCACTTTTGTCAAATAAGTGGGGTGTGGAGGAACATGCGGTGGGGAGACAGGGCTTAGGCAGGGGGCAGGCAGGGCTCTGGCAAGCAGTGAAGCCAGCCTTGCGTGGGGAGGGGAGGGGGGCAGGGCTCAGGCGAGTAGCTGGGGCCAGTCCCACACAGGGTGGGAGTGGCTCGGGCAAGTGGCTGGGGCCAGCCCCGTGCCATCTCCCATTTTCCCTTTGGGAATATGGTCACTCTAAAATAAAGAGATCTCCACGTGTGTTATTTTTTTTAAAAAAATCTCACGATTCTTAAGTCAATCTCTTGATTTTCAAATGCTTCGGTGGGCAATAGCATCATCCCCACCACGCTCCACAGAGCCTCCTGCAGGGAACTTTGAAGGAGGAGCCAGGGCCCCGCAGGAAGGAAAGAAGGAAGCACCAGGCAGCAGTCAGTCTGTGTGCACATGGCTAGCATGCCAGCTGCAGCTGCAGCACTTCTGTCAATACTTCTCTGCCTCAGTTTCACAAGCATGGAGTCCAGCTCACGTTATTATTACCCAGTATGTGGCACATGAAACATGCAGGACGGGCTTCTGGCATCTAGGACAGCAAGGGCTCCACTCCGGTTCCTCCAGGGGGTGTGGGATGCAGGCCCGCGGGCAGATGTTGTGGCCACAGCTGGCATCTATGAAATATTCCAGGCACACGGGGCAGGAGGAGAGCGTATCTGGCAGGCTCGGCCCTGGGCTCCCGTTACCGGCCATGGCTGCTCCGCACATACAAAGGGCTCTAGTCTCTGCTGGGGTTGGGGGCGAGGGGGGCAAGGCGAGGTTGTGGTGGGAAATGGAGAGGCGTCTCCTCGCCAGGGATTGGCTCATGTTCTGGGGGCCCCCGCCAGGGTCTTTGTGACACTGGGAGCATTGAGACAAAAGTCAGCCTGGAGGGGAGAGAAAACACCCTGATCCCAGGCAGCCAGGTCTGCAGATCCACTGGGGGAGCGGGAGGAGAGAGCCAGGCTGGGGGGAAGGGAAGGGGAGCGGCAGGGCTGGGGAGACCGGACGCCTGGGTTCTAACCCCAGGGTCTGGGAAGGTTCGGGTCCAACCCGAGAAAGCCCCAGGGGCGGTTGCAGCCCGAGTCGCTATGGAGGGACGCACAGGAAGGGAGCGGTGTGCGGCTGAGAGCGGGTGGCTGGTGTGGGAGGAAGGGGAGGGGGAGAGGAAAGAAGAGAGGGATCAGAGTCTCGGCATCATCCCCTTGCCTGGGAGCTGCTCATCAGCTCGGCTGTTAGAAGAAGCGGCTTCTGCTGCCAACCTTGGGAGCCCGGGCTGAGCCGCTACTGCTCCCCTCCCAGCTGCGTCTGTGCTGGGGAGAGCCCTGCATTAACCCCCTCTGGGCCCAGCCGGGGGGACTTTCTCCGGGGGCCGGAACCAGCCCCGGGCTCTGCCGACACCAGCCCCTGAGCCGGAGCCTGCAGGTGAGGGGAGAGACCCGGGGGAAAGGCCGAGGCCGGGCAGGAAAGTGGCTCCGCACCAACGGCCCCTGGGAATCTGCTCCCTTGTTTAATGCGCCTGCCGGAGGGATTGGAGCTGCCTTAACAGCAAGGCTGCTGCTGCTTCTGGTCTCAGTCTGCTCTGAGCACTGGTCAGGATCTGTCCTAGGGGCAAAGTTGCGGGGTGGTGGCTTCAGATGGGGAAATTGGGGAGGAAGAAGTGGGACTTAAGGGGCACCATCAACAGACTACCCCCCCCAAGGGGGTGTCCCCTTTTTGTCTGAGGGAGGGTAGGGTTGTCAGGAAAGTTAAGGGTGAAAAATATGACAGAGAAGTAGAGAGACAGTGTGAAATGTGGTCAGTTTAATCATCTCTGAAGGTTA
The DNA here is from genome assembly GCF_965140295.1 of Lepidochelys olivacea. Taxonomy (NCBI): domain Eukaryota; kingdom Metazoa; phylum Chordata; order Testudines; family Cheloniidae; genus Lepidochelys; species Lepidochelys olivacea. The sequence goes on along the minus strand of NC_140424.1, from coordinate 33,653,664 downwards.
GGTGAACAACAGGGAAGAGGCAAAGGGGTGGCTCACAGGAGAGGGGAGAGTGTGTGTGCAGTAGTGATGGAGGGGATGGGGTGGGGTTGGTTAAAGGCGCAGCTGCTGTCAAAAAAGCAATCAGAATGTTGGGAATCATTAGGAAAGGGATCTCACAAAAGTGGGTGACGGGGCAACAAAATGGCAGATGAAATTGAATGTTGACAAATTCAAAGTAATGCACATTGGAAAACATAATCCCAACTATACATATAAAATGATGGGGTCTAAATTAGCTGTTAACACTCAAGAGAGAGATCTTGGAGTCATTGTGGATGGTTCTCTGAAAACATCCACTCAGCATGCAGCAGCAGTCAACAAAGCGAACAGAATGTTGAGAATCATTAAGAAAGGGATAGATAATAAGACAGACATATTGCCTCTCTATAAATCCATGCAACGCCCACATCTTGAATACTGCGTGCAGATATGGTCGCCCCATCTCAAAAAAGATATATTGGAATTGGAAAAGGTTCAGAAAAGGCAACAAAAAATTATTAGGGGTGTGGAACAGCTTCCATACAAGGAGAGACTAATGAGACTGGGATTTTTCAGCTTGGAAAATAGACAGCTAAGGGGGGATATGATAGAGGTCTATAAAATCATGACTGATGCAGAGAAAGTAAATAAGGAATTGTTATTTGCTCCTTCTAATAATACAAGAACTAGGGGTCACCAAGTAAAATTAATAAGCAGAAGGTTTAAAACAAACAAAAGGAAATATTTCTTCACACAATGCACAGTCAACCTGTGGAACTCTTTGCCAGAGAATGTTGTGAAAGTCAAGACTATAACAGGGTTCAAAAAAGAACTAGATAAGGTAAAAAGAAAAGGAGTACTTGTGGCACCTTAGAGACTAACCAATTTATTTGAGCATGAGCTTTCGTGAGCTACAGCTCACTTCATCGGATGCATACTGTGGAAACTGCAGCAGACTTTATATACACACAGAGATCATGAAACAATACCTCCTCCCACCCCACTGTCCTGCTGGTAATAGCTTATCTAAAGTGATCATCAAGTTGGGCCATTTCCAGCACAAATCCAGGTTTTCTCACCCTCCACCCCCCCCCCCCACACACAAACTCACTCTCCTGCTGGTAATAGACAGAAGTTGGGAATGGGCGACAGGGGATGGATCACTTAACTTATCTGTTCTGTTCATTCACTCTGGGGCACCTTGCCATGGCCACAGTTGGAAGACAGGATACTGGGCTAGATGGACCTTTGGTATGACCTTGTATGGCCGTTCATATGTTCTTATTCTTCATTTACAAATATAACCCCACTACCAACCTCTCTAAGAGAAGCAGTGGGGTCCTCTCAAATTTTGGTTTGATAGATAAACCTCCGTGGTTGTGAAGTGCCAGTAGGGAAGTGTTTGCTCTATCATGCACATCAGGAGTAAAAGGATTTGGACAGTGTTACTTTCTTCCTACCTTGTAAAAATGTTACCCACCCATCCCCACTGAAATGATCTGCACAGATCACTTGGGAGGATGGGGGCATTCAGTGGTTATTCCTTATCAAGGGCACATCAGAGTAGAAGGATCCTGAATGTTCAGCTGTTAAAGGGATATTTCTGCTGCCAGATAGTCTGTATTTTTTTTTAAAATCTTTAACACTCACATCACTTCATAATAGTTTCAAAAATCATGTTTGACTGGGGAGAAAGAGCCTATCAAATTTCAGACTCTCATGCTTCAGAAAAGTCTGTGTTTCTCTAAATAATATTTCTGTTGGACACACCCATGCTTTCATAACTTCCTGGAAAATAGCAATGTTTCATTGGAGAGAACAGGCCTGTCAGATTTTATCCCCCAAAATATAAATTTCAGACCGTAATGTGCATACTTTCTCTTTCTCGTCAGCATTTTATTTATTAGTGTCACTAACTAGTGGCAGAGGGATGTAACTAGAGCTTTATCAAGCACATAGTTGTGACCAAATCCTGCCTGACAGTTGCTGAACTATAATTCAGACAAGGCATTAGGTTGGACATTAGGAAAAACTTCCTAACTGTCAAGGTGGTTAAGCACTGGAATAAATTGTCTAGGGAGGTTGTGGAATCTCCATCATTGGAGAATTTTTGAGAGCAGGTTGGACAAACACCTGTCAGGGATGGTCTAGATAATACTTAGTCCTGCCACGAGTGCAGGGGACTGAACTAGATGAGCAAGGTCCCTTCCAGTTCTATGATTCTATGTACCCACAATTTGTAAAGGTTACCCAAAAAACCAGTTGGGTTCGTGACCAATTTCCAACCCTTGTGCTCAATGAAAAAGGATCTGAAAGAGACTTTGGTTTTCTTCTTTTTTTTTAAATATTAGAAGTACACAAGTATTCTAATATTTTCCAAAAGACTGTATGGACAACTGAAGAACTATTAGGTTTACAAAATTTAGGGAACAGAGCAAAGGAAACATGATTTTATCCCAGGATTTTTTTTTTAAAGTATCAGTCACTGTAGTTAGAGCTGTGTGAAACTGGAATTTCAGGGAAAATTCTGTGTTTTTTAAATTTGTTCCAGATCAGAAAGAAATGTAAAAATTTGGTATTTCCCTTGACTGGACACAATATTCCAGCTGAGGCCTAATCAGCATGAAGTAGAGCAGAAGAAGTATTTCTCGTGTTTTGCTTTCAACACTCATGCGAATACATATCAGAATAATGTTTTTTTTTTTTTTTTTTTTTTGCAACAGTGTTACATCATTGACTCATATTTAGCTTGTGGTCCACTATGACCCCCAGATCCCTTTCCACAGTACTCCTTCCTTGGCAGTCATTTCCCATTTTGAATGTGTGCAAGTGATTGTTCCTTCCTAAGTGGAGTACTTTGCATTTGTCCTTATTGAATGTCATCCTATTTACTTCAGACCGTTTCTTCAGTTTGTCCATATCATTTTGAATTTTAATCCTAGCCTCCAAAGAACTTGCAACCCCTCCCAGCTTGGTATCGTCTACAAACTTTATAAGTGTGCTCTCTATGCCAGGGGTGGCCAACCTGAGCCTGAGAAGGAGCCAGAATTTACCAATGTACATTGCCAAAGAGCCACAGTAATTCGTCAGCGGCCCGCATCAGCTCCCCCACCCCTGCTCCCCGCGCCTCTCACCCACCGGCAGCCCCGCCGACCGGCGCCTCCCCCTCCCTCTGTGCACCTCCCGAACAGCATGCAGGAGGCTCTGGGGGGGTAGGGGGAAGGAGTGAGGTTATGGAAGGCTCAGGAGAGGGCCCTGGAAGGGGTGGAGTGGGGGCAGGGCCTGTGGCAGAGCCAGAGGTTGAGCAGTGAGCACCTCCCGGCACATTGGAAAGTTGGCACCTGTAGCTCCATCCCTGGAGTCAGTGTCTATACAAGGAGCCTCATATTAACTTCTGAAGAGCTTCATGTGGCTCAGGAGCCACAGGTTGGCCACCTCTGCTCTATGCCGTTATCTAAATCATTGATGAAGATATTGAAGACAACTGTACCCAGATATAATCCCTGTGGGACCCTACTTGATATGCCCTTCCAACTTGACTGTGAACCACTGATAACTACTCTGTGGTGATGGTTTTCCAATCAGTTATGCAGTCACCTTATAGTAGCTCCATCTCGGTTGTATTTCCCTAGTTTGTTTATGAAAAGGTCATGCAAGACAGTCTCAAAAGCCATATTACAGTCAAGATATACCACATTTACTGCTTTCTGCCATTCACAAGGCTTATTATCCGGTCAAAGAAAACTATTAGGTTGGTTCTTGACAAATCCATGCTGACCGTTACTTATCACCTTATTATCTTCTAGGTGTTTGCACAGTGATTGCTTAATTATTTGCTCCATTATTTTTCCGGATACTGAAGTTAAGCTGACTGGTCTGTAATTCCCCAGGTTGTCCTTATTTCCCTTTTTATAGATTGGCACTATAATTGCCCTTTTCCAGTCCTCTGGAATCTCTCCTGTCTTCCATGACTTTTCAAAGATAATTGCTAATGGCTCAGATATCTCCTCAGTCAGCTCCTTGAGTATTCTAGGATGTATTTAATCAGGCCATGGTGACTTGAAGACATCTAACTCTTCTAAGTAAATTTTAACTTGTTCTTTCCATATTTTAGCCTCTGATCCTATGTCATTTTCACTGGCATTCACTATGTTTGACGTCCAATCGCTACTAATCTTCTTGGTGAAAACTGAAACAAAGAAGTCATTGAGCACCTCTGCCATTTCCACATTTTCTGTTATTGTCTTTCTCCCCTCATTGAGTAACCGGCCTACTCTGTCCTTCATCTCCCTCTTGCTTCTAATGTATTTGTAGAATGTTTTCTTGTCACCCTTCGTCTCTAGCTAGTTTAATCTCGTTTTGTGCCTTAGTCTTCCTAATTTTGTCCTTACATGCTTGTGTTATTTGTTTATATTCATGCTTTGTAATTTGACCTAGTTTCCACTTTTTGTAGGACTCTTTTTTGAGTTTCAGATCAATCAAGATCTCCTGGTGAAGCCAGGGTGGTCTCTTGCCATACTCCCTATCTGTCCTATTCATATAAGTATCTGAATATCCACAGGGCTTAAATAGACACAGACTCCTTGTGTCCCCTGCCTTGGGCTGGTTCCCTCTCCTGAGGTTCTCTGGTTCCCTCCCCTGAGGTTCTCTGTATTGCAGTCAAGATATACCACATCTACTGAGGTTCTCTGGCCTTCTGCAGTGTTGTGACAAGTGGCTTATTATCTGCTCTCTGCCCAAGTAATCAATGCCCCATGTTTGGGGATCCCTAAGTTTATTCCAGGAGACACACAACATGTTTCTCTCCAGTCACTAGACTTTCCCATGGGGTCTTCATGAACATTTCCCTATCTTTGAGGATGAAATATCCCTCCTGGAAAGAAAGAGGCTGGATGGGACCGGGTGGGATGTTCTCTCTGGGAAATGGTTAATGGAGCTATAACAAACTCTGATAATCACCCCTTTCCATCCTATGAGCAGGACCCTCCCCCTGCCCCCTCCCCGCCCGCGACCACCTCACCAGACCTTATTTCCCACATGGACCAAGGGGAAGAACCCAGTGCCCCAGACCCTCAAGATTCTTCAGAAAAGGAGACACTGAGCGACTCCCACATAGGTAAGGAATAAGTCAAACCAAACCCCAAAACTGCCAATGCCCCTGTAAGCGCTCTGACCCCTGCCTCTTCTCAGCTCAGTCAGAAAAGTAGCTAGCAGGTGTCATAGCCTCATGGCAGACATCACTCATGGCCTGTCACCCATCCTGACTGAGACCAGCCAGTAGTGACCTCTCCTCCACGTTCAGGTGGGCTGAAGAGGAAGAATTGGTCCCTCTGCTCCTTCTCCTTCGCTGGCTGGGTATTGAGCTTATCAGCTGGTTTGGTTTGTTTTGTTTTACCCGTATTTGCCATTCACCTTTGCAGCACAGGGAATGACTCATGTCTGGATTCAGAAGGGAGCTGATGGGTTCAGCAGGGAGAATGAAGATGAGAGTCCTCAGCAGGAAAGTCCCGAGCGAATGGACCTGCATGGGATGTTATCAGGAAGCACCAAAGGGGAAGTTTCCCAGAATCATGAAAAGGAAAAAGCCAGTGCGAGTCAGTCTTATAAATGCCCCGACTGTGGGAAAAGCTTCCACTGGAGCTCACGCCTTGCCGTTCATCGGCGAATCCACACAGGAGAGAAGCCACATAAGTGTGCCGACTGTGGGAAAGGCTTCAATTGGAGGGCACAGCTTATCACACACTGGAGATGTCACACGGGAGAGAAACCCTTTACATGTGAGGACTGTGGGAAAAGCTTCATGCGGAGCTCCATCCTTACTGAACACAAGAGAATACACACGGGAGAGACACCTTACAAATGCGACTATTGCGGGGAAAGATTTGCCTGGAGCTCAGCCCTCTCTGTACACAGGAGAATCCATGTGGAAGGGGAACACTATCGATGTAAAGATTGTGGGAAAAGCTTCTGCATGAGCTCGGATCTTAATAAACATAGAAGAGTGCACACGGGAGAGAGACCCTATAAATGCCCTGACTGTGGGAAGAGCTTCAGAGTGAGCTCAAACCTCATGGCACATCGGAGGATCCACACTGGAGAGAGACCCTATAAATGCCCCGAATGTGAGCAAAGCTTCCGGCAGAGCTCCACCCTTCTTAAACATCAGAGACTACACTTGCAAGAGAGGCCATATAAATGCCCTGAGTGTGGGCAAAGCTTCTGTGTCAGCTCAGCCCTGACTGTTCATCAGAGGATCCACACGGGAGAGAGACCTTACAGATGCAAAGGCTGTGGGAAAAGCTTCAGTAACAGCTCATCCCTTGTCACCCACCAGAGGATCCACACGGGAGAGAAACCCTATAAATGCCCCGACTGCGGGAAGAGTTTCAGCCAGCGCTCGGCCCTGTCTGCACACAGGAGCATCCACAGAGGAGAGAGACCCTATAAATGTGACTGTGGGGAAAGTTTCATTGTGAGTGCTGACCTTCTCAAGCATCAGAGAATCCACACGGGAGAGAAACTCTACAATTGCAAAGACTGTGGGAAAAGCTTCTCTCGGAGCACCAACCTTGCTGCCCACAGGCGGATCCACAGGGGAGAGAAACCCTATAAATGCCCCGACTGCGGGAAAAACTTCACTAGTAGCTCAACCCTTATTACGCACCAGAGACTGCACACGGGAGAGAGACCCTATAGCTGCTCTGATTGCGGGAGAAGGTTCAGTCAGAGCTCAGCCCTTACTAAGCATCGGAGAATCCACGCGGGAGAAAGACCCTATAACTGCTCTGACTGTGGGAAAAGCTTCACCAACAGCTCCCATCTTATTAGACATCAGACAACCCACACTGGAGAGAGTCCCTATAAATGCCCCGAATGTGGGAAAAGCTTCAGGCAGAGCTCGGCCCTTCTGAAACATCGGAGACTCCACATGGGAAACACTGTAAATGTCGACTTTACAGAGAATGCTCAGACCACCAGTGAAGCCAAGTGGGATGGGAATCCATGATGGACCTTGATTGGAAATCTGCAGCATTAAAAAAAATTGCAGTAAAACTCACTTGAGCACTGTGGGGGAGAGGTCTGTCTGTGTGGGGGAAGCACCGGAGTGGGGATGATGCTGGGTGCTTTGGGAATGGGGCTGCAGGAAGCAGAGGGAGGCTTTGAGGCGGGGGAATCAGTTGTTTGGTGTTTGTGGGGAGAGAGCTGGGGTGTGGGGTGGTTCGTACAGTCTGTAATTCCCTGAGTTAGCCAAGCTCCTTGCGGCAACGTCTGGCAGGAGTGGAGGTGTTGGGCAATATGGGTGTCAAAGTTTGACTCAGACTCACAATTTATCAGACCACTCTGTTTTATTAGCAAAGCTGCTCTGCTAATACATTTAGAAGTGAGCTCCCCGAGTGGGGCTTGTGTCTTTTAATTTATACAGTTTTTTGGAGAACAAGTTACAGAGAAGTTACAGACAAAAGAAGAAAAAGATTTTAGTCACCACCCTTCGAGATCCCTGAGACCAGTCACGTATCTTCAATTACCTGCCACCCTTAACAATCTCCTTTAACAGCTTCCAGTTAACTTAACTAATTGCCCTTCACACCTTCCATTCTGATGCCTGCTTCTTAGACGTGCTGGCTCTATCTTAATGGCTTCTCCATTCAAAAGCTAATTGTCCCTATGTGTGCTCCCTCAGATACTTTGTAACATGTTTTGGCATGCCCTCTCATATACAGTGTATCCAGCATGTCCCCTTATACAACGTTATACTTATACAATGTTATACTTCCACACCCCCTTTCCCAGGCTGGGGGAGGCCCTGTGTCCCCCTTCCCCCCCTTTCCCGGGCTGGGGGGGCCCTCTGTCCCCTCACTGTCTGTCCCCCTTTCCTGGGCTGGGGGGGGGGCCCTCTGTCCCCCTTCCTCCCCTTTCCCGGCCGGGGGGAGCCCTCTGTCCCCCTTACCCCTCTTCCCCGGCCTGGGGGGGGCCTCAGTTCCCCCTCTCCCTTCCCCCCCTTTCCCGGGCTGGGGGGGGCCTCTGTCCCCCCTTCCCCCCTTTTCTGGCTGGAGGGGACGCTCTGTCCCCCTTCCCCCCTTTCCCGGGCTGTGGGGGGCCCCCTCCCCCTTCCCCCTCTTCCCTGGGCTGGGGGGACCCTCTTTCCCCCTACCTCCCCCTTCCTGGGCTGGGAGGGGGGCCCTCTGTCCCAGTTCCCACCTTTCCCGGTCTGGGAGGGGGCCCTCTGTCCCCCTTCCCTGCCTTTCCCGGCCATGGGGGGCCTCTCTGTCCCACTTCTCCCCCTTTCCCGGGCTGGGGGGGCCTCTGTCCCCATTCCCCCCCTTTCCCTGGCTGGGAGGGGGGCCCTCTGTCCCAGTTCCCACCTTTCCTGGGCTGAGAGGGGGGCCCTCTGTACCCCCTCTCGCATCCCCCCTTTCCCGGGCTTGGGGGGGCCCTCTGTCCCCCCTCTTCCCTTTCCCGGGCTGGTGGGGGGCCCTCTGTCCCCCTTCCCCCCCATTCCCGGGCTGTGGGGGGGGCCCTCTGTCCCAATTCCCCCCTTTCCTGGGCTGGGGGGGACCCTCTGTCCCCATTCCCCCCTTTCCTGGGCTGTGGGGGGCCCTCTGTCCCGCCTCTCCCATTTCTCGTTTCCCAGGCTGGGCGGGCCCTCTATCCCCCCTCTCCCTTCTCCCCCTTGCCTGGGCTGGGGGGGACCCTTTCTCCCCCTTTCCCGGGATGGTGGTTGGCCCTCTGTCCCCCTCTCCCTGGACCCCTTTTTCCAGGCTGGGGGGGACCCTCTGTCCCCCTTCCCCCTCTTTACCGGGCTGGGCGGGCACTCTGTCCTCCTTCCCCGCCTTTTCCGGGCTTGGGGGGGCCCTCTGTCTCCTTCCCACCCTTTCCCGGGCTGTGGGGGGGTCCTCTGTACCCCTTCCCCCCCTTTACCTGGGTGGGGGGGGTGCCCTCTGTCCCCCTTCCCCACCTTTCCCAGGCTTTGGGGGCCCTCTGTCCCCTTTCTCCCCCTTTCCCGGTCTGGGGGGAGCCCTCTGTCCCCCTCTCCCTTCCCCCCCTTTCCCAGGCTGGGGGGGGCCCTCTGTCTGCCCTTTCCTTCCCCCCGTTTCCCCAGGCTGGGGAGGGGCCCTGTGTCCCCCTTCCCCCTCTTTCCCCGGCTGGGGAGGGCCCTGTATCCCCCTTCAGCCCCTTTCCCGGGCTGAGGGGGGCCCTGTGTCCTCTTTCTCCCTTCCTCCCTTTCTCGCGCTGGGGGGGCCCTCTGTCTCCCCTCTCCCTTCCCCCCCTTTCCCGGGCTGGGCGGGGCCCTCTGTCCCCCTTTCCCAGGCTGGGGGTGTCCTCTGTCCCCCTTACCCCTTTCCCGGGCTGGGGGGCGGCCCTCTGTCCCTCTTCCCCTCCCTTTCCCGGGCAGGGGGGCGGCCCTCTGTCCCCCTTCCTGCCCTTTCCCGGCCTGCGGGGGGGTCCTCTGTCCCCCTACCCCTCCTTTTCCGGGCTGGAGGAGGCCCTCTGTCCCCCCTTTCCCTTCCCCCCCTTTCCCGGGCTTGGGGGCCCCTGTGTCCCCCTTCCCCCCCTTTCCTGGGCTGGAGGGGCCCTCTGCCCCCCATCTCCCTTCCCTCCCTTTCCCGGGCTGGGGGGGCCCTGTGTCCCCCTTCCCCCTCTTTCCCGGGCTGGGGGGGCCCTCTCTCCCTGTTCCCCCCTTTCCCGGGCTGGGGGGGCCCTCTGTCCCCCTCTCCCTTCCCCCGCTTTCCCAGACTGGGGCGGGCCCTCTGTCCCCCTTACCCACCTTACCCGGGCAGGGCGGGGCACTCTGTCCCCCTTTCCCAGCCTGGTGGGGGGCCCTCTGTCCCCCTTACCCCTTTTGCGGGCTGGGGGGAGTCCTCTGTACCCCCTCCCACTTCCCCCTTTCCCGGATGGGGGGGCCCTGTGTCCCCCATCCCCCCTTTCCTGGGCTGGGGGGGGCCCTCTGTCCCACCTTTCCCTTCTCCCCCTCTCCCGGGCTCGGTGGGGGCCCCTGTGTCCCCATTCCGCCCCTTTCCCAGTCTGGGGGGGGCCCTCTGTCTCCCTTCCCCGGTCTTGGGGGAGCCCTGTGTCCCCCTTTCCCGGGCTGGGGGGGCCCTGTGTCCCCCTTCCCCCCTTTCCCGGGCTGGGGGGGCCCTTTGTCCCCCTTCCCCACCTTTCCTGGGCTTGGGGGTGCCCCTCTGTCCCCCTTCTCTCCCGTGCCCGGGTTGGGGGGGCCCTCTGTCCCCCTTTCCCGCCTTTCATGGGCTTGGGGGGGCCCTCTGTCCCCCTTCCCACCCTTTCCCGCACTGGGGAGAGCCGTCTGTGCCCCTTCCCCCCCCTTTCCCGGGTTGGGAGGGACCTCTGTCCCCCCTCCCCCTTCCTCCGCTTTCCCGGGCTGGGGGGGGCCTCTGTCCCCCTTCCCCGCCTTTCCCGAGTTTGGGGGGGGCCCTCTGTCCCCCTTTTCCCATTTCCCGGGCTGGGGGAGGGGCCTCTGTCCCAATTCCCCCCCTTTCCTGGGCTGGGGGAAGCCTCTGTCACCCCTCTCCCTTCGCCCCTTCCCCGGGCTGGGGGGGCCCTCTGTCCTCCCTCTCCCTTCCCCCCCCTTTCCCATGCTGGTGCCCTCTGTCCCCTTCCCCCCCTTTTCCAGTTTGGGGGTTCCTCTGTCCCCCTTCCTCGGCTTTCATGAGCTTGTGGAGCCCCTCTGTCCCACTTCCCCCCCTTTCCTGGGCTGGGGGGGCCCTGTGTCCCCTTTTCCGGGGCTGGGGGGGCCCTGTCTCCCCCTTCACCCCCTTCTCTGGGCTGGGTGGGGTTCCTGTGTCCCGCTTCCCCCTTCCCCCCTTTTCCTGTGCTCGGGGGGGCCCTGTGTCTCCCTTCAGCCCCTTTCCCGGGCTGGGGGGGGGCACTGTCTACCCCCTCTCCCTTCCCCCCTTTTCTGGGCTGGGGGGAGGCCCTGTGTCCCACTTCCCCCCCTTTCCAGGGCTTGGGGGGGCTCTCTGTCCCCCCTTTCCCTTCCCCCCCGTTCCCGGGATGGGGGAGCCCCTTTGTCCCCCATCTCCCTTCCCCCCCTTTCCCGGGCTGGGGGGACCCTGTGTCCCCCTTCCCCCCTTTCCCGGGCTGGGGGGGCCCTTTGTCCCCTTTCCCTCCCTTTCCCGGTCTGGGGGGACCCTCTGTCCCCATTCACCCCCTTTTCCGGGCTGGGGGGGCCCTCTGTCCTCCCTCTCCCTTCCCCCCCTCTCTCAGGCTGGGGGGGCCCTCTGTCCCCTTCCCCCCCTTTTCCATCCTGAGGGGGCCCTCTGTACCCCCTCTCCCTTCCCGCCCTTTCCCGGCCTGCGGGGGGGTCCTCTGTCCCCCTACCCCTCCTTTTCTGGGCTGGAGGAGGCCCTCTGTCCCCCCTTTCCCTTCCCCCCCCTTTCCCGGGCTTGGGGGCCCCTGTGTCCCCCTTCCCCCCCTTTCCTGGGCTGGAGGGGCCCTCTGCCCCCCATCTCCCTTCCCCCTCTTTCCCGGGCTGGGGGGGCCCTCTCTCCGTGTTCCCCCCTTTCCCGGGTTGGGGGGCCCTCTGTCCCCCTCTCCCTTCCCCCGCTTTCCCAGACTGGGGCGGGCCCTCTGTCCCCCTTAGCCCACCTTACCCAGGCAGGGCAGGGCACTCTGTCCCCCTTTCCCAGCCTGGTGGGGGGCCCTCTGTCCCCCTTACTCCTTTCGCGGGCTGGGGGGAGTCCTCTGTACCCCCTCCCACTTCCCCCTTTCCCGGATGGGGGGGCCCTCTGTCCCCCTTTCCCGCCTTTCATGGGCTTGGGGGGGGGGCCCTCTGTCCCCCTTCCCACCCTTTCCCGCACTGGGGAGAGCCGTCTGTGCCCCTTCCCCCCCCTTTCCCGGGTTGGGAGGGACCTCTGTCCCCCCTCCCCCTTCCTCCGCTTTCCCGGGCTGGGGGGGCCCTCTGTCCCCCTTCCCCGCCTTTCCCGAGTTTGGGGGGGGCCCTCTGTCCCCCTTTTCCCATTTCCCGGGCTGGGGGAGGGGCCTCTGTCCCAATTCCCCCCCTTTCCTGGGCTGGGGGAAGCCTCTGTCACCCCTCTCCCTTCGCCCCTTCCCCGGGCTGGGGGGGCCCTCTGTCCTCCCTCTCCATTCCCCCCCTTTCCCATGCTGGTGCCCTCTGTCCCCTTCCCCCCCTTTTCCAGTTTGGGGGTTCCTCTGTCCCCCTTCCTCGGCTTTCATGAGCTTGTGGAGCCCCTCTGTCCCACTTCCCCCCCTTTCCTGGGCTGGGGGGGCCCTGTGTCCCCTTTTCCGGGGCTGGGGGGGCCCTGTCTCCCCCTTCACCCCCTTCTCCGGGCTGGGTGGGGTTCCTGTGTCCCGCTTCCCCCTTCCCCCCTTTTCCTGTGCTCGGGGGGGCCCTGTGTCTCCCTTCCGCCCCTTTCCCGGGCTGGGGGGAGGCCCTGTGTCCCCCTTCAGCCCCTTTCCTGGGCTGGGGGGGGCCCTGTCTACCCCCTCTCCCTTCCCCCCTTTTCTGGGCTGGGGGGAGGCCCTGTGTCCCACTTCCCCCCCTTTCCAGGGCTTGGGGGGGCTCTCTGTCCCCCCTTTCCCTTCCCCCCCGTTCCCGGCATGGGGGAGCCCCTTTGTCCCCCATCTCCCTTCCCCCCCTTTCTAGGGCTGGGGGGACCCTGTGTCCCCCTTCCCCCCCTTTCCCGGGCTGGGAGGGCCCTTTGTCCCCTTTCCCTCCCTTTCCCGGTCTGGGGGGACCCTCTGTCCCCATTCACCCCCTTTTCCGGGCTGGGGGGGCCCTCTGTCCTCCCTCTCCCTTCCCCCCCTTTCTCAGGCTGGGGGGCCCTCTGTCCCCTTCCCCCCCTTTTCCATCCTGAGGGGGCCCTCTGTACCCCCTCTCCCTTCCCCCCCTTTCTCGGGCTGGGGCAGGCCCTCTGTCCCCTTCCCCCCCTTTCGTGGGCTGGGTGGGGGAGCCTGTATCCCCCTGTCACAGAGTGTCCGGGAGTCCAGGCCCTGCACCCCTCCCTCTTCCTGGGATTCACTGAGACTCTCAGCCAGCCAGTAAAACAGGTTTATTGGACAACAGGAACCCAGTCCAAAACAGAGCTTGTGGGTACACCCAGGACCCCTCCGTCAAGTCCTTCTGGGGGAGCAGGGAGCTTAGACCCCAACCCTGGGGTTCCCTGTGTTCCTCCACGCAGCCCCAAACTGAACTAAACCCCCCCAGCCGGCTCCCTCCTGCAGGCTCTGTCCACATTCCTGGGCAGAGGTGTCACCTCCCCCTCCCCCTCCTGGCTGAGGTGACAGGCTCTCAGGTCTCCCATCCCCAGGGCACATTCCCAGGTCAACACTCCCCCCTCCCTGCTGCATCACATCCTCACATCTCTCCCCCCTTCAAGACTGAACTGAGCGGGGTCACTGTGACCGGTGACCTGGGGAAGTTCGGGGTCCCTGTTAGGGGGCTTATTCCTTCACCCACTTACTTCCCTGGTCCTTCTCGCATGAACAGAGAGCAACAATACCCGAAGTCCGAAGGTGCAAACAATTCGATGTTTATTGGGGTGAACTTCCAGCAAGCTTAAATACAAGTTCCTTTTTTCCTTATTTTCGAATCCCAACTTACTTCCTGTTTGCCCCTAATTTATATAGTAATATTCTTAGCTATACCTTAACCAATCATTCTACTAAAATTTAACTAACCAATCCTAACATGGATTAGCTAACCAATTATATCCCACCACCTTAATTAGTTTACACCCAGCAAAATTAATTATACAGCAGACAGAAGCAATCACAGAACCAGACAGAGACCATGCCAATAAACAATAGCAAAGTGGGAACTATAATGACAAAACAATACAGAAGTGAGGATTTCACAACTACATCTGTAAAGACATAAGAGTTTCCCAGCTGTGTCTATTGATAAGTGAGTTCTTACCAGACAGAAAACTATCAACCTCAATTTCCTTTTACAGCTTCTAGGCACTTCCCTTTCTCTGGAGGTGATAGGCACTATAAGGACAGGATTAAATTCCTAACAGCCCAATAGCACCTTATTTCAATGTGACTAGTTTGGAATGTGAGGATGTGACCATTCTCTTCCCAGCTTATGGCTGCCTCTGTCGCTTAGCCAAAGGCCTTAGCCTAAGAACAGGGCCTCAGACTGTCACAGTAAGAGAAGGCCCTTACACTGGCAGACAGTGATTTTGATTCTTTCTTTTATACCTCTAACTAGCCAAGTGATAGGAATACACCTAAATTCTTAGAGTATAGGCCTTTACGGACAGGCCTGAATATCTATATCCTAACACTCCACCCCTTTTTTTTTCTTTTTCTTTTGGGATCCTCCTGCCCAGGTATCCCTGGAAAAGCATAGGACATATGGCGACACATTTCCTGATAGGGCCAGGCATCGAGGTGGAAGGTGTCGATGCTCCATCTGTCCCACTGCCCCTTGTGTAGTATAGTGCCCTGCACCTTCTCTCGTACGGGCATACCACACCTATTCCAATTAGTGTTCCAGACTTCCCAGTGTAGTGGGCCCGAGAAGGTTGGGTCCAGGTTGTCTAGTACACTTGGGGGGCTTACTACATTACTTATAAGTTATAATTAGTGGCTGTTCTCTAGGGGGTTGTGCCCCCCTTGATCGTTTCCATATGCAATGTAACACACATATAGTTAACAATACACTAGCTGCTATGATACTCCACAGCAACACCGAGAGTCCTGACCACTGCAGTATGGTCCAACATCCTGGCCACCACCAAAAACACTGCTTCTCCTCCTTTGATAAGGTTAAAATTTTGTCAGTGCCATCCTGTAGTGTGTATTGTAAGTGTGTCCAACTGTTGTCGCTTGCAGCAAGTTGCTCTTGTAATCTTTGTGTATTTTTGTCCATATTGTGTGTCCATTGAATATCCACAGTGAAATTTGGTATTGTCCAAACCAATTCAACTACTTGGTATGGTATCGGGTAGTAGGTGCTGGTTCGATTGTTTACAACGATTGAGTCCACTGATCCATTGGTGCACCATAGTCCAGGTGGCAGAGTATAGAATTTCATAATTTTGTCATACACTGGAAGGATTTTGCCTCCTAGTGTTATATTGCAGGATTGCATACATTCCCAACAGAATACACCGTACCCCATATACATTACCCCTAAATGCCCCCCCTTTGCAATAGGCCATTGATCCTGCTCCTCCATAGTCATAGGAGAGGGGCACATCCATATTCCTCCTCTGGATATACAACTGCTTAATGTGATGACAGTCCAATTTACCCCATTCCATGCCCCCCACCTATTCCCTAGTGGCTCCCAACGTGCTTCCCCTTCCCTACTTACTCCCATAGGGTACAAGGGAACCACCTTATTTGCATTTCCTTCCCATGGTATCATAGTAACAATTACACAAGAACTGTCCCCACAGGTCGGGGATGTTATTTTCCAGGTAGATGGGTATGTTTTTGCAATTGTGGATAAATATGGGCTAGCTTCCCGATTCAATACTGAAGGCCATTGTTCTGACCAAGCATCTCTCATAATATCCATTAACATTATTAACTGAGCATTTTGAATACCTATGCACACTTCTCCCCATGTTAGTCTTCTGAAGCCATCTTCTACCCATGTCACCAGGTCCCCTGCCCAATGAGTTAACTGCAAGTTTACCTCTACTGCTGTCCTCCACCCTGTGGCAACTGCTGATAGTTGCTGTGCCATTAATTCATTAATTTGTTGTTGAAATTTCACATTTTGGCTTACTAATTGTTTGGTTACCCACTCGTCCCCCAGATTCCATGTACCCAGCATAGTGTTCCCAGCTGCCCACAATCCCCTTTTCCGACGACGATTCCAGGTGTGTCCCCTCACCCATGCATTGAATTGTTGTTTCAATCCTTTTATGTACATACTACAATTAGGATGGATTTGGTCCACCCACCATTCCTTGGGGCGTACCACCCATGTAATAGAGTGAAAGGACACGTTAAAAAGTGCTGGCTGCACCTGCTCCCACAATGGCTCCCAGACATTTGATCGTCGGGGAATATTCTTGGCTCCAGGCTGTGGCCACTTTAAATTTGGATTCTTCCAACTTGGCATCCATATCACCTGTAGGGTTACATTCTGTCGTACACCCAGCGTCCCAAAGGGGATTTTACGCCTAATGTAATATGTACATAACAATCACACCTTTGGGGATTATCTTCCATGGAAGTACCATTGTGGTTACATATGGTAACATCACACCCTAAATGTGAGGCCCTATTTTCCCAAGAGGGTTCATTTGCTCCAGGAGACCAGAGGGTTATATTCTTTGGACCCTCTGTAACAAACCACATAGCTGGGTAACTGTGTTTTTCACTATCGTTAATCATGGCAGCACCCAGGGAGTACCATGCAATATTTCCTGATAAATTTGATATTCTCCACCTGGTTGGGATTCCCCCATCTAATCCATAAACCATATACCGACACTGCCAAATTCCTGTTGGAGTATTAGTGGTACATCTTTCTATGGGGAGATTCTCATAGTCTTCATTAGCTTTATTACCACAGGTTGCATGTGTAGCCGTCCATGTGTTTCCTCCTTTTGACACTTCACATCGTGGGATCTGAATAGAATTTGTAAATGTGACAATTGTGATTAGCACTAGTAATTGTTCCATCCAGGGCCAGGGAATTTTCATCCTTTTCTCCTTTTTGAATTAACCTGTAATACATACATAACAAAATTTACATGTCCCCTTTCCCAATCCCCTGTTTGTACCTTTTTATTTGCGTGCAGTGAACCCACTCCCGTCCTCCATTCTCTGTACCCAGTAATAGCAGACTGGGCCCTAATTGGTCAAGGACAAGATAGGGGCCCTTCCATTTAGGAGCTGGGAATGGATGGTGTTGACCTGGAATCTTGTACATCACTAGATCTCCCACCATGGGTAGATTACGCTCCCCAGGCAGGTCGTACCATGCTCTGACTCTTGCTGCTCCTTGCTCGTCTCGCCAGGCCACCGCCTGCTGTACTTGTTTTACATGGTCAATTAAAGTTAAAATCCATTCTTGTGTTAAGCCATGTGTAGTGACTTCCCCAGGTACTGGGGTAAGTAGATTTTCCCACCGTTCCATAGGCCTTCCCATGAGAGCTTCATATGGAGAAAATCCTGTGCCCTTTGATTCTCGGGCCCTTATTCTCATTAAGACAAAGGGCAGTAACTGTGACCAGTTTTTTCCTCCAACTTCCACTCCCTTTCTTAGCTCACTTTTAATGGTGCGGTTCATGCGTTCCACCTGCCCCGCAGCCTGGGGGTGGTAAGCAATGTGGAACAACTGTGTGATTCCAGTGAGGGCCGATAGCTCCCCTAACAGATCTGATCGAAAAGCAGCTCCTTGGTCTGAGTCAATCACCTTTGGGACCCCCCAGCGAGTGAATACCTCATTTACCAGTATTGCAGCAGTTACCCGGGCTGTTTGATACTTTGTGGGGAAAGCTTCCACCCACCGGCTGAAAGCATCCACTACCACCAACATGAATCGGTTTTTCCTGTGATCTGGTGGTAGGGGTCCTGTGTAATCAATCTGTATCCTTTCCCATGGTCCCCTTGGGGCTTGTCTCATTAATTCTCCCCTTAGCACCTTGTGAGGTGGGCTGTGCCTGGCACAGTCCAAACAACGTTCCAGATGTGATTTTAAATCAGCTGCCATTCCTGGCCACCAGCACAACCTTTTTAAAGTTCCCAGTGCCTCCTCAAACCCGGGGTGTCCCCCTGCCAAGCTCCCATGCACCCAGCTTAAGAAAGCTGTCCGACTTCCCTGAGGGCACAACATTACTGGTCCCTCAGTTGTTAAGACACACCAAATCCCTTCCATTAGTTCCACCTTTGGCACATGCCTGTCCCCAAGTTTCATGATGCCTTCCAGTCCTGGGTCAGATTCCTGCAACTCTCGAATTCGCCCTCCCCGATCTGTATCCACCCCGCTTCTTGTTAACACTGCTACAGGCACACTCTCTTCTGGCTCCCAGGGCCATGGGGGTGCCTCTGTTGCAGCCCGCTTGGCCTCTACATCGGCCAGATTATTCCCTTTGCTTAGGGGTCCTGTTTTCTTGTGTGCCTTTACCTTCACCACATTGATCCGTGTAAAACAGTGACTCAGCTCCTCCACTCGCTTCCACCAGGTAGCATGCTTGATTGTGGAGCCGTCTGTCGCCCTGAAATGATTATCTGCCCACCATCTCAGCATTAATGTGGCACCACGAAATACATAATCTGAATCTACCACCACCCAACATTCTGCCTCAAATTTGGGATCCACTTCATTTAAAGCTGTTAGCAAGGCTGCCAGTTCTGCCTCCTGAGCTGACTTTGCTTCTAGTGAGAAACCAATGGTGCTGACTGTCTCATTGCCTCTGATTCCCACAACAGCTAAGCCTGCAGTTTTCCGTCCCCCTTGATAGCTACAACTTCCATCCAAAAACCATACCAGTGTCCCCTCCTTTACCTGATTGGGATTAGCTGCCCGAAACACCTGATGTTGGGTTTTACCTGGGCTGGCTTCACATTGGTGTGGGGTGCCAGCCAGATGTAATCCAGCTACCCAGACTATGGGTTCCTTTAACACCTCTGCTTTAATGTTTTCTGCCTGTAGAGCCAGCAACCATTTAGCAATACGCTGCCCACTCACTTGTCCCTGTAAAATAGTGTGCATGTTTAACAGCCGCAGGGGGTCATGATGAGATCGGATTATTACTTTCTGCATTCCCGTAAGGTATTTAAATTTCCCTACCCCCCCCAGTAGGAGCACAACAGCACCTTTTCACACCATCCATACTTCAATTCCACAGCACTCAAAAGTCGAGAGGCAAAGGCCACAGGTCGGTCCTTTGCTCCATACTCCTGTGTTAATGCACAACCAATGGTAGTGTCCGATACCAAAGGGTACAGATAAAAGAATTTCTCCCCATCTGGGGAGGCCAGCACTGGAGCACTGGCCAGGTTTTCCTTTAGCACTCTCACTGCCTCAGTACACTCTTCTGACCATTCCCAAGTTGAGGCTCGGGTTAGGTCAAATAGAGGCTGGGCTATTTCTGCATAATTGGCCACAAAATCCCTGCAAAATCCAGTTAGACCCAGAAAACTTTGCAAGCTTTTAACATCCGTAGGCAGTGGCAGGGACTGGATCAGTTGCACCCGTCCCTTATCGATTTCCCTTCCCATCTGAGACACTTCCACTCCTAAGTAGGTCACTCTTGTCTGTCCCATCTGAGCCTTTTTCCCATTGACCTTCAATCCTGCTCTTGCCAAAGCTTGCAAGACCTGCTCAGTTAGTTCCCTGTCTTCTTCCTCTGTCCCTGACATTAGCAACAGGTCGTCTACATATTGTATGCACCTTGCTGAATCCACCCCCTCCAGAGCCTGTCTCATGTATCTGTGAAAAATTGCAGGGGACTCCCTATATCCCTGGGGTAGGACTGTCCAGCAGAATTGTCTGCCCTCCCATGTGAATGCAGTTTTATACTGACACGAGGTAGCTAGTGGCAGAGACCAAAATCCATTAGCTATGTCCAAAACAGTGAAAATTCGGAATTGGGGTCCAATACGGGCCAACATTTCAGGATACGCTGCCACCACTGAGGCTGGCGAATTGGCCAGAGCATTTAGTGCCCTGTAATCCACAGTGAGGCGCCAGGTACCATTTGGCTTCCTCACGGGCCACACAGCAGCATTACAAGGGGATGCAACTGCCTGAATCAGTCCCCTCTGTTCCAATTCCTCAATAGTTGCCCCCACCTCTGCCAATGCCTCTCGAGGAATAGGGTACTGTTTCTGTGGGGGAGGGTCCCCTCCCTCCATCAGTACCTCCATGCTGCCCCTACCACAATCCAGGTTATCCTTAGCCCACACAGGGATGTGTTCCCACCCAGCCGGGGGTGGTGGGAGGGCATGTGC
This sequence comes from Lepidochelys olivacea, assembly GCF_965140295.1. Classification (NCBI taxonomy): domain Eukaryota; kingdom Metazoa; phylum Chordata; order Testudines; family Cheloniidae; genus Lepidochelys; species Lepidochelys olivacea. The sequence goes on along the minus strand of NC_140424.1, from coordinate 33,633,744 downwards.
CGCTTTAATGGTCATAGTGGCTATCCCCATGGGAATGGTATAGCCCTGACCGTCCTGTGTTTGCCCCAGTAAACACACCCAATTGGCTAAATCCAGTACAAGTCCCAGTTTGTGTAAATCTCCTGCCCCCAACAGATTAAGCATATCATTACAACCCCACATAATCTCCCCTTCCCCCCAGATTCCTTTGATTTGTCCCCTCCTCAGGGTTAACTGTGTCTCCCCTCCTGTTGCCCCTACAATTGTCACAGTCCCTTCTGAGGGTCTCCCCTGCCCCCATGTGGTTAAACTGATGGCTGCTCCAGTGTCTATCAAAAAATCCCTCATGGGACTCCCTTCGATTGCCCCCTGGAGCGTGGGGCGACCAGATGCATCCCGTCCTAAACTGAGAACATGGACAGGACGCCTCCCAGGGCACCCCTAAGTTGCAGTACCCACCTCTGTCTCTCCCACTGGTTCATGGGGGGACCGGGGGTCCTGGCACCGAACACATTCCTGTCTCCATGCAAAATTGTATGTCTGGCATTTCAGGCAGTCCCAGTCCCTTGGCCTCCGGGACCACTTTCCCCCTGATCTGGTAAGATCGTGGGTAGTCAGTTTAGCCTGCAGTCTCTGGATCTCTTGCTCTATAGCTGCCCGCTCATCCCTGACTACCCTCCCAAAGCCACGAACTCTCCCTCTACCTCCTCCTCTCCAGGCTGACCCACTCCTTTCCACCTTGTATTGATCTCCCGCAGTAATAGCATGGACTGGCTCTTCCCCCTGATGCATCTGCCTCCACACATCTGCCTGTTCCAGAAACTGGGGTAGCTGATTGGGAGCAAGTTCAGGGTGCTGCAACCTTAAATGCCCCACGAACTGCGGATTGCTCAGCTCCAACCATTTCTCCAGCAATTCCACAATTCCTGCTCCACACCCCCACCAGGTCCCAGTGCCCCTGCCTGTGGCATCACCCATGGACCGTCCAGGGGATCCACCCAGCACCTTGCCCAGGCCTGTATGCGATTAAGTGTATCCCGCCCTGTTTCCCCAGGGACTCGCTTCATCTTATTCATCCCCGCAGTACGAGAGTACACCCCAAACAAGTGTTTTGCCACCTGTCCGGGAATTAGAAATGGATGTGCCACTCCTGCCACATTGATTCCCAAGGTACCTTGTCCCAAAAGACTACGCCATAAGATCACCTGGTCCTCACGAGTTAGACCCTCCATCTCCCTGCCCACCTCCACTAGCCACAGCACAAACTGATCCCAATCATCCCGGGGTACCTTTCCCAAGCGGCCCAGTACTGCCTCCCGGTCCTTCAGGGACAAGGGGCGGATTTCTGCCTGTTCTACTACTTCTGGGGCATGGTCCCCCCACCCCGCAACCGGGGCCACTATTCCTGCCTCCTGCAGTTCCTCCCGGGTAGCCTCTCTCGCAGGGGCTGTAACTGTGGATCGCCGGCTTACAACATCCACCGGCAGTGGTGGGTACAGTGTTTTTTCAGGGTAGGGTGGTGGAGGTGTCTCCTTCAGTTCCATTAGTGGGGCGGATGGTTTGAGGTCCCCAAATCCATTGCCCCCATGTTTACAATAATACAATTCCTCCTCTAAGTCTCCTACTCTCCCCAGCAGTTCGTCCCTCTCTCTCCGGATTGCCTCACAAGACTCCTCTGTCCGTGCAGCATCCCGTGCCTTCAAATCCGCTACCTCTACTGCTAACACAGATTTTTCTGTTAAAATCCGTTGCTGATCCACAATCTCCTCCAAATCCTTAATGTGTTGGAGGAGATCAGCTTCCCTTTTTACCCAGTATGCCATCCCAGCACACAAACCTTGTAATACCATTCCCTTTTTCCTACACTCCTTTCTCTTGGGGTCTCCCAAAACCTCTCCCATCTCCTTCTCAATCTCATCCCAGGTGAACCCCTGCACCTGGTATGGGCCCTGATTCTTCCTTATCCATTTGTTCAAAAAATCCGTTACCCCAGCTTGCCAGAACCCGCAACTACCATCACGAGAGTTCGCCATACCCCCTCCAAGCAGCTGCGCGGACTGTTGGGGAGGGGGACTTACAGGCTGCCACTCACCTATCCAATGCGATGTATCCGAGTCCCGGCACCAAGATGTTAGGGGGCTTATTCCTTCACCCACTTACTTCCCTGGTCCTTCTCGCATGAACAGAGAGCAACAATACCCGAAGTCCGAAGGTGCAAACAATTCGATGTTTATTGGGGTGAACTTCCAGCAAGCTTAAATACAAGTTCCTTTTTTCCTTATTTTCGAATCCCAACTTACTTCCTGTTTGCCCCTAATTTATATAGTAATATTCTTAGCTATACCTTAACCAATCATTCTACTAAAATTTAACTAACCAATCCTAACATGGATTAGCTAACCAATTATATCCCACCACCTTAATTAGTTTACACCCAGCAAAATTAATTATACAGCAGACAGAAGCAATCACAGAACCAGACAGAGACCATGCCAATAAACAATAGCAAAGTGGGAACTATAATGACAAAACAATACAGAAGTGAGGATTTCACAACTACATCTGTAAAGACATAAGAGTTTCCCAGCTGTGTCTATTGATAAGTGAGTTCTTACCAGACAGAAAACTATCAACCTCAATTTCCTTTTACAGCTTCTAGGCACTTCCCTTTCTCTGGAGGTGATAGGCACTATAAGGACAGGATTAAATTCCTAACAGCCCAATAGCACCTTATTTCAATGTGACTAGTTTGGAATGTGAGGATGTGACCATTCTCTTCCCAGCTTATGGCTGCCTCTGTCGCTTAGCCAAAGGCCTTAGCCTAAGAACAGGGCCTCAGACTGTCACAGTAAGAGAAGGCCCTTACACTGGCAGACAGTGATTTTGATTCTTTCTTTTATACCTCTAACTAGCCAAGTGATAGGAATACACCTAAATTCTTAGAGTATAGGCCTTTACGGACAGGCCTGAATATCTATATCCTAACAGTCCCCTCTCCGGGACAGCGCATCCGCTATCAGGTTGGCACTTCCCTTCACGTGGACCACGTCCATGTCGTAATCCTGCAGGAGCAAGCTCCACCTCAGGAGTTTGGCATTGGCTCCTTTCATCTGGTGCAGCCAGGTCAGGGGAGAGTCGTCGGTGTACACAGTGAAGTGTTGCCTGAAGAGATAGGGCTCTAGTTTCTTGAAGGCCCACATCATGGCCATGCACTCCTCCTCGATGGCCGCGTAGTGTTGCTCCCGGGGTAGCAACTTCTTGCTCAGGTACACGATGGGGTGTCTCTCCCCCTTTTCATCCTCCTGCATTAACACCGCCCCCAGGCCCGTGTCGGAGGTGTCAGTGAACACCACAAAGGGCTTGTCAAAGTCTGGGTTTGCCAGAACTGGGCCACTGACCAGAGCCTCCTTCAGCGCCCGGAAAGCCTCCTGGCACTGCTCGGTCCAGACCACCTTGTCTGGCTTCCCTTCTTGCATAGCTCAGTGATGGGGGTGGCTATGGTGCTAAAGTGGGGCACAAATCTTTGGTAGTATCCTGCCATCCCAATAAAGGCTTGGACCTGCTTTTTGGTGTGGGGAGCGGGCCAGTCTCTGATCACCTCCACCTTGGCTGGTTCCGGCTTTAGGCGGCCGCTCCCCACCCGATGGCCCAGGTAAGATACTTCAGCCATCCCCACCTTGCACTTCTCTGCTTTTACAGTCAGCCCAGCCCCCTGGAGTCGGTCCAGCACTTGTCTAACCTGGGACACGTGGTCCTCCCAGGTCTGGCTAAAGACACAGATGTCGTCAATATATGCCACGGCAAAACTCTCCATCCCCCTCAGTAGCTGGTCCACCAGGCGTTGGAAGGTGGCCGGCGCTCCCTTGAGGCCGAAAGGCAGGGTCAGGAACTCATAGAGCCCCAGAGGGGTGATAAAGGCCGATTTCAGCCGGGCATCTGCATCCAGCGGCACTTGCCAGTAGCCCTTTGTAAGGTCCATGGTGGTAAGGTACCGAGCTCCTCCCAGCTTGTCTAGGAGCTCGTCTGGCCTGGGCATGGGGTAGGCATCAGATACAGTAATGGCATTGAGCTTCCGATAGTCCACAGAGAACCGGACCGACCCATCCTTTTTGGGGACCAGCACCACCGGCGAGGCCCAAGGGCTGGCCGATGGCTGGATCACCCCCAAAACCAGCATGTCCCGGACCTCTCTTTCCAGGTCCTGAACAGTTTTCCCTGTGACTCGGAAGGGGGAGCATCTTATCGGCGGGTGCGACCCTGTCTGCACCCAGTGGACAGTCAGATTAGTGCGTCCAGGCTGGTTGGAAAACAGCTGTCGGTGCGGATGCAGCACCCCCCTGATCTCAGCTTGCTGGGCAGGGGTTAGCTGATCCGAGAGGGGAATTGTTTCCAGGGGGGAACCAGCTCTGGTCCCAGGGAATAGATCTACTAAAGGGTCATCTCCCTGCTCCTCCCACTGTCCACACACGGCCAACACCACATTCCCCCTGGCATAATATGACTTCATCATATTCACATGGTACACCCGGCGGTGGTGCGCCCAGTTCGACAGCTCCACCACATAGTTTACCTCATTGAGCTGCTTGACAACCTTGAAAGGGCCCTCCCAGGCGGCCAGTAGTTTGTTCTTTCTCACGGGGATGAGAACCATCACCTGATCCCCGGTGGCGTAGGCACGGGCCCGCGCCGTGCGGTCATAACAGACCTTCTGCTTCCTCTGGGCTCTGGCCAGATTCTCCCTGGCCAGGCCCATGAGTTCAGCCAGTCTCTCTCGGAAGATCAGGACATACTCCACCACTGACTCTCCATCGGGAGTGGCCTTCCCTTCCCACTCATCTCTCATCAGGTCCAGGGGGCCCCTCACCCTCCTTCCATATAACAGTTTGAAAGGCGAAAATCCGGTAGACTCCTGGGGCACCTCCCTGTACGCGAACAGCAGGTGAGGTAAGTACTTGTCCCAATCCTGCGGGTGCTGGTTCATAAAGGTTTTCAGCATCATCTTTAGCGTCCCGTTAAACCTCTCCACCAGCCCATTGGACTGGGGGTGATAAGCTGAGGCCCAGTCGTGCCGGACCCCACATTTCTCCCACAAGCACCGGAGCAGGGCCGACATGAAGTTGGAGCCTTGGTCTGTCAAGACTTCCTTGGGGAACCCCACTCGGCTGAAAATGGTCAGGAGCGCATCGGCCATGGTGTCTGCTTCAATGGAAGCTAAGGGCACTGCCTTGGGGTAGCGGGTGGCAAAATCTACCACCACCAGAATGTAATTCTTCCCTGACCGGGTCGTCTTGCTGAGAGGCCCCACGATGTCCATGGCCACCTTCTGGAAAGGCTCCTCTATGGTGGGCAAAGGTCTCAAAGCCGCTTTCCCCTTGTCCTTGGCCTTCCCCACCCTCTGACAGGGGTCACAGGATCGGCAATACTGCCGGACGGTGGTAAAGACCCCGGGCCAGTAAAAGTTCTGTAGCAACCTCTGCCGGGTGCGCTGGATTCCCTGGTGCCCTGCAAGGGGGACGTCATGGGCCAGGTACAGGAGCTTGCGGCGATACTTCTGGGGGACCACCAGCTGCCTCCTGATCCCACAGGACTCTACTTCCCTTGTGGGAGCCCATTCTCGGTACAGAATCATAGAATCATAGAATATCAGGGTTGGAAGGGACCCCAGAAGGTCATCTAGTCCAACCCCCTGCTCGAAGCAGGACCAATTCCCAATTAAATCATCCCAGCCAGAGCTTTGTCAAGCCTGACCTTAAAAACCTCTAAGGAAGGAGATTCTACCACCTCCCTAGGTAACGCATTCCAGTGTTTCACCACCCTCTTAGTGAAAAAGTTTTTCCTAATATCCAATCTAAACCTCCCCCACTGCAACTTGAGACCATTACTCCTCGTTCTGTCATCTGCTACCATTGAGAACAGTCTAGAGCCATCCTCTTTGGAACCCCCTTTCAGGTAGTTGAAAGCAGCTATCAAATCCCCCCTCATTCTTCTCTTCTGCAGGCTAAACAATCCTAGATCCCTCAGCCTCTCCTCATAAGTCATGTGTTCCAGTCCCCTAATCATTTTTGTTGCCCTTCGCTGGACTCTCTCCAATTTATCCACATCCTTCTTGTAGTGTGGGGCCCAAAACTGGACACAGTACTCCAGATGAGGCCTCACCAATGTCGAATAGAGGGGAACGATCACGTCCCTCGATCTGCTCGCTATGCCCCTACTTATACATCCCAAAATGCCACTGGCCTTCTTGGCAACAAGGGCACACTGCTGACTCATATCCAGCTTCTCGTCCACTGTTACAGGAACCCCTTCTCCCACAGGAACCTCTCCTGGCAGCCTCTCCTCATGGTCCGTACCACACCGAGGTCGGCCAGGTCCCTGAGCTTCCGCAAGGAGGGATCTTTCCTCAACTCGGCCTGGAACTCAGCGGCTGGGGAAGGGATGGGGCCTGGTTCCCCCTCAGTGGCCAGGTCTGAGGCCTCTGCTTCTCTGAGCCGTGCCCCTTGGCCCTCCCTCCCCACCAGGGAAGGGTCCTGCGCCTCCGGTGTGGTACCCTCCCTGAGGTCAGGGTGCAGTGCCCCTCGCCGGCTCTGGCTACGGGTCACAACCAGGGCAGTCTGGGGCTTGCTTGGCCAGTCCTCTAGGTCTCCCCCCATCAAAACTTCAGTGGGCAAATGGTGGTGTACCCCCACATCCTTGGGGCCCTCCTTGGCCCCCCATTTCAGGTGTACCTTTGCCACGGGCACCTTAAATGGGGTCCCACCCTCCCCTGTCAGGGTCAGGTAGGTGTTGGGCACCACCCGATCTGGGGCCACCACCTCGGGCCGGGCCAGCGTCACCTCCGTGCCCGTATCCCAGTATCCACTGACCTTCCTCCCATCCACCTCCAGGGGAACAAGGCACTCTCTCCGGAGGGACAGCCTCGCGCCCACCCTGTAAACCGAGCACCCTGAGTCCAGAGCCTCCAGCCCTCTGGTAGAGCTGGCCTGGGGTACTCTTCCCTCCTGCGCAGGTGGTAAACTGGTAGACCCCTTTCCTGGGTCGTCTGCCCCTCATCCAGCTGAGTCCCTACCCAGTTAACCCTGGGTAGGTTGGGTCTGCTCAGCTTGTTCCTGAGCCCAGGGCACTGGAACTGTACGTGGCCTCTCTGGCCACAGTGATAGCAGCTCAGGTCACGTTAGTCCCCTTGAGTGGGTCGGAGGGGCCCAACGCCAGGCGTTCCCCTTTGGAGGGGGTTCTCCCTATTTTCCCGCTGGGAGGCCCCATGGTGACTCTCTCTCTGCATTGGGGGGGGCCTGTCCTTTTGGGACTCCTCCTGGCTACCCCCTGACCGACTGTTCACAAACTCGTCAGCCAGCTGCCCTGCATGCTGGGGGTTCTCGAGCTTTTTGTCCACCAACCACAGCCTCAGGTCGGAAGGGCACTGTTCATACAGTTGCTCCAGTATGATTAGGTCAAGCAGGTCCTCTTTAGCTTGGGCCCCAGCTGTCCACTTGCGGGCATATCCCTGCATCCGGTTGACCAGTTGTAGGTAGGTGACCTCAGGCGTTTTACGTTGACTCCAGAACCTTCTCTGGGACATCTCGGGGGTCAGCCCAAACTCATGGAGCAGGGCCTGTTTGAACAGTTCGTAGTCCCCTGCCTCCACCCCTGTCATTCGGCTGTACACCTCCACGGCTTTGGGGTCCAGTAAGGGGGTGAGAAACTGGAGCCTGTCTGCAGGGTCAACCCTGTGCATCTCGCAGGCATTCTCAAAGGCTGTCAGGAAGCTATCTATGTCCTCCCCCTCCTTCCGCTGGGCCAGGAAGCACTTATCAAATTTCCTGCAGTCTTGGGTCTCCCCGCAATCACCACAGCCGGGGCCCCACTGCTCCTCAGCCTGGCTAGCTCCAGTTCATGCTGTCTTTGTTTCTCCTTCTCCTGACACTCCCTCTCCTTCTCCTCCTGCTCATGTTGACGTTGTTTCTCTTTCTCCTCCTGCTCATGTTGACGTTGTTTCTCCTTCTCCTCCTGTTTCTCCTTCTCCTCCTGCTCATGTTGACGTTCTTTCTCCTTCTCCTCCTGCTCATGTTGACGTTGTTTCTCCTCATGTTGATGTTGTTTTTCATGATCCTCCTGCTCCCTCATTTTCATCTCTCTCTCACATTCCAGCCGCCTCTGCTCCAGGGATGGGGAGCTCCGCCGGGAGGATCCCCTGCTGGCTGCTGGGGTCAGGGTGCCCTCCGTATTTGCTGGGCTTCCCCCAACCCCCCCGCCCCCAGGCATAGGTAGGAAGGGTCTCGGGATGTCCTCGGCAGCAGTCTGACCCCTCCCAGCCCGGTCAGGCCCCAGGGCCCACACTGCGTCTGCCGGGCGGCTTCCCTCAGGGACAGGGATCGGGTCATCCAAGCGATCCCTCTCCTCCAACTGGGCAATCAGCTGTTCCTTGGTGGACCTCCCAATGCGCAGCCCCCTCTGCCTGCACAGCTCCACCAGGTCGCTCTTCAGGCGTTTAGCGTACATCTCCCTGCTGGCCACTCGCAGGCCGGGCAGCTTTCCACGGTTTCCAGGAAAAGCCCTTAGTGTGCCAGTCCTTCTTGAGGTCACCACCTCTTTGCCAGGGTCGAGCTGCAGACTCCTCTGCCCCTGGGACAGCTCACTGCAATCCCTCGGGGGACCCTGTTACTGCAAAAGTCCTTCTCTCTGGTCACACACTCCCAGGGGTTAACCGCCCCCTGAAACTGTCTCTCTCTGAATCTTCAGCACGCCTGGTCCCCGTCAATTCCCCTTCGCTTTACTGTTCCCCAGTCACTTACTGCAGGAAGCGCCGTTCACAGGGTGCAGTACATCCCACCGCTACCACCAGTTGTCACGGAGTGTGGGGGTGTCCAGGCCCTGCACCCCTCTTCCTGGGATTCACTGGGACTCTCAGCCAGCCAGTAAAACAGAAGGTTTATTGGACAACAGGAACCCAGTCCAAAACAGAGCTTGTGGGTACACCCAGGACCCCTCAGTCAAGTCCTTCTGGGGGAGCAGGGAGCTTAGACCCCAACCCTGGGGTTCCCTGCGTTCCTCCACCCAGCCCCAAACTGAAAACTAAACCCACCCAGCAGGTTCCCTGCTCCACTCTCCGTCCACTTTCCTGGCAGAGGTGTCACCTCCCCCTCCCCCTCCTAGCTCAGGTGACAGGCTCTCAGGTCTCCCATCCCCAGGGCACATTCCCAGGTCAACACTCCCCCCCTCCCTGCTGAGTCACATTGTCACACCCCCTTCCCTCTTCCCCCCTTTCCCGGGCTGGGGGGGCCCTGTGTCCCCCTTCCCCCCCCTTTCCCGGGCTGGGGGGGGCCCTGTGTCCCCCTCCCCCCCTTTCCCGGGCTGGGAGGCCCTGTGTCCCACTTCCCCCCCTTTCCCAGGATGGGGGGGCCCTATGTCCCCATTCCCCAGTTTCCCAGGCTTAGGGGGGGCCCTCTGTACGCCTTCACCCCTTTCCTGGGCTGGGGGGGCCCTCTGTCCCCCTTCCCCCCTTTTCCGGGCTGGGGGGGCCCTCTGTCCCCCCTCTCCCTTCCCCCCCTTTCCCAGGCTGGGTGGGGGCCCTCTCTCCCCCCTCTCTCTTTCCCCCTTTCCCGGGCTGGGGGGTTCCCTCTGTCTCCCTTCCCGCCCTTTCCCGGGTTGCGGGGGGCCCCTCTGTCTCCCTTCCCACCCTTTCCCGAGGTGGAGGGAGGGCCCTGTGTACCCCCTCTCCCTTCACCCCCTTTCCCTGGCCGGGGGTTGACCCTGTGTCCCCCCACTCCCTTCCCCCCCTTTCCCGGGCTGGGGGGGGCCCTGTGTCCCCCCTCTCCCTTCCCCCCTTCCCGGGCTGGGGGGGCCCTGTGTCCCCCTTCCCCCACCTTTCCCGGTTTGGGGGGGCCCTCTGTCCCCCTTCCCCCATTTCCCGGGCTTGGGGGGGCCTCTGTCCCCCCTCTCCCTTCCCTCCTTTCCCGGGCTGGGGGGGCCCTCTGTCCCCCTTCCCCCCTTTCCCGGGCTGGGGGGAGCCCTTCTGTCCCCCTTCCCCCTTTTCTCCTCTCCTTGGGCTGGGGCGGGTGTGCGGCCTTTCTATCCCCCCTCCCCCTTCCCTCCCTCCCCTCGGGCTGGGGCAGGTGGGGGTCCCCTCCATCCCCCTTCTCCCTCCTCCCCAAGTGCTGGGGGGCCCCTCCTTCCCCCCTCGTCCCTTCCCCCCCTCCTCTGGCTGTGGGGGGCGCCCCCTCATCCCCCCTCCTCGGGCTGGGCCTGTCTGGTGGCTCCCCCCCCAACTCCTGGTCTGCTCACTGGGGATGGGACACCTGTGTGGAACATGGAGCTACCTGGGCCCTTCCCCTCCCATGGCCCCGAGCCAGTTGCGGGGGAGGTCATCAGCGCACTGTTGCTCCCTGTACCCCCAACCTTGTACCCCGTACCCCCAACCGTGGTTTCCCACGGGCATCCTCCCCCTGCCTGCGTTCCCAATGAACAAGGGGGAAGGAAAGGGCCACTCCCACAATTTCCCCACCCCTCCCCCCATGGGGGAAGTTTTGGACATGAAGTTTTAATGGTTCTGTTGCCCACTGGGTGGGCACTTGGCCTTAGAAAATTACTGAAGTGGAAATCGATAAGTTGATTAAAATTGATCATTTCAATTGAGGCGTTGGACTTGGTGATTTAATTGCCTTGATTTTACTCAATCCATCCTGGTTCTCTCCCCCGCCCACCAACTCCCCACTCCTGTTAGGATTCTCGACTTGCTCTCGATTGCGGAAGGTATGTGTGGGGAGGGAGGGTTTTTTCCTCCTGTCAACCCCAGCTGGGTGCCTGTCACGCGGGGGTGGTGCGCGGCGGGTGGGGTCCGTGGCAGATCAGGTCTCTGAAGCCCTGGGGGGTGGAGGGGCCGATGGTGTTTAAGGGGGTTCAATCATCATGGCACCGCCTCTGGCAGGGGGTTGGGCTGCTGGGCAGGGAACGAGAAACCACAAATTGTGCCCCACCCCCCACTGACCTGTCCTGCTGGGTCCCTCTCGACTTTCAGATCGTCCAGAGAGTCCGGAGCAGGGTGTGCAGGGAGCCAGGGCCAGGACCCCCGCCCCAGCTTGGCTTCGCTGCTGCTGAATCGGACCCAGTCATAGAGAGGAGCCGACCCCAGCCCAGCGTCTCCAGCAGCGTGTGCGGCCCGAGTGTCGCTGAGAGAGACGATGGGGCCAGCAGCTGGACCTGCTGGGAGCGAAGAGCAGCTGCAGGAGTGGCCTGTTGAGGGCCATGGACACCTGGAGACTGGAGGGGAGCCAGGTAATGGGGTGTCACTGCCTGGGAACAGGCTGAAGAGAGACACTGAGGCTGCCCCACATGGGGCCAGGCTCTCAGTGACAGCAGCCAGTGCCCAGCAACACCCCATCTGTGGGCAGCAGGGACTGGATCACCCCCAGGGGCTCTCAGGGCACCGATCCCTGGCTCACAGCTGCTGTCTGGCAGACACAGCAGTGGCCGTGGGGCTGTGCAGGGCCCTCCTGGGCTGGGTGTGTCAGACCCCCTGTGACAGCCCTGGCCCATCTCTGCCTGGTTCGTTCTCCCCCCTTCTGCTGTGTATGGCCAGTGTGAGACCCCAGTGTGCGGGGACGGGGCACTCGGCAGTGTGGGCCCAGCCAGCGCTCGGCAGGGGGCAGAATGGGGGTGGGGATGGTGGGGGTGCAACTGCCACCAGGACATGCGGGTCCTTATCTCTGTGCCCCTGAGCTCACCAGGCCTCCTGGCAGCCTGGCTGGGAGTGCCCAGGGGAGGGGACTGGGCTGAGGGGAAAGAGGGGCTGTTCTGCCAGCCCCAGCCAGCCTGACCCTCCGGGCTCTTCTCCCAGAGCGTCTGACGGAAGGAGCAATCGACAGAACGGTGCATGTTCGAGTCCACTGGTTCTCAACCTTTCCAGACGACTGTTGCCCTGTCAGGAGGCTGATTTGTCTTGCACTCTCCTAAGTTTCATCTCACTTAAAAACAACTTGCTTCCAAAATCGGACATAAAAATACAAAAGTGTCACAGCCACTATTCCGGAAAAATTGCTGACTCTCTCATTGTTGCGTATTTAATTATGAAATAGATCAATTGGACTATCAACGCTGTACCTTTCCGTGTATAGTCTATCGAGCAGTATAAACGAGTCATTGTCTGTATGAAATTTTAGCTTGTACTGACTTAGTGCTTTTTATTTAGCCTGTCGTAACACGAGGCAAATCTCTTGATGAGTTGATGTGCCCCGTGGAAGACCTCTGCTTACCCCCAGGGGTACACGAACCGGTGGGTGAGAACCACTGTTCTAAGGCAGCTCCAGCCCTGGTGCCGTCGGGGAGACGTGTCCTCGCGGCCCTGCCTGACGGGTCTTTCTGTTTCAGATCCTTGTCCTAACTACAAGAAATGTACAATTGTGCTCGCAGTCGCCCTTGCAATCATGTTCTTAGTTCTCATCATTGTCCTGGCAGGTGAGTTCTCACCCTTCCCTTCCCCCTCTCTGCACATCCCATTCCCCCTTGAGCCACCACAGTCAGTCTTTCCTCCTGGCCTGTCTGGCTTCTGCCCCTGGGACAGAGGATTCCTAGGGGATGTTCCTCCAAGACCCCCCTCCTGCTCCCTCCCAGACCCCTGCACCTGGGCACTCTCTGTGTCGGGACTGAAATTAGCTCCCCCCCAGCCCATCTCTGAGCCCTTTGGGTCCAAGTCACTGTTGCCGGGCCCCAGGCACGGTCACTGATACCCGTGCAGAGTGGGGGTGATTGACGGTGCAGGGCAGCAATAAGCTGGGCCCTCTGCCTGCAGCGTGTCGCCCTGAGGTGCCAGCCTGGCCTTCCTGCATCCCTGGGTGGTGCCCAGTGCTGGGCAGGTGCTGGCGTGTCACTGAAAGGAGCCGTGGAACGCAGTACGGACACCTCCCTTAACGCAGCGTGAAACCCACCCATTGGTGACCTCGGCAGGGCAGGGTCTCGTCGCGCTATTGACGTCCCCGCCTGCACAGACAGCGTGTGCGAGCGCAGATGGCAGCTGCTTATGGTGACCGTGAACCTGGCTGGCTGCGCTGGACAGGCCGGGCAGCGGACGTTCGGTCTCCTGAAGGGAAGGGAGTTTGTTCCCGTCTTCATCTCAACCTGCCTCTCCAGGGAAGCAAAGCACAGAGCAGGGGGAGGGGGCAGCAGTCCAGGCTAGCAGAACTCCTTGGGGTACTAGACCTGGCAAATCATGTTGAAGTTAATCTCCTACCCATTAATTATTGCCCCCTGCTGGCCCCCTGGTAACTGTCCCCTCCCTCTGCGGCTCTCTGCCCACCCCATGTTGTAACACTGAGCTTGGGCCCAGCTCTCTGTCCTGGGCTTCATGGCATGAGCTGCTTGTCAGCTGCATCCCTGTTGAATGTGAACCCAAGAGAGTGAGAGCAGAGTCAGATAACCCCCTCTGGGGCTGGATTCCCAGAGTCCTCCTGGCTCCCTCTCGGCCTTTCAGTACCCACCCTGGTTCGAGGTGTCTCAGAAGCCTGGGGCGCAGGGGCTCATCTCCCCCTGTTCTCCTCGTTGGCGGGTGGCGGGTCTCGCTCACACCACGTGTCGCTGTCTCATTCTCAGTGTGGAGACCTAAGCTTCCGTCACCTGAACCTGGGCCCGTTGCTGGATTGGATACCGAGGGAAATGCTACTATTTCTCTGAGGCCGAAAGGAACTGGACCTGCAGCCTGACCTACTGCTCTGCACTCAGCACCTCCCTGGCTGAGATCAACAGTGAGCAGGAAATGGTGAGAGATGCTCGAATTGCAACGTTCTGGTCTTGGCTCAGCAGCTGCTGCAGGAGAACCTGGGCTCGAGGAGCAGCTCTGAGTAAATGAGCTTCCAGCTGCTGAATGCCAGGCCTGGCTGGCTGGCCCGGGGCACCTCTAGTGTCCGTGTCTGACTGCAGGGATCACTCACTGTCAGCCCTCTCAAAAGGAGACCGCCCCTCTCGAGGGCAAGGCTGGCTTGAGTGTCTTCTGGGTGGCATGAGGCCAAAGGGGTACTGAGATCCCAGATTGACTTGAAGAGCCAGTGCTCTTGGGTAGCCAGATGAGGATGGGGAGGCTCCTCTTAGCCCTGGCCCCTTCTAGCTGAGGATTTGGTGGCTCTTCTCTCATCCCTGGCCCTTCCCAGCATCCCTTATTGAGATCAGCTGGGCTCTTTCCTTCCCCTTCCCCTGTGATGGGCAGGGGAGCTCAGCTGTTCTGTAAGGCAAGGTTTGGGATAGGAAAGTTAATACTGAATTACCCAGAGCTGGGCAAGAGGGAGGCGAAAATCCCCAGCCGTTCCCTGAAAACAGAGCCCTTCAGTGTATCCCTGTGAGTCTCTGGTGCACAGAGCCTGTGCTCTGACCCCACCTCTCCCTCTGCTGTTTTTAGGCTTTCGTGCTGTGCTATAAAGGCAGATTTGACCACTGGATTGGCCCCCGGAGGGACCCTGGGCAACTCTGGAAATGGGCCAATGGCACCAAATTCAACAACCTGTAAGTCCTCTGTGAATTCCCTGGGCTTTGGGTCCCTGGCGTCTGAGATAGCGAGTTCAGGCCGACGCACCAGTCAGTGCTATGTACTCTGTGTATTAGTGATGGGTGGAAGCAAGTGTTGTCTGCTGGGAGACTGGCCAAAGCTTTCAGATCTGTCTGGCTTTAGTGGGGCCTTCTGCGTTAAAGATGCCTGATAGTCACAAATGCTGAGTGCCTGCGGCTGCCATGAGAAGTGGGGTACAGTAGAGATGGCCCAGACGACATCCCAAGAGGGATTTCAGTGGGATCTGGATGGGATCAAATAACCAAACCCCAGTTGAGCCGATAGCAGGGTTTGACCCTGGACCATCAGCACTGAAAGAACGGCAGAGTAGGTCACGCTGGCGGGGGAGTGGCACTACATGTCCAGGAAAGCATAGAGTAAAGAACAGTAAAAATCGTAAATGAACCCAACTGTATCCTAGCATCTCTAAAGAATAGGAATTCCACACTTGAAGAATAAGAATCTAGCAGCAGGAATATACTACTGACCAGGATGGTGACTGTGAAATTCACCGAGATTAGAGAGGCTACAAAAGCAGAAAACCCAATAATAATGGGGGTTTTCAACTATCCCCATATGATTAGAGATGTGGAACAGCTTCCACATGAGGGGAGGCGACTAAGGGGGGGATATAGGAGGTCTATAAAATCATGAGTGGGGTCAAGAAAGTGAAGAGGGAAGTGTTATTTACGCCTTCACGTAACGCAAGACCTAGCGGTCACACAATTAAATGAATAGGCAGCAGGTCTGACACAAACAAAAGGAAGTATTTCTTCACACAACACACAGTCAACCTGTGGAGCTTGTTGCCAGGGGATGTTGTGAAGACCAAGAGTATAACTCTGTTCAGATGTAAGCAGAGACAGGGTGGGCTCCACCCTGACATCTGGTGGTGAGGTGTGGCAAGTTGTGGAAAAGAACTTCAGGGGCTGATCTCATTTGCATAGGCACACCCACCCTGCCTAGAATGAGGCCATAACTGCCCAAATCGTCACTTTGGCTGCTGTGGGATCCCCAGTGTCTCTGTTATTGGGGCGGGAAGAATAAATTGTTAGTACCCTGATTATGGGAACTGTGCTTGGAACTGTACTTGGCCTTTTTGTTATGATGGAGGACTCACCATCAACTGAGTAGCACTCACTAGGCAAGGGACATGGGTTCCAAAACTCTGTGAATTGAGAGAGACTTGAGACAGGTATTAGTGCCTGGTGGTGTAGGCCCCTTTTGTGAGGGCCCGAAGCACCAATTGCACCTCTGTCTCTCTCCACTGTGGAATGTCAGAGCTAATTTTGGGTCTATTAAGAGTTTTGTTACAGGTATTGTGCTGAATTCACTTCAGCCTTATAGTGCACCAGCACTAAGGCTCCCACTACTATGAGCTGAAATCACTGAGAGCTGAAATCACTGAGCACTGTGTCAAGTAGGGGGGAGCCGGAAGTTCTAGTGTGCAGTGGAGCCGGTCGTGAGACAGCAGTGTGTTCGTGAGACGGCGAGCTGAGCGGAGCCGGTCGTGAGACAGCAGTGTGTTCATGAGACGGCGAGCTGAGCGGAGCCGGTCGTGAGACAGCGGTGTGTTCGTGAGACGGCGAGCTGAGCGGAGCCGGTCGTGAGACAGCGGTGTGTTCGTGAGACAGCGGTGTGTTCGTGAGACGGCGAGCTGTCTGGAGCCGGTCGTGAGACAGCGGTGTGTTCGTGAGACGGCGAGCTGAGCGGAGCCGGTCGTGAGACGGTGAGCTGTGCAGAGCGGAGCCGGTCGTGGTGGAGCGGAGCAGAGCCCTGTGGGGCAGTCAGCTTCAGGACACGTAAGGTGCCCCTTACCTCTTTCCCCCACACCCAGGCACATTTTAGCCAGATTGGGGAGTAACACTCTGCAGGTGAACTTTTGAACTCC
This sequence comes from Lepidochelys olivacea, assembly GCF_965140295.1. NCBI lineage: Eukaryota > Metazoa > Chordata > Testudines > Cheloniidae > Lepidochelys > Lepidochelys olivacea. The sequence continues at coordinate 33,617,350 of NC_140424.1, read as the reverse complement.
GGGGCTGGACTTTTTTTGGACTTTGGGCGATTAGTGGATTGCTGGACTCAAGAGACGTTTGGGTTCTGGGACTCAAGAGCCTGAGGGAAAGGATGTGGCCCAAATTTTCTGGGGTGGGTCAGTGTTCATGGTTTGGTTAATGAACACTAGTTGTGGTGTTTCCCCAATTTAATGCTGATGTTGTTTGCCTCATGTTATTAAAGATTCTCTACTACACCAAGACTCTGTGCTTGCGAGAGGGGAAGTATTGCCTCCTTGAGGCGCCCAGGGGGTGTGTAAGATTTTCCCAGGTCACTGGGTGGGGGCTCGAGCCAGTTTTGCATTTGCTTTAATGAGAGGGAACCCCTGTGTATTGAACCCGGCCCTTGCTGCTATCAACTTGGCCTGGCAGAAGGGTTACACAAACAAGAAGTAGATCAGTTCACAGAGGATAGCTCGACCAGTTCCTATCAGCCAGGATGGTCAGGGATGCAACCCCATGCTCTGAGTGTCCATATACATCTGACTGCCAGAAGCTGGGTGTGAATGGGATGGATCACTCGATACTGACCCTGTTCTGTTCATTCCCTCGGAAGCACCTACCACTGGCCAGTATCGGAGGACAGGACACTGGGCTAGATGGACCATTGGTCTGACCCATGTGGCCAGTCTTATGTACTTACAGCTGAATGATGTTTTTAAAAAAGCCCTTTGCGATTGATGGGAAGCTGGAAAATGTGCCCAGAGGAGGCTTAGGAAACAAGTTAGTTGATGACTTGTTGTTTGATCCCAGTCAGATATTTTCACATATTCCAGCAAGGATGCCCTGATGTCGGCAGCAGTCTGTCTTTGTGATTGCATCATGAGCCCATCTGTTAGCCGGCCTGTTTGGGGTCTGTCCACACTGCAGCTGGCACCATGCCGTTGCAGAGAAACTAAATTAATTCTTTGCAGCAGTCTTCATGGCTGAGCATGTGAGGGAGATTCCCAAACCTGAGCCATCCTTTTTAGGTGACAAATCTGAGGAACTGTCCCAGATTGAGGTGTCATTAGAGGAGGTTTTGGAACAAATTGAGAAACTGAACAGTAACAAGTCACCAGGACCAGGAACTCAAATGTGAAATTGCAGAACTACTAACTGTAGTCTGTAACCTATCATTTAAATCCGCTTCTGTACCCGATGACTGGAGGATAGCTAATGTGACGCCAATTTACCGGAACTGGGTAAACAGGCATCTCAGTGGGGTGTTAACCCTGAAATCTGCCACCCTGTGGGTGCCCACCCCAGCAGAAGGCTCTGGGTGCATCATTGCCATCCCATCAGAGTTCTTCTGGGGTGATGCTGGTCAGGGAGCCACCCACAGCCATCTGCTCAGGTGGCTGTGAGCTGGGTTCTCCCTTCTCTGGGACAGATCTCACCCCGAGCCAGAGGCTGGTGGCCTGAGGGCAGGGAGATCCCGGCCTGCCCAAAGAGTAGTGCTGGACCTCCTCCCAGCCCAGCACATGACTACTGTGAGTAGCCAGGATGGGACCATGGGGGAGGATTTGCCTGTGGGCCTGGATCCCACCCTGTTCCCAGGTGGGAAGCGCTGGCCTCCAGCTCTCACGGGAAGCTCTGTGTGAGTGGCTGGGGTCACACCATGGCCGCTGGGTTTGTGCTGCTGGCATTTCACTCCAGCCGCCCCCTGCAATACAGCCTGTCCTGACAGGCCTCTGGCCTGAGAGCTGATGTAAACTGTCCAGGGAGCCCTGGACCCAGCTCTTCTGTGCGGCGTTACGGCTGCTCCTCGCCACGCTGAGAGTCACCTGGAACCTGCGCCCGGGGCAGTTTGGGTGGGTTGGGCCTGCAGGGGCCCATCCAGACCCAGCTGGGTGTATGTGGGGGGGAGAGTAGGACCTGGGTTAATACCCACCCAGCATAAATGGTCCATGGAGGTCAGTTGATCTTCGAACCTTTCCTGGCCTTGCTGCCCCACTGCCCCCTTTCTATCTGGGGCCTGTGGCAGGTGCAGGAAGGGGAATCGTGAGGGGCTGTGAGTGCAGCAGCTCCCTTCACTGTGCGAGAGCATCTCTCCCTGCCTGTGACTAATGGGAAATGTCCAACTCCTACCTGACACCAGTTCCCTGGCTTCTCTCTTGCAGGTTTCCGATAGGAGAAGGAGGAGACTGCGCGTATCTGAACGGTGTGAGTGCGGTCAGCAGCTAGCAATGCACCAGTGAGAGACACTGGATCTGCACCAAACCCGATGCATTTACACAGGCACAGGAGGCTGCCGTGGAAGGGGGCTGGTAACAACAGTATTATAGAATCTAGCCCTGGAAAAGCCTGACTGTGATTTCTTGTGACCATCACATCTGAGCAATTCCAGAATATCGGGGAATGCTCTGCGCATCACTGGGTTACTTCCCTGTCTGGCCATCCGTGTATTGTGTGCCTGATGTTGGATGTCTCTTTGCACACTGAGCCAGGTGCAAAATTAGATTGCAAAATCCACAAAAAAGGAAATCTACAGGAAGAAACTAACAGCAGGGGTCTGTGTGTGTGTCCATCTGTGGTGTTTAAGCATAAAGACAAAGGATCGGTCTGATCTCTCTCGGTGTGCAGAGACATACTGGATCCTTCCCCTCGGAGACAAACTGACGGTATGCATGTTTCCTAAAAGAAGGGTTCGAGCCTGCCTGGCTGTGAAGTGCTGCAAGGATTTCGGGTGAGCTGTACTTGGTTAAACAGGAGAATACCTTGTTAGTTCAGTCTAGGCTCTAGAACGCATGTTATGACTTTGTTATATGTAACCATTTGTTTCCAACACTTTCACTCGACTCTTGGCTTTGTTGAACTGAGGCGTGATTTCACTATGAGCCTATGGCAGCGCTGTGTGTTAAGTGGAGCAGTGATCTGAGCTGGACCTGGTAAGCTGGGGCCGAGGATGTTACTGTTCCTTTGGAAATAGTGAATCTGTGAATAATACCGGTGCCCAGGGGACCAGGGACTGGATGCTCCAGACAGATTCTCAAAGGACTTGAGGGCAGAGTGGGCCTATTGCTACCCTGCAGTGACGGCAGGCCCAGCAGCAAGTGCGTGTGGCCAGTGGAGTTGGGGAGCTGACCCCTGGCAGGCACAGACAAGGCTCCCTCAGGTAAAGGGCAGGTGGTGGCGAGGTGCCTCCCAGCCCCGGGTACCCGGGTACATTGCAGGATATTAACTTACTGCAGGTTTGGGGCAGTTAGAAATGACACCCCAAGGCCCCAGCCCAGTGAGGAGGACCGAGGAGAGGAACTGTGACTGCGCGGGGCACCTGAGTCCCAGCCCCGCCCAGAGTTCTGCTCTGCCTAAAGCCCAGTCCCGCCCCGTGAGTAGGGCTTTACCAAATTCATGACCATGAAAAATGCATCACAGACTGTGAAATCTGGTCTCCCCTGTGAAATCTGGCTCGGCGGGGGAGGGGTGGAATATGTCACAGAACTGCCACCCTTACGTCTACCTCACCTTCAGAGCTGGGCGGCCAGAGAGCAGCAGCTGCTGGTCTGGTGCCCAGCTCTGAAGGCAGCGCTGCTGCCAGCAACAGTGCAGAAGTGAGGGTGGCATGCTGGTGGGGGGGAACCTTATGGAGGGGTGATGCGGGCAACTGCCCCGAGCGCGGTGGTCAGGAGGGAACCCCACCAACCGCCAGCTCCAGGCCCTTTTAACCTCTGAGTGCTGGACCCTGGAATGGGGGAGGGGCAGGGCTGGGAGCATCCCGGGCAGGGGCTCCTACCATGTGCCAGGCTCTAGCTGCAAGTTCGGGCTGGGCTGGGGAGGAACAGGACCTCGTCCTCTGCATGGGCTGCTCCCAGGGCCAGATCAGAGCCACCGCCAGGAACCTCCCCCAGCAGCAGACAGCTCCGTGGCCGCTGGCCGGGAGCCCAGCTCTGAAGGTAGCACCACTGCCAGGAGCAGTGCCGAAGTCAGGGTCACAATACCGTGACACCCCTCCCCCAATAGCCTTGAGACCCCCCATGACCCTCTTCTGGGATGGGATCCACACAGTTACAACAGGGTGACATTTCAGATGGAAATAGCTAAAACTGTAAAATTTAAAAGACTTTTAAAAATCTCATGACCATGAAATTTACCAAACTGGATGGGTGAATTTGGTAGGGCCCTACCCATGAAACTGAACAGGGGGGTTCTTCACATTACAGATACACAAATGTGGATCCTCAGTTGCACTGTTTATATCACGGCCGCTTCTTTCTGGCAGATCCATTTGAGCTCCGCGGCACACGTCTCAGACAGAACCTGGCTGCCTTTTATCCACCCGCAGCTGTTCCCATCTGCAGAGCCTGAGAATCATAGAATCATAGAATCATAGAATATCAGGGTTGGAAGGGACCCCAGAAGGTCATCTAGTCCAACCCCCTGCTCAAAGCAGGACCAATTCCCAGTTAAATAATCCCAGCCAGGGCTTTGTCAAGCCTGACCTTAAAAACCTCTAAGGAAGGAGATTCTACCACCTCCCTAGGTAACGCATTCCAGTGTTTCACTACCCTCTTAGTGAAAAAGTTTTTCCTAATATCCAATCTAAACCTCCCCCACTGCAACTTGAGACCATTACTCCTCGTTCTGTCATCTGCTACCATTGAGAACAGTCTAGAGCCATCCTCTTTGGAACCCCCTGTCAGGTAGTTGAAAGCAGCTATCAAATCCCCCCTCATTCTTCTCTTCTGCAGGCTAAACAATCCCAGCTCCCTCAGCCTCTCCTCATAACTCATGTGTTCCAGTCCCCTAATCATTTTTGTTGCCCTTCGCTGGACTCTCTCCAATTTATCCACATCCTTCTTGAAGTGTGGGGCCCAAAACTGGACACAGTACTCCAGATGAGGCCTCACCAATGTCGAATAGAGGGGAACGATCACGTCCCTCGATCTGCTCGCTATGCCCCTACTTATACATCCCAAAATGCCATTGGCCTTCTTGGCAACAAGGGCACACTGCTGACTCATATCCAGCTTCTCGTCCACTTTCACCCCTAGGTCCTTTTCCGCAGAACTGCTGCCTAGCCATTCGGTCCCTAGTCTGTAGCTGTGCATTGGGTTCTTCCGTCCTAAGTGCAGGACCCTGCACTTATCCTTATTGAACCTCATCAGATTCCTTTTGGCCCAATCTTCCAATTGGTCTAGGTCCTTCTGTATCCTATCCCTCCCCTCCAGCGTATCTACCACTCCTCCCAGTTTAGTATCATCCGCAAATTTGCTGAGAGTGCAATCCACACCATCCTCCAGATCATTTATGAAGATATTGAATAAAACCGGCCCCAGGACCGACCCTTGGGGCACTCCACTTGATACCGGCTGCCAACTAGACATGGAGCCATTGATCACTACCCGTTGAGCCCGACAATCTAGCCAGCTTTCTACCCACCTTATAGTGCATTCATCCAGCCCATACTTCCTTAACTTGCTGACAAGAATACTATGGGAGACCGTGTCAAAAGCTTTGCTAAAGTCAAGAAACAATACATCCACTGCTTTCCCTTCATCCACAGAACCAGTAATCTCATTATAAAAGGCGATTAGATTAGTCAGGCATGACCTTCCCTTGGTGAATCCATGCTGGCTGTTCCTGATCACTTTCCTCTCATGCAAGTGCTTCAGGATTGATTCTTTGAGGACCTGCTCCATGATTTTTCCAGGGACTGAGGTGAGGCTGACTGGCCTGTAGTTCCCAGGATCCCAGAAGCTGCAGAGTGAGAGAGAGTCCGTGTCACTGTGGGTCCCTGTAACAAGGAAAGGCCCAGGGGTGAGTCTTTCCTCCCCCTCCCTGTACTGGGAAGCTGGGCTCTGGTGTTGTCCTTCATCTCTAGCTTTCCTGCGGAGCGTCAGTCGAGAAGACGTCCCAGGCTGTGAGATGACTTAGGGCAGTGGCTCTCAACCTTTCCAGACCACTGCACCCCTTTCAGGAGTCTGATTTGTCTTGCGTACCCCAAGTTTCACCTGACTTAAAAACGACTTGCTTCGAAAATCAGACCTAAAAATACAAATGTTGCCACAGCCACTATTGCTGAAAAATGGCTGACTCTCATTTGTACTATACAATTATAAAATAAACCCATTGGAAATAAGTATTGTACTTACATGTCCGGGTGTAGCGTATAGAACAGTGTAAACAAGTCAGTGTCTGTCTGAAATTTTAGTTTGCACTGACTTCGCTAGTGCTTTTTATGTAGCCCGTTCTAAAACTAGGCCAATATCTAGATGAGTTGACCTACTCCTCGGAAGAGCTCTGTGTACCCCAGGGATACATGTACCCCTGCTTGAGAACCACAGAGTTAGGGGGTCTGGAGCAAGGACCATACGAGGCTGAATCCCATGGGGTGGGTGACCTGGTACTTGTTCATTGGAAGCGCGACCTTGATCTCCTACATCTCAGCTTTCCTTTAAAAACGAAGTCTGATGGGTGAGAGGAAACCTGCACCGTGCGACCTGGGTAACGGGACAGCTGCAGGGAGCTGAGGCCTTGTCCCGATGAACGGTTAGGGCTGGATTCACAAAGAGACTTAAGAGGCTAAAGGCCACTTCAGACACCTCCGTCCCAGAACCGCATCCCCCTGGGATTCACCAAACCCCAGCTCAGCTGCCACCAAAACCTGGAAGCGCCTGAACTTGCTCGGTGCCTCAATTTTCTGAGTCAAAGTTTACGGGGTGTCTGTGTGCACCCCGAGCACCTGTGCTGCTCCCTCCCTCTAGGCTGCTGGCTGCCTAAGCCCCAGTACGATCCAGGAGCCAGTCTCCGCCTGACTTGCCTTGGGGCCCCAAGCCAGTGGGCATGTTCAAAGGACCCATACCAGCTTGGGCCCCACAGGTGAGCGTCCACAGACTGGCAGCGAGGAGCATGCAGCCGATGAATGCATCTGATGAAGTGAGCTGTAGCTCACGAAAGCTTATGCTCAAATAAATTGGTTAGTCTCTAAGGTGCCACAAGTCCTCCTTTTCTTTTTGCGCATACAGACTAACACGGCTGCTACTCTGAAACCAGAGAGGAGCAAGCGCTTCCTGGTAACATTTAGCCCAGGGGTTCTGGCACTCACCTGGAAAGTAGGAGACCCCAACTCAAGTCCCCCTTGTAGCTGGGTAGGAGAAGGGATTTGAACAGGCGTCTTTCACCTCTTAGGAGTAGGCTCACACCACTGAGCTAGGGGAGAGTCTGAGGTGGTGGTGGGGGGGGTCCCTTATTCTCTCCTGTTAACCCTGTTCCAGACTCGGGATAAAGAGTGATTGGAGCAGACAGACTAACTGTCACCTCGGGGCATGATGCAGAGAGATGATTTCTAGCCCCCACCTTTCACTTCTAAAAGGGGAACCACAAAACCATGTGGATGCTTGTTGGATGGAAATTGCACAGAGCTGTCACCAGGGTCAAATGTCTCCTAGTATCACGGACACGACTTAAAAACAGCATGAGAGGCTCAGACGAGGGGATTGTCTACACTCACAGCGCTGCAGTGAAGACGCTACCTATGCTGACCAGAGAGCTTCTCCCATCAGCAGAGCCAATCTCCTGTCCCCATAGCTATCGCCCTTGGGGAGGGGGAAGTGCTCCCCTCAACGTAGTGCTGTCTACACTGGGGGTGAGGTCAGGATACCTGCATCGCTTGGGGGGTGGATTTTTCACACCCTTGAGCAACATAGTTAGACCGTCATAAGTCTGTAATGTAGACCGGGTCTAAGGGCAGGTCTCCACTACCTGCCGGAAATGCAGGTGGCAATCTATCTATTGGAGGTCAATTTATTACATCTAGTCTAGACGTGATAAATCGAACCCCGAGCGCTCTCCTGTTGACTCCGGTACTCCAGCGCCGCGAGAGGTGCAGGCGGAGTGGATGGGGGAGCGCTGTGAAGATGCCAAGGTAAGTCGAGCTAGATACGTCCACTTCAGCTATGCTAGTCTCGTAGCTGAAGTTGCATGTCTTAGGTCGATCCCCCCCCCGCACACACACAGTGTAGAATAGGGCTAAGTGTGTACCCCAAATAAAAGAAGACAGGAGGAGGACCAAAAAAATGCTATCCTGGCTAAACAGCAGAGTAATGGAGGCCATTAGAGGCAAAAAGCATCCTTGAAAAACTGGAAGTCTAAACCTAATGAGGAAACTAGGACGGAGCACAAACTCCAGCAAGTAAATTGTAAAGTATAAGGAGGCAGGCCAAGGAAGAGTTTGAGAAGCAACTTCTTAAAGATGCAAAACCTAAAAAAATTAAGTACATTAGAAGCAGGAAAATATAAGGTCCCTCACCAAAGGCTTTTAAGCAAAGGAAGCTGTCATGGGATAAGGAGAAAGGTCCTCTCATGGATCAGTAACTGGTTAAAAGATAGGAAACAACAGGAATAAATGCTCTGTTTTCACAATGGAAAGAGGAAAATAGCTGGGTCCCCTAAGGATAAGTACAGTTATATCCATATACAACTGCTTCCACCACTATCGCTTATGCCAGCTCCCCTGATCCCCCTCAGCGACACTGCTATACACACAGAGATATTGGGAGAACTGCAGTTACACTAGGACCTAGTTACGCTGCTAAAAAGACTTTTCTGTGTAGACCAGGCCTCGAACAGACGTTGGACATTTAACATGAGCAAGTTATACAATGGGAGCTTTTCCCAAACGTCTCAAAGAGTAAACGTCAAGCAGCACTCACCGCACTGGATCTAATGGGGAACCGTCCACCCAGGTCCATTTCCCCCCTGGGGGTGTCACTTTAAGGCCAATCCAGATGTAGTTTGCATCTTGTACAACATCTTGTATGAAATCCTGTGATGTGCAAAGCAGAGGGGGTGGGGATGAGTATCCTGTAACATGTTAGAATTCCCTTAGTGATCCCATGAAGTGCCTGCTCTCTCCTTCAGTAGCTCTGCCCATAATGCCAGCAGGAGACCCCACCAGCCCCTGAGTTAGTTCACCCTCTCCCCTGGGTGGGCAGGGTTCCAGTGCAGGTGAACGTGGCTTTCTCTATGCAGACATGGTAACATCAGCACTAGTCCTTGGTGGCACAGGGTGAGCTGGCCCTTTAAGGGAGTCCTGGGTTGAGCCTCACCTGTGACTAGATGCCCCTGGACTCAGAGGCAAAGGTGATGGAAGCAGGTGACCAGGAGCCAGGCCTGGTGGGGCTACAAGGGCAGCCAGTCTGGGCAGGGAGAGATTTGATGGGGTAGGAGGTTTGTGTGAGTAGCTCTATGCAGAAGGGCTCTGCTGAGCTCTCAGACAGAGGGCCTGGGAGTGAAACGCCTACAGGAGCCAGCTGGGCAGTCTGGGGTGGGAAAGCTGTGGGGTTCTTGTTCTGAACTGTATGTTAATAAGCCAGACCCCTAGAAGGGGAGAAAACACCCCAGTGTGGAGTTTGATTTGCGGGGGGGTGGTAGATTGTAACTAGTGACACACGTCTTTCTAGTGAAAGACACTGGGATTGTAACTAGTGACACACGTCTTTCTCCAACTGGAGTTGGATGAGCCTATATTTTGTGTTTCCACGATATGCATCTGAGGAAGTGAGCTGTAGCTCATGAAAGCTTATGCTCTAATAAATTGGTTAGTCTCTAAGGTGCCACAAGTACTCCTTTTCTTTTTGCCTATATTTTATGTTACCATCTCCTCCTGGTTCTGGATCACGAGCATGCGAGAGCTCTTCCCCGAGCAGTCGTCACGGCTCCCAGTCCGATCTTTACGCTCCTTAGACAGCCAGTAGCACTTGTCCCCATGCAGCAGCCAGTCCCTGGGGTAGAGTTTGCACCCGGATCCCTCTGGAGGGAGAGATGGGAACCGAGGTGTCATTAATTCTGAACCTTCAAACTACAGCTGGATGAAAACTCATGTTCAAAGTTGTTTTTTTTAATGGAAAATGCCATTTTGAGCCAAATGAAAGGTTTTATTTTGATTGCCATTTTTCATTTTTTGATGGGGGAGTGGACTTAGAATGGAAATACTGGTTTTGAGGGTGGGAGGGAGGATTTCATTCAGTTTTGGAGGGGAAATAAACATTTACTCTTAACAGTTCCCTCCATTTGAAAAGTGGCGGAGGACTTTCACTTTTCTACTTCCTTCAAAGGACATCAAACTGTCATTTCTTTTCACGTTTTTCATGACCTAGGCTTACACTCTATCAGCTCTAGTTCTAGACATTGCTGAAGTTTCCCCTACAGTTGTGTAAAAAGCAGGGCTGTCAATTAATCGCCGTTAACTCACGTGATTAACTGAAAAAATTAACTGTGATTAAAAAAATTAATCGTGATTAATCACACTGTTAAACAATAGAATACCAATTGAAATTGATTAAATATTTTTGGATGTTTTTCTACATTTGCAAATATATTGATTGCTATTACAACACAGAACACAAAGGGCACAGTGCTCACTTTACATGATTATTTTTGATTACAAATATTTGCACTGTAAAAATGATAAAAGAAATAGTATTTTTCAGTTCACCTCATACAAGTCCTGTAGTGCAATCTCTTTATCGTGAAAGTGTAACTTACAGATGTGGATTTTTTTCTTACATAACTGCACTCAAAAACGAAACAATGTAAAACTTTAGAGCCTACAAGTCCAGTCAGTCCTACTTCTTGTTCAGCCAATCACTAAGACAAACAAGTTTTGTTTACATTGACGGGAGATACTGCTGCTCCCTTCTTATTTACAATGTCACCTGAAAGTGAGAACAGGCATTCGCATGGCACTTTTGTAGCCGGCATTGCAAGGTATTTATGTGCCAGATATGCTAAACATTCATCTGCCCTTCATGCTTCGGCCACCATTCCAGAGGACATGCTTCCATGCTGATAATGCTCATTAAAAAAAATAAATGCGTTAATTAAATTTGTGATTGAACTCCTTGAGGGAGAATTGTATGTCTCCTGTTCTGTTTTACCCACATTCTGCCCTATATTTCATGCTATAGCAGTCTCGGATGATGACCCAACACATGTTCATTTAAAGAACACTTTCACAGCAGATTTGACAAAATGCAAAGAAGGTACCAGTGTGAGCTTTCTAAAGATAGATTCAGCACTCAACCCAAGGTTTAAGAATCTGAAGTACCTTCCAAAATCTGATTGGGACGGGGTGTGGAGCATGCTGTCAGATGTCTTCAAAGAGCAACACTCTGATACAGAAACTACAGAACCCAAACCACCAGAAAAGAAAATCAACCCTCTGCTGGTGGCATCTGACTCAGATGATGAAAATGAACATGTCTCGGTCCGCTCTGCCATGGATCGTTATTGAGCAGAACCCGTCATCAGTATGGACGCATGGCCTCCGGAATGGTGGTTTAAGCATGGAGGGACATATTAATCTTTAGCGCATCTGGCACATAAATATCTTGTGATGCCGGCTACAACAGTGCCATGTGAACGTCTGTTCCAACTTTCAGGTCATATTGTAAATAAGAAGTGGGCAACATTATCTCCTGCAAATTGTAATCAAACTTGTTTGTCTGAGCGAGTGGCTGAAGTAGGACTGAGTGGACTTGTAGGCTTGAAAGTTTTACATTGTTTTATTTTTGAATGCAGTTATTTTTTGTACATAATGCTACATTTGTAAGTTCAACTTTCATGATAAAGAGATTGCACTCCAGTACTTGTATTAGGTGAATTGAAATATTCTCTTTCTTTTGTTTTTTACAGTGCAAATATTTATAACCAAAAATATAAAGTGAGCACCGTACACTTTGTATTCTGTTGTAATTGAAATCAATATATTTGAAAATGTAGAAACCATCCAAAAATATTTAAATAAATGATATTCTCTTATTGTTTAACAGTGCGATTAAGCTCGATTATTTTTTTTAATCGCTTGCCAGCCCTAGTAAAAAGCCTTCAGGCTCAATGTACTAGTGAGGGCTTTTCTCAGGGTCAGCACTCAAACAGCCGGGCATGCTGTAGGTCAGGAAAGCAAGGTGCTGGGAGGCCAGAGAGGAGAGAATTCACTCCAAGTCTTTACACGGAGTTGCTCTCTTACGAATGATCTGCTCTAACTCAGTCACAAGTTCTGGGCTCGATGTAGGAATCACTGGCTGGGAGGAATCTCTGGCTTGGTACATTCAAATGTAATTCCTTGAGGTTTGACGGTGTGAGCTTATAAAAGCTGAACAGGGACAGACCCAGGCTGTTTCCCAATGGGAAACCTCAAGGGAAACTCAGTGTTGAAACAAATAAGATGGATGACACCCCCGACTAAGGCAGAACTGAACCCAGAGACTCAACCTGGCAGCTGGGAGCGCTGTACCTCTGCTGGTGTCAGGATTCAGCTGGGAGTTAAAAGCAAGGTCCCATTATGGTCATTACAAATCCTATGGCTCTTCTTTAATGGGGGAGATCTGAGTCAGTTCAAATGACAGTTCGGGGGACTACAATTTGCCTCTCTCAAATGCCCTGTGAAATTCCAATAGGCGAGTGGATTCTGCTTCAATCATTCCCCTAAGACATCGTCTGCCCGTGTTGTGTGCTGCTGAACAGTTGTGGAGTTTCACTCCAGAGGTGGCTGCATGTCAGTAGTGGGGGGAAAGGATTCCCATAAGTACGATGTGGTTGGTAAAGCACTTTGGGATCCAACCTCCAGAGCAGTTGTATTCTTTATTACACTATTGTTATGATTGTCTGTGCTCCAGCAATGGGAATTCCTCTTCCCACTAGAGGTCACTGCTGCTCCTCTGCACAAGCGGCTGAGAATTACTTATTGTGCTTCGCCTGTACACTTCCTGGGGAAAGGATCATCTTTTTGTGATGTGTTTTTTATGGGATCTGGCACAATGGGGCCTCCATCCCTGAGGCAGGACTGCAGTGGAAAGAAATAGGGTAGAGCTGAGAGGTTTCTGTCCTGGATCGGGTTAGAGGTTGGTCTAGGGATGCTGCGCACAGATAGTAAGACAATCTCTGCCACAAAGAGCTCCCAGCCTGAACATCTGATGTGAAACGTGTGGAGAGAAAGAGGAGGATGGCAACAAGGAAAGAGAGAGACCAGCTGGGTAATTCCTGTTCCTGGACTAACTTCCACTGGTGGAAGATACAAACTCAGAGCTCCACAGAGCTCTTCTTCAGGGCTGGGGAAGGACATCAGAGGAAAACCGAAGCAGAGCTCTGTGGAGCTCCAGAGTTTGTACCTTTCACCACCAGAAGTTGGTCCAAGAAAAGCTATCAGCTCCCCACCTTGTCTCTTCACATTCTGGGACCAGCCTGGCCACAACACCGCTGCCCCCGAGAAGGCAGAGGAACCCGGCCATCGGGGTACAGACAAAGGCAGCCACAGCCTGGGTCTTGCACCCACCACCTGGGAGAGATGAAGTGAAAGAAGACAGGGGCGCTGGGGGTGTACAGCGCATCACAACGGCACCCAGAGCATTCAAGCAGATTTAAAGGTGTCTCTCCCCCCGCCCACCCACTTAAACATCACCCTGGCGGTGGAACATTGTTCTCCCGCTGGAGTTACGAGCAGAGCGACCCGCCCGCCCCAGCCAAGCCAATGCAGGGTCAGACACCGTCTGCCCTTCACCCGGAGAGCTCCCTGGCCACAGGCCCTGTTCGCGGCTCCTGCTCGCAGCCCCCGAGGGGCGAGCGCAGCTGTCGGGTTGCTCAGGGGTGAGCTTCTCTCACGAAGGCTCCTGCAAAGACCCCGGCTACCCTGTCCCCCAGGAGCCTGCCCCCCCCAGCTGCCGTAAGACCCCCCGCCCCAGGCACGAGCATGGGACCCCAGAGGTTGGAGGGACCGGGGCAGGAGGCCACGCAATGCGCACCACGCTCTGGGCCAGGCTCCTCGGGAAGGGATAAGTGACGTCTGCACACAAGGTTGATTTGTCCCCGGAAGGGAGGATTTGCCAGAGAACAGGAGCCCTTTCTGAAAGGCAGGATGGGGAGGGATAGCTCAGTGGTTTGAGCATTGGCCTGCTAAACCCAGGGTTGTGAGTTCAATCCTTGAGGGGGCCACTTAGGGATCTGGGGCAAAAATTGGGGATTGGTCCTGCTTTGAGCAGGGGTTGGACTAGATGACCTCCTGAGGTCCCTTCCAACCTTGATATTCTATGATTCTATGATGTCTCACCGACTTGGGAGCAATTCTGGGTGTTTTACTGGGTTTTCTGGCACGTCTAAAAGCTACTGTTCATTTCCTGGACCGCCCCCCCCCCAGTCTCCCCTTTACCCAACACCTCACTTTGGGGGAAACGAAAATATTCAAGCTCAATTTGTGGCCGAAGAATGGACACACAATTCAACAGCGGCTGCCATACAAATCGTACGTCATTCACATACACTGCGAGGCCCTGCAGCCTGCCTGTGGGGGCTGTAACAATAATCACAGGGCAGCGATGACACTGGGATCTTCAGAATAACCCCCCGTCTCCACCCTAACCCCAGTCCCCCATTGCAGAGCCGGGGTGGGAGTCAGGTTCCCAGGGCACTGCTCTGGAGGAAGATCACAGCTTACCTCCTCCAGGGACTCCATGGCTGCAGCATCCTTTGCAAGGCAGGTCCCTGCTCCATCTCCCCCTCTCTGCGCATTAGCTGAGCGGGAAGCCCCAACTCCCCCCTTCACACACATCATGTCTTCCCCCATTGCTCGTGCAAGGGAAAGCGCCCGAAAAAGCCAGCCGCCAGGAGAATGAAACTACACAGCACGGGGGAGATCATACGCCTTATTAGCATATTGCTTCTGATTGGACAAGGGGCGGGAGCCCCGCAGGGGGAGGAGGGTCCACTTGCTCTGGCCCAGGGCCCCAGGAAACCCTCGTCCGCCTCTGCTCATCTCGCTATTGGCCTAGTTTTACAAGGGGCTGCCTAAAAGCACTGGTGACCTCAGTGCAAACCAACATTCCAGACAGTGACATCTTCATCTTGCTCTATGGAGTGTACACCGACATGTACATTTCCAGCTGATTTCTTTTATAATTATATGGTAACAAGGAGAGAGTCAGCAATTTTTCCATAATAGTGGCTGTGTGACACTTTTGTATTTTTATGTCCGGCTTTGTAAGCGAATGGTTTTTAGGTGAGGTGTAACTTGGGGTCTGTAAATCAGACTCCTGAAAGGGGTACAGCAGTATGGAAAAGTTGAGAGCCACTGCAATCCTTGGGCGAGCAGGGGCAGAGCCTGGTGGGACGGGGGGAGAAGGGGCAAAGAAGGGCCTCTCTGCCCCGGGCACAGACTGGGGGAGGGTTGGAACTGTGACAGAGTGGGAATTTTCTGTACATTTTGTATGAATACTATGTGCCTCAGTTTCCCCTATGTGCTGCATGGTTAAGTAGGTGGTGGGAAAAGGTTGTTTATCCTTTGTAGAGACCCAGAGATACAGACGTGGCCGACACCTAGATGCCTGGGCCCTGGGGCCCCATGCCCATGGAGACCCCCAGAAGACAATGGCCACTCCAATTGCCCAGACATTTGGCACCCAGCAACTAACGACCATGGATGGCCCACCCTCTGCAGGAAGCCAGTGGGATGGGACCAGCTGGAGAACAAAGAGCTGAGGAGGAAGGCCAGGGGACAAGGTTTGCCCAGGAACAAAAAGAAAGGGCTGAAGAGGAGCCATGTTGGGGGTTGTTCAGTGTGGGGCCGCTGGAATCGGGGACGCTCTCCTGAACTGGGACAACAAAGGGGTCAAAGGGCTCTCGGTTGACGCGGATGGACCATGCCGGAACTCTCTGTTCTAACCAAGGACTCTCTACGCTGTGTTCCAGACAGCTAATAAACCCTCCTGCTTTTACAACAGTGGCTGAGAGCCACATCAGTTTAAGGAAGTTGGGGGTACATTGCTCCCTTTGGGGGTACAAGTCTCCCTGATGTAAGGCAACTGTTGTCCACTTCCTAAAACTCAGTGGGGGTGTTTGGGTTAGCTAGCTCCCAGTACCAAAAGGAAGGGGAAGGGTCAATGGGAAATCAGGACCCTGAGACTGCCAGTCCCCAGGAACAATGGGGAGAGGCCAATGCGCCAGGTCAGCCTGATTGACAGGGTGGGCAGGTTAATCAGGGAGTCAGGAGGCCAGGGGGGTCCCATCCTCTGTGTGAGCCAGAATTGCCTGGGTCAGAGAGAGAGGGGCTGAGCTAAGGAGAAAGCAGGAGTCCAAGCTGAGCTGGGGAACAGGGTCATGCCAGCCAGGGGGGCCAGAAAAGCAGCCCAGGGAGCACGTCAGTGCTGGGAACAGAGCCAAGAAGCAGCCAGCCACAAACCCAAGGGAACAAAGTTTCCTTGGAAAATTGTGGAATGTAACTATCACTTGCCATTCATTCTCAACTCTGCCACACGCTTCTCTCCGGAATGGGGCCTCGGAGAGACAGCCCCATAGACATCTGGGGGCAGGGAGAGACCCAGGGGTGCAGGGAAAATGGGGGTAGGATGGAGGGAGCTGGAGAAAAGTAGAGATACATGGTGGGGGTGTTATGTGTTGGGACAGGGACTGACCAACTCTCAGTACATGCTGGGGGGGGTGCTGGGGTGCCATTTCAGATGGGGGGGCAACTTTAACAGGTACTACTTAGGCATCTGAAAAATCTAGGGTTTTTTTGCAGATAACTTGGAAATTAGCTGACAGGAGCACTGTATCTAATTCCTATGTAACTGTAACCCTTCTGCACGTCAGAGTTAGCAGCAACAAGGGCCAGGTTGAGTATCTAGGGGTTTCAATAGCGCAATACAAAACCAGCTCGAGCCCCCACCCAGAGACCTGGGACAATTACAAACCACCCCTGGGTGCCTCCAAGAGGCAATACATCCCCTCTCGCAAGCACAGAGTCTGAGTGTAGCAAAAGGCTTTTAATAAAGGAGGGAAACAATGTGGCATTATGCTGGGGAAACACCACCCGCGGGATTCATAACACAACCCATGAGCAAAAGACCCACCCCCAAGTAAATCTGGCAGGGTCCTTTTCCCCTCAGGGTCTTGAGCCGGTGAGAAACGTACAACCCACGCCGGGCTCACTGGGGGACCTCTGGGACACTGGGGGGCAGGGGCTGGAACCCCCCCTCCAGAGCCCCCCCGCCAGAACCCCGACTCATGGGCTGGGCATCGCCGTTTGGCGACTGCTCCCCCTAAGGGGCCCCTTCCCCCTCTTCGAGCTGGGGATGGCCTCTGTCCCCCCTCTCCCCTCCCCTTCCCCCTCTCCGGGCTGGGGGGGGTCCCCCGTCCCTTCCCCCTCTCCAGGCTGGGGGGCGGGGGGGCCCTTGCCTCTAATTCCCAGGTTTCTGATGCTTGAGTTTTGCTGATGCCCATGTTCTGGAAGGGAAGGAGCTGTCCCTGTCCGGCAAGCCGGACCTCTGCCTGCATGAAGTCTCTGCTGTTTAACTGATTTCAGATTCCTGCCCCTGGTTGGAGCTGAATTCACACTGCTGCGGGGTGGCGGGGGGAGACAGTCTCTCAGAGCCCCACAAGTCTTGTCCATCCCAGCGGCCTTTCAACCCTCTGGCTCTCTTTCTGTGCATGCTCAGTGTAGTCCAGGGGTCCTCAAACTGGGGGTCGTGAGGTTATTATGTGGGGGTCATGAGCTGTCAGCCTCCACCCCCAAACCCTGCTTCATCCCCAGCCATTATAACAGTGTTAAATATATTAAAGTGGTTTTTAATTTATAATGGGGGGTTGCACTCAGAGGCTTGCTGTGTGGAAGGGGTCACCAGGACAAAAGTTTGAGAACCACTGAAATGGTTCAATTAATTTTTTTTTTTTCGGAAAAATTGGGTGTTTGATTCAAGGCAACCTTTTGTGGAAAGTGTCGGCTTTAATAAAAAACATTCACTGTCTTCTTGGAAAATTCAAAAACCAAAAATTGTTCTGTTTTCAATCATTCTGGACTAATTTTTTCTGATTCTGGTAGAAGATTTTCGTGGGGTTGGCCATTTTTGTCAGAAGTTTTTCTTGTTCTAGCCCTCCTGGATGGGGAGAAAAGCTTGAAAAGGTGACCCCTAAAGGCTCCACCACCAGGAGATCAAGAATAGAATAGTTGTTTTCAAAATCTCATCTTGTTTCAGCCAATCTGATGGTTTTGGGGGGCTCTGACTTGTGATTTTTGGTCACTGGGGGTTGGCCACATGGGCTAGAACCAGCTTGGCCAGGATCCAGATGTTAACCCCGGTGTAGAGGGCCCTGGCAGTGGCCCAAACCCAGCAGCTGTGGAGGACAGGAGAGAGATTTGATATGTTCCCTGAGGTTCAAATTAGCAAGAGAAGCGGCCGGGGAGACGCATTCTAAACTGGGGGATCAGTGACATTCAGGGTGAGGCAACATTGAAAATACTCCGCAGTGTTACAGTTACTTTGCTCTGACACTCTCAGCCCTGGTGGAGCAGAGCCCCCGGCCCTTCCCTGAACACACCCACAGACACCCCTGCAATGGGGGTCCAGAGCTAGGAGCGGGGCAGGGGGACCCCTGGGCACCAACTCCTCACCGCACTCTCCTCTCCCTGTTCTCTCTCTCTCTTTCCAGATCCAGCCAGCCGGAGCGGGGTGGAAGCTCCTCCCGCCCCACAGGGACCCCTTGCTGCAGCTGTCGTGAGTAAGTGTTGGGGAGCGAACCCCTCTCCCAGGCCGGGATCTCGGTGTCTGGGGTGGGGGGATTTACTGGGGGGTGTCTCTGTTCTGCACTCTCACAGCCCCGCTTTCCTCTCTCTGTTAAATCTCCTGGGGTGGGATCCACCTTCCACCCCTCCGCTGACCTGCCTGTGCCCCTCTCCTCTCTCTGCCAGGCCCCTGCCTTCACTTGGAGCTCTCGCTGGGGAGGGGCTGCTGCTGCTGCTGACTCTGCTCTGAGCTCTGCCTGAGGATGGGGGAGATGCACTCGGCCCCTGGAGGGGTCAGGAAATGAAGGTAGAGAGCATCTTGCAGGGGTTCCTGTTTCAAACCGATTGCTGCACCCAGGGCCTGCTGCACTGGGAGAGCCATTGAGGGCCTGATTCTGGGAGCTGCCTCCTCTGAGAATCGGCCCAGAGATGCCTGGGAACTAGTTCATGGTTTGAGATTGTCTAGCTCGGCATTTGTCCAACTGGGAGTCCTGACCCAAAAGGGGGTTGCAAGGCTATGGCAGGGGAGGGGGGGTCAAGAGATCACAAAAATATTCTCAGGGGAGGGGGGCAGGAGGGGAAGAGGGCTACAACAGCTGCCCCTCTCCAGCTGCCCAGCTCTGAGGGCAGTGCCCCGCCCGTAGCAGCCCAGAAGTAAGGGTGGCAATACCATGTGTATGTTTCTATGAGTCCGTACAGTAACTTGCTATGACTGTTTAGAGGTCGGGGGTTGTCATAGCCTGAAATACTTTCAAAGTGGGGCCAGCAAAAACAAAAGTTTGAGAAGCCCGGGTCTGGCTTATTCTGATACCTGTTGCTCCCAGCCTTCCCCCAGCTGGTTTTATAGAGCTGGTGAGGCTCTTCCTCCCCATCTAGTGTCCGATGATAGTAAAGCAAGAGGGAAAAAAGTGATCCAGGCAACTACAGACCCATTCATCTAAGCAAAAAGAAAAGGAGGACTTGTGGCACCTTAGAGACTAACCAATTTAGTTGAGCATAAGCTTTCATGAGCTACAGCTCACTTCATCGGATGCATTCAGTGGAAAATACAGTGAGGAGATTTATATACACACAGAACGTGAAAAAATGGGTGTTATCATACACACTCACTTCAGATGAGCTATTACCAGCAAGAGAGTGGACTGGGGGAAAGAAAACCTTTTGTAGTGATAATCAAGGTGGGCCATTTCACCCTCACAAATCTTGGGAGACAGGCCAGTCCTTGACTACAGACAGCCCCCCAACCTGAAGCAAATACTCACCAGCAACCACACACCACAAAACAGAACCACTAACCCAGGAACCTATCCTTGCAACAAAGCCCGTTGCCAACTGTGTCCACATATCTATTCAGGGGACACCATCATAGGACCTAATCACATCAGCCACACTATCAGAGGCTCGTTCACCTGCACATCTACCAATGTGATATATGCCATCATGTGCCAGCAATGCCCCCTGCCATGTACATTGGCCAAACCGGACAGTCTCTACATAAAAGAATACATGGACACAAATCAGATGTCAAGAATTATAACGTTCATAAACCAGTCGGAGAACACTTCAATCTCTCTGGTCACTCGATCTCTGACCTAAAAGTTGCTATATTACAAGAAAAAGGCTTCAAAAACAGACTCCAACGAGAGACTGCTGAATTGGAGTTAATTTGCAAACTGGATACAATTAATTTAGGCTTGAATAAGGACTGGGAATGGATGAGTCATTACACAAAGTAAAACTATTTCCCCATGTTTATTCCCCCACCCCCACCCCCCACTGTTCCTCAGATGTTCTTGTTAACTGCTGGAAATGGCCCACCTTGATTATCACTACAAAAGGTTTCCCCCCCCCCCAACTCCGCTGGTAATAGCTCATCTGAAGTGAGTGTGTATGATAACACCCATTTTTTCACGTTCTGTGTGTATATAAATCTCCTCACTGTATTTTCCACTGAATGCATCCGATGAAGTGAAGTGAAGCGCATCCAACTATACTCTTAGCCCAGCAAAAAGAATCTGTCCTATCTCGGGGCCTCACTTCTGCCCCTGCACTTATTCCCTTCACCTGGGGACAGGTTCAGTTGAGCAACTACCCCTTTCATGGCCATCTCACCCTGGGACAGCCTGAAACTGGAAACCTGTGCTCTAACAGGAACTGTTTGCAAGGAAAGGTGCTGAAGACACAATGGAAGAGGAAATCCTTTGGACTGGATTGAAATTATTCCAAAGGAAAGTGAATGAGAGAAAATGTCCAGCGTTACCCTCCTAGCGAAAGAAAAGAATTAAGGTCAGAAAGGACCATTCTGTCATCTTCTGTGTAACACAGGCTCTAGAACGTCACCGAGCGCTTCCTCCAGAAAACCTACGACATGGGACTGAGCCAGAGCACGTCTTCTGGAAAGACATCTCCATGCATTAGAGCCAGCTGGTCAGAAACAATCTTTCTTCTGCAGTGACGTGAAGTTAAAGGACATGGAGACGAAGAAAACCTCGACTCGGATTGTTGCTGGAGCTGAAGCAGAGAGGCCAGGACAAACACGGCTAGGGCCCAGGACTGACTATCAGCAGATTGGCCATTTTCTATTCCTGGCTTTTTGACCATGAGTGAATCTCTTTGCTTCTCTGTGCCTCAGTTTCCACGAGTATAAAATAAAGCTAATCAAGGTTCTGTTTTTTTCTCTCCTCTTTTTCAAGGCGGGACACTTAGATACATTTGGGGCCTGTCTACGCTACCGGTCTAGAATGTATTTGTAAGCTGATGACCCCCACATGTTGTTCAGAAGCTATGGATGACACAAGCTCCTAAGGTTGTTCTGTGCTTAGCCCCTATGGCACAGCTGGACCGGGCGGCCTTTTCTCACTGTGCTGTGTGGAGCAGGTTCTAGGCACTAGGGATATGAAGAGGCTCTCAAGGACTAATTCTTGAAAATCAATATCAATGAACTGCAACCCAAATAAAAAATCACTGCTGCTAACGTTGGTGGGTGATAAAATAGTAGCAAAGTGGTAACTAATGATGAGGACAGGGCAGTGACACAGAGAAATCGGATCCCTTATAAGCTGGACCCATTCAAAGAAAACAAGTTTGAAAATAACCAAAGGAAGGGTCCTATAGCTAGCGACAAAGCATACAGGCCACACCTACCGAGTGGGGAAGTGTATCCAGGAAAGCACTGACTGTGCAGAGGATTTCGGGGCCATGCTGGGCAAGCCATTCAACATGAGCACCCAGGGTGATGCTGTGGTGAACGGGGCTAAAGCCATCATTAGATGTATGAAAAGAGCAGTGAGGTGCAGAGGGAGGTGACACACATGAGGAAGACTGATCACGGAATCCTGCATCCAGTTTTGGCGTCCACCTTTGAAAAAAGATTTTGAAATATTGGAGATGGGGCAGCAAAAAGCAACGAAACGTTTTGAGGACTGGAGAAAAATGCCTGCGAATGAGCTATTGAAGGAGCTCAGCCTGTTTAGATGATAAAAAAGATCGGGAGGTGACGTCATTGAAGTGTTGAAGTGACTTCATAGAGAGAAAATATTGGGTATTAAAGGGCTCATTAATCTAGCAGAGAAAAGCATAATAAGACCCACTGGCTGGAAACTCAAAAGAGACCAATTCGTATTCGAAAGAGGGCACACATATTCAACAGTGAGGATGAATCACCAAAGGAGCAAACTAGAAAGGGAAGTGGTGGGAATTCCCCACCTCTTGATGTCTTCTAATGAAGACTAGATGCCTTTCTGGAATGTGTGTAGTCAAAAACTAGCTCCTATGCTCTACAGAAAGCATGTGATATGCAGGGGGTCAGATGACATGCTCTAATTGTCTCTTCTGTCCATAAAGTCTGCTAATTGATGAAAAGCTGAGCGTAGCATGGGGAGAAGCCTCTGATGTTTTACTCTGTTCGGCTTGAGCCCACAATGAACGCTTATTGAGAGGGGTGATCCAGGGGAAGCAGCTGAAACATCCAATGTAGCTGGACAGGGGCAGGACATCAGCACTGCAAGGGAGGGGTGGGTGTGGCAGTGACATCACAAGGGCCTTTGGCAGGACCTCAGCCTATTGGACAAAGGTGGCGGGGAGGCGATGATCTCACAGAGAGATCTTGACATCAGCCAGGCAGGACAGGGGTGCAGGACAGGGGCAAGCTCGGAGATCCCTGTGGCTTTGCTTCAGCACGTCTCCTTCTCGAGGTCTCTCCTGGAGGACTGAGAGAGCATTCACTTTCACATTCGTGAGCGCAAGGAGGACCCTCTTTGGAGTTTTCTCCTTTTCTTTTAGTGGTTTTGCTTGAAAACAGACATCCCTGTATAGAAGGTAAGAGCCTCAGAGAGGTTTGGAACCTGTTCAGTCTGATCCATCAGGTGCCAGCTGATTTTTAGGAATGGAACACACTAGATTGTGGGGGCAGCATTTTATTTCCGACCTAGGACTTTGTCCCCTAGAATTACTGGGGACATTGGGGTTTCTCCTTTTTGTTTTCCCTTTTCCTGTCTCTCCCTCCTTTCTCGTCTTCTCTTGCATTTTTGTCCTTTTCCCCTGCTTTGCTTTCACCACCAGGACCTGTCTGTGCGTCTGGAGTTGGGGACGGATGGGGGGCGGGGGGGTTGCACTCCAACTCTCATTGCGGGAGGCCCTCCCAAAGACATGTGGCTGGAATAGTGCTCTAAGAGTGACTCCCTCCGGTGGTGACCCGGGACATCTGGTGAGAACTCTCAGCTTTCTGCTTCTCAGAGTCTCAATGCTGATTGGGGGAGCTTGGGGCTATTGTGAGGGAGGTGGCTCAGGTTCTTGTTACCCTCTTTTAAGACCAAGGAAATAGGCCGTAACCAAATATGTATTTGATTGCTCTTGCCACTTTTCTCCATTCATTGTCTTGGAGTAATTCATGATTCTCTCTCTAATGGGCTAGTTCTTCTAAAATACTTACTAAAGAATTAGGTTTTAATAAAGCCAAATGCAACCCCATACCTCCAGAAACAAAGGAGTCAGGCGGCACCCTACAGAATGGGGGACTATCCGCTGGAAAGCAGTGACCCTGAAAAGGATTTTGGGGCCATAGTGGATGAGCTGCTCAACATGAGCTGTCAATGTGAAACTGTGTTAAAAAAGGTTAAAGCCATTCTTGGCTGGATAGAGTAGTGAGGATGGAAAGGGAAGTGAAAGAGCATTGGTGAGACTGATGTTGGAATGTTGAATCCAGTTCTTGTGTCCACATTTTGAATATTATGTTAAAACAATTGGAGAGGGTGCAGAAAAGATTCATAACTGAGTGATGGGGATGATGCCCTATAATGAGACATTGAAAAACGTGAAGCTGTTTAGTATATACAAGAGAAGAATGAGAAGTGAGTTGCTTGACTTCATGGAGAGAAAATGTTGAGTATAAAAGGGCTCTTTTATGTCGCAGAGAAAGGCACGACAAGACCCCATGGATGGAAGCAGAAATCAGAAAAAGTATAATGACAATAAGACCCAGATTTGTAAGAGGGTGGTTCGTCATTGGCACAAAGAACCAAGAGAAATGATGGCTTCTCCATCTCTTGATCTCTTCGAATAAAGACTAGATGCCTTTCTGGAAAATGTTTGAGTAAAAGAAAAGCCCAGCTCTTCTGACATACAGGAGGCCTTAGGATATGCAGTGTTAGGGAGCTTATTCCTTCACCCACTTACTTCCCTGGTCCTTCTCGCATGAACAGAGAGCAACAATACCCGAAGTCCAAAGGTGCAAACAATTCAATGTTTATTGGGGTGAACTTCCAGCAAGCATGATTCCAGTTTCCTTCCTTAGTATCCTCCTTCCCAGGTCTGACACCACAGAGCCTTACACCTGTGTCCCTGTTCCCATTCCTACCCTTAGCCAAACATGATTCCAACTTCCTTACTCCCATTCCCTGTTCCCATTTCCCCCTTTAGCAAAACATGATTGCAATTTCCTTACCCCCATTCCCTGTTCCCATCTCCCTTACCCACATGCCCACCCACACCCACACCCACTCACTTCCTCATTGACTACAGATTATGTAGTAAAACTTGAGTTCTGCTTAGCTATACCTTAACCAATCATTTTCCTGAAATTTAACTAACCAATCCTAACATATTGTAACATGATTATGTAACCAATTATATCCTACCACCTTAATTAGTTTACACCCAGCAAAATTAATTATACAGCAGACAGGAACAATCACAGAACCAGACAGAGATTATACAGACAAACAATAGCGAAGTGGGAACTATAATGACAAAACAATACAGAAGTGAGGATTTCACATCCCAGCGATTGATAAGTGAGTTCTTGCCAGACAGGATGCTATCAAACTAAGTTTTCTTTTACATTTTCTAGGCACTTCCCTTTCTCTGGAGGTGATAGAAACTATCAGGACAGGATTGTATTCCTAACAGCCGAATAGCACCTTATTTCTGTTCATGCGAGAAGGACCAGGGAAGTAAGTGGGTGAAGGAATAAGCCCCCCAACACGCAGGGGATCAGATTAAATGCTCGAACGGTTCCTTCTGGCCATAAAGTCGACTAACTTGTGAAACCTAATTGTGGCCTGGGGAAGAACCTCTGTGTTCTACTGTGTAGTCGGTGTCACCCCACAAGAAAGTGTCATTAAGTGGGGTGATCCAGGGGAAGCTGCTCAAATATCCAATGTAGCTGGACAGGGGCAGGACATCAGCACTGCAGGGGAGGGGTGGGTGTGGCAGTGACATCACAAGGGCCTTTGGCAGGACCTCAGCCTATTGGACAAAGGTGGCGGGGAGGCGATGATCTCACAGAGAGATCTTGACATCAGCCAGGCAGGACAGGGGTGCAGGACAGGGGCAAGCTCGGAGATCCCTGTGGCTTTGCTTCAGCACGTCTCCTTCTCGAGGTCTCTCCTGGAGGACTGAGAGAGCATTCACTTTCACATTCATGGGAGCAAGGAGGACCCTCTTCGGAGTTTTCTCCTTTTCTTGTAGTGGTTTTGATCGAAAACAGACATCCCTGTATAGAAGATAAGAGCCTCGGAGAGGTTTGGAACCTGTTCATTCTGATCCATCAGGTGCCAGCTGATTTTTAGGAAAGGAAAACATTAGATTGTGGGGGCAGTATTTTATTTCTGACCTAGGACTTTGTCCCTTAGAATTACTGGGGACATTGGGGTTTCTCCTTTTTGTCTTCCCTTTTCCTCTGTCCCTCCTACCTTTCTCTTCTTGCTTCCTTTGTCCTTTTCCTCTGCTCTCCTCCCATCACCAGGAGCTCTGTGGGTGGAGCGGGGGCCCCGGGGGGGGGTTGTGGGAGGCCCTCACAGAGAGGTGAGACTGGACTAGTGCTCCGAGAGTGATCCCCTCGGTGGTGACCGGGGCCATTCTTTGGGCTATTTGATGAGATCCCTTAGCCTCCCACCCCTCAAAGTCTCAACCTTGATTGGCTGAGGAGGGGGCTATTGACAGGGAGGAAACTCTGGTCTTTGTTGTTCTCTTTTATGACCAAGCAAATAAGTCACAACCAGTTATATGTTTGACCAATGTTGACGCTGCTCTCCATTCATTGTCTCGGAACAATTCATGATCCTCTCGAACATTCCAATTCTTCTGAAATAATTGCTGAATAATTACTATGAATAATTGTTGGTCTGTAGCTCATTTGAGAGCAACTCTGCTACTGACTGGCTGCATCAGCTAAGACGAGTCCCTGCTCCTTTCTCAGCCTTCGTTTCTCCTTCTGTCAAGGACGAATAACAATCCTCTCCCACCTACCTCGCCATGGGTGGATGCTGGGGATCCACTGAAGAGTGTCATGAGTAGCAGTGCAGACTGGGGGTGTCCTATCACACTGAGCCATAGCAGATTATGACCTAATGTTCGATTTCATTTGTATTTTATTGTTTTGAAATTGTGAAGAACAGCAACTACTTAGCTCAGACTGAAGCATCTCATCTAATTTTCTAGAGCATAGTGTCTCCCCTTTGTGTACGATGAGACAGTTTAATGTGCTGTGACGGACAGGAGATGCTCTTGTTTTGCAAACAAATATTTTTGCAAAGAATTTTCATCCTACTTGTTACGATTTCAAGAAACAAAGTGGTTTCGTCTGAATGGATTTTCTGACAGAAAACGGTTTCCATGCAAATGTTCACACCTTATTTCCTGGGCTTTATCCCTGCCTCCGGGGGGGTTGTTGTCTGTTAGAACAGGAGTCAGGACTGTTGTCTTCTCTTTCTGGCTCTGTCACCGCTTTGCTGTGTGACACCTTGGGTAGGTCCAATGGGAAAAGGGTCAATTCTCTAACTCCAGGCAGCAGGGAGCCTGGGTGAGATAAGGGATGTTAAGGCCGTCTGCGAAGGAGAAAGGGATGTTTCCAGGTGCTGAATGTCAAGAACTCTAAACTTTGCTAAAATGGATAGTCTCGAGAAACAAGAACTAGTTGGGGCCAAACTTTAACCATTGGTTTTTTTAAAGCCCATTCAGGGATGTGAGTCCCAGAGAGCCATGGAGAGGGGGAGCAACTTGCCCAAAGTCCCACAGATCAAGAGGCAGCAATGGAAGCAGGAGTGACCCTCCCTCTCAAAGGCAGGGGGACCAGCCATTAGGGCCTGGTTGCAATTGCCAGCTGTGGAAGGGAGTGTGCGGCAGTGGTTAGTGAAGGGGTCCATCCATGGCTCTGACACTCAGTGTGACCCTGAGCTGGTAGCTGAGGCCCGTTTGCCGTCAGTCGGGTTAGGATCCCATGGCTACAGCCCAGCGGGGTTGGGAGGCTCCAGGAAGGTGTGTAAAGTGCTGGGATGTCAGGATCCTGGAGGCGCTGTCACTTCTGCCCTAGGGCAGTGTTCTGCACCCCCCTGCTGCTGGCTGAGTTTCTCCGTCCCTTGGCAATAAGACAGACTCTTGTTTTCACAGCCAGTCGATCGCCCTCGTGTCATCACCCTGCCTGCTGGCTGGGCAGGGTAACTCCTGAGGTCACCACCCTCTCCAGCCTGCCTTGGGCTTGGAGAGTGAGGAGGAGGGCGTGGGACGTCTGCTGACCCTGAACATCCGCCATCCATCATCCCATCACTGAGAGCAAGTGAGTGGCATTCGGGTTCCTCAGTGGCTTCCCCTATCTGTCTGGGGAGAGGAGAAACAGGGGGAGAGACTATCTCCAAAGGGGGATTTCATTTGCAAACAGCTCCCAAGAGCCCCTCACTCTTAGACCGGGCAGGGGCTTCTCCAGAGCCGTCTCCAGTGTGTTTGGAAAGGTTCCAGCAATGGGGCTCCCAGCCCTTCCCTTGTGGGACACTGTTCCCCAGACTGAGAGTCTCTGAGCTGGGCCAGACCCTGTGAGCTGCTGAGCCTGGAAATCAAGGGGGAACAAGGAGGGCCCTGGTCTTCCTGTGCTTAGGGTCTTTGTGACTTTGATGTGGAGAATGGATTCGCAGGAGAAGTCCGGACTCCTGGCTTCTGTTCCTTCTCTAGCCTGGGTGGGAGAGTGGCCTGGGACGACAGGAGGGGGCTGCATGTCCAGAGTAACTGATGGTCTTTGGGACTGACCCCCTTGCTGGAAAAGGATGAGACTTCCTGGCTATTGCAGCAGCCGGGATTACGAGGGGGAACGTTGGGAGCAGATCATGCAATGAACTCCTGCTAGTGTGTGTAGATGGCACTCCCTGCACTTCTGTGGGGGCAGAAGGGGCTGCTGTGGTTGGAGCAGGGAGGAGGAGGGACGGAAAAGGCCCAGGAGTGAAAGGCTGCCTGGAGCCCAGACTCACCCCTGCTCCCTGCTCGGTTCCAGGATGGCCAGGCTCCTGCGGATGTTGCGGAGGAAGGCTCTGCAGGTGGCCCCAGAGCCTGAGGGAAGCAGCTGCCGTCTTCCCAAGGGGAAGAGCAACCCCTGCGTCCCCGCTGGCGGGGAAGCAGCTCCCGTCCAGGCCAGAAGGCGGAAGTGCCCGGCCTTCTGGAAAAGGAACCCGGCTCCCGGCGCAGGTGCCGAGCTGGGAGAGGCCCCGACCAGGCCCCAATGGAGCTGGCCCAGGCTGCGGTTTCGCAGACAGGACCCAGCCCAGGAGGGGCGCCGGGCAGGGTGGCTCTGGGGCTTGTTGTGTGGGCAGCAGCGGCCCCAGGAGTCCAGGCCTCGTTCCCATCAGGAGGCATCGCCCTGCCCGGTCTCTGAGGCCCTTCCAGCCCCCGCCGGCCAGGAGGGGGAAGGTCCCTGTCCCAGCACCGGCAGCTCAGCCTGGGACAGCGGCAGCACCTGGGCCTCTGGCAGCAGCCAGGCTGATGGAGGCCACTGCTTTGTTCCAGGTGAGGAGCCAGGCTGGGCTCCGGGAGGGCTAAGGACGGGATGTGAACACCCTGGGCCCAGACGCTCTCCCAGGGATACGGGGGGGGGGGTGTCCCCAGCCCAGGTGTCTGGCCTGAGCCATGGGAACCCCACGGACAGCAGCAGCCGTCACACAGCTGCCCCTTCCGCATGGGGACCTGGGGGTGGGGGCGTGAAGAGCTGCCTCCACGTTGGTCCTTGCTGCTCTGGGTGGGGGGAACAGGCACCTCCCCTGGAGTCCTGGGCAGGGGAGGGGGGCTCTGCTCTGGGCTTCTGCAGCTGTTGGGGGCTGAAGGCATCCCTGAGAGGGAGGTTTGGGGCCCGATCTGTCCTGGGTGCCTGAGGTGGGAAGGGGGGTCTTGAATCCTGCTCTGCCCACCACGCCCCTGTCCTTCCCTCCCTGGTGCAGGGACCCCCCTGGATTCGGAGCAGGAGGAAGGGGTGGACGTGGCCAAAGATGAAGCTGCTCTCAAGGTCATCCGAGAGCAGCTCCAGTGCAGAGATAAGGTACAAATGTTCCCCACCTGGGCTTGAACCAAGATTGCCCTGTCTCTTCCCAGCATCTCCCCCCCGCCGAGGATCTTGTCCCTCCTGATCCACCACCCCTAATGGGGCCCTTTTACATCCGTGATGTGGGACCCCCAAGATGGGGGTGTTTGTCTCCCCACAGCCAAGGTCATCTCCCCCCACAGGAACTGTTCCAGTTCCTGATCCTGCTTGTGTAGGAGTAGTGGGGGATTTGGACAATAGGCGGGTCCCCACAATCCCCCATTGAGGCCTGAGCCCTGGAGCTGGTTTGGGTGGGGTAGGAAGGTCCCTAGGTAAGAGGTTCTCTCTTGCTATACCCCACTCCCGGTGGGTACAGGATGAGGGGCAGCAGCTCCTGTTCCTTCAGGCCATCTACCCCGCATGTCTGGCTGCACGGGAGAGAGGGGAGGACACGCTGGAGCCGCGCTGCTGCAAGGCGGCTGTGGTGAAGAGGATCGTGGTGAGTGAGACACGCCATACGGCAGCTGGAGGGAGGAGAGAGACATGGGTTTGGCAGGGGTATGGCCGGGCTCATGGGTGGGGACTGGGTGGTGTTGGAGGGGGCAGCAGAGGACAAGGATTCCTCGGGCTGAAGACTTGGGAGAAGAGAAGGGAGAAATTGTGAGATTGGTCAGTAGTGGGCAGGGGGGGAATTGTGGGGCTGGAGGGCAGCTGAGAGTGGGGGCCAAGGAATCACATGGTCCCAGCTTGGTCGTCGGGATGGGCTGAATGGGGGCAGTTTTGAGAGGAAGGAGGAGAGAAGGGGATTGGGAGTGAGCTGGGCAGGAATCCGGGAAGGGGGACAAGTCGGATGGGCAGGAAGGAATCAGAGGAGCGGGAGGTGGTGGGGGATCCTGCTGGCTGGCCATGTGGGGCACTGGCTGTGTCATCTCCTCACTGGGAGGTGTGAGTCGGGCCTGAATCTCACACGCTTCTTTGTCTCCTTCGCGTCTCACAGGAGCTCATCGAGGAGCTTCCCGATGACTCGTCACCCAGCGCCGTCCTCGCCCACTCCCTGGCTGCAGTGGGCAATCTCTGGTACCGAGACAGCCCCTCCCCCCCATCCCGTGGGCTCCCCTCACCCCAGTGCTGCTCAGGCCCAAGGCTGGGAGTCACCGTCACTGTCCCCCCCAGGTCACCTCCCAAGACTGGTGCCTCTGGCAGAGATGGTGGAGTGGGAAGGGTCACTCTCTCCTGGCGGGGCTGTTCTTTTCACTCCCATAACATGACAGGGGCCTTGGGGAGGGGCTCACTCCCGGGCTCAGATACAGGACGGGCAGCAGGCTCCAGGGAAGAGGAGCTATTCCTGTCCTGCCACTGTCTGTCTGGGATGCCTTGGCCTTGTCATTCCCTAGCTAAGTGCCTCGGTTTCCATTCTCGCCAGCCTGTGCCTCTATCCCTGTGGCTTGGTGTCCGTGTTGGCGACAGTCCCACCCCCGTACTGCACAGTCTAATAGCAGCTCCTCTCTCTTGCCAGCACCATGAAACCTGCCCTGGAGCCAGCCCTAGAGACCCACCTCTTGCGAGCTGCCCTTCACTCCGTCTTCACCCTGGACACGGAGAAGGACACCACCGACATCCAGGTACCTCCTCCTCCTCCATCCTCTTACTTTTCCAGAGTGGTCCTTGGTCCCTGCTCCCTTGATTTGCTGGAGCTCCAGATTTAGGGGGGGGATAGCAGAGATGGAACAAGCTGCAGGGTTGGATCCTTCCCTCCATCAGGGAAAAGATTACCCCTCCCTGGGGGATTTTTCTTTCTTTCTTTCTTTCTTTCTTTCTTTCTTTCTTTCTTTCTTTCTTTCTTTCTTTCTTTCTTTCTTTCTTTCTTTCTTTCATAAGCTGTGTTTCGCCCAGAAGCCCAGCTTCCATCCATAGCAACTTGGCTGTTTCATACTCTTCTGCCTACAAGGCCCTCTGCAGAGACCTGCTAAGCTCATGGATTAAAGGTCCAGGGGTCATCAATTCTTGCAAATTGCCTGCAGTGGGATGTGAAGGAGAGAGGCCAGGATATGTGTTTTTGGGAGTCTCCCCAGTGCTTCCCAGAGACCCCTCTTCCCATCCTGTGGCAGGTGTAGGCTCAGGTTTCCTAACTCTGACCCATGCTTTGCAGGCTCTGCACAAAGTCATCCCAGAGGTCCTGGATGCCATGCTGGGGAACCTGCTGGCAGAATCCCCAGACACAGACAGGCTCCACTTCATCTTGGAGGTGAGCCCCATTTCACCTGACCTCTTTGGGGGACTGTTAAGGTGAGACTGGAAGATCCATTTTCTACTCTATCCTCCCAGCTGGGTCCCCAGTGGGCCGTCCTTGGTTGGGGTGGTCAGCGCAATGCAGTGTCAGGTCCTTCCTTCTTGAGGGACAGAGGAAGGAGCTGGGACTTCAAGCCAGAGCTCTGCCTGGTTCTACTGAGCACTAACCACAGGGCTCCTAGCTGTCTTGGGGAGTGAGAGTCTGAAAACCCACCCTTCCCCCACTCCTCCAACACACACACCCCATGAGATTCGGGAGATGGTTCTCAGAGAAGAGGCACATGTTCCTTCCTAGAGAAACAGGAGGAGCCCAGGGAATCAGCCCTTCCCTCTGATCTGCTCTGAAATTCCTGGGGGGATTGTGTTCTCAGTCACTCCCTACATCCCCCCCAAGGATTTTCGTAGCAGGGAAGGGCTGAGGGTTCAGTCTCCTTTCTGGTGAGCTGTTCAGGAATCAGGAGTTCTGGGAGGATGGGACCAGCCCTGACCCCGAACATTGTCCCAATCTAGAGAGACGCTGACAAGTTGTGACCTGAAGGGTACAAGCTGCGTCCTGGGGGAAAGAATCCCCTTCTAAAGCTCTGCCACCAAGGACTCAGCTATTCCCCCCTACGCAGAATGTCTCAGGCCCCTGGGGCTGGGGGCGTGGGGGGCTCATTTGCAAAGCAGGTGCACCTGGCCACTGAGTCTGACCTGCCTCCTTTCCCCACAGGATATCAACTTGTGGGTCGTGTCCAGGGTGTCGCAGGAGCGAGCCAGGGCCATCAGAAGCAGCACAGCCTTGCTGAGATAAACAGTCACCCTCCCTGAGTTTGACGTAAGTGAGCTCCGAGCCCAGCTTGCTGGCTCCAGGAGGAGGCGGGCTGGCTCCAGTGGGCTGCAGGATCTGCTGCTGCCTGGGCTGTGGCTTAGGAGGGTTCTTCATGGGGAGGCAGAGTCAGAGCAGGGACTGAGCTAGGCTTGAGTCAAGTTCTTCTTGTCCTGGTTCAGTGTTGTCCCTGGGCCTTTAAGGGGCCCACGCTCCAGCCCCTGCTTGGCATCCCAAAGCAGCTCCGGGCTCCCTTGGCAGCAGAGCAAATGAAGGCTCGATCTCAAGCTCCTCTCCCCCAGCATCTCCTGCAGAGGAGCTAAGGGGAAGGAGCCCTCTGGCCCAGGGGAGCTGAGAGGAAAATGCTGATGGAGTCCCCTCTGCTCTCCCTTCCATTAGATCTCAGCCGAGTTCCCTCGGATGGGTCACCATGTGGCCCAGCTGGCTCTATTTGTCAGCGATCCAGACAAGGACATCAGCCGGCAGGCCAGGGAGGGGACTTACCGGCTCTACCAACTGCTGCTCCAACAGAGGGGTAAGGAACCCAGCTGGGACACGGAACCCAATAGGGGACTGAGAGTGACCACAGGTGGATAATGGGACCCCAGACCATTTCTCTCAGACTGACCCCAGCTGGAGGACAAGTCTCTCTCTGCCTCTGTTCTTCCCCACTCCACTGTGCAGCCACCAATGGGATTGGAAGGACACAGAAACTGCAACCAGAATGAAGAGAAAAGTCTCTCTCTCTCTCTCTCTTCCAGGCCTGACCATACATGAGGTGGAAGATCTCTGGTGCTATGACTGGCACCAGGACAGAAGGCTCTTGGGCTACAAGAATACAGCCAGAGTGGGGGAGGTAAGGGCACTGTGCCAGGGCATGACACAGCTCAGGGAGTGTGGCTGGCTGCGTTCCCTGCAGTGGATGCCTCCTGGAGACAGGAAAAGAGCCCACTCCTTATTTCCAGCTCAGAGTTCCTCATCCATCAACCAGTGGGACAGGCTGGTGCGAAAGGTCCCCACATTGGAACCTCGCTAGTTGCCATGATTTGAGTGTCTTACATGGCTGCATTGCTAAGTGGCATAAGGAGGATCCCCGGATGGGTGAATTAATATAGGATTATGGCTCTGGGTGTCTCTCTGCTCCTTGTCCCCCTGGCTGATCCCCAAGTGTCTGAGAGGAGAGCCCCAAGTCAGTCAGTCACGATTGCTTGATCAGACCCTTGTTTAATTCCCTGCACCCTCTAGAAGCAGAGAAAGGAGGTGGGGTTTGCCCAATTCCATTGCTGGTCAGGAAGCAGAATGCCCCAACCTGGGAACTGGGTAGGGGACATAGTGAGCTCCAGAGCCAATATGGACCACATGCGCCCCCCTCATGTCTCCAGACCCGGCCAGGGAATGGCAGAGTATCTGGACCTCAGCCACTGTTCCAAAGAAGCACATTGTCACTGAGCCAAGTTGCGGCTACTTGCTGCACAAGTAGAAAACCAAAGACACCCCCCCGCCCCGTCTCACAACTGTGGTGAGAATATCCAAACCTTCGAACACACCGTAACACAGTGCCCCCAGACTGGAGTCAAAGGTGAAATGGGTGATTTCCACAACATCACAGAGGAGGCCTTGGAGTGGCTTCTGGATCGAGAAGGGCATCGACAGAACGCTGCTCCACAGACGCCCCGTGAGAGAGACTGTGTGAGCTTGTCCCACCTCCCACAAGCTGAATTGCTGCCGCAGAAGAAAAGTCTCCGAGGAGTGTCTGGGATGGGGCCTGGGCCATGAGTCTCCTTGTCCTTATCAGGCTGCAGGTTGGATTCCCTGTGAAGAAACCAAGGAGCTGCAGAGGCCATTCCCAGCGATGAGAGACATCACTAAGCTGCGGGGAAGAGACCTTTGGTCTGTCAGCTCCAACCCCCTCGCCCCCCACAACACACACACACTCCTCTAGCCGCTGAGGTGCAGGAGATCTCTCTGCTGGAAGCAATACAGGGTCCCCTGTCGTCTCTGTGCCCTGCACAGCAGAGTGGACCTGCTCACACACATTAGAGATCCATTTCCAGCCCATCCTGGCCCCTGCCATAAATTGCCCTCCCAAAAGAGCCACTGGAGGCTTTGGTCCCTCAGCATCTGCGACCTTTTAATGAAGGGGCTTCCCTGAGCCCTGGGACCCTGAAAGCCTCCTGGGGAATGAACTGCCTTGGCCACAGCAGCTCTCTTCCCCGCCCTTTGGGGCACTAGAGGCCATTGTACCGCCAGGACTTGGAGGCTGGCTGTGGGCAATCTGCTCGAGCCTCGTGTCCTCTTGGTTTTAGGTCTTTGGAAAATTCTTTTCCATTGGGCAGAAAAGATCCTTCCTGCAGACAGGAGTGCTGGCCATCCACGACCCCCTGCTGCGTGTCAGCCAGGCTGGGCTGGTGCTCGTCTACTCCCTCCTGGGGGAAGCCCAGCAACTGATGGGGGTCACGGTAAGCAGCTGCAATCGACTCAGAAGCTTGGGGTGGGGGCCGGGGCCTCATTCCCATCCTATCACCATTCGCTGGCCTGGTGACAAGGAACCTAGTGGGGACTTCTGGACTTCATGGACTTCTGTTCTTAGGATGTGGTGCTCTGCTATCACTCCTGGGAAGGACAGGAGAGTCCCCTAAGTGCCCTCTGGGAACCTTTCCTGCCCCACAGAGCTGCCCTCATTTCCCCATAGCCTAGTGTCCATGTCACCCGAGCCACCATCGAGAGTTACTCCCTTCCCTGGCAGCCTGGGAGGCCAAGGACTGACTGGTGCTGGCGACTGACCAGGAAGGGCTGAGGCACATGGGCGTGGGAAGCTGGTCTTGCTGCTGATAGGGCTGGACCCGCTCTAGAGAGAACGGGAGGATTCAGTCAGCAGGGGCTGCTGACCTGCCCCGTTCACCAGGGCTGCCGTCCTGTGGCTTCAGCTTTTGTCACTGGGGTGACTTGGGGAAAGGTCTCAACCTGTACCCATCCCACTTCACTGCTGCCAGAATCCCTCCTGCCCCCCGCTACCCTGCTAGAGCCCCCTCCCTGCCCTACCTGGGTGGGGATGGAGGTAGGGGTGGAGGAGAGGGTTCTACGAACTTGAGCTGTGTCCCCAGGTGGGTTGGAAGTGGAACAGCTGTCAGGGGCACTGATGGGGAGGTGGCAGAAGCTCACCCTACAAGGGGGGGGGTTGGCACTGGAGGTCACTAGAGAGGACAGCAAGCCTCCATCCTGGGGGTCGGGAGGGTGAATCCACCACTCAGACATGAGCAGCTGCTGGGTGGAAATGATGGTGCTGGTTCCAGGTGCCCTTCATCCTCCCTGATTCCTGGGGAGTGTCTCCGTCTCTGCCATGTTCTCGTTCCCCTGCAGCACGAGGATGTCACAGCCAAGGTCATGTGCCAGCTTCACATCATCCGGCACTTGCACCAGATGCCCGAGGCGCTGCAAGGGCTGTGGCTCGTCTGATGCTCTGAAAGGTTCCCCTCCCTGTTCAGCAAGTCCCGCTCCCTGCTGCAGGTACTGCTCTGTCTCACTGTAAATGGGGGGCTAGTGGAAGCAGAAATGGAGACCCCTGGCACTCACAGAAATTCTCTCCCCTCTCTGTGGAGCTGGTCCTTCCCTCGGCCCCTCAAATTCCTTCATCTGGGGCAGGAGTTCTTTCCCTCGCACCCATACCCCTCCCCTCTTTCCTTGATCTGACCCCCATCCCATTCCCTGTGCTCCCAGGCAGAGATCTTCCTGCCCCATATGACGCAGAAGGACCTTTGTGTCAGGGCGACAGACTGTGTGCCCAACTGAAGCTCAGGAAGCTCCACATTTGAGGAGGTGAGGATGGGACAGAGGTTCAGGGCTAGCTTCATCTCCTGCCCTTTATTCTTCCTTTGGCCCTTCTCTGGGCTCTCCGAGTCTGAGATGAAGAGGAGCCTCCTCCCCCCGTGTCTTCTAGGCCCTGGGGTGTGTGACAGCCTCCCAGATGGGTGCAGTCAGAAGCTGAACCACCTCAGGGAGCAGTGGGGGCAGGTCCCTTGTCAGAGGAAACCAAGCAGTGGTAGTTCTCAAAGAGGCTGAGAGGGAAGACCCCGCTCCCTCCTGGAGGTAAGAGCCATTGGGTTTCTTGGGGGAGAAATGGGATCCCTGCTGCATAGCCTGGCTGGGAGCTTCCCCCATCCCTGGGACAGAGACATCTCCATCAATGTGCCACCCTTGTTTTTTTCCGAGCAAGAGGCTCCCCAGAGAACTCCTCAAACCTGTTCTCCTGGGAGCGTTTCTTGGAGGAGGCTCCCATCCCTCAGTCTCCAACTCCATCACGCAGTCTCTTTCACCTAACATCTCCGCTCTCCAGCTCCACTTCCCGCAGCAGGACAAACGGACCTTCAGCTCCTAGAGAACGGACTCTGACCTCCTTCTGATCAGCAATGGGGTTTCACGATCCCCGCAGCAAACCTGTCAGCCGGGCTGGACCGGATTTGAAGGAGAAGGGTATCTAACAGGGTGGCTTGGCCTATGGCTGCCTAGCCTGGAGCTAGGGCAAATTGATGACCAAGTGAGCCCCACCTGAGAGGAAACAAGGGAAAACAGCAGCAAAAGTCCAGAAGCAGAGCGAGCTGTTCAGTAGACGGCCTTGGGCCAAAACCTGGAGTCCAGGGTAGGACTGGGTTCTCTCACCGTCCCTAAGGAAGGGGACATAGAAGACCATAGAGACCCAAGAAGGGCAGGCCGAGCCGAAATCAGGCTGAGGCAGAACTCCCCACGAGGGTGGAAGGCCTTGTTTCTGTTCAAGACATTTTTGGACTTTGTTTGGAAGGAGCACGACCCAGGAAGGAGTGGACTAGAGCACAGTCACCTGGTTGGAGGGCTGAGTTCCCAGCCAACAAACTGCAAGAGTGAGTATGAGCGGGGTTGCTAGCCCAGCGAGAAAGCGGTGACACGAGTCCTGGCCAGCATCTAGCGGTGAGTGAACTCTGGTACGCACCTGCTTCCATTCTGGAAACAGCCTGGTATTGGAGAGTGGGTGGGGAGAGCAGGGAGGTGGGAGGGGTTCCTGAGGCTGGGGTGGGGAGGAAGCTGTGGGGCTGGGAGGGGAAGGACTTGGCCCAGCTCGTGGGAGGGATCCTGCTGGCTGTGTCTGGAGCCCTGTGTAGCCTCTTCTGTGGGAAGTTCCCATGGGTCACTGGGGCCTGAATCTCTCCTGCTCCTTTGGTCTCCACAGGAGACGTCTGGTGAACTGCCCTTGGACTGTGGGCCCAGCACCGCTCAGAAATTATTCGCTACCTTCAGAGAGACAGGGCACAGCTCAGCCTGTTGGGTAGGCTGGAGACTCACACTTCACTCGAACACACAACGCTGAGGTGCTTTGGGAAGCACAGTAACAAAGAAGAGATTTAAGTGGAACTAAGCAAGAGAAAGAGACAAATTTCAAACAGACAAAGAAAACAAAACACACTTTGTAGTGACTTAAACTGAACCTTAACAAGTCACAATCTTTGCCTTAGCAGTTTCCAGACTAACATCCCAGCTTTCCTAACAGACCTTCTTTGATGTCCCTGTAGGGTACAAAACGTCTCTGTCGAATCCGCTGATTTGATTGCTTCGCCTTCTGGTTTCAGACCCTTTGTTCTCCTTCTGGGCTGCCTGGACCCTGACTGTAACATCTCTCTGGCCCAGCCTCTTACACAGATGTGTGCTGCAGCCAGCCCAGTGCAGGGAGCAGTGGGGACAGATGATCTCATCCTGTTAGACCAAGAAACAGGGGTCCCAATGAGGCTTAGATGGAAGATCCCAGGCATCTCCTGGAGGTAAGAACCGTCCACTCTTCTGGGCACTTGGGGCTGTTGCAACAAAGAGGGGGTTCCTGTTCCATAGCCTATTTGTCATCATGACTGTGTTTTTTTATTCTCAGAGGATGCGTCCGGGACCCTGGAGACTGTTTCGTGCAGGAGGTTTGAGCAGGGAGAGATCACTCACTGTCCTGACCCATGGATCATTAACCTGGCTCTGCAGGGTTCCTGGGAGCAGCCACCCTCCAGCACGCCACCTGGAAGCCTACGAAAAACTGCTTAGCTAGGACTGACGAAGTCCAGACCCAGTTTGAGGCTCCTATTGGCAGAGTCCCAGAGCAGCTAATCGGCCCTCAGGACCTCCTTAAACCAGCAGCAGAAACAAGCTGTCTGAACACCTGAGCTCCTCCCCGCCCCCTCTGGACCATGTGTTGGCTGTTCCTGCTCCCACTCCCCAGGCTTGATTTCCTGGCATCCTGACTCGGGGTGACTCATCTGACTTGAGGTGCTGAACACAATTTGGTCTTTTGCTTCTGCTCTTCCAGTGTCCTGACCCAGCTGACTCTCGACTCCTTTCTCGTGAGTGTGGACTCTGCCTCTGACCACTAGGTCTGGCCTCCCATGACCCGGCCGTGACACTGACTTTTCTACAATTCCTCCAGTGCCCTTTTCTGCTCTCCAGCTCTGCTCTCCCAGCAAGACACACCGATCCCTTGGCTCCCAGAGTCCTGCTTGCCTGCTAGAGCAGGAGGGATTGGATGGGTCAGGGGTTCTGGGGGGAGCCTGTTAGGGGGTGGGCATATGGAGAGGGGTCAGGGGAGTCAAGGGACAGGGAGCAGGGGGGGTTGGATGGGGCGGAGGTTCGGGGGGGGGAAGTCAGGGGCAGGGAGCAGTGGGGGTTAGATGGTTTGGGGATTCTCTGGGGGCAGTCAGGGGACAGGGAGTGGTTGGATAGGTGTGGGAGACCCGGGGGTCTGTCAGGGGGCGGGGGTGC
Source organism: Lepidochelys olivacea (assembly GCF_965140295.1). Lineage (NCBI taxonomy): Eukaryota > Metazoa > Chordata > Testudines > Cheloniidae > Lepidochelys > Lepidochelys olivacea. The sequence goes on along the minus strand of NC_140424.1, from coordinate 33,578,229 downwards.
GGATAGGGGGCGGGGCAGTCAGGGGACAGGTATGGGGGGAAGTTCTAGGGTGGCAGTTAGGGTGGAAGGGTCTAAGGAGGGGGCAGTTGGAGACAGGGAGAAGGAAGACTTAGATAGAGGGCAGGGTCCTGGGAGGGGGCGATCAGGGAACAAGGAGCAGGGGGGGTTGGATGGGATGGCGGTTCTGTGGGGGGCAGTCAGGGGGCAGGAAGTGGGAGGGAGTAGATAGGTGGCAGGGCTACCACTCCCCCCCCCACCCTTGGAGTGTCCTCTTTTTTGAAAGTTCAAATATGGTAACCCTAACCTATGGGCCAAGCCTCCACTCCTGAGAGTTCAGGCGAACCTCCCCCTGTTCTCAGGGAGCCTTTGGCTTTCGTGGCTGGGCCTGCCTGCCGAGACAGAGGACTCAGTGTTTCCATCAGGCTGCTCAGTTGCAAATGCAGCCACCCAAAGATGTGAAGAACGGAAGCGAAAGAGCAAAGCTGGACCCTCCGCTGAGGTCCTGCCATCAAGTGAGCACAGCCTGGGAGACGAGGGAAAGCTCCAAGGTGGCTGGTGGCTGCAGGGATCCAGGGGAGGAGAAATAAATAGTTCATGATGAATCCTACGGGCTTTGTCTTGTGTGGTGAAGGGGTTAAAATGGGTCTAGTTACTATCACATTCAACTTTACAATCGCTGTGTCTGATTGAAGGGCAGGTCTGGAAAGGTCAGAGATCACTCTAGGAGCTTCAAGTCTCAGATTCTGTCCCTATTGCCTGCTTTGACCAGCTGATCTCACCCCAACACATCCCTCAGGAGGTCGCAGTGGTGAGCTCTTTCCCTCTTTTTCTGGATTAGCCGCCAGCATGGGGACGGGATACATGTGGCCAAGGAAATGGAGAGGCATGGGGGTCACTTGCAGAGGCATGCAGAGAACTTGCAGAGTTGCCTGTTAATGCAGCTCCTATGGGGGAAGCACGGTAGGGTACCGTGCACTCACGGGCACCATTTCCAATTTTGGTGGTGGCGGGGAGGATAATTTTACCATGATTCAAAAGGCTACTTAGGCTCCTGAAAACTCTAGTGTTTTGACAGATAACTTAGCAAAGAGCTGACAGGACCCACTTGCCAGACTGCTTTTCGGGGAAGACAGCTATAAGAATGGATCCAGGGAATGGTTCTGTATCTCTGAGCTGTTTGGACACTTTTAGGGAACATTCCAGGTGCAAGACAGAGATCCCCAAAGTTATCCTGGGTAACCCTGAGAGACTTATGGAAAACTAGCAGATACCTCATCTCTGCTGTCACTTTGCACTGACAAACTTGGACTCTCCGAACCTGTTCATGTATTTTACCTGCTTTAACCTCTCAATAACTTTCATCTATAAAAGAAAGAAAATTAAATAAATGACGTAGTTACACCGATATAGGGCCGTAGCGTAAACCCGACCTCAGAGTTGTCCCATTGAAATGGAATTATTCACAGCAGTCATTAAAGTGAAACATGCACGTAAGTGTTTCCAGGCCCAAGATTAAGGCCACAGCGTAGGAGAGGTACAGATGCAAGAAGAGAAGAGCTGTGCAAAAACTGAAATGCCACTTGGAACTTGGCCCAAACAATGCAGCATGACAAATAAACTCCTCTTGTTATACAGTAATAGAGCTGGTTCAAAATGGTTTTACACTCACAATGCAACCTTTTAACTAGAAATGCCACTTTGGATTACATTGATCATTTGAAAAAAGTTCCCTTTTTAAAAAAACATTTTGGATTTCTCTGCCCACTTGAGAGAGAACGTGGAGTTTTTCCCACCAAAACTAAACAAAAATTTGATCATTAAAAACATTTTCAAATAAGTTAGAAGAATATCGGGGGTGGAGGGGAAGTGGTTTCTTCTTCAATTTTCATGACCCTCTCCACCCACGCTATTTTTGACCAGTTCTAATTATGAATAAATGTCTGTCTGTCCATGAATGATAAATATGTCTGCTTCTGAAACATTTACAAACAACGGCTCTCATCAGGAACCCTGAGGTCACATTACGCAGAGAAACACCCAGGCCTGCGGGGTTCACATTCACAAAGACATAAACCGCCCCAGGATGGGAATGTCACACATAACACAGTGTGACTGGCCCGGGTTGGTGAGGTGCATGTTTTGCTGTTGCTGGCAAATTGTGCTTTTGTGAGGTGGGGGGCGGGGGGAGTTATATTTGCAAGGAGTTCTTCATCCTCTCCCACTCTCAGCCAGGGGTGCCCGAACAGGGGAGACAAGGGCCCACCACTTTTTACTGACCATAAGTGTGAGCGACTGGATGAGGGGGGACAGACGGGAGCCGGGGGGGGCGGTGTTTTGGGGTCAAGGGGGGGCATGAAGTGGGAGCTCAGGGAGAAAGACGGCATGAGGGGTGGTCTCGGAAAGGGGCGCTTTGAGGGGGCTGGACCTCGAGGAGAAGGGGTGGCACAGGGGCTGGGCCACAGTTTGGGTGCCAGCAGCCCCCCCCCCCTTTTAGGAAGCTTTTGCCCATCTTGCCCTCATCTCAAATAAATTTGTTACAGTAAGAAAACTTTGAGCAACAAGGAGACTCAAAGACCCACAATATAACCACTAAAATCCTCACCCTCCCCTAGATCTGGGCAAACAGAATTTTTTGGTCGCTGACGATTCCAAAAAAAGAGATGGAAAAAAACTGGTTTCAGGTTGAACAAAAGTAACGTTTTTCCAAATTTTTGATGAACCAAAAAGTTTTAAAAAACAAAAACAAAAAGACCCAGGAACATTTCCAGGGTGGTAACTTTTTGAATTTTTTAAAAAAAACTAAAGGACATTTTTAAACAAAAAATTGTTTCAAACTGAAAAATCAAAATGGTTTGTTTGGAAAGTGTCTAAAAGAAATGCTTCGACTTTTTAACGACTGAGGGGAGGGGCTGGACGTGAACAATTCAGCAAAATGCATATGAATTTGCAAACTGCTGAATCTAAAATAGGTTTAGATGAAAGTTTCGCCCAGTTTAGTCCCCACCATTGAGGGGCATCGTAGGAGGGATCAGCTCTTCTAGCTGGTTCCCCAACCCAAGTCTGTTTCCATTTAATGGGTCCCTCTCCCCCACTCTGGTTTAGGGTTGCCAATTTTAATTGGACCTATTCCTGAAGATTTTATCACGACATAATCTTTAATTAAAAATTAATCTTTAATTCGTGCAGACTCCCGGTCATCCTGGAGAATTGGCAATGCTACTCCAGTTTCCTGGGCCACACCCGTGTCCCCACCTAATGGATCCCTTCCTCTGGGTTCCTGGGTGAAGTGTCTGTCCTCCATGAGCAGGTCTCCTTCACCATTCTCCAGGGCTGGGTCTCAATTCCTGTTTCTAATTCCCTGGGCCTGGGCCCTGTCCCTGTCACACACTGCGGTGAGCTCATATTCCTGTGAATCCTGCAGACTTCCAGGCTGCTGGGAGGGATGAGTCAGCAGCATGCTGAAGACGAGTCGCGGATAGGCAAACACTTTCCCTCTACCTTTCCAAAACCCACATAGGTATAGTGAGACCAGCACCCCCACCACCCCCACCACTCCACGCACCATGAGATGATTCCAGAACGCTGGCTCTGAAACAAAAGAGAGAGAAAGGCCCCATTACTAAGGGACTCCGTTAAATCATCCCACTGCTGCCATGAGGATCCCAGAAGATGAAGACATTCCTGGGATACAGGAAGAGCTGAGTTGGGTCGTGTGCACATGGGCAGCACTCAGAGCAGCGGGAATGAGATCTCCAGGCTCATTATCCCCATCGGCCAACCTGACGGAGGGAGAAAGGTGAGCCCGGCAAAGCAGCCCCTGTTCCAGAGTCTGGGAACCGTGATTTTTGAGATGCTCCAGGATGGGGTCCCTCAGGTCTTAAGGTTAGAGGGGAAGATTATGATCATGTACTCCAGCGTCTCCTGAAGCGTGGGGAAGGGCTAGCCATGGTGGGAAGGGTGGGGTTTGAAGACGAGTACATGAAAATGGGGGGGTGGGGTGGCTAACACATTTCTGATGGGTGAGGGGCACGATCGGTTTCTTTGCCTTGAGGAGGGGGCTCAGCTTTTAAAAGTTTTGGGAAGAATAATTTAGTCTGAGCCCTGGCATAACCCAGGCCAGAGAACGTCGCCTACTGATTCCTGCACCCAGTCCAGTGATTTATGGCACTGACTTGGTATTGAGAGGGATTTTATCATACCCTGAAATCCAGTTGCAGAAGGGAAAGGGCATTAGAAGCTGAAAGACCCCAGAAGTGGCTCTGGTTTTCTACTCGAAATAACGGGGGCTGATTTTCCCCGGCCCAGCGCCTTGCAGTCATGCACCCAGCGCCTAGTGAGTTCGGTGTGCAGGCAGGCTCCCAAATCCAGACAGTGGCTCTTCACATCCGCTTTGCCCTGGCGTCAGGGACTGCCCTGAGCGCCCACCCTGCAAACACGTACGCACCTGAGCCCTCCCACTGCGATCCAAGGCTACTCCTACGGATGGAGTTAAACACGTGGCTAAAGCGTTTGCAGAGGTTCCAAAGAGCTGAGGCTCCGTGTAAAAGGAACTATACTTCAGTTATTCCAATCTTGGGTTGATGAGATGCTCCTGCCCGCCCCCTCCCTTCACAGCTGAGTCTCCCACCCAGTGGAATTCTCCAAGGAACTTCCCACTCCAAGGGTATGTCTACACTACGGAATAAGGTCGAATTTATAGAAGTCGTTTTTTTAGAAATCGGTTTTATATATTCGAGTGTGTGTGTCCCCACAGAAAATGCTCTAAGTGCATTAAGTGCATTAACTCGGCGGAGCGCTTCCACAGTACCGAGGCTAGAGTCGACTTCCGGAGCGTTGCACTGTGGGTAGTTATCCCACAGTACCTGCAGTCTCCGCTGCCCATTGGAATTCTGGGTTGAGATCCCAATGCCTGATGGGGCTAAAACATTGTCGCGGGTGGTTCTGGGTACATATCGTCAGGCCCCCGTTCCCTCCCTCCCTCCGTGAAAGCAAGGGCAGACAATCATTTTGCGCCTTTTTTCCTGAGTTACCTGTGCAGACGCCATACCACGGCAAGCATGGAGCCCGCTCAGGTAACCGTCTCCTGGGTGCTGGCAGACGCGGTACGGCATTGCTACACAGTAGCAGCAACCCCTTGCCTTGTGGCAGCAGACGGTACAGTACGACTGGTAGCCGTCATCGTCATGTCCAAGGTGCTCCTGGCCACGTCGGCTGGGAGCACCTGGGCAGACATGGGCGCAGGGACTAAATTTGGAGTGACTTGACCAGGTCATTCTCTTTAGTCCTGCAGTCAGTCCTATTGAACCATCTTATGGTGAGCGGGCAGGCGATACGGACTGCTAGCAGTCGTACTGTACCATCTTCTGCCAGGCAGGCAGGAGATGAGGATTGCTAGCAGTCTTATTGTACCATCTTCTGCCAGGCAGGCAAGAGATGAGGATGGCTAGCAGTCGTACTGTACCATCTTCTGCCGAGCAGCCATGAGATGTGGATGGCATGCAGTCCTTCTGCACCGTCTGCTGCCAGCCAAAGATGTAAAAGATAGATGGAGTGGATCAAAACAAGAAATAGACCAGATTTGTTCTGTATTCATTTGCTTCCCCCCCTCCCCCGTCTAGGGGACTCATTCTTCTAGGTCACACTGCAGTCACTCACAGAGAAGGTGCAGAGAGGTAAATCTAGCCATGTATCAATCAGAGGCCAGGCTAACCTTCTTGTTCCAATAAGAATGATAACTTAGGTGCACCATTTCTTATTGGAACCCTCCGTGAAGTCCTGCCTGAAATACTCCTTGATGTAAAGACACCCCCTTTGTTGATTTTAGCTCCCTGAAGCCAACCCTGTAAGCCGTGTCGTCAGTCGCCCCCCCCGGCGTCAGAGCAACGGCAAACAATCGTGCATCTGAGAGTGCTGTCCAGAGCAGTCACAATGGAGCACTCTGATGGGGCTAAAACATTGTCGCGGGTGGTTCTGGGTACGTATCGTCAGGCCCCCGTTCCCTCCCTCCCTCCATGAAAGCAAGGGCAGACAATCATTTCACGCCTTTTTTCCTGAGTTACCTGTGCAGACGCCATACCACGGCAAGCATAAGTGGCTACACTCTTTCAGGGTAAACCTTGCTGTTAACATTACATACATAGCACATGTGCTTTCGTTACAAGGTCACATTTTGCCTCCTCCCACCATGTGACTACCCCCTCAACCTTCCCCCCTCCCTGTGGCTAACAGCGGCGAACATTTCTGTTCAGCCACAGGCAAACAGCCCAGCAGGAATGGGCTCCTCTGAGTGTCCCCTGAAGAAAAGCACTCTATTTCAACCAGGTGACCATGAATGATATCTCACTCTCCTGAGGATAACACAGAGAGATAAAGAACGGATGTTGTTTGAATGCCAGCAAACATACACTGCAATGCTTTGTTCTACAATGATTCCCGAGTACGTGTTACTGGCCTGGAGTGGTAAAGTGTCCTACCATGAAGGACACAATAAGGCTGCCCTCCCCAGAAACCTTTTGCAAAGGCTTTAGGACTACATCTAGGAGAACCGCAAATGCCAGGGCAAAGTAATCCTTTCACATGCTTGCTTTTAAACCATGTATAGTATTTTAAAAGGTACACTCACCAGAGGTCCCTTCTCTGCCTGCTGGGTCCAGGAGGCAGCCTTGGGTGGGTTTGGGGGGTACTGGCTCCAGGTCTAGGGTAGGAAACAGTTCCTGGCTGTTGGGAAAACCGGTTTCTCCGCTTGCTTGCTGTGAGCTATCTACAACCTCCTCCTCATCATCATCTTCTTCGTCCCCAAAACCTGCTTCCGTATTGCCTCCATCTCCATTGAAGGAGTCAAACAACACGGCTGGGGTAGTGGTGGCTGAACCCCCTAAAATGGCATGCAGCTCATCATAGAAGCGGCATGTTTGGGGCTCTGACCCAGAGCGGCTGTTCGCCTCTCTGGTTTTCTGGTAGGCTTGCCTCAGCTCCTTCAGTTTCATGCGGCACTGCTTCGGGTCCCTGTTATGGCCTCTGTCCTTCATGCCCTGGGAGATTTTCACAAAGGTTTTGGCATTTCGAAAACTGGAACGGAGTTCTGATAGCACGGATTCCTCTCCCCAAACAGCAATCAGATCCCGTACCTCCCGTTCGGTCCATGCTGGAGCTCTTTTGCGATTCTGGGACTCCATCATGGTCACCTCTGCTGATGAGCTCTGCATGGTCACCTGCAGCTTGCCACGCTGGCCAAACAGGAAATGAGATTCAAAAGTTTGCGATTCTTTTCCTGTCTACCTGGCCAGTGCATCTGAGTTGAGAGTGCTGTCCAGAGCGGTCACAATGGAGCACTCTGGGATAGCTCCCGGAGGCCAATACCATCGAATTGTGTCCACAGTACCCCAAATTCGAGCCGGCAACGTCGATTTAAGCGCTAATCCACTTGTCAGGGGTGGAGTAAGGAAATCGATTTTAAGAGCCCTTTAAGTCGAAATAAAGGGCTTCATTGTGTGGACCGGTGCAGGTTTACATCGATTTAACGCTGCTAAATTTGACCTAAAGTCCTAGTGTAGACCAGGGCCAAGAGACAGAGGTGCCTGAAGTGGCCATTAGCCTCTTAAGTCCCTTTGTGAATCCAGCCCTAACCACTCATCTGGACAAGTCCTCAGCTCCCTGCAGCTCTCCTGTTACCCAAGTCGCAGGTTTCCTCTCACCCATCAGACTTTGTTTCTAAAGGAAAGCTGAGATGCAGGAGATCAAGGTCGCGCTTCCAATGAACAAGTACCAGGTCACCCACCCCATGGGATTCAGCCTCGTATGGTCCTTGCTCCAGACCCCCTAACTCTGTGGTTCTCAAGCAGGGGTACATGTATCCCTGGGGTACACAGAGCTCTTCCGAGGAGTAGGTCAACTCATCTAGATATTGGCCTAGTTTTAGAACGGGCTACATAAAAAACACTAGCGAAGTCAGTGCAAACTAAAATTTCAGACAGACACTGACTTGTTTACACTGTTCTATATGCAATACACTGACATGTAAGTACAATACTTATTTCCAATGGGTTTATTTTATAATTGTATGGTACAAATGAGAGTCAGCCATTTTTCAGCAATAGTGGCTGTGGCAACATTTGTATTTTTAGGTCTGATTTTCGAAGCAAGTCGTTTTTAAGTCAGGAGAAACTTGGGGTACGCAAGACAAATCAGACTCCTGAAAGGGGTGCAGTGGTCTGGAAAGGTTGAGAGCCACTGCCCTAAGTCATCTCACAGCCTGGGACGTCTTCTCGACTGACGCTCCGCAGGGAAGTTAGAGATGAAGGACAACACCAGAGCCCAGCTTCCCAGTACAGGGAGGGGAGGAAAGACTCGCCCCTGGGCCTTTCCTTGTTACAGGGACCCACAGTGACACGGACTCTCTCTCACTCTGCAGCTTCTCAGGCTCTGCTGCTGGGAACAGCTGCGGGTGGATAAAAGGCAGCCAGGTTCTGTCTGAGACGTGTGCCGCGGAGCTCAAATGGATCTGCCAGAAAGAAGCGGCCGTGATATAAACAGTGCAACTGAGGATCCACATTTGTGTATCTGTAATGTGAAGTCCCCCCACCCGTTTAGTCTCCTGGGTAGGGCCCTACCAAATTCACCCATCCAGTTTGGTAAATTTCATGGTCACGAGATTTTTAAAAGTCTTTCCTGGGCAGGAGGGGGGGCCCCCTCTGTCCCCCCTCTCCCTTCCCCCCCTTTCCCGGGCTGGGGGGGCTCTCTGTCCCCCCTCTCCCTTCCCCCCTTTCCCAGGCTGGGGGGGCCCTCTGTCAACCCTCTCCCTTCCCCGGCTTTCCCGGGCTGGGGGGTGGGCCCTCTGTCCCCCCTCTCCCTTCCCCCCCTTTAACGGGCTCGGGGGCGGGCCTGTGTCCCCCCTCTCCCTTCCCCCCCTTTCCCAGGCTGTGGAGGGTCCTGTGTCCCCATTCCCCCCCTTTCCCAGGATGGGGGGGCCCTCTGTCCCCCTTCCCCCATTTCCTGGGCTTCGGGGGGTCCCTCTGTCTCCCCTCTCCCTTCCCCCCTTTCCCGGGCTGGAGGGGGCCCTCTGTCCCCCATCTCCCTTCCCTCCCTTTTCTGGGCAGGGGGGGCCCTGTGTCCCCCTCTCCCTTCCCCCGCTTTCTTGGGCTGGGCGGGGGCCCTGTGTCCCCTCTTATCCCTTCCCCCCTTTAACGGGCTCACGGGGGGGGCCTGTGTCCCCCCTCTCCCTTCCCCCCCTTTCCCAGGCTGTGGAGGGCCCTGTGTGCCCCTTCCCCCCCTTTCCTGGGATGGGGGGCCCTCTGTCTCCCCTTTACCTGCCCCCCTTTCCTGGGATGGGGGTGCCCTGTGTCCCCCCTCCCTTCCCCCCCTTTCCCGGGTTGGGGGGGCCCTCTGTCCACCTTCCCCCCTTTCCCGGGCTGGGGGGGGGGCTCTGTAAACCCTTTCCCTTTCCCCCCTTTCCCGGGCTGGAGGGGGCCCTCTGTCCCCCATCTCCCTTCCCTCCCTTTTCTGGGCAGGGGGGGCCCTGTGTCCCCCCTCTCCCTTCCCCCTTTCCCGGGCTGGGGGGGCCCTGTGTCCCCCTTGCTCCCCTTTCCCGGACTGGGGGGGCGCCCTGTGTCTCCCCTCTCCCTTCCCCCCCTTTCCCTGGCTGGGGGAGGGTCCTGTGTCCCCCCTCCCTTTCTCCCCTTTCCCGGGCTGGGGGGGCCCTGTCCCCCCCCTTCCCCCCTTCCCCGGGCGGGGGGGCCCTGTTCCCTATCTCCCTTCAACCCTTTCCCGGGCTGGGGGGGCCCTGTGTCCCCCTTCCCCCCCTTTCCCAGGCTGGGGGGGGCCCTGTGTCCCCCATCCCTCCCTTTCCCGGGCTGGGGGGGCCCTCTGTCTCCCTTCCCCCATTTCCCTTGCTGGGGGGGTGCCCTCTGTCCCCCCTCTCCCTTCACCCCCTTTCCTGGGCTGGGGGGGCCCTGTGTCCCCCTTCCCACCCTTTCCCAGGCTGGGGGGGCCCTGTGTCCCCCATCCCTCCCTTTCCTGGGCTGGGGGGGCCCTCTGTCTCCCTTTCCCCGTTTCCCGGGCTTGGGGGGGTGCCCTCTGTCCCCCCTCTCCCTTCTCCCCTTTCCTGGGCTGGAGGGGCCCCTCTGTCCCCCTTTCCACCCTTTCCTGGGCTAGGGGGGCCCTCTGTCCTCCTTCCCCCCCTTTCCCTGGCTGGGGGAGGCCCTGTGTGCCCCTTCCCCCCCCTTTTGCGGGCTGGGGGGGCCCTCTGTCTCCCCTTTACCTGCCCCCTTTTCCCGGGCTGGGGGGGCCCTGTGTCCCCTCTCTCCCTTCCCTGCTTTCCCAGGCTGGGGGGGGCCCTGTGTACCCCTTGCCCCCCTTTCCCGGGCTGGGAGGCCCTGTGTCCTCCTTCCCCGGGCTGGGGGGCCCTCTGTCCCCCTTCCCCCGTTACCCAGGTTTGGGGGGGGCCCTCTGTCCGCCTTGCCCCCTTTTCCGGGCTGGGGGGGGCCTCTTTCCCCCTTCCCCTCCTTTCCTGGGCTTGGGGGGGCCCTCTGTCCCCCCTCTCCCTTCCCCCCCTTTCCCTGGCTGGGAGGGGCCCTGTATTCCCCCTCTCCCTTCGCCCCCTTTCCGAGGCTGGGGGGTGCCCTGTGTCCCCCCTCTCACTTCCCCCCCTTTACTGGGCTGGGGAGGGGGGCCCTGTGTCCCCCTTCCCCCCCTTTCCTGGCTGGGGGGGCCCTGTGTCAAACTTTACCAGGCTGGGGGGGCCCTGTGTCCCCCTTCCCCGCCTTTCCCAGGCTGGGGGGGGGCTGTGTCCCCCTTCCCCCTTCCCCCTCTTTCCCAGGCTCGGTGGGGGGGTCTGTGTCCCCCTTCGCAAACTTTCCCAGGCTGGGGGGGCCCTTTGTCCCCCTTCGCAAACTTTCCCAGGCTGGGGGGGGCCCTGTGTCCCCCTTCCCCCCCTTTCCTGAGCTGGGGGGAGCTGCGTTCCCCCTCTCAGTTCCCCCCCTTTCCCGGGCAGGGGGGCCCTGTGTCCCCCTTCCCCTCCTTTTCCAGGCTGGGGGGGCCCTGTGTCCCCCTTCCCCCATTTCCCAGGCTTGGGGGGGCCCTCTGTCTGCCTTCCCCCCTTTCCCGGGCTGGGGGGGCCCTCTGTCCCCCTTTCCACCCTTTCCCGGACTGGGGGGAGCCCTCTGTCCCCCCTGTCCCTTCCCCCCTTTCCGGGATGTGGGGGCCCCTTGTCTCCCCTTTACCTGCCCCCCTTTCCCGGGCTGCGGGGGGCCCTGTGTCCCCCCTCTCCCTTCCCCCCCTTTCCTGGGCTGGGGGGGCCCTGTGTCCCCTTTTCCCCCCTTTCACAGGCTGGGGGGGCCCTCTGTCCCCCTTCCCCCCTTTCCCGGGCTGGGGGTGCCCTCTGTCCCCCATCTGCCTTCCCCCCCTTTTCCGGACTGGGGGGGCCCTGTGTCCCCTCTTTCCCTTCCCCCCGTTTCCCGAGCTGGGGGGGCCTGTGTCCCCCTCTCCCTTCCCCCCTTTCCCGGGCTGGGGGGGGCTGTGTCCTCCCCTCCCTTCCCCCCTTTCTCGGGCTGGGGTGGGGCCTTGTGTCCCCCCTCTCCCTTCCCCCTCTTTCCCGTGCTGGTGGAGGCCCTGTGTCCCCCCTCTCCCTTCCCCCCCTTTTCGAAGCTGGGGGGGTGCTATGTCTCCCTTTCCCCCCTTTCCCGGGCTGGGGAGGGGGGCCCTGTGTCCCCCTTCCCCCCTTTCTCGGGCTGGGGGGGCCCTGTGTCCCCCTTCCCCCCCTTTCCTGGCTGGGAGGGGCCCTGTGTCCCAATTTCCCGGGCTGGGGGGGGCCCTGTCTCCCCCTTGCCCCCCTTTCCCGGGCTGGGGGGGGCCTTGTGTCCCCCCTCTCCATTCCCCCCCTTTTCGAGGCTGGGGGGGCCCTATGTCTCCCTTGCCCCCCTTTCCCGGGCTGGGGAGCGGGGCCCTGTGTCTCTCTTTCCTCCCTTTCCTGGGCTGGGGGGGCCCTGTGTCCCCCTTTCCCCCTTTCTCGGGCTGGGGGAGGGGCAGTGTCCCACTTTCCCGGGATGGGGGGGGCCCTGTCTCCTGTTGTTTCAACTCCTGTTTTTCAAACAAACATTTTTCCTGTTTAGTTGAAGCCCTTTTGCACAAATACTTCTAAATCATGCTTCCTCTTAGTCATTCCCCAAAGCAACACATCAAATCAAATTCTGCTCCCCATTATATGGGAGTGAATCCAAAATAACTCATTGATCGCTATCCAAATTTACACCAGTGTAAGTGAGACCAGAATTTGGGCCTATATAGTACAAATTGAAAAATACTGCTGTATTGTCTTGGGAGACAGCGGCTGTTTCTCTTAGAAGAACTATGGTATTGTCTTATGAAAACCTTCACGTGCAGAAGTGGTGAGAAAAGTTGAATGTGTGAAGCAATGTTTGAACCAAACATGCCAAACCCCCGGAAAAAAACACAGAAATTGGGCTTGTTTTTGGCTTAATTGGCTTGTGAGTTGCTTGTTGGCTAGGTTTTGGCTTGTAGCTTGTTGCCTGTTACTTCTTCTTCTTTCTTTTTTTTTTTTATCAGCTCCTGGCAATCAGCGGCAAGGAGGGGAAGAGAGTCGTGGACAGCAGGCCCACCACAGTCCCAGACTGCATGCTTGGGGGATCTAATCACATAGAGAGTTGGGGTTCTTAAAAAATGGCTTGTTTTGACCTTGTTTTAAAATGGTATTAGCTTGATTTTTGGCTTATTGTGAAAGTTGGGGTGCTTATTTTCTACATGAAAGTTGGCAACTGTGGTTTGAACTGATCCAAACAGCGATGACATTTACTCCACTCCCCTCTTCATTAGAAGCTCCAACTTTTCCTCAGTGTTTCCCCCTCCCCCATTTTCTTCTCTGTCATCAGCCATGAGAATGGAGAGTATGGCATGCCCACTTACGTACCTATTCTGCCACATGCTATAAGGCTTTGTATGAAGCAGCATCTCCCAAAAAAACATGTTAAACATGCACGGCCAAAATGCAGCAGAACCAGCCAATCTGTTGAAATACTTTATGCCTCTGACATCGCTCATGTCTTGTAGGTAAATGATAATGTTCCCTGCAAATCTGTTCACTCAGTGCTTTGGGACTTAAGCACAGGTAAAGTCGCCATTCTTTTATTATTATTATTTTGTCTTTACAGTCATAAGCAACAAGATTCACTTGGCAGGTTCTTTCACTTTCTGGATCATTTCTGTTTTCACCTGTCTAGTTCCAGTTACTTTTCTGGCAGCATGGCACCACTGCCTGGGCATTACAGTCCAGCTTTATTTTTGGTCCCTGAGAACATCCCATTTCCTTAAAAGCCTCATGAAATTCTGCCACCAAATTCTCTGTGTTATCTGTTTGTATCATGAGGCTACCTGATGAACATTAGCAATCCACATGCACAAGTGGGTGACTATCTAGTACTATAGCAAAGAGCAGTTTACTCACTTTTAGAGCCCTGGGCGGGTACGTAAATGTGTATCCGCCTCCGAGCCGCGATCTGCAAAAATTATCTGCGGATATCCGGGGATTTTCAGGGCTGTACACCGGGGGCCGGACTCAGGCGCCGGGACACACGCTCCCCTCTGGAGCCCGGTTAAGGAGAGACGCCCTGGCAGTTGTGGGGAGTCGCAGTGGATCCTGAGCAGCCCCCCGCCCAGTGTCCCAGCCCCCGACCCAGGGCAGGTGGAGGGACCCAGGCTCCCCCCAGCTGCCAGCGCTGCTCTCCCTGACCTGGTTCCGGCCCGGCCATGGTAAGAGCCAGGCGGACAGCTGTGTGGAGCTGCGGCAGACCCTCTACCTGCCCTGGGCGTGGGGCCCGAACAGTCGCTGGCCCCTGTCCCGGCCCCCCAGGCACCGCCCAGGGCAGCTCACAGCTGCCCATCTGCTCTTACCGTCAAAGCCCTGCACGAATACAAAATTTGTATCCGCATCCATGCTCGTATCTGCAGAAATGGTCCATGGATAAAAAGCGGATACCCGCGGATTTGCAGGGCTCTACTCACTTTTTCTCCACTGCACTTTGATCAAGTCCATTCATGTTAAATCAGGCTTCCCTTTAGGGTATTGTAACAGACGTCCCTCTCACCTTGGACAAGCCTGAACCTGACCCCATGTAAACACCATTGGATGGACATTTAGTAATGCGGGCAGTTGTAGCAACCATGCGACAAGCCTGAAGACCCTTGCTGTAGGTATTCCAATGGTTAGAGCCATGTGTCAGTCATGTCCATCTAACACTCAATGGACTGACCCCAAAATGACGCTCACAATCAGGGATCACAAATTTTAAGGCACCTTTATTCCCAATCTGGCTGAGACACAGCAAAAGATACAGGTTAGTTAGGATGCAGGGTACTTCAATTAAAGGGGTTACACTGAACAATATCAAACCGTGAATAACATGAGGGTATAACACAAGTAGTTCTAAGCCCTGTAGCCCCACATGTTCCGACTGATGGCAGATATCTCTGGGTAACCCCCAAAATAATCCCCAGGAGGGTGAGAAATTAAGTTAATAAAAAGATCTATCTAGAATTTATTTAACCATCCTGTAGCATTTCATAGCTATTAAATTTCTATTAAATTATATTAAATTTCATAGGATGATTCAAACAAACCTGGAGAAAGGTAAAAATTTTCTATTCGATTTTATAGGAGTTCATAACGGGGAAGATGTTGACAAAGAAAAATTAAGGCAGAATATCAGGAAAAACTTGCTGATGGTGGGATACCAGCCTAAAGGATGAGGTGAAAGTCTTGGAACATTTAAAAATAAACCAGCCAAAATGTAAGCAAATGTACAATAGGGAACAATCCTGAAACAACAGTGAGATGGAGTAAATGAGAACTGCTGCATTAAGCCTTTTCCTTCTCGACCTTATCAGTTTATTTAAAGCTTCAGAATACACCCCATTCACAAGTGTGTTTGGGGAGTACATGGACTGCCCTGTATGTATGTCCTCAAGCAACTAAGGAGTACAAGTGTGATGCCTGGCAACTTGGCCAACACACTAGGAATTGAATCAGGAGCCTCTAGAGGTGGTTCTCGGGCTGCCAGCTGCTTGCAGCCCAATCAACACATGGCTGCAGCCCATGTGATATCCTCAGGGCCATACAGGTAATATATAGTGTGGATGCAGCCCACCTAACACAGAGAGAGTTGCATATGTGGCCCACAATGGTAAATACTTTGAAAACTACCGTGAGCTAAAAGCATGAGCAACTACAGCTTGAGCTAAAGAGCTAGATTTCTGTTACAGACTTCTATCTTCTGATTGGGCACACAAGGGCGACTGTGATACAGTACACAGTCACCAGTGGGTTACACGAGTTACATGAGTAAAACAAAACAACCTCAAATTACAATCTGATAATTCATCCTTTTATTACTTTAACACATTTCTCTTAGACCCAGCAAGACAAGAACTGATATGGAACTATGTCCCCTTACATTAGGGTGAAGTAAACTAGTATCATAATGTGCATCACAGCAAAGGTTTAAAGCAAGTTCTAAAATTAACAAAGCAGTACAGAGAAACATGGAACACTTTTCCATGGATACACAAAACCTCTCTTTTTTATCAAGAGATTAGCCTACAAAATGTCTGCTTATCAGCAACAGAGAATGAAACAGCTTCTTTATCTGTGGACTAGGTGATACTGGAAAACAAAACAACAATGGAATTCTTTTTATAGCACTTTAACTGTCCAATTCATGCCTAACCTAAAACTTGATGACTAGGAGAGTGATTTATCATATTGATTTATTCAATGCTTTTAGGAAAATAGTCAGTCTAAACACCAACCTCACTTCATCTGAGCTTCCCTTAAATTTACAACACATTGTAAGAAAAAGGAAGGTCATGGACTAATGGACAATTTCCTGTCCAAATAAAAGACTATGCTGTGGATCTAGTGCAGGAGGACCTGTGAACTGTTACATCCAGACAGTATTAAAATGTACTAGAAATATATCTTTTAAAAAAGCATAGAAAAACAGTAGCTTGATTTTCAAATAGTCTCATTCCCAGTACAATCAAACAGTTTCATGGAGGTACAGATGCTTTCATACTGTGATGCCATATCTTGGATCCCTCAAATGGATTTTGCTGTCAGCCCGAACAAAATTATGGAATAACTACTTTGTAATGAGCTGGCCATTCATGCATTTAGTGAAAGAAATTCTTCCTCTATGAATTGGCAATGGGGAAATAAGCTAGATGTTCATGCTATTGCTATGGGAGAAAACTGGCCACTTCCCAAACTGCTTTGCTTTCAAACTAGACCACTTTAGCAGTCACAATGCACCAGAGAAATGTGCTTGAATACAGTGTGAGAGACTGTCATGTCACTAACCATACATTACTATTAAAAATATAATACTTCTCTATGAATTATTTAAAATGTTAAAAAGCAAAACAGACTGTGGGCAGGGTGTACCAGGCCTTTGTGGCTCCCTTCTGGAGGCTCCTCTGCTCTGCTACACCCAGCCTCTGGAGCAGTTCTCTGAGAGGAAAAGAGCAGCAAGTGTTAAACCTCCAGCCTTGCCTAAAGAGACATCCAGAGAGCAGCCACTTTAGGAACCATTGAAAGCTGGTCCTCCAGCAGCTAGAAAGGCTGGGGACCAGTTACAAACAATCAAGGCTCAGCAGGCCAAAATAAAAGGAGCTGCCTGGGTTTAGCAATATGGTTCCTGGCTGGAGCCAATGGAGCAAGGTGGGATGTTCCCTATGCCACAGCTAAAGGAACTGGGCTGGGCCGGGCCAGGCCAGGCCAGGCCAAGCCTGGATCTGTTTCTGGTCACCAATGAGAGTAGGAGTGTGGAAGGAACCCTGCTGAGTTAATTCCACAAAGGGAGTTAAGTCGCAGGTGGGTAAGAAGCCATTTTTGTTATAATTAATCCTGAAGGGCAAGGAACTCTTTCTATTGGAGTTTGTTGTACCCTAGAAGGGGTTGGACAGTGTGAGCCAGCTAGAAGACTGAGGCCACAGAGGCCAACTGATAGCTTATAGGAGACTGAGGGAGCTTAAGAAAACAGCAACACTCAAAAAGACCACCACACAGACATATGTCCATGTCTTTTTAATGGCAGTTTTCAGAAGTATTCTATATATGCTACATCAGTTGAGGTAATTGAGCTGGATTCTCTCCTGAAGCTGGAAGAAGGAGGAGGTACCAAGGAGATGGCTCAAGCTCTCTGAATCTCAAGGCCATCTGTAGCCCCAACAAGAGTTGGAGCCACTTCTAGGCAGCTCTTACTTGCACCACTGATGCACCATCCTTAATGGACCCCATACCAGTGCAGGATTGCTTTGACATGGCCCTTTCTAATGAATCAGCAGGTGCAGGACCTGGATCCAACACATTTTCACTTACAGGCAATTCCCCTCCAACAGAGCCATTTTCCAGCCTCTTTGTAACTCCTGAGTGGTGAAAAGATGCCAGCCCTAAGTAGAGTTTGCAGCCCATTATGTTCAAATTGTATTATTCCAATTCTCTCTGTGTGCAGCTGCACTTGAAGACTGCTGCAAAACTCCAGTTGGTTTTGCTTCTGGAATCATAGACTATCAGGGTTGGAAGGGACTTCAGGAGGT
Source organism: Lepidochelys olivacea (assembly GCF_965140295.1). Classification (NCBI taxonomy): domain Eukaryota; kingdom Metazoa; phylum Chordata; order Testudines; family Cheloniidae; genus Lepidochelys; species Lepidochelys olivacea. The sequence goes on along the minus strand of NC_140424.1, from coordinate 33,560,628 downwards.
CATCTAGACCAACCCCCTGCTCAAAGCAGGACCAATCCCCAACTAAATCATCCCAGCCAGGGCTTTGTCAAGCCTGACCTTAAAAACCTCTCAGGAAGGAGATTCCACCACCTCCCTAGGTAACCCATTCCAGTGCTTCACCACGCTCCTAGTGAAAAAGGTTTTCCTAATATCCAACCTAAACCGTCCCCTCTGCAACATGAGACCATTACTCCTTGTTCTGTCATCTGCTACCACTGAGAACAGTCTAGAACCATCCTCCTTGGAACCACCTTTTAGGTAGTTGAAAGTACCTGTCAAATCCCCCCTCATTCTTCTCTTCCACAGACTAAACAATCCCAGTTCCCTCAGCCTCGCCTCATAAGTCATGTGCTCCAGCCCCCTAATCATTTTTGTTGTCCTCTGCTGGACTCTTTCCAATTTTTCCACATCCTTTTAGTGTGGGGCCCAAAACTGGACATAATACTCCAGATGAGGCCACAACAATGCCAAATAGAGGGGAATGATCACGTCCCTCGATCTGCTGGCAAATGCTCCCACTTATACAGACCAAAATGCCGTTAGCCTTCCTGGCAACAAGGGCACTCTGTTGACTCTTATCCAGCTTCTCATCCACTGTAACCCCTAGATCCTTTTCTGCAGAACTGCTGCCTAGCCACTTGGTCCCTAGTCTGTAGCAGTGCATGGGATTCTTCCGTCCTAAGTGCAGGATTCTGCACTTGTCCTTGTTGATTCTCATCAGATTTCTTTTGGCCCAATCCTCTAATTTGTCTAGGTCCCTCTGTATCCTATCCCTACCCTCTAGACTATCTATCATTCCTCCCAGTTTAGTGTCATCTGCAAACTTGCTGAGGGTACAATCCATGCCATTCTCCAGATCATTAATGAAGATATTGAACAAAACCTGCCCCAGGATTGACCCTTGGGGCACTCCGCTTGATACCGGCTACCAGCTAGACATGGAGCCATTGATCACTACCCATTGAGCCAAATGGTCTAGCCAGCTTTCTATTCACCTTACAGTCCATTCATCCAACCCATACTTCTTTAACTTACTGGCAAGAATACTGGGAAGACCGTATCAAAAGCTTTGTTAAAGTCAAGGAATAACACTTTTCCTGCTGTCCCCTCATCCACAGAACCAGTTATCTCGTCATAGAAGGCAATTAGGTTAGTCAGGCATGACTTGCCCTTGGTGAATCCATGCTGACTGTTCCTGATCACTTTCCTCTCCTCTAAGTGCTTCAGAATTGATTCCTTGAGGACCTGCTCCATGATTTTTCCAGGGACTGAGGTGAGGCTGACTGGCCTGTGGTTCCCCAGATCATCCTTCTTCCCTTTTTTAAAGATGGGCACTACATTAGCCTTTTTCCAGTTATCTGGGACCTCCCACAATCACCATGAGTTTTTAAAGATAATGGCCAATTCTCTGCAATCACATCCGCCAACTCCTTTAGCACCCTCAGATGCAGTGCATCCGGCCCCATGGACTTGTGCTCGTCCAGCTTTTCTAAATAGTCCTGAACCTCTTCTTTCTCCACAGAGGGCTTGTCACCTCCTCTCCATGCTGTGCTGCCCAGTGCAGTAATCTGGCTGCTGACCTTGTTCGTGAAGACAGAGGGAAAAAAGGCATTGAGTACATTAGCTTTTTCCACATCCTCTGTCACTAGGTTGCCTTCCTCATTCAGTAAGGGGCCCACACTTTCCTTGACCTTTTTCTTGTTGCTAACATACCTGAAGAAACCCTTCTTGTTACTCTTAACATCCCTCGCTAGCTGCAACTCCAAGTGTGATTTAGCCTTCCTGATTTCACTCCTGCATGCCTGAGCAATATTTTTATACTCCTCCCTGGTCATTTGTCCAATCTTCCACTTCTTGTAAGCTTCTTTTTTTGTGTTTAAATTCAGCAAGGATTTCACTGTTAAGCCAAGCTGATCACCTGCCGTATTTACTATTCTTTCGACACATCGGGGTGCTTTGTTCTTCAACCTCAATAAGGATCCTTTAAAATACAGCCAGCTCTCCTAGACTCCTTTCCCCTTTATGTTATTCTCCCAGAGGATCCTGCCCATCAGTTCCCTGAGGGAGTCAAAGTCTGCTTTTCTGAAGTCCAGGGTCCGTATTCTGCTGCTCTCCTTTCTTCCTTGTGTCAGGATCCTGAACTCAACCATCTCATGGTCACTGCCTCCCAGGTTCCCATCCACTTGTGCTTCCCCTACTAATTCTTCCTAGTTTGTGAGCATAAAGTCAAGAAGAGCTCTGCCCCTAGTTGATTCCTCCAGCACTTGCACCAGGAAATTGTCCCCTACACTTTCCAAAAACTTCCTGGATTGTCTGTGCATGAGCCTTAGTGGTATCTCCCATAGCAAGTGCATTTGTAATAATGCTCATGGGCATCTGCTGGAAGCTGTTGGGTTTAACCTATATGTCTCTGATGGTTTTAATATTGGTGCATTGAGACTACCTCTCATTCTGTGTGATACAACCATAGGTGAGATCTGCTGAGGCCTTTGAGATAACAACACCACAGTTTTAGCACTGGGGTGCTGATGAAAGAGAATTTTCATTGGTGGGACCATCAGTGAAGGGACTCAATCTATTCCTTAGTCCAACAGAGCCTGAATGCATTGAGCTGTGGGGCATGGTGCAAAGCTTATCTCATATCCCAGGCTTCTCATAAATGGGATTATGGGCATAGTGGGGAGAACTGTTCTGATATGGGAACCAGGCCAGTTGTATTTTTGTACATTGTTTATATATGCACCCAGAGTTGTAAGCCTAACAGGCGATGTCTTTATGCAGGAGTGAGTGAATTAGAGTACATTTCCTGTTCTTTCTGGCCTCTCAGCATGGTTTTATGTGGCAATGAAGTAGTGGTCCTGGCTATGATTTTTATGTGGGTTTTGCAGGTTCGTGCTTCACCAGCTTATGTATAGAGCAGCCAGTTTTGCAAACAGTTATGTTGCTGGCGTGTGAAATTCAGGCAACCATTAATGATGCTCTAGGATTGAGTCCTGCTCCCACTGAAGTCAACAGCATAATCCCTAGAGGATCAAATCCTGCCCTTTCCTCCATGGATGCAGAAGGGACACCTGGGAACAGAATCAATCAGCCCTGTTGAATAGGGGATAGGATATGGAGAGCCATGCCGCGTGTGTGCAGACCTTAGCTCTGCTCAGCAGTAGCTCCCTATGTGTGCTAAAAGGGAAAAGAAGCAGTGGGCTAAGGGTGTGCCTGAGGATCCTCTTTTACGTGGATCCTTCTGTTCCCCACTGTCACACTCAGAGGGCGAGCTATGCTTTAGATGCCTTTGCAGTATCTTTTGAGTACACCCCTTCAAGTGACAGATCTAAGCCTGTCTTTTTCTCAGGGTAGAATTCTGCAGTTCACTCTGCTATTAGACTGGGTTTCTTACTGCAGTCCCCTTGTTTCCCAACCATGATAATTCCACACATCCAGCTGTATTTTGAACCTTCAAAAACTATCCCTTTGGGAGCTTGTCATCAGTGTCTGATTCAAGCTTCTTCCAAACAAACACATTTGTTCATTAATCCAAAGGTACATTGCAATGAGAGAACAGGGTTTAAAAATCACAAAAAGCCTATATGCATTTCGCTTTACCTAACTTAGCCTTTCCTTGACGGTTTAAGTAGGTTCCACTTAACCCCGTCACTGGGCTGGGTGAGATGCGTTCCCTTGTAACTACTGCTCCTTGGACATCCCAGACAGCATCTCTCCCCTCTTAAGTCTCAGGTTGTCTTTTTAACCATTCGAAAGTCTCTTTGCTTCGTGTTTCTGACTAAAGATCTCCTGGGGTTTTGAGCAGGGCACCAAATTCACTTACACACGTCTCCAGAGGGTACTGGAGGTGCTCTTCACAGAATGGATTGCTGGTATGGGCCCTCTGAACACCAGGAAATTGAATTCTATCTACTAGTGTTGTGTGTGGTTCCTGCAGGATTATCAACAAACTCACAGAGCTAGACAGAGATACAAAACATTCAAAAAATTAGTATATATAATGTCCATGTTCTTCACAGCCACCCTCAGAGGAATGAAGTGTTTTTGGACCACTGTGGCTAGTGCGTTTTCAGAGCTGCAGTAATAGAAAGGTCCAGCAGCTACTTCATAGCCTGAGTATGGAAAACACTTTTGCCCCAGTCTCAGGGCCAGCTCCAGGCACCAGTGTTCCAAGCTGGTGCTTGGGGCGGCAGTTAGAAAGGGGTGGCAGAGTTTCCGCCGCGGCGGCTATTTGGCAGCAGCTCCTCAGTCCCGCCGTCTGCAGTGGCAATTTGGCAGCAGCTTCTCCCCTTTGCCATCTGTGGCAGCAGTTTTTTTCACTGCTTGCGGTGGCAAAAACTTTAGAGCCGGCCCTGCCCAGTCTGCCATGGAGCTAGCTAGCATCCAGCCCAGCTACTGGGACGAAGGATTTGGGAACAAAGTCAGATGTGCCACTTACTGCTAGACTCTCAGAATCTGACCCCATGAGTTAAGTTCCTTTGAAAACTAAAATGAATATGGGATGTTCCCCTATCTCCTCTGAGGAAACCCTACCAAGCAGAATCACTTGGTTCAAAAACAAACATAAAAACTCTGATGTGCATGTTCACTATCAGAACTGGACACAAACGCTTATATGAGTGCACATATTAAAACAAAAATTAAATTCAAGTACAAGTAATCTCTACTTTAGTTTACTTGAGTTTGTATTTGAAAAGAGAATTTATAAACTCAAATTACTTGCAAATTTTGAGAGAACCCTTGTCAAGGGCATGCGTAGTAGAAACATTGGCCTGCCACTGCCCAGGAATGACTGGCATTGAGCCTAACTCATTATTTTATCAAGGATCTGGCAGTCAATCAATAGGAAATTATCTGTTCTGTATTGACGTAAATCATAGTTGGTTTCCCTTGAATGCTATGCCAAATCCTTGACAGAGTGAGTTATTGTGTGTTCTATGCCCGTTTTCTTTCTATATCAGTTCAACTACAAATTCTTCTTTGAATGCAATCAAATAGCAGTAGAATCCAAAACAGAACTATCTCAGGGAACACAGAAATTGCTATATCTAGTGCATCACCCTGCTTCCAGCTGAGGCCAATACCCGCTGCATCAGAGGTCTAGGAATTGCAGGGAGAAATGCACCTTTTCAGTTATGCAATGTGATGCATAGGAAGGGGCAGAATTCATTGGACCTCCATATTTCACCCTGAAATAGAAGATTAATTATTATTTTTAACTCCTCTACAATTTGTCTGTAGCACCTATAACCCCAGCATGTAAGTGCCTATCACCATAATATCTCATTTGGATCCACAAAGCATGATCCATGGGTGGTCTTCATAGTAATTATTACTCTTTGCTTCTCCACAGTTCTAGGGAAGCTCCCCTAGGTAGAGATTGCTTTGATTTAACCCCTTTCTCTCATGCTAGTGTTCACTGCATAGATGTAAAGGTTATTAAAGGTTATGAAATTATACAAGCCTCTTAAATGCTGTTAGTCCCACTCTGCTCTGCTGAGTTGATCAAGTTTCGAAGGAAATGTAGCTCAACACTAAGCCTACTCTGCTTTGAAGCTCCGCTACACAATCAACGGAGGGATGGAATTTTCTCTGAAGCCAGGCTAATGCCAAGTGATGCCAGCAGATTTTCTTTCAAGCCCTGCTGTCGCTGTGCTGACCAGCACAGGATGGAGCTAGCACCAGCAGCCTGAGTTGCTTGTTCTGTGGAGCTCTGACTCTCTTCGGTTGAAAGGAGTGGGGTTGGCACTAGTGGCTATTCTGAAGTTCTGCTCAAGCCACTGCAGGATGAAAGAAGCGAGGAGGGAGAGAAAAATATGAGAGAGGAGACCACCAGAGAGAGGAGGAAGAGATGGGGGAAACGGAGAGGAGAGAAATGGGTGGGGAAGTATTTTTTAGAATTGTCATTTACAATTGCCTCACAAACATGAAACATTTTCACGTGGTCCCTATCTGGTTACAGACAGTGGGCTAGATTCCCTAGATCGCTTGGCTGCTTTGCCTCACTGGAGCTGTTTGTACAAGTTGAAGCATACCTGGCCCTATATAGTTATCCCTGAAAGTATAAACTAAATTCCTGAGTTACACCAGCTTTACACTGAAGTAACTCCGCTGACTTCAATGGAGTCCTGCATAAAACTGAACTAACACAGCAGTGAATCACTCCCTGATTTTTATTTACACACTTTTGGTATGATGATATTTTACATACCATTTGATTGAGATTTTTGGTGGATTAACAATCCATAAATTCATTATCAACAGTCAGAAATCACTCGGATTCTTTTTGCAGTAAAACATGCTATGAATGCAATGGCACATTCTGGAATGTACTTTTGCTCAACCAATATTAGCATACTTTGCATCTGTTGAGGCATGAGGCACACACAAAATTATATTTTACAAAATTATATTATATTTACAAAATTACAAATACTTACCTTATTAACCCACTAACAAACCCCCACCCAGGGATAATTCTTTGCCATTCAAGGAGTATACATATTGAGATCCCAGCTGGACAGTTTATTGATTAAAAGCAAGTCAACTAAACCACTTGCAGATGTCTGTATTTTATGCGAAATAATTATTCAGATAGTTTCCCAGATTAAGTGGGGGGGAAAACCAGCTCTTTTGCAAAATATCAATTTAGCAAAGAGGTTAAGATTACTACGTTATACACCCCATATTTGTAATATGTTTGTTGTGCTTCACAGATAGCAAAAACACAATGCTGCATAGTCCATTTTATCTTAAATGCTTGCTTCTCCTTGTCCTATTAGCTGGCGTCGTCAGTGCAGACCCACAGAGCATGTGTGATTGGCACAACTTTTACAAACTGGTGAGCCAGGCCTGAGGTTTTTTGAAATCATTGTTCCTTCTCCTGGGTTCCCTGCCTGCCAGGGCTGACAAACCCCCGCTGCCAGATGGGGGCACAGAGGAGCAAAGTGACTTGCCCAAGGTAACCCCAGTGGCAGAGTCGAGAATCTTGAATCCCAATACTTCACACTCTTCACTGTACCATGCTGCCTTCTCTTGCCCCTACCTATACACTCACATTTAATCTTAAATATCTTTCCTCGATGTTCATATTTCCCAAAGTTACTCTGGGGTTTAGGAATATGGTGATCACTGCTGCCTATTCTGAGCTCGAATAATGCTTTTAAAATAATTTTTAAAAATGCTTGTAAAAAGTTGAACTCTATTTTTCAATTTTTGCAAATTAAAAACAACATTGTTTTTTAACTTTCTAGAGAGCACAAAAAACTCATGCCAGGAAAGTATGCCAGTGTAAAAACAAATCAGCTACATGTTCTCATCAAAGAAGTTACCAAGTGTTCAGATGCAATAACACTAGAGTTTTGAGACTATATTAATCACAATGAAGTGTGATGATAACTACAGACAGTAGAATGAAAAGGATGAGTAAAAGCGTGAAAAAGAACAGAAAAGGATTATGAAATACAAGAAAAATGAGATTCCTCACTACAAAATGTGGAACACATTTTCCCTTTCATTCTGCATGAGTACAACTCCCAGGATAGAAGTTATTTAATTTTGAGAGGCTGGTTTATAATAATGACTGTTTAGGAGATGTAAAAGTTATTGTGAGGAAACCACAGAGCACAAGGAAGGAGTTGGAAGTGGGGTGGAGGGAGGGAGAAGGAAAGAGAAAAAAATATTAGATATTATAAAATCAGACTAAAGGAAACAGACACAACTCTGGAGGCAGGTTAGTGACTTGACGATCTGTTGTGGTGTATATATTCACAAAATAACAGTTACCGGTAATTTGTCTCTTGTCCAGAGACATCCTGCCAGAACAGATACCCAGTCTTGGGTACTAAAATATTCCAGAGAAGTCTTTGAAACAATAAAAATGCAACACTACAAGAGGTACTGTAAGCAGCAACAGGAGGTAATAGAATGTAAAAACACACCTTCCACATAGTGTCAATATCTCACTTTTATATGGAAAGAGATAATATGATTTTCAATGAGGTTTTAATGTCTTCACTGAAAGAAAGAGAGCCTCAAAAACAATACAAACACAGAGTAAAATAAAGCTATGTCCTATCCCATATTGAAAATTAAAGGAGAGGAAAAGTTGAATTACTCCTATTTCCTGAATCCTGCCATGAATGAATGGTTGTATGCTGACAAACGATTATCTGCTGAGTGTAAGCTGGTTAGAAAATAGGTAAAACTTGCATTGGTTATGCAATTGGTTGGCGTTGATATTCAAAAATCAAATGTCAAGGGGGCAGAAAGAGAGAAGCAACAAGACAGGTACTAACAGGGGATGAAAGATAAAGTAAGCCCTGGCTACCGTCTTTTGCACCCTCCTGCTAAGTGTTAGTTGTTTTTCCTGCCTCCTGCAGGGTGTAAATTATTCATTTTACACAACTCATGAAAGCCAGACCAGTGCAAGTTACATTCATTTATTATTTGCAACTGTTTTCTGACCAATTTACACCTTTATATCCAATGAATGCCACTATTTACACCACTGCATTGACCCCTCTCCTAAGGATGAGCCCAAGAAATGCTTTGTCAAGGTGTGCAGAGAACTCCAAATAGCTGTGTTATGAACCTCCTCGATAGGAACTGATCAGGGATTGGCCACAGAGGCCAACGTTCCTTGGATCACATGAGCCTTGAGATGGCCTTCATGTTTCACATTTGGCAAGCTGTAGCAATGATAATGACTGTCTGATTTATTTTAGACATGGTTTGCTTAGAAACAGCAAAAACCTAATGTTTTGGGGTCAAACAAAACCAAAAGCTGGGTGGATTTTCTGAAGGAATCAGACTCACTATCCATATTGTGTTCCTGGCTCACACCTGGTAGCTCTGGCAAATATGTGCTGCCAAATCCACATCCGTCCAGTGGTACTCAGACATGCACCAATGCCGAGTGCAGGTGCGGACAGTGTTGTGCCAAGGCCTGTGCCAGCTAGGATTGCCAACTTTGTAATATTTAAAAACTGGACACTCAAGCAGGAGTGCTGGAACCCCCCCCTTCCCTGCCTCTTTCCTGCTGAGGCCCCGCCCCTGCCCTGCCCCCTGAGGCCCCTCCCCCCCATTTGCTCCTCTTTCCCCCTCCCTCTGTCATTCCCTACATAGGTTGGGAGGGACTCACCAGCAGAGTGGGGGCTGGGAGCTGCAGCTGCCCAATGCAGGTAGGAGGTGGCCCTAGCTGAGTAGGGGCTGGTGCAGGTGGTGACTTGGCATCTCCCCACCTCTCCCACCTGCAGTGACCGGACTTTGGGTTTCAGATCAGGTCCCCTTTTTGACCGGACTTTCCAATCAAAAGCCAGGCACCTGACCACCCTAGTGCCAGCAGCTTCAACTCTGATGCATCCACACCCCAGACACCCCTTTCTCCCATCCACACAGAAATCAGTCTGACTTGGATCAGCAAGCATGCAGGTCCTGGTACTCTGCTAGGGGGTGCGGGTTAAAACCTGAATCTCACTCAGGTCCAAGCCCTGGCATTTTACGATGTGGATGCCGGTCAAGCCACAGATCCAAATCAGAAGGGCTGCATAGTGCAGAATGGATGCGTTAGCATTGCAGTGAGACCTGGGTCCAGGAATTGTAAACCTGGGTTTGCAGTGCAGTGTGGACACTCAAGCAGGAGCTTGGAAACACTGAGTCCACATGCCCTGGTCCCAAAGACCTAAGCAGAGTGTGCAGTTTAGACATAGTCTCAGAACCAAGCTCCAATCAGTCTAAGACAGCAATTGTGTTTTTTAACTCAGCTAAGCAAAATGGTGGAAGGAGGATAGCTGGATGTACTGTACTTCCAGCTGTTTCTTGGACTTCAGATTATGACTGATTGGCACCGATGCATTTGGGGTCTGCACTGCTTACTCCCAGGTAACAAAGGAAGATAAGATGCTGTGTTTAGATTCAAGTGAGTTTTATTAATTCACTTGGAGGGATGATCTTGGGGCCTCTAATGAGTTGACATTAAGCACCCTCTGTTAGCATGGTGCAGCACGGAAGGCATTTTTGATTCATTGTGCTCCGTTCAACTTCTAACACAGCCCGCCAAGGAAAAGCAAGGAAATGCTTAAACATGCCAATCTGCTTATTCCCTACTTGCATTGCACATTCCTTCGTCATTTTCTGCACAACTTCTCAGTTCAGAAGTATAAAATAAACCCATCTGCCTGGTGGAATTCTTAACACTTACTTGAAAGAGACAGTGTTACAAGGAAAAAATACTTCATTTCAGAGATTGTCTGTATTCAGTAGATGCCCAAAATGTAGTAAGACCACATAGCAGCTAGCTCCACCTCAGTAATCAGAGCCAGTCGGCATGGCAACACCATCCTAGTTTGTATCTTAGGGTCCTATATAACCCACCCAACACCACACACAGCGGCAATACTGGGATATTCATATGAGCACAACCTATCGATTACTACACAATCCCAAATAGCATTTGCTGAATGGAGCTTAACAAGCTCTCCTGCAGTTCAACACAAAATGCAGTATGGAAAAGGCTTCCTTTTTAAGGCCGCCCACTGCACCATTATATGCAATGTAGAGCTCCCTGAAGTTTTTAAACATTGAGAGAAAAGCACAATTTGGCAGGAAATGTGTGGTAAACACTGTCTTCCCATAAACTAAATGAATAATTCATAGGAAATAGGTTGTAGAAAAGTAATTTAAAAAGGCATTTTTTCAGCACCCGAGTATTCTGACTTAAGTAATGAATTATTTTGTTTGTATTACTTTAAATTACAGTGTTTGAGGACTGATGGGTTGAAATCAAATTGTTGGGAACACTGGGGCATGGCCACTAGGTAACTCGAGGGGATGGAAGACCACAAGTGTCGATGAAGCCCCCTTGCACTAGGCCCTGGTGTCCTTGGCCCCCCACCCCGCCTGGAGGCACTCGCAGCAGCTCTGTGTGCTAGGCCCAAGTGTCCTTGGCCCCCCCGCCTGGAGGCACACACAGCAGTTATGCTGAGAATCTGCAACAGTATGTTGCAGAGTCAGACTGCCTGAAACTAAGCAAGGCCAAACAGGGGAGATATGGAAGAACAATGCTGAATAAAGCAGCTTTATGTAGAGTTTAACAAATGATACAGAGAATCAGGGAACTAGCTGGGAACTGGATTGGCTGGCTATATGGATACTTGGAGCAGCTTGCTATTGGATAAGTATGCTGGGAAAAAGGATGTATAAAAGCCTGTGTAACTTCCTGCTCTGTTGTGCAGGATTTGAGATTTTATTCTCCCTGTACCTTTTTGCAGCTGCAAATAAACTTTTCTGCTTCTCCACCCCATTGTGATTATTGGGTGTAGCACACCGGGTAACGAACCACTCAAGCTGTTGTTCAGCCTCTCGGCACTGGGTGCCGGCAACAGCTTTTGGCGTCCCTGGGTGGGCTCGAGGCTGCAATTTAGCCTTGCCCGGACCCCTCCTGGAGGTCGAGGATTGCGGCGAGAACCGACGCCCAGCGCGCACCGGTGAGTTCATCGGGGGCCTCGGAGGAGACGCGATTTGATCGACCCCAGAGGGCACAACGGTGCAACGCACTCATATAGTGGAGAAGCTGTTGTGGACAGCAGTGAAGAACCGGTCCCTTAGACGTGGGGGAGGAGCAGCTGCAGGACGGCGGTGAAGAACCGGTCCCTTGGATAAGGTAGGAACCTTTTAAAATCCGGATTATATGCTCTGTTGGAACCTGGGGACGCCCCGAGTTACCCTGTAGGTATGGGACAGGGACAGAGCTCAGAGGTTAGGGCACGGTGTACGCCCCTAGAGTGCATTCTAGCAAACTGGAAGGTATTTGGTGCGGATCCAATGACTAAGAGCCAATTAAAACGATTCTGTACAGTTGACTGGCCTCAATATCAACTAGAGGACCAGGAGTGGTGGCCACCAGGAGGGTCAATTAATTACAACACGATCCTCCAATTAGTTTTGTTTTGTCAGTGAATGGGTAAATGGAATGAACATATGTATGCGCATTTGTTTCTGACTTTATGTACTCGACCAGATATTTTACAGCACTGTAATCTGACTCCGACTGGTTCTGTAGCAGCTAATGTTAGTCCCCAGACCCTCACCCCCACTGTAATGGCAGAGCCGGTGTCCCCTTCGGCCCCCACACCCCCACCGTATAAGGGTAGGATGCCTCGGGTTACAGAGATTGCCCCCTCGGTGGGACTCTATCCTTTGCTTACCGAGACGGTTGTGGCTTGCCCAGGGGCAGATGGACGTCAGGCTACCACTATGCAAGTTTACACCCATGTGCCATTCAATCCAATAGACTTAGCAGCTTTTAAAACACAGGCTGGGGAATTCTCAACAAACCCAAGCAGGTTTATTTCAGTCTTTAAGGGGTGCCTCAGTAGTCACAAGCCGATTGAGACGACTGTAATATCTTCCTGAGAACCCTGTGGTCTGAGGTGGAGAGGGATCAGGTTACAGCTAAGGCAAGGGGAGCGTCAGCGTTCAAGCGAAAGGAATCTATCTGTCAAGTTCCTCTCCAAATAATTGTAAGCGGCTCAGGGCATTTCTGGGGATGGCAGGCTTTTGCAGGATATGGATCCCAGAGTTTGGACTGTGGGCTAAACCCCTGTACGACTGTGTAAAAGGAGCAGATCATGACCCCTTCTATTGGACCCCAGAGGCTGACAGGGCATTTAAAATCCTGAAAAGAAAATTGATGGAAGCCCCGGCTCTCCGTTTCAGTTGTATGTACATGAATGAAGGGGGGTGGTCCTAGGAGTGCTCACACAGCTGTTAGGAGCATGGAGACGTCCCCTGGCTTATTTTTCTAAGCAATTGGATCAGGTTGCAAAGGGTTGGCCGGCATGTTTACGGGCGGTCGCAGCTACTGCCCTATTGCTTGAGGAAGCCGAGAAGCTAACATTGGGAGGGGTTATGCAAATCTATACTCCCCATATGGTCCGAGCCTTATTGGATGCAAAGGGAGGTCTTGGCTCACCCAGGCTCGGATTGCTCGGTACCAGGCTAAGCTGTTAGAGAACTCTGAAGTCACCTTACAGCCTTGCCCCTCCCTTAACCCAGCCACCCTCTTGCCAGAAACAGAGGAACAGAAACATGACTGTTTAGAGATCATAGATGTCCAGTACTCCAGCCGTCTGGATTTAAAGGATGTACCCCTCCAAAATGCAGATTATGAGTGGTACACTGATGGTAGCAGTACTGTAATAGATGGGCAGAGGAGGGCGGGTTATGCTGTTGTGACCCTCCATGACACTGTGGAAGCTGAAGGTTTGCCTGCTGGGACCTCTGCCCAGCTTGCTGAACTAATAGCCCTGACCCGTGCACTTGAACTGTCAAAAGGAAAGCGGGTCAACATTTTTACTGATTCAACGTATGCTTTTGGTGTGCTGCATACTCATGCTGGCAGGGAAGCACTTATCCAACTAATGGGAAAATACTTTATCACTTCCGGACTCCGACCCCTGGCTGCCCAGGTACAAGCGGACTGCTTAGTCTGCCAAAAGAATAACCCCCGACCGGGACATCCTGTGTCACCAGCTGCCCTGGAACCCACTCCGGGCCCCGGACAAGTGTGGCAAATAGACTTTACTGAGTTTCCCCGGACCCAAGGGTTCAAATATCTCCTTGTCATAGTGGATCGGTTCAGCGGACGGCCAGAAGCCTTCCCATGCCATAATTGCACTGCCAGAACAGTGGCCCTCAAGTTTGTTAAGGAGCTCATTCCTCGCTTTGGACTCCCCCTGTGGATGGAATCTGACAACGGGACACACTTCACGTCAAAAATCATCCAAAGCATCTCACATGCCTTACAAATCCCCTGGAAACTCCATACGCCCTGGAGACCGCAAGCCAGTGGTGTAGTGGAGCGTACCAATCAGACCCTTAAACGGCATCTCTCAAAAGTGTGCCAAGAAGCCTCACTGCGATGGCCTGATGCTTTGCCCCTCGTCCTACTCCGTTTCCGCGTTCTCCCAAAGGGTAGATTAGGGCTCAGTCCCTTTGAAATTATGTTTGGAAGGGCATGGCCCATGAATGGCACCCCGGTTCTGTCAGGGGAATGGGAGTTGGGTAATGTTTTTTTGTCACAGTATATGTGTTCCCTGTCTGCTGTTCTCTTGTCTCTTCACAGGTATACCAAGGATTCCCAGCCTCTCCCCTTGGACTCTCCCGTTCACTCCTTACAGCCCGGTGACTCTGTGCTTGTTCGCACCTGGAAAGACGAGCCTCTCCAGGAAAAGTGGAAAGGACCCTATACCGTCCTGCTGATCTCCCATACAGCGGCAAAGATCGAGGAACACAAGAACTGGATCCATCACTCTCGTCTGAAGGCAGTAACCGCCCCCTCGTCAGCAGAACAGTGGACCATCTAACCTGCTGACTCCTCATCTAGTGACGATCTCGGGCTAAAGCTACTGTTTAAAAGACACAAATAGCGGGCACCTTAATGCTAAAATGGGCCCACCCAGGTACTGGAGACCCTGGGTTGGGAAGACTCTGGTAATAATTAATTGGGTAACATTGTTATTCTCTGTATTGGTATTTCCAAACTGTGCATATCGGGAGCATAACTCCTTTGTTTTGCTTGCGCACCATGTTGCTACTTTAACAAACCAGACTGATTGCTGGGTGTGTGCTCCAACTCCACTATCCCCCAAAACGGGAATGCCCCTTGACATGTTGCCCTTGACCCTAGCAGAATTAGCCACCACCAAAGAGCAGGAAAGAACAGACTCGCCGTTCTGGACCAAGACCTCTTTACAGCAGGCCACCTATCAGGACCAGGAGTATTCAGTTGCAGTACTCACTGAGGGAGTGTTATGTTTTACCCGAAACCAATCTGATCCCTATGGGCATCCTGTGGGAAAGAGCTCCTGTGTTATTACACAGTGGGCTGATGGGTATTGGATAAAGACCAACAGGGGAGGCCAACGGTGTGGGTGTAATGGTTCCTCCCCTTTTAGGGAAACACTTACAAATAATCTTATCACAAAAAAAGGGGTTTGGAAATGTAACTTGCCGTCCAGTTAATATCTCCAATGTAGCAAGCCAATGGTGGGTTTGTAGTGATCCCTATGGCGAGTGTAATTTGAATGGCACAATTAGAAATGCCCCCACTTGTACCCAATCAGGAGGATGGGATGCCCCCCTAGGGGCATATGAACTGTTTGGAAAAGCAGCCTTAAATATCCCAGGAATCCCCTTAAGAAACAGTCCTTACTGGGCCCTACAAAGTCACTATTTTGTATGTGGCCGAAAGGCTTACAAGGTGCCGCCAGCCAACTGGACAGGTAGCTGTTATATAGCTCATGGAGTTCCTCATCTTTCCATAACTGCCACACTGCCCAAAGAAAAGATTAAAAATGCCCGAGACACCTCTGTTGAGTCACGAGAAAAGACCCTGCGGCGACTGACTACGGCATTAGAGGGCAATATGAAGAATCCCCTCACAACCGAGAAGCTGGTACGGTGCTCTGTACTGGGAATAGCACCACTGTTTACTGGGCCAGCCATGGCATGCATAGGCCGCTATACTGTAAGGCTGCAGATGGTACTTAAGAAGGTGGCCTTAAAGTTAAAAAACTCAGTTAGTAATTTAGGGTCAGCAGTAAAAACATTAAATAAAGAGGTACAGCAGCTCAGGACGTTTTCCCTCCAAAACAGGCTGGCTTTGGACTATCTCTTGGCATCCCAAGCAGGGGTGTGTGCCCTCATCGGGCCCCAATGTTGTGTATATGTAAATGATAGCAGTTATGAAATCTATAAAAAGGTGGTACAGGCTGAGGCCCATGCCCGAGCCGGAGCACAGGTTGCCTATACTGCCCCAGAGAACAATTAGTTGCAAACCTTGTTTTCAGGCTGGGGTTTGTCGTCTTGGCTTGGTGGTTTATTTAGCCTGCTATTGAAAATTCTCTTTCCTGTATTGCTTGTATTACTGGTATTGTGCTGTGCAGTATCATGTGTTAGGGCCCTTTTGCAAAAGTTAATAAGTCATTCTCTTCAGGCTATCACAAAGTGCTTATGCAAAGTCATATTGTAAAAAATAAGTAGCCCAAGTGAGAAAACTCAGAGCCAAGGCTGTTGAGTGTTCTCAAAGGGGGGAGTTGTTGGGAACACTGGGGCATGGCCACTAGGTAACTCGAGGGGATGGAAGACCACAAGTGTCGATGAAGCCCTCTTGCACTAGGCCCCGGTGTCCTTGGCCCCCCCCTCCTGCCTGGAGGCACTCGCAGCAGCTCTGTGTGCTAGGCCCAAATGTCCTTGGCCCCCCCGCCTGGAGGCACACACAGCAGTTATGCTGAGAATCTGCAACAGTATGTTGCAGAGTCAGACTGCCTGAAACTAAGCAAGGCCAAACAGGGGAGATATGGAAGAACAATGCTGAATAAAGCAGCTTTATGTAGAGTTTAACAAATGATACAGAGAATCAGGGAACTAGCTGGGAACTGGATTGGCTGGCTATATGGATACTTGGGGCAGCTTGCTATTGGATAAGTATGCTGGGAAAAAGGATGTATAAAAGCCTGTGTAACTTCCTGCTCTGTTGTGCAGGATTTGAGATTTTATTCTCCCTGTACCTTTTTGCAGCTGCAAATAAACTTTTCTGCTTCTCCACCCCGTTGTGATTATTGGGTGTAGCACACCGGGTAACGAACCACTCAAGCTGTTGTTCAGCCTCTCGGCACTGGGTGCCGGCAACAAAATCTACTGCATCAAAATCAGTTTCCTTCGTGTGCATTTTTATGTTAAAATGAAGTATTTGCCAAAACAGGTTATTCCACCTCGTAACCTTCTTTTTATATTTTACTCACTCAAATGTTTCTCATTTTTAATATTATTTGTATGTTTTATCAAACCTCCATTTTAATATGTCATCTTCTTAATGGCAAATGGAAACCTTCATTTTCGCTCAACACAGAAAAAAAAAAAAGGCCAGTGTAGGAGTTTAAGCAATTAGAAAAAAATAGATTATACCCTAGACCTCTTATAACCTAAACTAAGCATTTATCCAAACTGTCTTATACTATCTAGAAACACCAGACTAATTTTGGAAGGTTATATATGGTAAAGAAAATTAAAATAGGATCTAGCCCCTTTTTACTTCACTTCCCCTTTCCCTACTCTTCTTTTATGGGCTCTTCTGTATTGGTATGGTCGCACTACTGCTAACAGAAGTGTAAGGCTGCTTCCAGTGACCTGTGTTGAACTACATCCCATAGAGGCCTACTGCTCAGAGCAACTGGAAGTAAGGCGATCTGAGATTTAGTTTCAGCCCTGCCACTGACTTGCTGTGTGACCTTCAGCAAATCATTTACCATCTCTGTACTTCAGTGTCGCCCCTCCATGAAATGGAGACAATAGTTACCTCTCTCAGAGGAAAAGTTGGGAGGGTTAGTTGTTTTGGTGAGGAAACCAAAAATGAAAAAAATCTAATGTCTTTAAAAGTCAGCCTAATCTAATCTGGAACAACAAACACTATTAGGTACTGATTATAACTGTATGGTAGTTCCATAGCATCACTATAGGCAGAGAGGCAGAGTTAAGGTTACTGAGTGCCTTAACTGTGCATTTTCATACCTTGGATATCTTTTAAGTTTTACCTTAAATCTGAATTCCTAGGTTTCTAAAGCTTGATTTTTGAGATAATTACAATGTTCCTGTAATGTTTTTGTTCTTAAATTACCAAGAAATACTCACCCTTAACTCTGGTTTTAGGTATTTTTCATCTGGGGAATTATTTCATATAGCATTCAATAGTGCTAGGTGTCTCCCAACACACAAGTCATGGTCCATGCCCCAGGAATCTTACTAACTAACATCACAAATGATATTAACAAGAGAGTGAGGTTGCGGTTGAGGAAGGAAGGCCAAGGGTTACATCATTAAGAGAATATATTTACTCAGCAAGGGCACAACATAGTGGAGTGATTTCTTGGTAAAAGAAATAAGAAGTCTTAGCTGGCTAACTTTCTGTTGGAGTTGCAGCAGAAGCCAGGTTTAGGAGGAACTTGAAAGAGAAGGGGTCATAGTTTTGAGGACCAGCTCAGGAAGGGAGTGCTGAAAACAAAGTGATAGTTGAGGGACAAGTAGACAAATAGGGTAACATCTTTAGCAGAGGTGAGAGAAAGACAAGTGCAGTTAAGGGGCAAAGTTATGCAGGGCCTTGAAGGTGACAAGAAGAAACTGGATGTTGATGCAGTGAAACTGGGGGAGCCAACGGAAGCAGTCAAAGAAATGATTAGATTGATGCAGCAGGAAAATTACTTTAGCAACTATGTTGTGTATGGAAGACCAGAGAGGAGGAGGTTATCGTAACTGAGATAGGGGAAGTATTTCAGCTGTCTTGTCAGGAAAGAAAGGTCAGATCTTAGATACCAGGAAGGAAGAAATTATAGGGCTTGGAGGTGGCTGGGATGTGATGGACTAGGGAGAGGGAGGAGCCTCCCTGCTTCCCAGGTTACAGTAACGAATCACCGCAGGAGGGTGGATGGTATCACTGACCAAGAATGGAGAGAGAGGAGGTTCTGGGGAAAGGATCAGCAATTTGGTTTTTGCCATGTTAAATGGCTAATGAGATATCCGAGAGGAGACATCAGAGAGTCAGGCTGAGGTGAATCATGCTCACAAAGCTCTTTGAGTTCATCACATAAAAGACATTATAGTAGTGTAATGTTGTACTACAATGTGATGTACCCTTACTACCTCCTTCTGCACTATGCTTTTACAAACAGCAGAATACCTCATTGCTAGGGGGCTTATTCCTTCACCCACTTACTTCCCTGGTCCTTCTCGCATGAACAGAGAGCAACAATACCCGAAGTCCAAAGGTGCAAACAATTCGATGTTTATTGGGGTGAACTTCCAGCAAGCATGATTCCAGTTTCCTTCCTTAGTATCCTCCTTCCCAGCTCTGACACCACAGAGCCTTACACCTGTGTCCCTGTTCCCATTTCCCCCTTTAGCAAAACATGATTCCAATTTTCTTACCCCCATTCCCTGCTCCCATTTCCCTTACCCACATGCCCATGCCCACCCCCACCCACACCCACTCACTTCCTCATTGACTACAGATTATATAGTAAAACTTGAGTTCTGCTTAGCTATACCTTAACCAATCATTTTCCTGAAATTTAACTAACCAATCCTAACATATTGTCCAATTATATCCCACCACCTTAATTAGTTTATACCCAGCAAAATTAATTATACAGCAGACAGGAACAATCACAGAACCAGACAGAGATTATACAGACAAACAATAGCAAAGTGGGAACTACAATGACAAGACAACACAGAAGTGAAGATTTCACATCCCAGCTATTGATAAGTGAGTTCTTGCCAGACAGGATGCTATCAAACTAAGTTTCCTTTTACATTTTCTAGGCACTTCCCTTTCTCTGGAGGTGATAGGAATACAATCCTGTCCTGATAGTGCCTAACAGCCCAATAGCACCTTATTTCAATGTGACTAGTTTGGAATGTGAGGATGTGACCGTTCGCTTCCCAGCTTATGGCTGCCTTTGCTGCTTAGCCAAAGGCCTTAGCCTAAGAACAGGGCCTCAGACTGTCACAGTAAGAGAAGGCCCTTACACCAGCAGATAGTGATTTTGATTCTTTTATACCTCTATAATTAGCCAAGTGATAAGAATACACCTAAATTCTTAGAGTATAGGCCTTTTCAGACAGGCCTGAATATCTATATCCTAACACTCACTTACCACAAAGTGGGAAAAGAATAATTAAATTTACTTTTTCAAATGTGCCTCTGCAGAATGGAATGGAATTGTACACAGCCAATAAGAGCTTGGAATTTAACTTTAATTGGATTGGCTTTTCATTGCTTATACTGATGGGCAAGATCATGCTTAAGGCCTGGATATTTAAAAATACACACAATTTGTGCCAACAATTATGACAATTCATGTTACCCATGCTGGGAAGGTAGACATCTAACCAGCTTTCTGCTCCTGTATGTATCATGTATACCCAGGATCACAATAATTATGCACATTATGCATGTGCATATTAAAAAAATATATTCTAATATATAAATATAACAAAGATTAATCTTAACATCTGGACCTACAATTTGCTGTATACTTTTTGACATAGGTGACCACAACTTGAATATAGGTAAGACACAACTTAGGTAAGATCAGACCAATGATGTATGAAATGCCATTATAATATTTCTATTCTATTTCATATCACTTCCACATCCTAGTACATTGTTTTTCCATCATCCAGGGAGACACCTTAACAACAAATCCAGAAGACACTGTCCAAAATGCCAAACATCCCCCACAACCACAACTTCATTGGTGTGAAGATATATCAATACAACAGGTTGGATGAACACTTCATGGCAAGTCTGAACCTGTTTGTGGAGCAAACCAGATACCTCCAAGTGAGCTGGAATCAACAGTACATTAAAAAGACAGACCTCTTCCCAGGATGAGAGTGAATATAAGGATGCCAGAACTGTATACAACTACCTGTATAATCTACAATGCTACATACACATTGATCCCTCAGTTGTTAACAATTGTTTATGTGGAAGCCAGGCCTTTTAAACCTTCTGTACATCCAGATACTTTTTTTTATCTGGATTTTATCTAAGGTCAGGGGAAGTATATCTTTGATTTTCCATAGATGAATACATATCTTCCAGTCTAAACACTTTAAAAAGGCCACTGCACACTTCATCTGGCTTCATACTTGCAAATAGAAACTCTTTACATTCCTCATCTGTACCTGAATTCTATATAACTCAAAAAAAAAAAATCTAGCATCTCTATTGTAAAAAGCCAGAGAAGAAGGATCGTCTTGCGGTCAAGTGATTAGATGAGCACTCGGGAGACTTGAATTCAATTCCCAGCTCTGTCATAGATTCCATATGTGATTTTGGGCAAATCACTTTGTCTGTGCCTCAGTTCTCTATCTGTATAATTACATTTGATAGCATTTGAAATAACCAAATAGATGGGATAGCGTAGTGCTAAGACATGGTTCTTTGTACTTGCTAATTTCTTTTCATTAAAGACTACAGGCATGACTGAAAAATAGATCAGATTGCTCAAATGAGTCAAATGACTGAGGGGCAGCCAGGTGATTATATTCTGCAGCAATTTCTATTCACAGTATATGCACAGTCCAGAGAGTCTTCCAGAGCCGTAACAATTTCTTACAACCAAATCTGAGCCACTGACTTGGCTACTTTCTCTTGTGAGAATCTTCTGGGTTTACTGTGCAGTGTATACAATACCCATTGAAGGGTTAACTTAAATTTCCTGGAACAAGTGTGTCATGATCAGGGCATGGACAGACATGCCTAATGGAGATAGCAGGAGTCATGCCTGTTGGTCAGAGCTGGAGTCAGCAGCTAAGAAAATGGGTGCTAGTCAGAGCCAAGAGTCAGACCTGGAACCCAGAGCGAAGGGTCAAGGACCAGCCAGGAGAGCAGGTCAGGAATGAGGCAGGAACAGGAGCAATCTCAGTGCAGGGATAAGCACTGAGTAGCTGGCGACCTGCTGCTGAGCTTAAATGTAGGTCTGCTGGTTCTCTTCAGGCTATAAAACAATCCTACCACAATCCAGCTAAACTCATTAATCTGCCTGGAAGGTGGGCCTGCTAGTCTTCAAACTCAGGTGAAGATGCTCAATCCTGACAGTGTCCTAACATCAGAGTGTTGGGAACACTGGGGCATGGCCACTAGGTAACTCGAGGGGATGGAAGACCACGAGTGTCGATGAAGCCCCCTCGCACTAGGCCCCGGTGTCCTTGCCCCCCGCCCCTCCCGCCTGGAGGCATTCGCAGCAGCTCTGCGTACTAGGCCCAAGTGTCCTTGGTCCCCCCGCCTGGAGGCACACACAGCAGTTATGCTGAGAATCTGCAACAGTATGTTGCAGAGTCAGACTGCCTGAAACTAAGCAAGGCCAAACAGGGGAGATATGGAAGAACAATGCTGAATAAAGCAGCTTTATGTAGAGTTTAACAAATGATACAGAGAATCAGGGAACTAGCTGGGAACTGGATTGGCTGGCTATATGGATACTTGGAGCAGCTTGCTATTGGATAAGTATGCTGGGAAAAAGGATGTATAAAAGCCTGTGTAACTTCCTGCTCTGTTGTGCAGGATTTGAGATTTTATTCTCCCTGTACCTTTTTGCAGCTGCAAATAAACTTTTCTGCTTCTCCACCCCGTTGTGATTATTGGGTGTAGCACACCGGGTAACGAACCACTCAAGCTGTTGTTCAGCCTCTCGGCACTGGGTGCCGGCAACAGCTTTTGGCTTCCCTGGGTGGGCTCGAGGCTGCAATTTAGCCTTGCCCGGACCCCTCCTGGAGGTCGAGGATTGCGGCGAGAACCGACGCCCAGCGCGCACCGGTGAGTTCATCGGGGGCCTCGGAGGAGACGCGATTTGATCGACCCCAGAGGGCACAACGGTGCAACGCACTCATATAGTGGAGAAGCTGTTGTGGACAGCAGTGAAGAACCGGTCCCTTAGACGTGGGGGAGGAGCAGCTACAGGACGGCGGTGAAGAACCGGTCCCTTGGATAAGGTAGGAACCTTTTAAAATCCGGATTATATGCTCTGTTGAAACCTGGGGATGCCCAGAG
Organism: Lepidochelys olivacea; assembly: GCF_965140295.1. Taxonomy (NCBI): domain Eukaryota; kingdom Metazoa; phylum Chordata; order Testudines; family Cheloniidae; genus Lepidochelys; species Lepidochelys olivacea. Next base: position 33,537,992 of record NC_140424.1, on the reverse strand, counting down.
TTACCCTGTAGGTATGGGACAGGGACAGAGCTCAGAGGTTAGGGCACGGTGTACGCCCCTAGAGTGCATTCTAGCAAACTGGAAGGTATTTGGTGCGGATCCGATGACTAAGAGCCAATTAAAACGATTCTGTACAGTTGACTGGCCTCAATATCAACTAGAGGACCAGGAGTGGTGGCCATCAGGAGGGTCAATTAATTACAACACAATCCTTCAGTTACTCCTGTTCTGTCAGTGAATGGGTAAATGGAATGAACATATGTATGCGCATTTGTTTCTGACTTTATGTACTCGACCAGATATTTTACAGCACTGTAATCTGACTCTAACTGGTTTGGTAGCAGCTAATGTTAGTCCCCAGACCCCCACCCCCACTGTAATGGCAGAGCCGGTGTCCCCTTCGGCCCCTACACCCACACCTTGTAAGTCCCCAGTGGTTGGCCTATACCCCTTAATCACTGAAACTAAAGTCGCCCGGTCTGGATCAGACAGGCGTCCTGCCACAACTATGCAGGTTTATACTCATGTGCCCTTTAATCCTGTGGATTTGGCTGCTTTCAAAGCACAGGCAGGAGAGTTTTCCACCAACCCAAGCAGGTTTATATCAGTCTTTGAGGGGTGCCTCAGTAGTCACAAGCTGGACTGGGATGATTGTAACGTCCTCCTGCGAACCCTATTGTCTGAGGTTAAAAGACAACAGGTTGTGTCCAAGGCAAGGGAGGAGGCACAGAGACGGTATGACCGGGATCGTATTAATGTCCCTGACCCGGATGCACAAGTCCCCCGAGCAGACCCCAGGTGGAATCCAAATGATCATGGGGATATGACCCGCCTTACCTCCTATAAGGAGTTGCTTTTGCATGGACTCCGTCACTCGGCTGTCCGACATAATAATTGGGCAAAGCCATATGAAGTAATGCAGGATTTAAAAGAAAGCCCAGGGGCCTTTCTACAGCGTATTCGGGACACCATTCGACAGAACACTAATGCAGACCCCGATGATCAGGCAACTGAGTCAATTATTAAGGAAATTTTTACGAGCAGAGCAGCCCCTGATATTAAAAGAAAGTTACAGAAAAAGGAGAATTTAATGGGTATAACCATGGCACAAATTTTAGAGACTGCAAACCAAGCTTATAGTCTGAGAGAGACAGAGAAGAAGAGAAAGCAAGTGAGATTGATGGTAACAGCGGTACAGGCCGGCACTAAGAGAAGTGGCCGGGGAGGAAGGGGCCGTGGACGCGACCGTCCGGGCCTGCAGGAGAGACGACTGGGTCGCAACCAGTGTGCCCTGTGTCGACAGAAGGGACACTGGAAAAATGAGTGCCCAAAGAGGAAAGAAAAGGGGGGTGCCCCTATGATGGCGATGGTGAAGCAGGAATAGGGGTGTCAGGGGAGACGGACCACCCTACCCCCGGAACCCCGAGTAAAGATGCGGGTGGGAAGCTCAGAAATAGATTTTTTAGTGGACTCTGGAGCGGCCCGAACTGCTGTAAATCAGCCTCTTCAGTTGCCAGTAGCAGATTCCCTTACTGTGGTGGGAGCCACAGGCAGGGACACCAAGTGCCCAGTGTATGCCCCAGCGGAATGTGCTTTGGGAGACAGGACTATATCCCACAAGCTGGTATACCTCCCTGAGTGTCCAACACCTCTGCTGGGACGGGATCTACTTTGTCGCCTCGGTGCCACCCTGCATTTTACTGAGGACGAAATAACCCTTACCTTACCCCCTGAGAATGCCTGGATCATGACCCTTGCAGTTGAGCCCTCAGCCATGCAAGCCCCAGAATGGAGCCCGTGGAAAGACCAGGTGTACCCCCTCGTGTGGGCATCAGGGATTCCAGGAAAGGCCACCCACCAGACCCCTATTACTATTCAGCTCATACCAGGGAAAGGCCCAGTGCAAGTAAAACAGTATCCAATCAAGAGGGAAGCCAGAAAAGGTTTACAGGAAACTATAGATCAATTCCTAATGTATGGTATTCTCCGGAAATGTCAGTCAGCCTGGAACACTCCCATTCTACCCGTACAGAAGCCTGATGGCACGTATCGGCTGGTACAGAACCTAAGGGCAGTCAATGAACGGGTTAAGACTCTGCACCCTCTTGTCCCTAACCCGTACACCTTATTGGCTTCTATAGGGAGACAGTATACCCATTTTTCAGTCCTTAATCTGAAAGATGCTTTCTTTACCATCCCAGTTGCCACCCCATCACAGGAGATCTTCTCCTTTGAGTGGGAGGACCGAAAAAGGGTTAAAAAGCAACTTTGCTGGACAGTGTTGGCCCAGGGATTTAAAAACTCTCCACCCTATTTGGCCAGGCTCTGGCCAGGGACCTACAGGAGTGGGATAATAAGAAGGCTCTCCTTCTGCAGTATGTAAATGATTTGTTAATTGCCACTGTGGGCCAAAAACCCTGTCTTAAAGCCACCGTGAGCCTCCTGAATTTTATTGAACTCCGGGGATATCGTGTAGCACGGAGTAAGGCTCAAATTGCCCTCCCAGAGGTACGGTACCTCGGGTTTCACATACGGCAAGGGGAGCGTCAGCTTTCAAGCAAAAAAAAGGAAGCTATCTGTCAAGTTCCTACCCCAAGTAACCGTAAGCGGCTCAGGGCATTTCTGGGTATGGCAGGCTTTTGCAGGATATGGATCCCAGAGTTTGGACTGTGGGCTAAACCCCTGTACGACTGTGTAAAAGGAGCAGATCATGACCCCTTCTATTGGACCCCAGAGGCTGACAGGGCATTTAAAATCCTAAAAAGAAAATTAATGGAAGCCCCAGCTCTGGGCCTGCCAGATCTCTCTAAGCCGTTTCAGTTGTATGTACATGAACAAAGCGGGATGGCCCTAGGAGTGCTCACACAGCTGTTAGGAGCATGGAAGCGTCCTGTGGCTTATTTTTCTAAGCAATTGGATCAGGTTGCAAAGGGTTGGCCGGCATGTTTACGGGCGGTCGCAGCTACTGCCCTATTGCTTAAGGAAGCCGAGAAGCTAACATTGGGAGGGGTTATGCAAATCTATACTCCCCATATGGTCCGAGCCTTATTGGATGCAAAGGGAGGGCTTTGGCTCACCCAGGCTCGGATTGCTCGGTACCAGGCTAAGCTGTTAAAGAACTCTAAAGTCACCCTACAGCCTTGCCCCTCCCTTAACCCAGCCACTCTCTTGCCAGAAACAGAGGAACAGAAACATGACTGTTTAAAAATCATAGATGTCCAGTACTCCAGCCGTCCGGATTTAAAGGATGTACCTCTCCCAAATGCAAATTATGAGTGGTACACTGATGGTAGCAGTACTGTAATAGATGGGCAAAGGAGGGCGGGTTATGCTGTTGTGACCCTCCATGACACTGTGGAAGCTGAAGGTTTGCCTGCTGGGACCTCTGCCCAGCTTGCCGAACTAATAGCCCTGACCCGTGCACTTAAACTGTCAAAAGGAAAGCGGGTCAACATTTTTACTGATTCAAAGTATGCTTTTGGTGTGCTGCATGCTCATGCTGGCCTGTGGAAGCAAAGGGGAATGCTGACAGCCCAAGGCTCCCCAGTCAAGTACGGGCCCCAAATCCTCCGGCTCCTAGAAGCCATACAACTCCCCTCGGAAGTGGCGGTGGTACACTGTAAAGCCCATCAAAGGGAGGATCAAGATGTGGCCAGAGGTAACGCCCGGGCAGATAGAGAGGCTAAGCATGCTGCCACCCTGCCATCCCCTCAGGCTGAGAACGCCCATATGCATGCCCTTATCCCATCAGTAGGGGAGCTTCCAACCCCTCAGTACTCTGGGGAGGAGAAACAGCTAACTGACAAACTCAGTCTCCGGGAAAAGGAGGGATGGCTCCATTCCCCAGAAGGGAAGGTCCTCTTACCAAAGGGCCTAATCCGGCCAGTGCTGCAGAAACTACATCAAACCACTCATGCTGGCAGGGAAGCACTTATCCAGCTAATGGAAAAATACTTTATCACTTCCGGACTCCGACCCCTGGCTGCCCAGGTACAAGCGGACTGCTTAGTCTGCCAAAAGAATAACCCCCGACCGGGACATCCTGTGCCACCAGCTGCCCTAGAACCCACTCCGGGCCCCGGACAAGTGTGGCAAATAGACTTTACTGAGTTTCCCCGAACCCAAGGGTTCAAATATCTCCTTGTTATAGTGGATCGGTTCAGCGGATGGCCAGAAGCCTTCCCATGCCGTAACTGCACTGCCAGGACAGTGGCCCTCAAGTTTGTTAAGGAGATCGTTCCTCGCTTTGGACTCCCCCTGTGGATGAAATCTGACAACGGGACACACTTCACGTCAAAAATCATTCAAAGCATCTCACATGCCTTACAGATCCCCTGGAAACTCCATACGCCCTGGAGACCGCAAGCCAGTGGGTACCAATCAGACCCTTAAACAGCATCTCTCAAAAGTGTGCCAAGAAGCCTCACTGCGATGGCCTGATGCTTTGCCCCTCGTCCTACTCCGTATCCGCGTTCTCCCAAAGGGTAGATTAGGGCTCAGTCCCTTTGAAATTATGTTTGGAAGGGCATGGCCCATGAATGGCACCCCAGTTCTGTCAGGGGAATGGGAGTTGGGTAATGTTTTTTTGTCACAGTATATGTGTTCCCTGTCTGCTGTTCTCTTGTCTCTTCACAGGTATACCAAGGATTCCCAGCCTCTCCCCTTGGACTCTCCCGTTCACTCCTTACAGCCCGGTGACTCTGTGCTTGTTCGCACCTGGAAAGACGAGCCTCTCCAGAAAAAGTGAAAAGGACCCTATACCGTCCTGCTGATCTCCCATACAGCGGCAAAGATCGAGGGACACAAGAACTGGATCCATCACGCTCGTCTAAAGGCAGTACCTGCCCCCTCGTCAGCAGAACAGTGGACCGTCCAACCTGCTGACTCCTCATCTAGTGACAATCTCGGGCTAAAGCTACTGTTTAAAAGGCACAAATAGCGGGCACCTTAATGCTAAAATGGGCCCACCCAGGTACTGGAGACCCTGGGTTGAAAAGACTCTGGTAATAATTAATTGGGTAACATTGTTATTCTTTGTATTGGTATTTCCAAATTGTGCATATCGGGAGCATAACTCCTTTGTTTTGCTTGCGCACCATGTTGCTACTTTAACAAACCAGACTGATTGCTGGGTGTGTGCTCCAACTCCACTGTCCCCCAAAACGGGAATGCCCCTTGACATGCTGCCCTTGACCCTAGCAGAATTAGCCACCACCAAAGAGCAGAAAAAAACGGACTCACCGTTCTGGAACAAGACCTCTTTACAGCAAGCCACCTATCAGGACCAGGAGTATTCAGTTGCAGTACTCACTAAGGGAGTGTTATGTTTTACCGAAAACCAATCTGATCCCTATGGGCAACCTGTGGAAAAGAGCTCCTGTGTTATTACACAGTGGGCTGATGTGTATTGGATAAAGACCAAAAGGCAAGGCCAGCAATGTGGGTGTAATGGTTCCTCCCCTTTTAAAAAAACTCTTACAAATAATCTTACCACAAAAAAGGGGTTTGGAAATGTAACTTGCCGTCCAGTTAATATCTCCAATGTAGCAAGCCCAAGTGAGAAAACTCAGAACCAAGGCTGTTGAGTGTTCTCAAAGGGGGGAGTTGTTGGGAACACTGGGGCATGGCCACTAGGTAACTCGAGGGGATGGAAGACCACGAGTGTCAATGAAGCCCCCTCGCACTAGGCCCCGGTGTCCTTGCCCCCCCCCCCCCCCGCCTGGAGGCATTCGCAGCAGCTCTGCGTACTAGGCCCAAGTGTCCTTGGCCCCCCCGCCTGGAGGCACACACAGCAGTTATGCTGAGAATCTGCAACAGTATGTTGCAGAGTCAGACTGCCTGAAACTAAGCAAGGCCAAACAGGGGAGATATGGAAGAACAATGCTGAATAAAGCAGCTTTATGTAGAGTTTAACAAATGATACAGAGAATCAGGGAACTAGCTGGGAACTGGATTGGCTGGCTATATAAATACTTGAAGCAGCTTGCTATTGGATAAGTATGCTGGAAAAAAAAATGTATAAAAGCCTGTGTAACTTCCTGCTCTGTTGTGCAGGATTTGAGATTTTATTCTCCCTGTACCTTTTTGCAGCTGCAAATAAACTTTTCTGCTTCTCCACCCCGTTGTGATTATTGGGTGTAGCACACCGGGTAACAAACCACTCAAGCTGTTGTTCAGCCTCTTGGCACTGGGTGCCGGCAACAAGAGTGTGACTAGCCAATCAATAATTGATACTTTCCTGAAGAACTGAGGTGGGGCTGGTGTTCTGTGGAACCAGACAGAACTGGAATTCTCTCGGTCTCTGGATTGCTTGTGCAGATTCAGTTATTTTCTCCTGTTCAGTTAAACCTGCATGTTTAAAAAAGCAATTGTTATCTTTCTAACTTCACTCTGGAGTCTTCCTTACTTTCACTCCAAGCACAACTGTTTAGTGATGGATGGCATTTTAGAAAAGAGAGGAGAATGTAGAAAGTCTGGGGAAAATCAAAAAAGAAAAACAGAAACAAAATGTTAATATTGATCATTATGAGAATGCCTGTGGGCCCCACATGAGAGTGGGGTTCTATTGTGCTAGGACCCATATAGACCTATAGCAAGAAACAGTCCCAGCATTGAATTGCTTGCAGCCTAACCTGACAAGACAGACAAAGGGTTGGAGAAAGGAAGTATTATCATCCCCATTATACAGATGGAGAGCTGACAAAAAATGACTTGCCCCAAATCACACATGGAATCTATGACAGAAGTAGGAATTGAATTCAGGATAGAACTGCCCGGAGGGGCTGGGTGGGGAAGAGGGGAAGAGGCAGTTAGCCCCTGGCCTCCCTTTTGAAAGGGCCCTCAAATGGAGAGGTAGTGCAACCTGGCAATGGGGTCACAATGCCACTCATTGGAATCTGGCCCAGCAGCTCCTCCATCATGACAGAGAAGCCATCAGGCCATACCTGAGTGGTCACAACACCTGAAGTGGGGAGCTGGGCCCAGCCCCATTGGACAGAAGCCACTGTTGCAGAGTGAATTCAGGGTGGGCTCGTTCTCCAATTGACCCCTTCAGCCTTGCCTCAGAGCTAATTTTTTTGAGCCTGTTTCACATTTTGCTCTGGGCCACAGAAAACCTCCATGTCGCTCTGAAACTAACAAGCAATATCTGCAAGATTAACTCTTTCAGCATTACTTAAAACAATCTATAAATAGTGGTGAAGTGATAACATTTTCCACTTGGTGGCAGATATTGCTTTTTAAAAATAAACATCTAACTTGAGGCTTGAAAGAATCAGCTTTCATATATAAAGGGTTCAGTTATTCCTGTTAGGCACAGCCCTGCCTCATGGGCTCAGCCAAGCCACACAGTTCCAGGGAAAGCATCAAGAGGCACAATGCCTCAGGGAGGCACATATTCAGAGGCAGCAGGCCCACAGCTGTACCTCTTCAGTGGAAGCAGGTTACTGCTCCCTCCTGCCTGAGGCCAACCAGCTCTGTGAGTGGAGGGAGGACAGATACATGGTCTCCCCTCATAATGGCTTTTGCTCGTTCTTTTAATAGTACTATGCACCCTGGAGAAGCGGGAAGCAAGCAGGCCCTGAGTACAGGGATTTCAACTGTGGCTGGTCTTTATGTGGGTAATGGAGGAAGATGGTTCTTTGCACCCTCCCCTTCACCACCAACCCTACATAAATGCCAGGCCCATTCTGGCCCCATATGGGCATTTCTGATAATGGAACCATCTCCCTGTTGTCTTTTGACATTGTGCCACTGAGGAGGAGCCTTGTGTGATAATGTTTATAATATTTAAGGTAGAGTGTATGCTTTCATTTTCTTCTTAGACTCTACCTTGGAAGAAAAGCAATAAATGAGCTGTATCCTAATAACCAGTAATGAAAATCTCAGGATCTCTTGAACCATTACTGGTAGATAGAACTAGTTATGCATCTGGAAGATTACTGAATAGAAATAGATGTATTGCCCGAACCAGCAGACAGTCAATTAATTTAATACTATGAATGCTCAGTCTTAAGTGCAAAATATTCTGAATAAAAATGTAAATCATTCAGAATCTGCCTCCTTGGTGTCCACAGAGGGTTTTTTTCTTTCTTTCTTTTTTTGAAAATTCACAGAAAAATGTTGCAAGTGCCATTTGCCATTCAATCGGACTATAGAAATGTTTTAAGTATTATACAACTGTGGATATTTTTGCAAAAAAACCCATCTGAACTGGAAAAATTCAGTGCAATACTGTCTAGTGTATGTGTGTGTGAGGAGGTGTCCAAGCATTCTGAAAAAAATATTACAATGTTCATTCCCTCAGGGGGGTAGGAGGACTGTATGTACTAGGTATCCTCAATTCTTACATATAACAATGGTTTCCGTTTCAGTTTTAATTGTTTTACCTAATACAATTATTTTGAACATGGTTGGCAAAAGCTTTGGTGGCACAATAAGATCACCATCGATGGCGATAAACTGACTCTCTGTTCAGATTATGTTAAGAATCTAGTTAGAGATTGCAGATAGAGTTCTACCCTGATCAAAGAGGCTACATCCATTGGGGATTTGTGATGAAGATGTACTAATTAAACATTTTATTGGGATTTCTTAAAACTGTAACAAACAAGACTCCAGTAACGAACCCCCTCTTAGTATGCTATAAGCCCTCCAAAGATCCCTTCTCATCTCTAGATGTAGTGCTTTAGTCTAATTACTCTTATCATTTAACTGTCAGGTGAGCCAGAGGAAGCAGAGGAGCTGGTGGTCACTGCCTTTGCTTCAGTAGTGTGTTGCTTGGTGGTGGCATAACTTGTTGGCACTGCATATTCAGCACTTCCTCCTGGACTTGTGACCACATAAAGTGAGCAGTGCAGAGCCACAGATCTTTCCCATCTAGCCATGCACTCTTTGTGCCTAGGTTTGGCTCCCCTGCTACTGTCCCATCTTATTGCAACTGAGCCACATCCCACTGCAAAGATTCAGAGCAGTGTATGCGGCATGATAGCTCCCTGTGACCTCTCTTATGTGGGCCATCAGTTGGTGCCACCAGGCTGTCAGGAGCCCAATCCTGCTGCTGGTGCAGCCTTCTTCTGCTACTGTCTCCCAGTGAAAATGATTATGTATTCTTATCTCTGATGCTTTTGCAGCTATCCCCCGTTTTGCTACCACCACTTGTGCTCCAAAGCTTGGCTAAGGTGGACCTTTCTCCTTTGACCATAGGGTGAGGCATTCTGTGAGCCCAGGAAGAATGATGATTCTTTACATGGTCTACCAAAATGCTGAGGTCCCGAGCTACTTCCTCAAACCAAAACTGACCTGCCTTTCACACTCCAAGCTGCATGCATAATGCTTTCTCTGTACATGTCCAGCTGGGAAATCACTCCACACCGGGGACAACTTTTTTCCCCTCTGGACCATCTTTTCACCATTTTTGACCATGATGCACCAGCCTCATCTTCACCCCACTCACTGCTTCTCTCCCTGGTCCTCTGCTATGCCTGTCATCTTCCTTACCTGTTTGCCCCCCTGCACCCTATCAGTAATTTTAGTTTTATCTGTGTGTGCATGTGACTGTCCATATTTTCTATTTCTTTGTAATTAACCCCACAATACTGCTTAAATATGACATTTCACTCAAGTAGTTTTTCCTTTGTCTTTTGTTTTTATGCTTTTGCACGAGAAGTGGCCAGGCTACTGAATATTTCAGAGAAAAGCAAAATGTCATAAATGCAAATAACCTACACCAAGCATGTGGAAAATTTCAAATAAGTATAATTTTGTCTTTTTTTTGAGGGGGGGGAGGAATGAGTAGCATTATTGCATAATTCTAGTAAATGCCCTTTTCAATCCAGGTGGACTAGCAATACACCATCTGTTTTAATATCTAATTTACTATATGCCATCCACGACCTTCAGTTTTAGCTTCACTGTAGAATCCATCAATCTGTGCACCTGGCACACATCCTTTGTGTGTGCTTGATAACTGGAATCTTCATTTTAATGGCTCTTGTAGAGAATAGCAACTATCTTCTATGTTCAACAGAACGGCTGGTGTGCTTTTGCATCCCTATCCATGGCACTGTTATTACCAGGAATTTGTCTACATCAGATTGAAATCCATTTATTATTTTGTGAGATTAGGAATTTGAAACCCTCCTTGTTTGTTTTTAGCACTTAACTTTGTGACATTTTTTCATGCAAATGCTTTAGAAAATATAAACAACCTATCTTCCAAAGGGAATAGTTGTAAAAGAAAACTAAGTTGTGGATCTGAGACCAATTTCAGTACAGTAGAACTACGCCATAGAAAATTCCACCTATCCAATCAAGAGGTCATCTAGTCCAGCCCTCCTGTACTGAGGCAGGACCAAGTAAACCTAGACCATTCCTCACAGGTGTTTGTCTAACCTGTTTTTAAAAACCTCTAGTGAAGGAGATTTCCCCCTCAGTTGTCTTTTCTCAAGACTAAACGCGCCCAGTTTTTTTCACCTTTCCTCATAGCTCAGGTTTTCTAAACCTTTTATCATTTTTGTTGTTTTCCTCTGACTCTCTTCAGTTTGTCCACATCTTTCTTACAGTGTGAGAACCGGACATATCACTTGCATATGACACTCCTGTTAATACATCCCAGATTATTAACCTTTTTCACAACTGCATCACATTGCTAACTCATATTCAATTTATGATCCACTATAACTCCCAGACCCTTATTAGCTGTACCACTGCCTTGCCAGATATTCCTCATTTTGTAGTAGCGCATCTGATTTTTCCTTTCTAAGTGAACTACTTTGCACTTGTCTTTATTGAATTTCATCTTGTTCATTTTCAGACCAATTCTCCAAAGTCATTTTGTATTCTAATCCTGTCCTCCTAAATGCTTGCAACACATTTCAACTTGGTGTAATCTGGAAATTTTATAAGCATACTCTCCACTCCATTATCCAAAGTGATTAATGAAAATATTGAATAGTACCAGACCCAGGACAGACCAAACTATATATGTCCCCACAATTTGACAGCAAACCATTGGTAACTACTCTTTGAGTACAGTCTTTCAACCAGTTATACAGCCACTTTTTAGTAATTTCATCTAGACCACATTGTCCGAGTTTGTTTATGAGAATGTCATGTGGGACTGTATCAGAAACTTTACTAAAATCAAGATGTATCATGTCTAAAGCTTCCCCCTTTCCTCTAGGTCAGTAACTCTGTCCAAGAAAGAAATTGAGTTGGGTTGGCATGATTTGTTCTTGACAAATCAATGCTAGCTATTCCTTATCACTCTGTTATCCTCGAGGTATTCTTTCATTCCCTTGCCAGATTCTTTGCCCTCTGTGAAAGAAGGATTGTACTTCTTCCTTAATCTTTCCTTGAGTTTGGATATTTCAATGGTTAGATGGTACTAATTATTCCTGTAAAAAACAGCAAAATCTCAAGGGTTTTCGTTCCCCTAAAAGCTGGCAAGTGCTGTATAAATTGTCTGTACTTTTTTTATTTTATTAAATGTCTTGTTTTGGTTTGTTCTCCCACTTTCCAGCACAATACCAAAATCTACAAGTTCCCTCCTAAACTACCGTGTGCCAAATTTTCCAGAAGTATTGTGTGGTAATGAGTCCCTTAAGGTATCTGCTGTTCCCAAAGCAAACATCTGCATTGAGAACACCCACATAAGGAGAGATGATTAAGAACTGTGTAGATCTAATGTGCTTCACATCTGTTTGGTTATAACTTATTTAATTACCAAATTTCATAGCTTCTGCTTGGATTTTTAATTTAATCAAGAACCAGGTGTTTGCTACATCTAGGAATCATTTCCTCTACAAGTGCACAGAAATCATTTCCCCGAGTAATAAGCTGAAGCCTGGCTTAATACTACAGGTTGACATTGTACCTCAGGTTACAGTGCATTCAGGGTAATTTATTGTTCAATGTCTAACCCTAAACTATACTCCTTTGTTAAGTCTTTAAGACAAACTGCAGATTGTTTTTAAAAACTTTACCTTGCAGGTAATGAAAGTCTATAGCTTTGACTTCCTGTAAGATACATGGTTAAATACGTATTTTAGCATAAATATGTTAATTAAATGAAATGATTTTGGATTTTCTGCCCAAGAGCTGCTGGAAAGTCTTATGTTAAAAAAAAAATCACAAAAATTCAGGATAGAACAAACTTAATTTCAAAGGTTATTAGTAAAAAAGAAGACATTGTTTAGCCTTAAAGGAATCCTTCTCCCAGGATGACACACATATCTATAAAACATCATGATTTCATTTGAGTTGTAAAAAATCATCAACTCTATTTTTCCCTGATGCAAAAGAAAAGAGATTAGTTATTCTAACTGTATTAGGTAATTCAACAATGGCCAAATTGTCTCTGGCCATTGCGTGGGTGTGCAGGGCAGTGAGGAGACAAAAAACCATTATCCTCATGCAAAAGTTAAGGACAAACAAAGTCCCTGTGCTCCCTACATCTCCAGAGATATAATGTAACCCATATGGGGCAGGCAAGAGATAGGGCTATGGCCTCACCTATGCCAGCCTACACAGAAAGAACAATCATGCTAAACAGTGGTGCAGTGTGTAAATTGCCCCTTTTGCCCGGAGCATTGAGAGATTCATTGTATTTCCTGGTTTCAGAGTAACAGCTGTGTTAGTCTGTATTCGCAAAAAGAAAAGGAGTACTTGTGGCACCTTAGAGACTAACCAATTTATTAGAGCGTAAGCTTTCGTGAGCTACAGCTCACTTCATCAGATGCATATCGTGGAAACTGCAGCAGACTTTATATATACACAGAGAATATGAAACAATACCTCCTCCCATCCAATTTGCAAATGAATTCCAATTCAGCAGTTTCTCGCTGGAGTCTGGATTGGAAGTTTTTTTGTTTTAAGATAGCGACCTTCATGTCTGTGATTGCGTGACCAGAGAGATTGAAGTGTTCTCCGACTGGTTTATGAATGTTATAATTCTTGACATCTGATTTGTGTCCATTTATTCTTTTACGTAGAGACTGTCCAGTTTGACCAATGTACATGGCAGAGGGGTATTGCTGGCACATGATGGCATATATCACATTGGTGGATGTGCAGGTGAACGAGCCAGAAGAGTTCCCAGAAGTTACCTACTACAGGACAGGCCTAACAAAGAAAATAACAGAACGCCACTAGCCGCCACCTTCAGCCCCCAACTAAAACCCCTCCAACGCATTATTAAGGATCTACAACCTATCCTAAAGGATGATCCAACACTCTCACAAATCTTGGGAGACAGGCCAGTCCTTGCCTACAGACAGCCCCGCAACCTGAAGCAAATACTCACCAACAACCACATACCACACAACAGAACCACTAACCCAGGAACTTATCCTTGCAACAAAGCCCGTTGCCAATTGTGCCCACATATCTATTCAGGGGACACCATCACAGGGCCTAATAACATCAGCCACACTATCAGAGGCTCGTTCACCTGCACATCCACCAATGTGATATATGCCATCATGTGCCAGCAATGCCCCTCTGCCATGTAGATTGGTCAAACTGGACAGTCTCTACGTAAAAGAATAAATGGACACAAATCAGATGTCAAGAATTATAACATTCATAAACCAGTCGGAGAACACTTCAATCTCTCTGGTCACGCGATCACAGACATGAAGGTCGCTATCTTAAAACAAAAAAACTTCCAATCCAGACTCCAGCGAGAAACTGCTGAATTGGAATTCATTTGCAAATTGGATACTATTAATTTAGGCTTAAATAGAGACTGGGAGTGGCTAAGTCATTATGCAAGGTAGCCTGTTTCCTCTTGTTTTTTCCTACCCGCCCCCCAGATGTTCTGGTTTAACTTGGATTTAAACTTGAAGAGTGGTCAGTTTGGATGAGCTATTACCAGCAGGAGAGTGAGTTTGTGTGTGTATGGGGGTGGGGGGGATGTGAGAAAACCTGGATTTGTGCAGGAAATAGCCCAACTTGATTGTCATGCACATTGTGTAAAGAGTTGTCACTTTGGATGGGCTATCACCAGCAGGAGAGTGAATTTGTGTGGGGGGGTGGAGGGTGAGAAAACCTGGATTTGTGCTGGAAATGGCCCACCTGATGATCACTTTAGATAAGCTATTACCAGCAGGACAGTGGGGTGGGAGGAGGTATTGTTTCATATTCTCTGTGTATATATAAAGTCTGCTGCAGTTTCCACGATATGCATCTGAGGAAGTGAGCTGTAGCTCACGAAAGCTTATGCTCTAATAAATTGGTTAGTCTCTAAGGTGCCACAAGTACTCCTTTTCTTTTTGCGAATACAGACTAACACGGCTGTTACTCTGAAACCAATTATATCCTGTAATTTCCCAGTAATAAACTGGAGCTACATCATACAAACTCAACCCACAATGGCGAACAGTCACAAAAGCCAATGGGTCAATTCCTGTGAGTGAGTGTGCAGTAGTGTGAGTGAAGGTTGCACAATCTAGCCGTTGGTGACTCTATGGAACAGGAGCTTTTCCCAACCTGCAGCATGCTACAGAGCCTATGGAAAAACTCTCACTGAACTCAATGAGTCAAATTGAGTGGGAGGGGAGGGATAGGATACAGAAGGACCTAGACAAATTGGAGGATTGGGCCAAAAGAAATCTGATGAGGTTCAATAAGGATAAGTGCAGGGTCCTGCACTTAGGACGGAAGAATCCAATGCACAGCTACAGACTAGGGACCGAATGGCTAGGCAGCAGTTCTGCGGAAAAGGACCTAGGGGTGACAGTGGACGAGAAGCTGGATATGAGTCAGCAGTGTGCCCTTGTTGCCAAGAAGGCCAATGGCATTTTGGGATGTATAAGTAGGGGCATAGCGAGCAGATCGAGGGACGTGATCGTTCCCCTCTATTCGACATTGGTGAGGCCTCATCTGGAGTACTGTGTCCAGTTTTGGGCCCCACACTACAAGAAGGATGTGGATAAATTGGAGAGAGTCCAGCGAAGGGCAACAAAAATGATTAGGGGTCTGGAACACATGACTTATGAGGAGAGGCTGAGGGAGCTGGGATTGTTTAGCCTGCAGAAGAGAAGAATGAGGGGGGATTTGATAGCTGCTTTCAACTACCTGAAAGGGGGTTCCAAAGAGGATGGCTCTAGACTGTTCTCAATGGTAGCAGATGACAGAACGAGGAGTAATGGTCTCAAGTTGCAGTGGGGGAGGTTTAGATTGGATATTAGGAAAAACTTTTTCACTAAGAGGGTGGTGAAACACTGGAATGCGTTACCTAGGGAGGTGGTAGAATCTCCTTCCTTAGAGGTTTTTAAGGTCAGGCTTGACAAAGCCCTGGCTGGGATGATTTAACTGGGAATTGGTCCTGCTTCGAGCAGGGGGTTGGACTAGATGACCTTCAGGGGTCCCTTCCAACCCTGATATTCTATGATTCTATGATTCTATGAAATCCTTAAGTTCTTATTCAGTTGTTACTCAGTCCTAACTTGGGTAAAATCCTCAATTAAGGGCTGGACTTGTTGACTTGTGTACTAATTGAGCTTCATTTTTAATTTGCCACAAACACTTCCTACTATCCCAGAAAGGAGGAACAGAAGCTGAAGACCTTGCTTACAACCCCTCCACTCTAAACTTCTGTCTTCAAACTCAGAAACCTATTGATTAATCACTGAGTTACTGAATTAGTGAGTTGTCTTAGACAATGAGTGCAGTGTTGGAATAGATACTAGGATGCTGTACCATACAGTGCTAGAGACTGAGAAACAGAGAGTTGCTACCTAGAAAATGTCACAGATTTGAGATGGGCCAATTTGACATTAAGCTAAACCCATTAATGATTCTTGGTGTGATGATGAGAATCGGAATGTGGTTGTAATGCAAATTATCTCCCAAGTAAGTTTAACCCTCTCGTTTTTTGTTGTTGTTGTTTTTTTCTTCAAGGTTCTTTTTCTCCTTTTTTTACTATTATTGAAATTAACAAACAGCCCTTAAAAAATCTCCCACAGCATAAAACAGGAAATAATGGAGTTTGTGCTCTAGCTATAATAACTTGAATATGAGCTGAAAGCTAAACTAAATAAGGTCCAACAAGCATAATTAGATTTCTTCTCTTCATGGTTCCTTGTGTAACCCTTCTGCCCGTCAGAGTTGGCAGCAACAAGGGCCGGGTTCAATATCTAGGGGATCCATTCCAATAACACAATGCAAACCGGCTCGAGCCCCCACCCAGTGACCTGGGACAAATATATACCATATATAGCACCCCCGCTGGGCGCCTCCAAGAGGCAATACTTCCCCTCTCGCAAGCACATAGTCTGAGTGTAGCAAAAGCCTTTTAATAACAGAGAGAAACAATGTGGCATTATGTTGGGGAAACACCACCAACAGGATTCATAACACAACCCATGAGCAAAAAAAACCCACCCCAAGCAAATTGGGGCATGCCCTTTTCCCTTTGGTTCTTGAGTCCAGCAACCCCAAATCACCCAAAGTCCCAAAAGTCCAATGCCCCAAAAAGTCTCTGTCCCTGATCAGGGCAGCCTCAGAGTTCGAAAGTTTATCTGCGGAGCTTTACCTCCCAACCTGGGTGGAAATGGGACGGGGGTAAGAGGCACCTTACATGATCTGAAGCTGACCGCCCCATAGCTCCATAGTGGCGCTCCGCTCCGCTCTGCCAGCCACCCCACGAACTCCTTCGCTCAGCTGCGCTCCGCTCCGCCAGCCGCCCCATGAACTCCTTCGCTCAGCTCCACGGCCCACAAGCAGCTTCTGCCATCCACAAACTGCTCCACGTCGAACTGCTTCACCAGCCGTCCCGCAAACTGCTCCACAATATATCTTCAGGCTCCCCCACTACTTAACACAACACTCAGTGATTTCAGCTCTTAGGTGAATTCAGCTTGTAGTAGGGGAGCCCCAGTGCTGGTGCACTGTCAGCCCAAAGTGAGCTCAGCAGCCTATAGCTAGACTTCTAATGAAATCAAAATTAGCTCTGATATTTCACAGTGGAGAGAGGAGGAAGTGCAATTAGCATGTAAGGCCCTCACCAAGGGGCCCATGCCACCAAGTATTAATACTTGTCCCCAGCCTCTCTCCATTCACACAGTTTTGGAACCCATGACCCTTGCCTAGCGAGTGCTACTTAGTTGATGGTGAATCCCTCCATCAGAACAAAAGGCCACGTACAGTTCCAAGCACAGTTCCCATAATCAGGGTAATAACAATTTATTCTTCCTGCCCCAATAACAGAGACACTGGGGATCCCACAGCAGCCAAAGTGACCATTTGGGCAGCTATGGTCTCATTCTAGGCGTGGTGGGTGTGCCTATGCAAATGAGATCAGCCCCTGAAGTTCTTTTCCACAACTTGCCACACCTCACCACCAGATGTCAGGGTGGAGCTCATCCTGACACTGCTTACACTTGCATACTCAGGGCATTTACTGTTGTGAAATATGCAAACCAATTTTCATATATAAAGCTGAATATTTTCTTTCTTTTAAATAGTTTTTAACCACAGTTTGATAAATGGTTCTTAAATAACTCATAATAAACACTGACAGCTCTGTTTTTTCTCGGCATAGGACTTCTTTTGGGACAGTGCAAAGATGGCATTCTGGAAGGCATTGAACCTCCAGAAGACACATTGCCTCGGGAAGCTTCCCAGCTTGTAGGAGGAGCATAGTTGCTATTACATCTCCACTGCTTCTCAGCTTGGCTGGCCCATATGAGAAATGGACAGAGCTGTAGTCCCACCTTTCCCTCACCATTCTCGGTCATCTTTTGGAGCTAGCTCCATTAGCCCTCAGTATTCCTTGTATTAACGTAGGTAGAGAGACTACAACTGTGCCCAGCACTTGCATAGGAGCTCCCTGCAGCCTCCTCCCCTTACTCATCTGTATAGGGGAGGAAACACAATTGAACTCAACTTCTTCTAGGACTGAGATTGTGCTCTTTTGCATCACCCCAAGCAAGGGTCAATGTCTAAACTGAACCTTGCCCAAAACAGAGCTGGGAGGCAATGTGCCTCAGGAACTTCCCCCCCCACACACTTTCATTATTTCCGGAGGTTCAAAATGGACCCATTTTCATTCACCTTTCCATTACAGTGTTCACCAAAAGTTGCAGCCAAATGCTAATGGTAATAATTTGGTGTGAAATATTTTGGAGTGTTGGGGCTTTTTTTGGGAGGGTGTAACATTTTTCAACAAAAAAAGTGAAAAATGGTGACCCACTGTAAAATATGCATCAAAAATATGTTCAGAACTAAAAATAGAAAAACAAGTAAAGCTGATGGAAAGTCTTATACTGAAAATAATAACAGGCTGCACTGCTTTCAATTAAAATTGTTTTCTGGTGACTGGACTGAGGGATGGTTGAGGATAGTGGATTTATTTATTTTGAAAAATACTTTTAAACAATGTGAATTCAAACACTGTTCACTCAGATTCTTAGAAAAGTACTGGAAAGGTTGTTGCAAATGCAAGCTTCCTTTCTATTTCTGTATCTACTTAATTCAAGTTAAAGTGTCAAACGTGTTTGGTGGTACTGGGTTAGGAAATTATCAGCAAGCACTTTTGAAAAGTTGCAGGGAAACAGCATGTCATAATTTCTCAGTACTGTTACAGCAGAATGTCCTGCTTCATCAAGACATATCTTTCAAAGCTGATGTAAAATGTATGGGTTATACAAATGGAGTACCTACATGTCACGTTAAATTTTCTTGTAGTAGACCCAAGAGGTTTTAGCATACAGCTGCATCCATCTTATCTCCTTTCAGATCTCCACAGGTTCTTTTCACTCTTGCAATGGTGCCTGTCTTGAACCCCCATATGTCCATTTCTCCCACCAATGACTCAGTGCTTTTTTCCCCAGCACCCCTTGTGTATGTACTCCCTGAACTAATTCATAAGGCTACCACACTCTCCTTCAAATCTCTCCTCACTCCCCATTTTTGCTGTGATGTCGCCCATAAGTCAATCATCTAATGATGACTGGACTGAGGGGTGGTCAGGGATAGTTGATTTATTTATTTTGAAAAATATGTTTAAACAATGTGGAGCCGTCAGGCTGTGCCTATATTTAGCCTATGTAAATGTGTGATGATCCTGTTATTGTTGCCCTATTCTCTTTCCACCCCCTTCCTCTTGTTACTTGTTTGTTGTGTCTTGTATTTTAACAAAGCAAAGAAAACAATATAAAACCTCCCAAGCCATGAGTAAGTTTTGGAGAAGGCAAAGGAGAAAAGCCAGGTGAACTGCAAAGTGGAAAGAGGATGCAAACTGGTGGTTTCCAATGACTTAGACCAAATAAAGCACCATAGTCCTGGAAACCCATGTACTCGCAATTGCTTTTGAGATCAGGTAACATCCACTAAGAAATCCACTTCTATTAGGGAAAAAATCCAATGTAAAGCTATGGGTAAAGAAAACAAGAAACTGAATGGGCCAATCCCACAAACTCTGACTCTGACGTCTTCCTGGCTTGCCTTGACAGAGAGCAACCCAAACCAGAAGGAAAAGAGTCATAACAACCTATCTCTTGTTTTCCTTGCCCCCATACTATTTAACCTAGATCATGATGACCATCTGCCACCATCTTCACGCTGCACTCATACACTTGCATATCTAGTAACTGACTGGGTTACTACAACTAAGTTTTAAGCCAACTAGCACTCAGAGTAAAACAGAGCTTCTAACAGGAAGTTCCTGAAGTCCACGTGGAGTCTGAAAGCATGTAGGTGGTAGTGTTTGTTTGTTTATTACTATGCCTCATAGAACCAGAAAGGTACCATGGGACTTTGAAGTTTTGCATTCATCTTATCTGATCATGCCAAAAATCTACCCACTAGCTTTCCATAAATAATCAAAGGGGATACAGGCCTTTCCAAGGCCAACAGATTAATATGAAATTAAAGTTCTAGGACGTGTCCTTTTTGAGATAGTAAGAGACAAAAACATTAGGAAACTTTTTAGGAAGCTCAAACATCACTTTTATTTTTAACTTTCATAACTTCAAAATGCCTTGTCTAATTTGCCTCAATGTTTTCACCAAAAAAAGTACCCTGACATAAGACTACATATATGAAACTTCAAGATGAGTTGAGTTATTTTTGGTGAAATTATATCAAGCTTGTAATGGAAAGGTAACTTCAACCTTGTCTATGAAGGCACTGTCTAGAAAAGTGAGTCAAATCTGTGCAAATGGAGTGATTTGGTTCCCTTTGTCCCTCTTGTGACTTCGTGTACAAATCCAGAAACTTGGTTTTGAAAGAGTTACACTGAGAATCTGTGTTAAAACTTGAGTGTGGGTCAAATGGAGAGGGCTGATTGGCCAGGACCTATTTGGGGTAAAACTAAGGAAATATATTGCTTGCTCTATCCCTGAAGTGCAGTGTAATCTGATAAATCAATCTAGGTAGAAGCTTGCTCTACTCCCAAGGCAATGTAGATTGTAAGCTCTGAGGCCGAACCCTGCTCCAGCATGAGTGTTTTACTCCATGTGGAAGATGTCGTTTCGTTTAGGACTTTACTCAAATTTTAAGAAATTTATTCTACTCTGGGTAGCTGGGAGACTTTAGCAAGGTTGCAGTTAGGTGTCTTTATTCCCTCCTGAGGGGAATGTATAAAAGAGAATTCCCTATTAAATTTACTGGAGTTATTGCAATTTGAATGATCTTCCTACTTATTGGATCTTAAAATAAGTCATATATTCTAGTATATTTTAGTAATGTGTTTGGGGTTTTTTGTGTCTTGCTTTTTTCTCTCTTATTTTCCCTTCCTTCTTTCACCACTGCAAAAGGGTGGAGAAAGAATGAAGGAGAGGGGTTAAAAACAAAAGTATACATGTTACGGTTTAGACTTTGTTGGGAAAAACAAAACATTCATGGAATGTGGGGTTGTTGTTGTTTTCTAATTCTGTGAGAAATTTTAAAAAATCAACTCTTTTCTGGACCAGTTTTACTGTTAAAAGATCCAGTGACAGCTTGGTTAAGGCAAGCTGGCCTTAGTATTTTACTTCTATATAAGTTTAGGCTGGACAAAGCCATTTTATGTTTGGCTTTTTTTTTTTTTTACATGAATGTTAATCTGAAGGAAGTCTGATTATTGATATATGGGCACCAACTATATCAGTCAGCCATTCCACGCACTTCACCCCAAACATCTTCTGTTTCAATTATTCTGTTTCAATTCAATTATTTCCATGCTGCACCATTTGTAGGACTTCCTGCATAATTCTGAATTGCAGAAATAAACAGAAAAGCTGAAAACACCTTGAGGACTAAGCTTGTATGCAGCTTGATTCCCCCCCCCCCCTTGCAAATTGCATTGTTTTATGAACAAGACTACACATTTTCAAGTGCAGATGGGAAAAAATGACCAATTCAGCTTTTATTCAATAATTAGAATAAGAAGAATAACCAATATGCCATTTTGAATTGTCTCATTGTTATATATAAGTGCCATAACTACCTAAGTCTAGCGCTGTGTGCTAAACATATAAAGATGTGCTACTGCTTGGAAATTTTATGATAAATCAAAGAAACAGTGTTTTCAAAATGCAAAATATCTTATTTATTAGCTAAAATTCCTAGTAATGTGTTGCAGGCAGAGCTATTTAGCAGGAATTTTAATAACTGCATTTCATCTTCAATTACTTAAAAATATGAATTAAATTCACAATTTTGTCTGCATAATTGTGTTTACCCCTTCAAAGTATAGAGCACTATATTGAAAAGTTCCTTTGTACCACTATGGGATTGAACTTTTTGCATATTAATGAGTTGAATGGGCATCACTAAGGACAGAATTTGGCCCACTAACTCTGAATTGTTTGTGTCATTTTCAATATTAAAATAATTTAGGGTAGATTAGGACATGGTTTACATAATTGCTGTCCTTCCCTCACCCCCCTAGGGCAGATAAGTGGGGAGAGCTAACAACTTGGTTCTCGCCATCCCCTACCTGATGTGAGGTCAGCATAGATGAGCTGGTGAAGGGGGTATCCTAACTTGCTGTTGACATAAGCCAACAACTATAAGCCAAGGTAGAAGCAGGGAGGAAACTCTTTCTTGTAGTTGTGGGTCTGAGTTGCAGTGCTGCTCCTGAGGTGAAGCCGTTTGTGCTCCACCCCTTACCCAGAGCCCAAAAGCACGGTTGAGCGCATAATGTACAGCAGTGGTTTTCAACCTTTTTTCATTTGCAGACCCCTAAAAATTTTCAAATTGAGGTGTGAACCCCTTGGGAATCTTAGACATAGTCTGCAGAGGTCTAGGGGTCCGCGGACCACAGGTTGAAAATCACTGATGTATAGTAAACTATGTGAGTGAACTACTGTCTTCCAAAGGAGTGTTCGGCAGGGGAACTAGTGACAGAGATAAAGGGAAGCTGTTTTAGCACTACTGAGCTGCTTCAGCTGAATTCTTGACTGGACTTGACAAGACATTGTTGCCAGGATGGTTAACAGTGCTGCAAATCTGACTCTAGAATCTGCCATGTTCCATTTTAGTCAAATAGGAAAAAAGCAGGTTTAGGGAGAAGCAATAGACAGGAGTTGTAGCCAGTGTTAGTTAATACTGAAAGAATGTGTTGTACTCTGTTAGGAATGGGCAAAAATGTTCTAATAAATAAGAACTTCCATGAACTCTCACCCATTTCTTGACCCAACACAGTTTTGTGCCATTTATCAGCTTCTGTACTTACATGGTTAAAATATCACTGGGAGGATCCTCAGCAGGTATAAATTGTCATAGCTTCAGTGACTTGAAAGGAGCTATGAGATTTATGCCACCTGGGGATCTGCATTATCATGAAAGAAACTGTTTTGATAGGGCCAGATTCCATAACTCTTACTAACATTCAGCAGTACCATGCTCTGTGGGTTGAAATCAGTCGGGCTAACTCATAGAGTAAGGTACTATATAGCATTAGTAAAGGACGCAGAATCTACCCTGTAACACTTGTGATAAAGCTGGAACCATGAAGAGATGGGAAATCGTCTGGGGAAAGCCTGTTCTCATGAACAGGCTTTCTTCCGGCTTTCTCATGAACAGGCTTTCTTCCGGCAGCTCACGGAAGCTACTAGATCGCATGCCCTGATTCTCATGGGTGACTTTAATTTTCCTGATATCTGCTGGGAGAGCAATACAGCGGTGCATAGACAATCCAGGAAGTTTTTGGAAAGCGTAGGGGACAATTTCCTGGCGCAAGTGCTAGAGGAGCCAACTAGGGGGGGCGCTTTTCTTGACCTGCTGCTCACAAACCGGGTAGAATTAGTGGGGGAAGCAAAAGTGGATGGGAATCTGGGAGGCAGTGACCATGAGTTGGTTGAGTTCAGGATCCTGACGCAGAGAAGAAAGGTAAGCAGCAGGATACGGACCCTGGACTTCAGGAAAGCAGACTTCGACTCCTTCAGGGAACGGATGGCCAGGATCCCCTGGGGGACTAACTTGAAGGGGAAAGGAGTCCAGGAGAGCTGGCTGTATTTCAAGGAATCCCTGTTGAGGTTACAGGGACAAACCATCCCGATGAGTCGAAAGAATAGTAAATATGGCAGGCGACCAGCTTGGCTTAATGGTGAAATCCTAGCGGATCTTAAACATAAAAAAGAAGCTTACAAGAAGTGGAAGGTTGGACATATGACCAGGGAAGAGTATAAAAATATTGCTCGGGCATGTAGGAATGTTATCAGGAGGGCCAAATCGCACCTGGAGCTGCAGCTAGCCAGAGATGTCAAGAGTAACAAGAAGGGTTTCTTCAGGTATGTTGGCAACAAGAAGAAAGCCAAGGAATGTGTGGGCCCCTTACTGAATGAGGGAGGCAACCTAGTGACAGAGGATGTGGAAAAAGCTAATGTACTCAATGCTTTTTTTGCCTCTGTTTTCACTAACAAGGTCAGCTCCCAGACTGCTGCGCTGGGCATCACAAAATGGGGAAGAGATGGCCAGCCCTCTGTGGAGATAGAGGCGGTTAGGGACTATTTAGAAAAGCTGGACATGCACAAGTCCATGGGGCCGGACGAGTTGCATCCGAGAGTGCTGAAGGAATCGGCGGCTGTGATTGCAGAGCCACTGGCCATTATCTTTGAAAACTTGTGGCGAACCGGGGAAGTCCCAGATGACTGGAAAAAGGCTAATGTAGTGCCAATCTTTAAAAAAGGGAAGAAGGAAGATCCTGGGAACTACAGGCCAGTCAGCCTCACCTCAGTCCCTGGAAAAATCATGGAGCAGGTCCTCAAAGAATCAATCCTGAAGCACTTGCATGAGAGGAAAGTGATCAGGAACAGCCAGCATGGATTCACCAAGGGAAGGTCATGCCTGACTAATCTAATCGCCTTTTATGATGAGATTACTGGTTCTGTGGATGAAGGGAAAGCAGTGGATGTATTGTTTCTTGACTTTAGCAAAGCTTTTGACACGGTCTCCCATAGTATTCTTGTCAGCAAGTTAAGGAAGTATGGGCTGGATGAATGCACTATAAGGTGGGTAGAAAGCTGGCTAAATTGTCGGGCTCAACGGGTAGTGATCAATGGCTCCATGTCTAGTTGGCAGCCGGTATCAAGTGGAGTGCCCCAAGGGTCGGTCCTGGGGCCGGTTTTATTCAATATCTTCATAAATGATCTGGAGGATGGTGTGGATTGCACTCTCAGCAAATTTGCGGATGATACTAAACTGGGAGGAGTGGTAGATACGCTGGAGGGGAGGGATAGGATACAGAAGGACCTAGACCAATTGGAAGATTGGGCCAAAAGGAATCTGATGAGGTTCAATAAGGATAAGTGCAGGGTCCTGCACTTAGGACGGAAGAACCCAATGCACAGCTACAGACTAGGGACCGAATGGCTAGGCAGCAGTTCTGCGGAAAAGGACCTAGGGGTGACAGTGGACGAGAAGCTGGATATGAGTCAGCAGTGTGCCCTTGTTGCCAAGAAGGCCAATGGCATTTTGGGATGTATAAGTAGGGGCATAGCGAGCAGATCGAGGGACGTGATCGTTCCCCTCTATTCGACATTGGTGAGGCCTCATCTGGAGTACTGTGTCCAGTTTTGGGCCCCACACTTCAAGAAGGATGTGGATAAATTGGAGAGAGTCCAGCGAAGGGCAACAAAAATGATTAGGGGACTGGAACACATGAGTTATGAGGAGAGGCTGAGGGAGCTGGGATTGTTTAGCCTGCAGAAGAGAAGAATGAGGGGGGATTTGATAGCTGCTTTCAACTACCTGAAAGGGGGTTCCAAAGAGGATGGCTCTAGACTGTTCTCAATGGTAGCAGATGACAGAACGAGGAGTAATGGTCTCAAGTTGCAGTGGGGGAGGTTTAGATTGGATATTAGGAAAAACTTTTTCACTAAGAGGGTGGTGAAACACTGGAATGTGTTACCTAGGGAGGTGGTAGAATCTCCTTCCTTAGAGGTTTTTAAGGTCAGGCTTGACAAAGCCCTGGCTGGGATGATTTAACTGGGAATTGGTCCTGCTTTGAGCAGGGGGTTGGACTAGATGACCTTCTGGGGTCCCTTCCAACCCTGATATTATATGATTCTATGATTCTATGATTCTATGAGATTCCCAGAGTGATTTTTTTTTTCCCGGTGGCCACTTCCCTCCCAGGAAGGAAAGAAGGGAAGATGTGTCCTACGTGATGTGAATGAATACAACTGAGAAAAAATTGAAAAAGAAAGGAAAGTTTAAAAAAAGAAACAGAACATGCCGCTGCCTCATAGAACACACGAAGAGTTGTCTCAAGAGTATGGGCGTTCACAGTGGGAACCCACCCTTCCCTGCACCAGTCCTGAGTAACTGGGCTAGGGGTAGAGATATAGGCGGGTGTCCTTCATCTCCCCACAGCCGGGCCACAGCTGCTGTTTCAGGTTTTGAGCCTCCCCATGCAGCCCATGTTTGAGCTTTTGGATCCACAAAGTTAAAGATCCTGAAGCCTTTCCCCCAACTGCTCCTCACCTCCTCCTTTGAGCAGCAAGCCTAATCAGAGAAGACTTGGATCCTCCTCTTTAGTACTCAAGATCCAGATAGTCCCTGTGTACCTTCCCTTCTGTCCCCCCACCCCACTTCCACCCACACACAACTCAATTTCATTAATAGTGGAAATGCCCTTGAACACCTAGGTAAATGACATTTACCTGAAAATCACCTGGTTTTGATCCTATTTTTCTCTTCTCTGAATTTTTCATCATCACACATTGAGGTCTCTCTTTGCTGGGAGTCTAAAGACAGTGACTTTGCTGCTTTTTTTTCTCTGAAGGAAGCTATTTATTTGAATTATGTTGGCATCTTTAGGCCCAAACTGAGACTAGGCCCCCATTGTGTTAAGTGCTGTACGCATGCATATTTAAAGTTCCTGCCCCTAAAAGCTTACAGACTAAGTAGAGAAGACATATTGTTCCCATTTTACAGATGGGGGAACTGAGACACAGAGATTAAGTAACTTTCCCAAAATAAGTTTGTGGCAGAGCCAGGAACTGGAAACCAGATCTCCTGAGGCCTGGCCCAACAATCCTTCTAGTCCAATATACAACCTTTGACAGTAAGCAGTAGATGTTTCAGAGGAAGATACAAGAAATTCCTGAAATGAGCAATTATGGAATAACTTCCCCAAAACAGAAGTTCCTTCCTAACTCCCATCAATTCATGTTGCCTTATGCTCTGAAACTTGGGGGTTTATATCCCTTTGAAACCTTATATTATCCAGCTAATGTAATTGTGGATGATCACATTATCCATATACAACTCTATTCCTATGTGAAAGTACTAATATGACCGAGTGAACAGGCCAAATAAATTCAAAGAGATGATCCTTTTAAGCTTCCCATGGTAAACTGAAAACTTCTATTTTCATTCTTGACCTGTTTTCCAGAACAATAATTTTTTGCATTTATTGAAATTTCTGAGAATTTTGTCAAGCCTTGTGAAAGTTAGCTGAATCTTCCCCTCCCATATGGATAGCCTGCCTTTCGCTTCATTCACCTGCACATTACATTTTTGTAAACTATTATCGATCGTGGCTATATCCCTGAACAGCTTTTAAAGCATGTTTAAAGTTTTATTTTGTTGTTTGCTTATTTGTTGGCAAGAAGAGGACATTTCTGTCCCTTAACGCATCTTTGTCTCAGGAGGCAGTGACAGTAATGTTACTTTCTGACCCACATCTTGGCTTCATCAAGAAGAATCAATAAGGAGAGGACTTCCATGGAGGATATCATCCATGCAGCTGCATAGAAACATCATAGCTAAACAGATATGTTAGTAACACAGGCCCAGTTTGTACTGGCTTTTCTCGGGTTGAGTGGTACCTTGTCCTGTGACCAGCCTTACTGATTGTGCTCTCTGAGGCTGTTCAAGGGGAAAATATAATGCAATGTTAATGAGGATGTTGCAACTGGGACCATTCAGTTTTTGTCCCTTTATTTGTTTTTAGTTAGAAAGCTAAATTGGGACCAATATTATATGGATGAGATGCAGATTGCTACATTTGGGGCGGGGGAAGAAGAGAAGAAGCCGATAGATGGGAAACAACATCTCAGCTTTAACTAGAGCATTCACCACCAGCATTCCCTCAATTATGTCCAGACTGAGCTTCATTCAATTCATTCTCAGACAAGTACAAGGAAATCAGAGACACTGTCACTCATGTTTAATGTAAGAAGAGAGAGTTGTGTACCAAACGTTCTGATGGTATTACTATCCAAGCTGTAGTTTCCCCCCAGCAGACAATAAGATGGGGACAGAAGAGGCCCCCTACAGAACTCCACACACGAGTGCCCTTTGGACTGATGAATAATTCCATCTTCTGGGACCTGTCTGAAAGGGAAAAGTGGAACCCCCTTAAAACTGAACCTGTCTGCCCCTAATAGGGAATGTAGCTGATTCAACTAAACCTTGAGGTCAAAGGTGGCTGACAGATCTAAAAATTAACATAAAGATTTTATTTTTGTCCCACCATAGGTGCAGAACAACAGTTGTCCTGGAGACACCCATGCTTTCTGTGGTTCAAAGCCCTATAGCTGGGGAAATTAAAATTGAATATGTAACATGCTGCTGATATATTCAAATAGACAATTTTTGATTGGAGGGTACAGGCACAAGTGGACTTGCAGGGCATAGAAATGGACAGCAGGACAGATACCTTAAACAGGATATTGACCTACACTGAAAAGTGTAGCTGTCTGACAGTGCGAGTGTATGGGCTTGGTTCTCTCCCATGGCTGAGCAATATTTCAGTATGAGAGAGGTGGGTGTCAGGGACCCAGTTCCTGCTTGTCGGGGCTCTGGCTGCAAAGCCACTTAGAGCTGTTTCCAGGCACTGCTAACTTATGCCACTGATACAGGTTCCTTAATGGGCTCATCCGTTCCCAGCTTCTAACAAGCTCCCTAGGCCAGCAGAGGAGGGGATGGAGGCTCAGGGCCTGTCTGTTGTGCCTATGTGCCAGAGTGGAGTACCCCTATGCAGAGCATTTTCAGATAGGCCAGGTTTTATAGGTTAGGTTATAGCTCCTTGGCATCAAGCTGGTGGTTCAAGAGGCTGTAATCTAACACCTCTAGGACTAACACAGTTTAATACTCTGTATGCTCATGATGCCTATTTCAAATTATCATAACTTTGATCATTCATTTTTTTCCCAAACCTACCAAAAAGCCACATTAATGCCATGCTTCAGGTTTCAAAGTATTTGGTGTAGTCCATTTTCTTTAAATGAGGATGGTGTATTTGTTTTCCTCCTCACCTAATTTAAAAAGACAATGAAAGGATTTTGCTGAAACTTTCCAGAAAATATAGTGTTTGGACAGAGACCAAGTATGAAAAGTACATTCTGAATAGGAAAATTATTTTAATAACTTACCAGTCTGTGAAAACAGGGGCATATAATTGAAACCATTATGCAGCCTTAGCACTAGCTGCTACCTACGCTCTGACAGGTTTCAGAGTAGCAGCCGTGTTAGTCTGTATTCGCAAAAAGAAAAGGAGTCCTTGTGGCACCTTAGAGACTAACCAATTTATCTGAGCATAAGCTTTTGTGAGCTACAGCTCACTTCATCGGATGCATCCAATGAAGTGAGCTGTAGCTCACGAAAGCTTATGCTCAAATAAATTGGTTAGTCTCTAAGGTGCCACAAGTCCTCCTTTTCTTTTTACCTACACTCTGTATATATACACACATTATAAATAAATAAACCATACTTAATTAATGGTAATTAATTATAGCAATAATACACACACAGCGACTTTATACCAACGTTAATCTTGTAGAAGCATGTCATTTGGGAAATACATATTTTTTAAAAACAAGTTTGAAATACCTCTATTTCTGAGCCTCCAGTGAATCTTCCTGTCTTAATTTTGTGCTCTGGATAAACTGGTAGAACATTTTTATTTTTGCATTTATGTTCAAAATGTGTCTGTCACTGATCAGCGAGGGAATGCATTAATCTTAATTTTCAATGATCAAAGTAAGACAAAGCAGCTTTCATTTCAATTGGAATTGTGCTATACTGAAAGCTGCAGCTGCCTGATACCTTACCACTCTGCCCCAGCGGAAGCTGAACAGTTTCCACAACAACACACAATGGAGTTTACTTTTGAAGAAAGTCAAAGGCAGTTCAAGTATACAATCTGCCTCAGAACAATAGCTGTGCTGTTTATTTTAACTCCTGGGGAGAGCTTTTCAATTGCCATCTTCAGGTGCCTTTCTTTGAACCCTTGAAGAAGAAAAATAAATAGGATTTTGTGTTCCAAAATCTCTTAGGTTACATTCTGTGTGTATTTTGTAATAATAATTTCCTATAAAGACGCTTTTACGTCCTACTTTTTTTTCTAAAGGTCTGTTTTATCTCACTCTTAATAATAGTGCCCAACAGGGTAGTTATATTTAAGTGTCCTAGGTTCTTTCAGCATTACTATTAAGAAATGCCTTTTGAGGGTTTTTCTTTTTATAATGCTGCCATTTTTATTCACATCAGGCCAAAAGTTGGCAAGCAGGTTCCCACACTAGAAGTGAATTGGCTGTGCATAATAAAATTGATTGGACTGTTTCTTAGACTGCAGCCCAAAAAAATGAGGTTCTGTGCTCCATTCCCACCACATGAAGGGAGCCATCTCATAGTTGGAGGATGGCTTACAGTTATTTAAACCTCAGGTTGGAAACACCTGGTGCCATTGGTTTAAATCCCACCTTATGATAAACTCTAGCCTTAGAACTTAAGAACAGCCATACTGGGTCAGACCAATGGTCCATCGAACCCAGTATCCTGTCTTCCGACAGTGGCCAATGTCAGATGCTTGAGAGGGAATGAACAGAACAGGGCAATTATCTAGTGATCCTTCCCCTGTTGTCCAGTCCCAGCATCTGGCAACTAGAGGCTTAGGGACATCCAGAGCATGGTGTTGCATCCCTGACCATCTTTGCTAATTGCCATTCATGGACCTATCCTCCATGAACTTATTTAACGCTTTTTTTTTTTAGCCCAATTATACTTTTGGCCTTCACAACATCCCCAGGTAATAACTTCTGCAGGTTCACTGTGTGAAGAAGTACTTCTTTTGTTTGTTTTAAACCTGTAGCCTATTAATTTCATTGGGCGATTCCTAGTTCTTGTATTACGTGAAGGTGTAAATAACACTGCCTTATTCACTTTCTCCACATCGCTGGTGATTAGTTGTTTCTTTTCCAAGCTGAACAATCCCAGTCTTTTTAATCTACCCTTATAGGGAAGCTGTTACATACCCCTCATTAATTTTGTTGCCCTTCATTCTTCCTGCTGAAGGAGATTAACTGAGTTCTATGTGACTTATTCTTGAAGGGGAAATGCATCCCCCTATGCCCCAGTAAAAGTCCAGTCTGCTCTGAGTAGCCATCAGAGGGCCTAATTCTCATTTATACTAGTGTACACTTACACCCACTTTATGTATCTCCTTTACAGTATAAAGAACCTTTAGTGCAAATGATAATCAGACCCCAAAGATTCCATGGTAATTGATAAGAGCCAGTTTTGCTATTGTCTTTGGTCAGAACTCTCCTCTTCCTGCACCACTGTGTTGCCTGTCTCCCTCCTTACGCAGGTGCTGTAGATATTTTGCAAAGAACTTTTAAAATACACACTTATTTCCGTAAGTCATCCTGAAGTGTCACCAGCACCCCTGAGTTGGTTGTCAGGAGCTGGGATCAAACATGGGACCACTGGATCTTAATACATGAATCTCTTCTGCTTGAGCTAAAAGACCCACTTGTGTTGGTCCAGGCTGTAGCAGACTCCTTAATCTCTGGTTGGTTTAGCCTCCCTGCCTGGGGCCAGATCATCCCACTGAGTAGGCATAGTTTATATATATTATTTCTCTAAAATCAGACCTCATTTTAAATGCCTCCCACTAAGTTATTTCATGATCAGCCCTCTCCCTGACAGAGTTTGGACTACCCCCTCTTTCAGGGATCAAACAGGAAATGTAGCCCTCGCTTTCCAAACCCCAGAAACACATTAAGTTACCAAAACTTCCAAATGACCATCATTTTCCCCTCCTATAGAGCCCCAGTGGGAACTGGAGTGGGATGAGAGTCTCGGAGTGTCCTCAAATGACAGCCTGTTGGAGTGTCAGGTCAGCTGAACACTGGTGCAAGAATAAAACATAGATTTATCAGCCTAGAATGGTTCCATATGAAATCCAGGCTAGATTTCTTGCAGGAAAGTTTCCAACAGGGGCTCTCTTATATAGTGTAAGGAGGTGAGACAGTGATTAGGTGAAACATGGCTATTTGGCTTACTATGTATCCTGTTGATCAACTCTTTAAATGTTCCTGATATTTCGGTACAGAACAAGGATGAAGTTACAACGAAATGTCACGGTGACCCAGCCAAATATAATCAAAATAAACCAAGAAAATCCCTGTCAAATATTAAGATTGATAGTTCTTTTCATTGTAATAAGTAGATAAACAAGTTTTATAATTTAGGGTGTAATGTGGAATCTTATATTTGGTCACAGAGCATTCATTATTATGTAACAAGTCAGAAGCAAGGGGTGTTGATAAAAGTCTGGTAGTATGTTGGGTATAAAAGAGCATACTGAGACTTGTCTTTGCCTTTGCTGCATATATCCTTGTCTGTAAATACTTGGTCAGCTCACTGGCTGGTCACCCTCAGCTGATCACTGTGGTTTGGGACTTTATGCCTATGCTGAAATAAATCTGTTCTTTGGCTCTGGTTCTGGAGTTAGCCATGGTTTTGCCTGCTACAGCGAGCAATCTGCTTTGCTAGGTTTGTAAGGTAACCCGTGGTCCTGAAAACATGCTCACATATGGAAATGTAACTGTGCTTGTCTCTGGATAATGGAGTCTGGAATGATTAACTGTATTTAAATAACTTCTCTTGGTTCTGTGCAAAGCGTTCCTCTTCCTCCTGAATACAGCGGTATCTTGTTCAGGACCTAAAAGTTTTTACATTTGTCCTGCACAATGACTGGCATTGTACAGCCTTCTCCCTCTGAGTGCAAGGCTCTTCTTATGTCCGAGTTCACATCAACAGTCCTTCTCTGCAGGACAGACATGTGCAAGTGCTACCCTACAAATATCTGGGTTAGTGAATTTCCCCATGAAAAATACGGAATCTTTCCATTTTCAATTCCTGGAGAGTTGATCCAGGAATGGGCTTTTTTTTTTTTTTTTGCAGGGGGGCACAGGGCGGGTATTGATCATGCTCATTTCAATTTCTTGGAATTTGTCTCAGGTGTCCACTCTGGTTCTTCCTTTTGTAATTCATTTTTTGTATACTTATCCAAAGTTTTTATCACTTCCCTTATACAAATATTCTCATACTTACAGTCAAAAGTATTTGCCACATCAGGTTGAATTTTTTTACAGATTGACAGAAAATGTCTTTTTTTTTCTTTTAAAAAAATCCATTTTTAGTTAAAAAATTCACTTTCGTAGAAAGCTTTTGGGATTTTCATTAAAAATCCCCAAATCAAAATATTTTCATCAACTAAAGGTTTAGTCTTCAGGTTGTCAATGACAACCCAAAAAAATCTCAGAACATTTTAAAAAAAACAAACAACCCCAGAAAAGTGTTTTCACTGATTTTTTGTTTTCATTGGGAGGGGTAAGGGGGTATAATTTCCCAGCCACCTGTTTTTGACAAAGTGACACCAGCTATGCAAACATACAGCTTTTGACACTCAATTTGTAAGAATTAGCCCATGAGATTTCACTTATGCCTGTTGGGTCACAATCTCTATTTGCATATCGCATATTTGCTATGGGTACCCGCATGGCCCCACAGTATGCCAACATTTTTATGGCTGATTTAGAACAACGCTTCCTCAGCTCTCGTCCCCTAAAGCCCCTACTCTACTTGCGCTATATTGATGACATCTTCATCATCTGGACCCATGGAAAAGAAGCCCTTGAGGAATTCCACCATGATTTCAACAATTTCCATCCCACCACCAACCTCAGCCTGGTCCAGTCCACACAAGAGATCCACTTCCTGGACACTACAGTGCTAATAAACAATGGTCACATAAACACCACCCTATACCGGAAACCTACTGACCGCTATTCCTACCTGCATGCCTCCAGCTTTCACCATGACCACACCACACGATCCATCGTCTACAGCCAAGCTCTGCGATACAACCGCATTTGCTCCAACCCCTCAGACAGAGACAAACACCTACAAGATCTCTGTCAAGCTTTCTTACAACTACAATACCCACCTGCAGAAGTAAAGAAACAGATTGATAGAGCCAGAAGAGTTCCCAGAAGTTACCTACTACAGGACAGGCCTAACAAAGAAAATAACAGAACGCCACTAGCCGTCACCTTCAGCCCCCAACTAAAACCCCTCCAACGCATTATTAAGGATCTACAACCTATCCTAAAGGATGACCCAACACTCTCACAAATCTTGGGAGACAGGCCAGTCCTTGCCTACAGACAGCCCCGCAACCTGAAGCAAATACTCACCAACAACCACATACCACACAACAGAACCACTAACCCAGGAACTTATCCTTGCAACAAAGCCCGTTGCCAATTGTGCCCACATATCTATTCAGGGGACACCATCACAGGGCCTAATAACATCAGCCACACTATCAGAGGCTCGTTCACCTGCACATCCACCAATGTGATATATGCCATCATGTGCCAGCAATGCCCCTCTGCCATGTAGATTGGTCAAACTGGACAGTCTCTACGTAAAAGAATAAATGGACACAAATCAGATGTCAAGAATTATAACATTCATAAACCAGTCGGAGAACACTTCAATCTCTCTGGTCACGCGATCACAGACATGAAGGTCGCTATCTTAAAACAAAAAAACTTCCAATCCAGACTCCAGCGAGAAACTGCTGAATTGGAATTCATTTGCAAATTGGATACTATTAATTTAGGCTTAAATAGAGACTGGGAGTGGCTAAGTCATTATGCAAGGTAGCCTGTTTCCTCTTGTTTTTTCCTACCCGCCCCCCAGATGTTCTGGTTTAACTTGGATTTAAACTTGAAGAGTGGTCAGTTTGGATGAGCTATTACCAGCAGGAGAGTGAGTTTGTGTGTGTATGGGGGTGGGGGGGATGTGAGAAAACCTGGATTTGTGCAGGAAATAGCCCAACTTGATTGTCATGCACATTGTGTAAAGAGTTGTCACTTTGGATGGGCTATCACCAGCAGGAGAGTGAATTTGTGTGGGGGGGTGGAGGGTGAGAAAACCTGGATTTGTGCTGGAAATGGCCCACCTGATGATCACTTTAGATAAGCTATTACCAGCAGGACAGTGGGGTGGGAGGAGGTATTGTTTCATATTCTCTGTGTGTATATAAAGTCTGCTGCAGTTTCCACGATATGCATCTGAGGAAGTGAGCTGTAGCTCACGAAAGCTTATGCTCTAATAAATTGGTTAGTCTCTAAGGTGCCACAAGTACTCCTTTTCTTTTTGCGAATACAGACTAACACGGCTGTTACTCTGAAACCAATTATATCCTGTAATTTCCCAGTAATAAACTGGAGCTACATCATACAAACTCAACCCACAATGGCGAACAGTCACAAAAGCCAATGGGTCAATTCCTGTGAGTGAGTGTGCAGTAGTGTGAGTGAAGGTTGCACAATCTAGCCGTTGGTGACTCTATGGAACAGGAGCTTTTCCCAACCTGCAGCATGCTACAGAGCCTATGGAAAAACTCTCACTGAACTCAATGAGTCAAATTGAGTGGGAGGGGAGGGATAGGATACAGAAGGACCTAGACAAATTGGAGGATTGGGCCAAAAGAAATCTGATGAGGTTCAATAAGGATAAGTGCAGGGTCCTGCACTTAGGACGGAAGAATCCAATGCACAGCTACAGACTAGGGACCGAATGGCTAGGCAGCAGTTCTGCGGAAAAGGACCTAGGGGTGACAGTGGACGAGAAGCTGGATATGAGTCAGCAGTGTGCCCTTGTTGCCAAGAAGGCCAATGGCATTTTGGGATGTATAAGTAGGGGCATAGCGAGCAGATCGAGGGACGTGATCGTTCCCCTCTATTCGACATTGGTGAGGCCTCATCTGGAGTACTGTGTCCAGTTTTGGGCCCCACACTACAAGAAGGATGTGGATAAATTGGAGAGAGTCCAGCGAAGGGCAACAAAAATGATTAGGGGTCTGGAACACATGACTTATGAGGAGAGGCTGAGGGAGCTGGGATTGTTTAGCCTGCAGAAGAGAAGAATGAGGGGGGATTTGATAGCTGCTTTCAACTACCTGAAAGGGGGTTCCAAAGAGGATGGCTCTAGACTGTTCTCAATGGTAGCAGATGACAGAACGAGGAGTAATGGTCTCAAGTTGCAGTGGGGGAGGTTTAGATTGGATATTAGGAAAAACTTTTTCACTAAGAGGGTGGTGAAACACTGGAATGCGTTACCTAGGGAGGTGGTAGAATCTCCTTCCTTAGAGGTTTTTAAGGTCAGGCTTGACAAAGCCCTGGCTGGGATGATTTAACTGGGAATTGGTCCTGCTTCGAGCAGGGGGTTGGACTAGATGACCTTCAGGGGTCCCTTCCAACCCTGATATTCTATGATTCTATGATTCTATGAAATCCTTAAGTTCTTATTCAGTTGTTACTCAGTCCTAACTTGGGTAAAATCCTCAATTAAGGGCTGGACTTGTTGACTTGTGTACTAATTGAGCTTCATTTTTAATTTGCCACAAACACTTCCTACTATCCCAGAAAGGAGGAACAGAAGCTGAAGACCTTGCTTACAACCCCTCCACTCTAAACTTCTGTCTTCAAACTCAGAAACCTATTGATTAATCACTGAGTTACTGAATTAGTGAGTTGTCTTAGACAATGAGTGCAGTGTTGGAATAGATACTAGGATGCTGTACCATACAGTGCTAG
Organism: Lepidochelys olivacea; assembly: GCF_965140295.1. Taxonomy (NCBI): domain Eukaryota; kingdom Metazoa; phylum Chordata; order Testudines; family Cheloniidae; genus Lepidochelys; species Lepidochelys olivacea. Next base: position 33,501,657 of record NC_140424.1, on the reverse strand, counting down.
AGACTGAGAAGCAGAGAGTTGCTACCTAGAAAATGTCACAGATTTGAGATGGGCCAATTTGACATTAAGCTAAACCCATTAATGATTCTTGGTGTGATGATGAGAATCGGAATGTGGTTGTAATGCAAATTATCTCCCAAGTAAGTTTAACCCTCTCGTTTTTTGTTGTTGTTGTTTTTTTCTTCAAGGTTCTTTTTCTCCTTTTTTTACTATTATTGAAATTAACAAACAGCCCTTAAAAAATCTCCCACAGCATAAAACAGGAAATAATGGAGTTTGTGCTCTAGCTATAATAACTTGAATATGAGCTGAAAGCTAAACTAAATAAGGTCCAACAAGCATAATTAGATTTCTTCTCTTCATGGTTCCTTGTGTAACCCTTCTGCCCGTCAGAGTTGGCAGCAACAAGGGCCGGGTTCAATATCTAGGGGATCCATTCCAATAACACAATGCAAACCGGCTCGAGCCCCCACCCAGTGACCTGGGACAAATATATACCATATATAGCACCCCCGCTGGGCGCCTCCAAGAGGCAATACTTCCCCTCTCGCAAGCACATAGTCTGAGTGTAGCAAAAGCCTTTTAATAACAGAGAGAAACAATGTGGCATTATGTTGGGGAAACACCACCAACAGGATTCATAACACAACCCATGAGCAAAAAAAACCCACCCCAAGCAAATTGGGGCATGCCCTTTTCCCTTTGGTTCTTGAGTCCAGCAACCCCAAATCACCCAAAGTCCCAAAAGTCCAATGCCCCAAAAAGTCTCTGTCCCTGATCAGGGCAGCCTCAGAGTTCGAAAGTTTATCTGCGGAGCTTTACCTCCCAACCTGGGTGGAAATGGGACGGGGGTAAGAGGCACCTTACATGATTAACTTGAAGAGTGGTCAGTTTGGATGAGCTATTACCAGCAGGAGAGTGAGTTTGTGTGTGTATGGGGGTTGGGGGGATGTGAGAAAACCTGGATTTGTGCAGGAAATGGCCCAACTTGATTATCATGCACATTGTGTAGAGAGTTGTCACTTTGGATGGGCTATCACCAGCAGGAGAGTGAATTTGTGTGTGGGGGGTGGAGGGTGAGAAAACCTGGATTTGTGCTGGAAATGGCCCACCTGATGATCACTTTAGATAAGCTATTACCAGCAGGACAGTGGGGTGGGAATAGGTATTGTTTCATATTCTCTGTGTATATATAAAGCCTGCTGCAGTTTCCACGATATGCATCTGAGGAAGTGAGCTGTAGCTCACGAAAGCTTATGCTCTAATAAATTGGTTAGTCTCTAAGGTGCCACAAGTACTCCTTTTCTTTTTGCGAATACAGACTAACACGGCTGTTACTCTGAAACCTTCTAAATTAGAATGTCCCTGGCTTTTACATATGATGTGTTAATCGAGATTCTGCTGAATCAATGTCCTCTCTCTTTGCCAGCAGTAAGCGATAATGAAAACTATACAACACTGATGAATATTTGAATTCAGAAATAATTTATTATTGGGTAGTTCAGATACTTCTGCTATAAAATCACTAATTTCACCACATCTATACTAACAGATTAGAATTAGAGAAATTTTATAGAGAAGATGGCATGGATAAACTATGAAGTACAGACTGAATTTTGTTTGTAGAGTCATAGATATTAGACTAAAATTTATTTTGGACAGAGAAATTTAAAAGATTGTCACTCTCTCATATGGTTGGTAGAGGTTGGTTAGATATTAATAATTCACTAATCCAGCCTTGTAGGAAATTGTAGCAGCTTTGGGAAGGTTGACTCAGGCACCACTATAGGAAATATTTTAAAAAGAATTAAGGTTTGCAAGAATACTTTCAAAATGTTAATTTTATTTTTTTGTAATCAGAGGCTTCTAGTAATTCTTGCATCCTATAATATTATTCAAAAGTGATATAAGGTTTAATTGAGATATATATTACACACCAGGGTGCTTTTCAGAAAAGTTTGCCTAGTTAAATGAAAAGCACAATTCTAAGTAATTTTTAAGAGGCTGTGGAATAGAAATTCCCAATACTTTAATCTTCCCATAGTTCATTTAAAATCCAGAGTTATCCAAACAAATAGCATACATTAATTCAATGTGGGAGGAAAATAACTGGATTTGTTGGAAATATATATATGTAACCTGCATATTTCATTATTTTATATCCTCTGACATTGTTTTCAATCCTGCAATGTTTTCATCCTCTCTGCTTATGTGAAAAGTGCAACTGAGATGACAAATAATGAAGGCAAGAGGGAACAGCCCTGGCTCTAGATGGGGGAGGGAGGGAAATCCCTCTGAAGCAAATCCACTCAAAATATATTAAATCTTGGGTGTTTACACATACCTTTTCTCCAATTAAGTTACGAGACACTAGGCTGCATATTTTCCAAGTATGAACTAAATATTTCCACTCCACCCAATCAAAGGCTTCCTTTGCATATGAGGATGGAGCTACTAATGAGGTTTTCTTTTTCAGATTGAATGGAGAACATTCAGGGCTTTTTTGTTGTCAGTATCATATCTACTTTTCATTGCATATAAAGCCCCTTTAATCCTCACTTACTATTTCCTAAAGTGTTTTTCATCCTGGTTGCTTAGATGCTTGCCATTACTTTTATACGGCCCCAATGCAACAAAGCATATATGAGTAGTTCTATTGAAATCACTGCAACCACTTACATGTTTGAAGTTCAACATGTGCTAAAAAGTTTTGCTGGATCATGACATGAAAACAAAATAGGTCTCTAAATATGATCTTTGTCTTTTCCATCTGTATGTTCTAATGAAATAGATGCTAACATCATAGGAGGTCCTAATGTCTTGCGCCTCATTTCTGCAAAGCACTTATGCACATGTTTAACTTTATGTAAATGTTTAGCTTCAGTACAAAAGTCCATCACTATACTGCAAAGCACTGAGCCTGAGCTTAATTTTAAGCATGTGTTTAAGTTCTTTGCTAAATAGGGATGGATTTACTCCAGTGCTTAAAGTTGAAGATATATGTAAATGCTCTGTTGAATTGAGGCCTTAGACAGCATTAAATATATCTGTCAAATATGGTTCCATATTTTTTCCCTAAATTGTATAGTATAACCATGGCATCATGTTGGGTTATCTAGATACTCCTTTGTAGGATGGCCAAGTTTTTTGTAAATTAGTAATATTTTCTATGTTACCTAAATTGTCTGACAAATAACTTTTCATAGTGTGTATTATATTGTAAAGCTGTGTCTTTAATTTAATTGAGCTAAATTGTGATCTTTGCATCTGTTCCTTGATCTGGTATGCAAAGCATTTGTTTTTCCTTCCTCCTTTTTTTCATAAAATTGTGATTTTTTTTCATCTACCTTTGTATTTTCAGTCATAAGTGCATTTAATTTACATTTTTCATTGTATAATTTTCTACAAATATAGCATTCTGTTTTTTATTAATTTTTAAAACTCCTTCTGCAGTGATTGTTTTTTTAATGTATGGTTAATCAAGGCCAATATTATCAAACTTGGGTGCCTAAACTTGGATTTATGCACTTGACTCTAGACACCCATGCTTAAAAATTTTAGTGCATATTTTCTATTTTGAAAGATCTCTAAGGAGGTAAGGTGACCTCTGTTCACAGACTTAGTGCCCCAATAAGATTGTGCGTGAAGCCAGGTATATTATATATAACTTGTAGCCATGGACAAGGACCATATTGGGACAAGCACTGTACAAATACAGAACAAAAAGACAGTCTATTCATGAAAGGTGAATATTCAGACTGTATGTAAGTGATGCTTAGGTAGGCGAATTACGATAACTGTCGCAGCCCCTTAATCGCAGTTGCCTGGGGCACCAGGGCTCACAGGATCTGTATGAACAAGGATCTTTGACATTATATTATCTCTAGACCATCATTCTGCTCACTCTACACTTGTATTATGTCCCCTAAATCCTTTGTCTGTTTTGTCTCTTTGAATTATTTTAGTCTGTTTGTACAGACTATACTATGGGGGCCTGATTTCAGTTGGGGTCCGCAGACATTTTTCTAATACAAATATTATCTATGTCCCTTTCTAGCCCATCCTCAGCCTGTCCAAAAGTGGCCTTCTGTACTAGCCTTACACAGACCTGCAAGGAGATGTAGTGCATATAAAAACGGTTTTAAAATTGTAAGCTATCACTTTAAATGTCAGGGATTTTCCTGGTCCTGCTTGCAGGCTATGAGGATCTGTAAGGAAGGGTGTGATCTGAGTCAAATTGGCTGTCTGCATACTGACTGCTATCTAAAGTGAGGTGCTCTGTTTAGGGAGCAGCCTGCTTTGCCTCACTCAGTTTTGGGATTCCTGTGTTATCATTTTGATTTCTAATAAATAAAGTAATTATGTTGCAACCTTCCAGCATGAGTATTTTGTTATTTTTTTATCTGATTTTCTCCACTTGTATGCTGTCAAACATAAAAGGAGACCATTTCCCTGGCAAGTAGGGTGTGCTCAGCCAGTTGCCCCTTTAACACTAATCCCTCCACAGAGGTGTTCAGAGCTCTGGATAGCAAGCAAAGAAAGAACAATTATAAATAAAATATTTGTCTCCAACATTCACCTAACATTTGCCAACATACCAGTCAGAAATGAATGAATGCAGGCAAATACAACAAAAGATATTCAAACTGGGATATTTTCACAACACTTTCTCAGATGTACATTATACTTTGCAAACTGGTTAGGTGTCAAAGAAATCAACCGATCATTATACTGTCATTGGTGTAAGATTAATATAAGTACCTTGTTTTATAAAGCATATGTCATATCCAATATCAGCTCAGTACTAGATTTGCATAATTTAGCAAATATCAAATACTATACAAATTCATCTTCCAGTTAATTCCTGACCTCTGCCTGTTGCAAGAGATAGTCCAAGCCGTCTATAATATCTGCTCAGCTCAAGGAGAATTTCATAAACTAGATTTATTTTGGCTCTGAATATCAACGCAACACACTGATTCATACAACAGAAGTTATCCTGAGTCAGAATCTACACATTTCCAAAAAAAGTCAGTGTTACTAAACTAACTCTGAAGTGCAGGGGCGTTGACTATTTTCTGATGTTACTTGATGCTTAGGGCTTGCTTCTAATCTCATGCCACTGTAAACCAGGAGTGACTCCACTGAAATAATGGAGGTAAAGGAGTTTTACACCAGTACAAGAACTACATCAATCCCTATTATCTGGGGGGAAATTTCTTTCTATTGTACTCTAGATAGCCTACTTATAACTGCATCTACTTGGCTGTTACATTTTTGGCTTTCAAGTAGTCCTTAAGGATTCTGACAGCTATGCTGTTTTATTCACATTTTGAAATAAGAAGCAGTACTGGAAATCTAACCCCCATCCAAACCACACTGCTCAGTTATTGCTGGCAACTGTAACAGCATCCTCTCAGATTAAAGTACTAGGTTTTCTCACTGTTCTGTACAGTATAGTATAGTATTGAGTAATTGCTTCTGCCCTTTTTTGGGAGCCTATTGACACCACAAGAGTCATCAGTCACCCAAATCTGGAAACAAATCTCCCTATAAGTTTTACTATTTTTGCTCTCTTCTCTGTCTTTTAATATTTCCTCGAGACTTTCAAGGGTTTAGTTATGAACCCTTACTTGATAGTTTGGTCTGTCCTTTCCTCTTTTTAAAGAGCATCGCCTCAGCCCTGCAGAAGTTCATAGATGCATTCCTCACCACCACAGGTTTTCATTGATGTATTCAGGGAAGTTAAACGACCACATGAGAGAGAGGTGAGGGCTCTTGAAGCTCACATGTGTGGGTCATCCCAGGTGTGAACATCTTTAACATGGGAGTGTTTCATACACAATAAATGTTGCTGTAATCTAGTGGTAAACCAGACAGGCATGCTGCCCTACTGCTTCATTTCTGTCCAAGCATACTGCCAGCTTGGCAACATGTGACCTCCAGAAGAGGTAAGCGGAATGTCCGGGTTCCAGTAACACAGACACAGGTAACTAACCGCTTTCATGTTCTCTCCACAGGTATCATTGTGGAGAGTGGACCAGATGATATGTCTGGGGCGAGAAAGCAGAAGGAGACTCCGCTGGTTGGAAGGCATGAGATGCGCTGTCCTGAGGTTGGGAGTTCCACGACCACCACTCCCAAGAGGAGAAGGCAGGTGGTGGTGGTCGGGGACTCTCTCCTCCGGGGGACTGAGTCATCTATCTGCCGCCCTGACCAGGAAAACCGAGAAGTCTGCTGCTTGCCAGGGGCTAAGATTCGCGATGTGACGGAGAGACTGCCGAGACTCATCAAGCCCTCGGATCGCTACCCCTTCCTGCTTCTCCACGTGGGCACCAATGATACTGCCAAGAATGACCTTGAGCGGATCACTGCGGACTATGTGGCTCTAGGAAGAAGGATAAAGGAGTTTGAGGCGCAGGTGGTGTTCTCGTCCATCCTCCCCGTGGAAGGAAAAGGCCTAGGTAGGGAGCGTCGAATCGTGGAAGTCAACGAATGGCTACGCAGGTGGTGTCGGAGAGAAGGCTTTGGTTTCTTTGACCACGGGATGGTGTTCCATGAAGGAGGAGTGCTGGGCAGAGACGGGCTCCATCTTACGAAGAGAGGGAAGAGCATCTTTGCCAGCAGGCTGGCTAACCTAGTGAGGAGGGCTTTAAACTAGGTTCACCGGGGGAAGGAGACCAAAGCCCTGAGGTAAGTGGGAAAGCAGGATACCGGGAGGAAGCACAGGCAGGAATGTCTGTGAGGGGAGGGCTCCTGCCTCATACTGGGAATGAGGGGTGATCAACAGGTTATCTCAAGTGCTTATATACAAATGCACAAAGCCTTGGAAACAAGCAGGGAGAACTGGAGGTCCTGGTGATGTCAAGGAACTATGACGTGATTGGAATAACAGAGACTTGGTGGGATAACTCACATGACTGGAGTACTGTCATGGATGGTTATAAACTGTTCAGGAAGGACAGGCAGGGCAGAAAAGGTGGGGGAGTAGCACTGTATGTAAGGGAGCAGTATGACTGCTCAGAGCTCCGGTACGAAACTGCAGAAAAACCTGAGTGTCTCTGGATTAAGTTTAGAAGTGTGTGCAACAAGAGTGATGTAGTGGTGGGAGTCTGCTATAGACCACCGGACCAGGGGGATGAGGTAGATGAGGCTTTCTTCCAGCAGCTCACGGAAGCTACTAGATCGCATGCCCTGATTCTCATGGGTGACTTTAATTTTCCTGATATCTGCTGGGAGAGCAATACAGCGGTGCATAGACAATCCAGGAAGTTTTTGGAAAGCGTAGGGTACAATTTCCTGGCGCAAGTGCTAGAGGAGCCAACTAGGGGGGGCGCTTTTCTTGACCTGCTGCTCACAAACCGGGTAGAATTAGTGGGGGAAGCAAAAGTGAATGGGAATCTGGGAGGCAGTGACCATGAGTTGGTTGAGTTCAGGATCCTGACGCAGGGAAGAAAGGTAAGCAGCAGGATACGGACCCTGGACTTCAGGAAAGCAGACTTCGACTCCCTCAGGGAACGGATGGCCAGGATCCCCTGGGGGACTAACTTGAAGGGGAAAGGAGTCCAGGAGAGCTGGCTGTATTTCAAGGAATCCCTGTTGAGGTTACAGGGACAAACCATCCCGATGAGTCGAAAGGATAGTAAATATGGCAGGCGACCAGCTTGGCTTAATGGTGAAATCCTAGCGGATCTTAAACATAAAAAAGAAGCTTACAAGAAGTGGAAGGTTGGACATATGACCAGGGAAGAGTATAAAAATATTGCTCGGGCATGTAGGAATGTTATCAGGAGGGCCAAATCGCACCTGGAGCTGCAGCTAGCCAGAGATGTTAAGAGTAACAAGAAGGGTTTCTTCAGGTATGTTGGCAACAAGAAGAAAGCCAAGGAATGTGTGGGCCCCTTACTGAATGAGGGAGGCAACCTAGTGACAGAGGATATGGAAAAAGCTAATGTACTCAATGCTTTTTTTGCCTCTGTTTTCACGAACAAGGTCAGCTCCCAGACTGCTGCGCTGGGCATCACAAAATGGGGAAGAGATGGCCAGCCCTCTGTGGAGATATAGGTGGTTAGGGACTATTTAGAAAAGCTGGACGTGCACAAGTCCATGGGGCCGGACGAGTTGCATCCGAGAGTGCTGAAGGAGTTGGCGGATGTGATTGCAGAGAATAGGCCATTATCTTTGAAAACTCGTGGCGAACCGGGGAAGTCCCGGATGACTGGAAAAAGGCTAATGTAGTGCCAATCTTTAAAAAAGGGAAGAAGGAGGATCCTGGGAACTACAGGCCAGTCAGCCTCACTTCAGTCCCTGGAAAAATCATGGAGCAGGTCCTCAAAGAATCAATCCTGAAGCACTTGCATGAGAGGAAAGTGATCAGGAACAGCCAGCATGGATTCACCAAGGGAAGGTCATGCCTGACTAATCTAATCACCTTTTATGATGAGATTACTGGTTCTGTGGATGAAGGGAAAGCAGTGGATGTATTGTTTCTTGACTTTAGCAAAGCTTTTGACACGGTCTCCCACAGTATTCTTGTCAGCAAGTTAAGGAAGTATGGGCTGGATGAATGCACTACAAGGTGGGTAGAAAGCTGGCTCGATTGTCGGGCTCAACGGGTAGTGATCAATGGCTCCATATCTAGTTGGCAGCCAGTATCAAGTGGAGTACCCCAAGGGTCGGTCCTGGGGCCGGTTTTGTTCAATATCTTCATAAATGATCTGGAGGATGGTGTGGATTGCACTCTCAGCAAATTTGCAGATGATACTAAACTGGGAGGAGTGGTAGATACGCTGGAGGGGAGGGATAGGATACAGAAAGACCTAGACAAATTGGAGGATTGGGCCAAAAGAAATCTGATGAGGTTCAATAAGGATAAGTGCAGGGTCCTGCACTTAGGACGGAAGAACCCAATGCACAGCTACAGACTAGGGACCGAATGGCTAGGCAGCAGTTCTGCGGAAAAGGACCTAGGGGTGACAGTGGACGAGAAGCTGGATATGAGTCAGCAGTGTGCCCTTGTTGCCAAGAAGGCCAATGGCATTTTGGGATGTATAAGTAGGGGCATAGCGAGCAGATCGAGGGACATGATCGTTCCCCTCTATTCGACATTGGTGAGGCCTCATCTGGAGTACTGTGTCCAGTTTTGGGCCCCACACTTCAAGAAGGATGTGGATAAATTGGAGAGAGTCCAGCGAAGGGCAACAAAAATGATTAGGGGACTGGAACACATGAGTTATGAGGAGAGGCTGAGGGAGCTGGGATTGTTTAGCCTGCAGAAGAGAAGAATGAGGGGGGATTTGATAGCTGCTTTCAACTACCTGAAAGGGGGTTCCAAAGAGGATGGCTCTAGACTGTTCTCAATGGTAGCAGATGACAGAATGAGGAGTAATGGTCTCAAGTTGCAGTGGGGGAGGTTTAGATTGGATATTAGGAAAAACTTTTTCACTAAGAGGGTGGTGAAACACTGGAATGCATTACCTAGGGAGGTGGTAAAATCTCCTTCCTTAGAGGTTTTTAAGGTCAGGCTTGACAAAGCCCTGGCTGGGATGATTTAACTGGGAATTGGTCCTGCTTTGAGCAGGGGGTTGGACTAGATGACCTTCTGGGGTCCCTTCCAACCCTGATATTCTATGATTCTATGATTCTATGATTCTATGAACAAAGTGAATTTTGAAGTGACTGAGAGCAAGGTGATGAATGTTTCATATTATTAGGGACTAGATGCAAGATCAATTGGATTCTAGTAGCTATTGAGGCCCGGGAAAGAGTCAAAGCTAGGGTCAGTAACTTTCTTCATTCTCCTAGAAGACCGAGAATAAAACTGTAATCATACTGCTTTTTTAAAATGTGGTGGCCGTAGCTAATGGCCCCAGTAAACAAGCAATTTAATAAAAGTATCTGCTGCTACAATTTGTGCATGTGTTAATTTACAGTGCTGGTGACAGTGGCTGGCTGCTAGAAAAAACAGAACCAAGTAGAAAGCAGTCATGTCTTTCTGGCACTGAATCAACTTTCTCTGGGCAACAGGGAGGGTTTCAGACACAGCTGAGCGAAAATGTTTTTGAAGAGTTTGCAAACATTTTATCAAAATAAAAATGGCACTTCCCACAATTATCTGAATCGATCATAGTTTCATCCATTTAATGGCTCAGAAGGAAAACACTCAATTTAACATTATTTTAAGCATGATTCTAAGATATGAAGACCTCTAGTCCACATAAATAAACATCATCCCTCAAAATATGGCCTCATTCTTCCATTAGTTTCCTACTGATATTCATATAAGTGAATGAAATGAAATGAATCAAGTATGCGAATGGACCTTTCACAAATAGCACCATGGAGTGAGTGGTTTGTAAATGAGGATGTAACATAAAATGAGCCCATTGTATATAAATCTATATACATGGCAGGCATATAGGGTTTGGGGGGTTTTTTGTATAAAAGAATACACAACTTCCCAAACCCCTCGTCCAGAGGCGTAGCTAGACAAATATCTGAGCAGAACCATCACATCAAATATGACTGCATGTACTTGCAATTATCTGGAGTGACTGTGACACAAGAAAACTGGATGTAAAATAAGCTAGGCAGCTAATAAATTTGGCTCAGTGATTCTTTCCTTCAGAAAGGTCCCCAGCTATTTTTAAGTATTCAGCATAAATTTTCAAAAGTGCCTAAGTTGCATGAAAAAACAGGAAGAGATTTAAAGTGTCCTGAAATTCTCTAGGTCTGCTAGCTCTTTTCCTAAAGTCTTTTTCTCTATCTGTCTATCCCTCTTTTATTTGTTTGGGTAACCCTCCTGCTTATAAAAATTTGACCATCCATTTAGGGAATGGAAGCTAGGCCATATGATTTAGATCACCACTCACATAAACCAGCTACTAAATTCCAATTACCCAATACAGGAAGGAATATTTCTTCAAACAGTTAGAGAAGAAAACCACACCAGTTCCAAGGGGCTTGTTAAAAATGTTCAGCAAACAATTTTAAACAATGAACAATTCTAGGAAAATTCTCATTGATTCACAGACCATTCACAAGCAGGTGGGGAGGGGGGGGGGGAGGGATAGCTCAGTGGTTTGAGCATTGGCCTGCTAAACCCAGGGTTGTGAGTTCAATCCTTGAGGGGGCCATTTAGGGATCTGGGGCAAAAATTGCGGATTGGTCCTGCTTTGAGCAGGGGGTTGGGCTAGATGACCTTCTGAGGTCCCTTCCAGCCCTGATATTCTATGATTCTAGGAAAAGAGACCGAAAAGTTTGCTCGTAAGAGGGTTCATACAGCTCTGCATTCAGATGGGCACGTTGCTTTTGGATAAAGAGTGAAATTCAAAGGGGATTCTGGAAGAAGAGTTTGTGTGAGGCACAGAGACCATCTTGAGGCATAATGACGGTCTGTTGTGTCCCCCGAGTTTCTGGGAGTCACACAGCAGACTCCGGACAAACTGAGCACAGAGGCAGACTCACTGAGCAAATGAGTTGGAGTAGTGGGTGCCTGTGCCTCACTGGTAACACTTCAGCTGTTACCAGCCTTCCATGCTTTGGGGTTGCATTAAGATATAAAATGACAAGGGGATTTGTAACCCTTCTGCCCGTCAGAGTTGGCAGCAACAAGGGCCGGGTTCAATATCAAGGGGATCCATTCCAATAACACAATGCAAACCGGCTCGAGCCCCCACCCAGTGACCTGGGACAAATATATACCACCCCCGCTGGGCGCCTCCAAGAGGCAATACTTCCCCTCTCGCAAGCACATAGTCTGAGTGTAGCAAAAAGCCTTTTAATAACAGAGAGAAACAATGTGGCATTATGTTGGGGAAACACCACCAACAGGATTCCTAACACAACCCATGAGCAAAAAACCCACCCCAAGCAAATTGGGGCATGTCCTTCCCTTTTGTTCTTGAGTCCAGCAACCCCAAATCACCCAAAGTCCCAAAAGTCCAATGCCCCAAAAGTCTCTGTCCCTGGTCAGGGCAGCCCCAGAGTTCGAAAGTTTATCTGCGGAACTTTACCTCCCAACCTGGGTGGAGATGGGGTGGGGAAGAGAGGTAAGGGGCACCTTACACGATCTGAAGCTGACCGCCCCACAGCTCCACCCAGGTTAGGAGGTAAAGCTCTGCAGATAAACTTTCAAACTCTGGGGCTGCCCTGACCAGGGACAGAGACTTTTGGGTCATTGGACTTTTGGGACTTTGGGTGATTTCGGGTTGCTGGACTCAAGAACAAAAAGGAAAGGACATGCCCATAGGCCTTCGCTCTGCTCTGCCAGCCGCCCCACAAACTGCTTCGCTCCGCTCCGCTCCCCACAAGCAACTCCCGCCATCCCACAAACTGCTCCACCAGCCGGTCCACGAACTGCTCCGAGTCTCACAAGCAGCTTCCACCGTCCTATGAATTGCTCCACCAGCCTGTCCCCAAGGCACCCCAGCTGTCCCACAAACTGCTCCACAATATATCTTCAGGCTCCCCACCACTACTTAACACAATGCTCAATGATTTCAGCTCTTAGTCAGTTCAGCTCTTTGGTGAATTCAGCTTGTAGTAGGGAAGCCCCAGTGCTGGTGCACCATTAGCCCAAAGTGAGCTCAGCAGCCTGTACCTAGACTCCTAATGGAATCAAAATTAGCTCTGATATTCCACAGTGGAGAGAGGAGGAAGTGCAATTAGCATGTAAGGCCTCACCAAAGGGCCCATGCCACCAAGTATTAATACTTGTCCTCAACCTCTCTCTGTTGGATCATATTAAAGAAGTTCTGAATTAAAATCACAAATGAGTTTGATTCCCCAGAGTTCAAATTCCAGGGTATTACTAATTAAGAGGTCTCTTGGTTTTTGGTACTGTTTCTCTCCCTCTATGTGTGAAACTTGCAAGCTGCTAACTGTGTTAGTACATTCTAAGACAGAGTCTGTTCTCAAAGCAGTTCACAGAGAGAGAGACTCAAAACAATACTCTAACAACAGAAACAGCACCTAGAGACTCCCCGCCCTTTTGTTGTATTAACAATTGTCATTAAAATAGAGATAGAGGATGTATGTGGATGGATGCTTGGTGTGGATAATAACTGAATGATCAGGGAGGTGCCAGCCTAAGAATCCAGTGTCCATCGGCTGAAGAAGGCATCAAGTGGAAATAACCAGAGGACCCCCCGGTGGGCAGACTGGAATCCACCCAAGAGCCTCAAGAATGGGAGAACCAAAGAACAAGATAACATCTTGGAGCCGTCAGGAATGTGCTATCTGCTGATTGATTCAGCAACAGCATGATGAAGCAATTCCCATAGACTGGCATAGGAAGAAATTCCTATAAAAATAGACTCTAAAAAGTAAGAACTTTGGGGTCTGATTCTGCAAACCAACTTCCAGGAGCATCAGATGAGCATCTGACAAGGCCCTGCTCCCTCCTCATGTCCAGGCCACCTGGCCAGTGGCTTGGCATGAGCAACTCTAAGGCTGGTAACTATGATAACAACCTTGCAGAACCTGTGAGCGTGTGTTTGTATGAATGAATGTGTGAATAAATATGAGATTGAATGGCATAGTTAGCTATAACTAACTGCTTACTATGATTCTTTCTGTATTCACAATAAATGTGGTATTTTGCCTTTTTCCCTTTAATAAGATCCTGCTGGTTTTTATTTTATTGGTATAACATCTCAAGTCACACAGTTTTGGAACCCATGACCCTTGCCTAGCGAGTGCTACTTAGTTGATGGTGAGTCCCTCCATCATAACAAAAGGCCAAGTACAGTTCCAAGCACAGTTCCCATAATCAGGGTAATAACAATTTATTCTTTCTGCCCCAATAACAGAGACACTGGGGATCCCACAACAGCCAAAGTGACCATTTGGGCAGCTGTGGCCTCATTCTAGGTGGGATGGGTGTGCTTATTATGCAAATGAGATCAGCCCCTGAAGTTCTTTTCCACAACTTGCCACAACTCACCACCAGATGTCTTTGTGGCATTAATCTCAATGCCTGCTACAGACCTACAGAGTAGAAATGGTCAAAATTAATTTAAACAAAATAATTTTCTTTCCAAAAATGCTGTTTCTTCACAATTGAAATGTTTCACAAGAGTGTGCCAGTTTCAATTAAATTTTCTAGGGAAAACATTGCAGAAAGATACCACATTTCAATTAGAATTTCACTTTGACTTCCTTCTTTTGTTTGGTTTCTGCTTTCTCTTCTTTTTCATTTTGACTAAAATTTTTGTAACTTTTAATGTTAAAACCATTTCTCTACATAACTTACATCATAACATTTCAATCTGATTGAAACAACACTCTTTGATAAGACTGTTTTGATGTGTCCAAAACAAAATATTTCAGAATTTTCATTGCATGGGAAATTTTGATTTTTCATCCCAGAAGCAATGTTAAAATAAACACTACAGTCTTCTAAAATCTTTGCTATTTATTCCTTCATTCTCAATGGATTTTATGGCAGAAGTATTCTTTGGGTCATTTTCCAGAGACATAAAGTCCAAATAATAAAAGATAAACAAATTAAATATATCAAGTAGGGACGTCCCCTACCTAGTTTATTTTTTTTCAATCACTTATGGTGCACCTTAAAAAGGAATGATGCAATCCTAACTCACAAATAAATAGATTGTGTCTGGTTTAGTATGTGATCCTTCAAATAAATGTGACTTCATAATTTCCACAATATAGAAAGATGAGACACATTGATTCAGTAGAGTATGTGGCTGAACAGCTGAGATAGATTGGGTTAGAGGAAACTCAGAAGCCCCTAAGATTCTTTACCCTAAAGTACAAACATGAACCATTTCCTTCTGTGAGATGTTGCTCCTGGTAGGAATTTCCTGTGTATGTTTTACTAGTGTTTTCATGTATTGTTTCTTGTTTCTGACAGCACATGTTCTAACAACGTTGCAGCTTAGAGGTGCTTTCATCTCTTCATATCACATTGCGGATCAGGTAACCAGTCTTTGCCTGTAGCACACTTCTCCCTGTTTGAATTATGAATCACAGGACAATCTTTGCCTATATTGGTAGTGTAGGGTATGTGTAGCTACATGCCACACTGAAAATCAGGTTGCATCCACACCTCCATGTGTAGCTACACATGGCAGAGAAAGGCTCCCTGCAGCTGAGAGAGCCTTTGGCAGCAAGGATGCAGCGGGACACTAAACTGCTAAAACTAGCAGTGTCGATGGAGGAGACACCACTTGGGCATGCAGAGAGCTGAGTGAGATATATAACCTAAGGTTCTGATGTGTCTTTACTCTCCTTTCCTAAGGAATACCTCACCATCTATACTGCTATTTATACCCAGGCTCGGTGTACATACTCTACGCGCCACCATAAGTGAGTGTGTAGTGTAGACATACCATTAGAGAACAGCAACTACAGTCCAATAAGTGTACTAATGTTCTGTCTTTATTGCTTACATGACTAGCCAGCACTTTGCACTGGAAGATACTTTACAATTCATTAAACAGACAGTTATGTTTAGATACATCAGCATAATGCCGGAGTAAAACTGTTAACTTAAGTGGAGCAAGTACATGTAAGTACATAGTACTCCATCTTCTAAACTCTCCATGAAGCTGTTTCCATCCATTAAACAGTCAAGCAATCATAGAATATTGGGGTTGGAAGAGATCTCAGGAGGTCATCTAGTTCAATCCCCTACTCAAAGCAGGACCAACACCAACTAAATCATCCCAGCCAAAGCTTTGTCAAGCCAGGCCTTTAAAACCCCTAAGGATGGAGATTCCACCACCTCCCTAGGTAACCCATTCCAGTGCTTCACAACCCTCCTAGTGAAATAATGTTTCCAAATATCCAACCTAGACCTCCCACACTGCAACTTCAGACCATTGCTTCTTGTTCTGTCATCTGCCACCATTGAGAACAGTCTAGCTCCATCCTCTTTGGAACCCCGCTTCAGGTAATTGAAGGCTGCTATCAAATCCCCCCTCACTCCTCTCTTCTGCAGACTAAATAATCCCAGTTCACTCAGCCTCTCCTCGTAAGTCATGTGTTCCAGTTCCCAATCATTTTCGTTGCCTTCCACTGGACTCTCTCCAATTTGTCCACATCCCTTCTGTAGTACGGGGACCAAAACTGGATGCAATACTCCAGATGTGGCCTCACCAGGGCCGAATAGAGGGGAATAATCATTTCCCTTGATCTGCTGGCAATGCTCCTACTAATACACCCCCAATATGCCATTGGCCTTCTTGGCAACAAGGACACACTGCTGACTCATATCCAGCTTCTCGTCCACTGTAATCCCCAGGTCCTTTTCTTCAGAACTGCTGCTTAGCCAGTTGGTCACCAGCTTGTAGCAGTGCATGGGAATGGGATCCCTAAGTGCAGAACTCTGCACTTGTCCTTGCTGAACCTCATCAGATTTATTTTGGCCCAATCCTCCAATTTGTCTAGGTCACTCTGGACCCTATCCCTACCCTCCAGCGTATCTACCTCTCCCCCATTTTAGTGTCATCTGCAAATTTGCTGAGGGTGCAATTAATCCCATCATCCAGATAATTAATAAAGATGTTGAACAAAACCAGCCCCAGGACCAACCCCTGGGGCACTCTGCTTGATACCGGCTGCCAACTAGACATCGAGCCATTGAGCATTTCCAGTTGAGCCCGACAATCTGGCCAGCTTTCTATCCACCTTATGGTCCATTCATCCAATCCATACCTTTTTAATTTGCTGGCAAGAATATAATGCCCTATGCAGTTGTGAGACCAGCAACAGCCCAACAAGAAAACCAACTGGAAGCCCAACAGTCCCAATACTGGTCTTGGATTTCCAGATTTCTAAACAAACCAATTCTATGAATGTAGAATTATTCTTATTGTAAAGATTCTTTGTTTGTATTAATACATCCAAAGGGCTAGTAGTTCCTTTATTCTGCCCAGAGGCAGATTTTGGAATTTATAGTACAGCATAGGGCACAAGGCTGCAACTAAAATCCAGGACCAAGGTCCCTTCAGTCAGAATGCACTGTCCACAGCCCACATACATACCAGACTAAGGACTGTCAGCTCAAGTGTTCCAGCTGATCTCAGAGGGAAAGACAGTTTCCCAGATGCAATGGGCTACATCTTCAGCAGTGATGCGTGGTTCTTGGGCACCTCCATTTTGGGGTTCACAAAATTGACACACCTTTAAGGGGGCCTGAGAGTCCACAGGTGGGTATGCAGCACTTCTGAAAATCAGACCCCTTTAAGATGGCTCAGGTTGCACAGTCAAAAATGTAGGCACCCAAAATGGTTAGTCAGATCTGAAAATTTAGGCCACAGAATCTAAATCACAAAGGGCTTTGTCGGTTAAAACAAACACAAACTTATAAATAGTTTGCACTGGAATTGAACTGGAAGCCCCCGCTGTCCATGGAATACCAGTATAATGCTCCCCATGTTAAGCACCACAGCTAGATGGGCAGCTGATTTCTCCAGTCCTGGGTTTGGAACGTAAGAAGACTGTCACAGAAAGAGAATACACTGGTTGCAAGTCAATAACAGTCTTTTATTATACTGCAGCGATGCAGTTAAAATGGCTGCTGCCAGCCCATAATATGTGAGGTAGCCTGTCAAAGTGGATTATTCAGTCTATGTAAAGTCACTCAGAATACCAATGAGCAACAGGCATCATCTCGTCCTTTACCTCACATCATCATCCCAGTGGGAATCCATGCTGATTAATCAGTTTGATTTTTCAGTGATTAGGTGAAGTTAAATTGTACCATCCACCAGAAATCATGCATTGCCAGTTCTCATTATGGACAGACTTTTGCAGGTTAAAAGGGATGTGGATGATTGTTTGTTTCCATGGTGATAAGGAGGTGTCAATCTACAGTAGGGTGTGTGAACTGCAGTACATAGCACCACTGATCTCCCTGGTAATGGATGAGAATCCATGTCTGCCCTCACCTTCCCTGGGTGACAAGCAAGTGTTTGTGGATGAGGAAGCAAAGGAGTGAATGCTGAAAATTACTTGGCTTTTTGTAAGCAGAGGCAAAAGCGGCAAATACCCAAATCAATAGCCATCTGCCATCAGCTTTTCCCAGGGAAAACCAGCAACTGCTCTGACTTTCTAGGAAAGTAAGGTCTGATACACAGCGGCTATATAATGATAAAGTTCCCATTTACTAAATAAAAATATCTGACTATAAAAAGTAAATTGATTACATACTGTAAAAGGGAAAAGCAAATACAGGCACAAAATGCAATTGTATACAATATGAAAATTACTTCATCGTAACTAAGATAAACCCTCCTCTTATGCATTTATCTCAAGTCTTAGGAGAACTGACCCAGGATATCTATGCAGGAAAACCATCTGTGCTGTGTAAGGAATATGGAATTTATATATTTGTGAACTATAGAATAAAGTAATATCATCAGAGTTGGTTCTTTGTTGTGAATATTTATTGCAAATTTAGAACCCGGTCTTGCAAACATTTAAGCACTTGAATAACTTTACACATGTAAAGTTGACATCAACAGGCTTCCTTCCATGGATAAAATTATTTATATGCTTAACTGTTTGCAGGATCAGGGCCTCATACTTTTCTTTTCTTTTTTCCTATTTTTATGTGGTCCACAAACTGATGCTGATTTCTGCTGATGTATTTGTTATTCATAAGTATTATTTGAATAGAATCATAGAATTAAAGAAAAGGTAGGGCTGGACCTTGGTCATCCAGATCAACCCCCTGGCCGAGGCAGGACCAAGTATACCACCTACTTATAAATAGTTTGAACAAACACATTTTCATCTTTGGGTTGTTCCAAATATGTCACTTGGACTATTTAGTGTTTAATCTTCATTATTTGTGATGTCCCATTAACTTCATCCAAATGTACTATTTCTTCTCCACCCTGATAGGACAGCTTTGAAACTTTTTAAACAACAGAGTGACAAGTAGCAAACAGGGAATTAGGTACTTCCATTTTGAACTTGCAGACAAAATAATTATTCATGCTGAAATTTGTTAAAGTTTCATGATTGACAAAAACATCACATATACCTATCCTTGTTAATGAATATTTGGCCAATAACAAATTACACTGAACTGAATTTGGCATTTTTATTCATGAAATCCTATTTTTATTATTCTGCCAACTCCAGTTACTATTATTTCTCTCCTGATGTGTTGCAGATTACAAAAACATTTTACTTGAATTTTAAGAAGCTTTTTTTAAATAAAAAAGTATATTTTGAACTAAAGATGACTGTTTTTTTCAGGAGAGAGATATATTCTATCAGGAGAGTACATCATCAACTTCAGGTTTTTTTGCCCTAAGCATTCCCTTTCACAGTTGCATATAAGTTTGTCAAAATAGAAAGGGTGAGGGGGAGGGTTAATAGATAATTTGAAAAAAAAATTGTTCCATCACTTTTTTTAAGTACAAAGAGAATGGAAAAAATATACCTTGCATTATTTTTAAAAAAGTGAGACGTTAAAAAAAACCCAAACAATTCTAGCCCATCGGAAGGATGGGATTAAAGGTTAAAAATTGATACAGAGAAGGCATCTGAGTTCGATACATGCCATTCAGTGATTTGGTAAAAATCTCCTTTAATTTGGCCACTTTATAAGGATATAAAAAACACATTCTCACTCTCTAAAACAGGCCTGATTCAAAGCCCATTGAAGTCAATGGGAGTCTCTCCACTGATTTTGAAGGATTATTTGATTGAGGTCCAAAGAGCTGAGTTTTGTGCTCCCAACATTCTATCGGCACTGCACAAGCATGATTAAGAGAATTGAAATTTTCAGTCTCTGAAGTTGCGCATGGAATGAGACAAAACTCTTAATACATGGAATGAGGAAAGGAGTCCTTGTCTCCTTGAATAGGAAATCCCA